>NC_091963.1:70924392-71577285 GCF_031021105.1 Erythrolamprus reginae
ATATGGTTGAGACATATAATCAAATATTGATAGAAAGTAAACTACTAAAAACATGTTCAGAAACTTTAATAACTTTAATACATAAAGCTGACACGGAAAAAGAAAAAATTGAAAATTACAGACCTATTTCACTATTAAACGTAGATTATAAAATTTTTATATCAATATTTGCTAATAGACTTAAAAGTATTATAAGTAATATGATACATAGTGATCAAAATGGATTTTTACCTGGAAGACAAATCAAAAATAATTTAAGAATAATAGTAAATACATTAGAATACTATGAGCAACATCCAGAAAAGCAAATGGCGCTTATATTTTTGGATGCCAAAAAGGCATTTGATAATGTAGATTGGAACTTTATGAAAGTACAACTAAATAAGATGGAGGTAGGAATAAAGTTTTTTAACATAATAGACGCTATATATTCAGAACAAACAGCTAAAATTATAATAAATGGTGAACAGACCAAAAAAGTAGATATACAACGAGGAGTAAGACAAGGTTGTCCAATATCGCCACTATTATTTATTTTAATATTAGAGGTCTTGTTAATAAAAATAAGAGCAGATAAGGAAATAAAAGGATTGAAGATTAAAAAAGAAACCTACAAAACACAAGCATTCGCAGATGATGTGGTGTTTGTTTTGGAGGATCCAACAAAATCTATTTTAAACTTAATAAATTCAATTGAAGAATATGGGAAAGTTGCAGGATTGAAAATAAACAAAGAAAAGACGCAGATATTAACAAAAAATATGACTGAAACACAAAGAAAGTATTTAGGAGATTTATCAAACATGAAAAATCACAAAAAAAAGCTTTGACCTCCAAAGATGTATCTCTGAAAAATGATAATTATCTAAAATTATTAAGTCATGTTAAAAAAGATTTAGAAATATGGAGTAATTTACAACTATCATTGATAGGAAGAATCTCTACAATTAAAATGAATATCCTTCCTAAAATTTTGTTTCTTTTTCAAGTTATCCCAATAAACCCAGGATCGAAATTTTTTGCTGAATTAAATAAGATAATTAAAAAATTATTTGGCAAGGTAAAAAATCAAGAATAAAACAAAATTCATTAGAAGATCATAAGGAAAGAGGAGACCTTGGTCTCCCAAACTGGAAATTATATTATCACGCCACCGCCTTGACATGGATAAAAGATTGGTTGACCCTAGAAAACCAAAGGATGTTCAACCTAGAAGGCCATGATCTGATGGTTGGTTGGCATGCATTTATATGGTACAATAAATTAAAAACACATTCATATTTTAAAAATAACATTATTAGGAAAGCATTGATAGAAGTATGGAATGAAATAAAGAAAAACCACTTTTTGGTAATGCCAGAATGGGTTTCACCCATTGAAGCTATCACACACCCGAATCTTAAAGAAACAGGTAAGACTTGGAAATACAGGGATTTGTTAGATAATCAATTTAAATTAAGAACAAAACAAGAATTACATGATTTAGGTATCGACTTAGATTAGTGGCAATATATGCAGATCAGTTCTAAATATCAAACAGATGTAAAGATTCATATTTTAAAAAAAGAAAATAATGTACTGAGCAAATTATTATTTCAAAATCATGCAAAAATAATTGGAAATGTATATAAATACTTATTAAATTATAGAATTGGATATTGAAAGACAATATGATTAGTTGGTGCAAAATTTTAGGCAAAGAGATAAACTTAGATACATGACAAAAGATATGGATGTATAATTGGAAAATAACAAAATCAATTTCCTTTAAAGAAGATCAAATTAAGATGTTCTACAGATGGCACCTTCCACCATATAGAATTTTCAAAATGTTTCCATCTGTATCGCCTATTTGTTGGAAATGTAAAAAAGAAATTGGTACATGTTATCATGCGTGGTGGACATGTTCTGAGACAAAAATATTTTGGAACAAAGTAGAGAATTGGATAAATGAAATAACAAAGGAGAAGATTAAAAAATCTCCTGAATTCTTTTTATTGGGTATTTCAAACACAAAGTACAAAAAAGAAACTTATTATTCAATGATACATATATTGGTTGCGGCTAGAATAGTATTTGCACAGAAATGGAAAGAAAAGATAATACCAAAAGACACTGAAGTATTTTAAAAAATTATAGAATGTGCAGAACTTGATATGATGACCAAACGTTTAAATAATCAAACTGAAACAGAATTTTATAAAATATGGAATAAAGTATATGACTGGTGGAATTTTAAAAATGGTACTAACAATTAACTATAAGATAGAATGAAATAGTATATAGTATAACTAACTTAGAAGTGTATATTCTTTCTTTTTTCTTTTTTAGTATTACTAATAATCTCTCCCTTTTCCTTTTGTATAAGTATAGAATATTTTAAAATATAAAGAAATTTAATTAATAAGTTTAATATTAAAAATATAGAGTTGAATTCAACAAGAATGTAACTTACATGCATGGCATTTCTGCTTTGATCTGACTACAGTTAGGATTTTTTATATTTCTGTATTAGTTAGACTTCTATGGTAAGCGGAGTAATGGTAGCTCCTTAAATGTTTAGTGTTGTTTGTCCTTGCCTTTTTGAAAATCAATAAAAATATTTTTTTTAAAAATAGTATAAGGGCAGACTAGATGGACCATGAGCCTTTTTCTGCCATCAATCCTCTATGTTTCCATGTTTCTATTTTTCTGTTTCATTATTGCATTTTCTAATTCAATCGGGATTATTTTTTAATTTAATACTGATCTGTCTATTTCTGATATCTCTCCTACGTTTGCTTTATTTATATATGTTTCCAATTGTTCTTCTGCTGTGTCCTCCCTTTTATATAGTTCCTTAAAGTATTTTACCACAATTTCTTTTTTTGCTTTTATTGTAAATTGTTTATTTCCCTTATCGTCTTCTAGAAATTGTATATATCGTTCTTTTTTAAATTTTTGGGCTAGCCATCTGCCTACCTTGTTTGCATTTTTGAAATAGTTTTGCTTGGCCATTCTGATTTTAGAAACAATCTCGTCCTGTGTCAGCAAGTTAATTCTGTGTTTTATTTTATCTCTCTCCTCTTTTAATTCTTCATTTAGTAAGTCTTTTTGCATTTCTATTTCTATCTGTTCTATTTTATCTTGGTAGTCTTTTAACTGTTTATTTTTAGTTTTCTTCATTTTAGCTGTGTAGGCTATCATTAATCCTTATATATATGCCTTCATGGTGTCCCATAGGTTTTGTACTGTTGTTTCCTTATTCCAGTTATTTTGAAAGAAAAAGTTTAGTTCCTCCTTTATATATCCAATGTAGTTATTTTCTTTAATCAATGTCTGGTTTAGAGTCCATTTAAAAAATTCTCTTTTTGGTTCCTTGATCTTTATTATTATTGGGTGGTGGTCTGCCCATATGTTTGGTCCAATTTCTGTAATGTTGTCTATTTCATTACCTCTCCATACCATATCGATCCTTGACCATGATTTCTGAGGTGGCGAGAAAAAGGTATATTCTAGGTCCTGTACATGTCTTTCCCTCCATAGATCTATAAGCCTATATTCTCTCACCATCTCAAAAACCTCATTTGGTAGAGTTTTCCTTTCTCTATTTTTCTTTTTCGCTGTTTTGTAATCTTTTTGAATCTCATGGACTGCATTGAAATCACCTATGATGCATATGATTCGTCCTCCTATATGTCTGACTTGTTCTTCTACTCTTTTATAAAATTCTCTTTGATTTGAATTTGTGGCATATATCACCATCAAGACTATCTCTTTATGTCCAACTTTAATTTTTATACTCAGTATACTACCTTCGTTATCTACATAGATTTGCTCTGGTCTTTCCCTGATGTATACTGCTATACCTCTTTTTTTTTAATCTGCTAGTGAAGTAAATAATTTGCCCAGTTTTTTATTTTCTAGTAGTTTAGCATCCTGATTTGTAATATGGACCTCTTGTAGGCATAATTCTTTCTGTAGTTTAGTCATTGTCTGTTTTCTTTTTATAGTGGAGTTCAGGCCGTTAATATTTACGGAGAATATTTTTACTGTTTTCATTTCTTCCTGTTTTTTCACCACTGCTCTTGTCACTATCTTTTCCTCCCTCTGCAACCTTTTCTTCTCTCTATCGTCCTCTGATTCCTTCTCTCTCTTCTTCCCTGCTTTGAGGATCAACATCTGAGCTGCTATCACCCTCTCTTTCTAAGTACTGTGAGGTGAAATAATTTGACTTTTTGAATGAATCAATTTTGATTTTTTTCCTTTCCAAGTTACTAAGAGACCCTCGGGAATTAGCCACCTGAACGGTATTGCCTTTCTCATCAATTTGGCAGTTAGGTAGTGGAAGTCTCTCTTTTTCTGATTCTCTTTGGGATTTGCTTCAGTATGATTATTTCTTTACCTTTAAACATTATTTGTTCGTTCCTTGTGATTCTGTAAATTTCATATCTTATTGCCTTTTAGTGAATCGTATGTGCACTTCCCTTAGTACTCAATGTTTTTTCGCATAATTGGTTTAAATCCTATACACTTCGTCTATGTGGTTTTGCACCCCTTCCTCTTCTATTTGTAAATTTTCAGTTATTAATTCCACCATTTTGCTGAGTACGTCTTCTTCAGCTGTTTCCGGTACATTCTGGAAGCGCAGGAAATATGCAGATTTTTCCATTTCTAGCACAGAGATTGCGCCCTCAAGTTCTTTGTTGATGGCTCTGAGTCTTTCTTCTGCTTCTTCAATTTTGTCTTCTGTCATTCCCGTGTTGGTTTCTATTTTCTTAATTCTTTGTTCGTGATTGCTAATAATGTCCTGTATGGTTTCCATTTTGGCCTCAAGTCCTTTGATCTTCCCCGCCATTTTTTCAAAATTTCTGTTGGCCTCCTCCTGATTTTGTTTCATTGTTTCTTGTGTTGTCGCTGTTGCTTCTTGACTTCTTGCCATAAATTCTTGGATTAACTCTAATGAGGCCTATATTGAATGTAGTGAAGGTGGTTGACCCTGTTGTTGCCATTTCTGTGTTTGTTTTGCTATTCAAGGCGGCAGGAGTTCCAGGTGTTTTTTTTTTTTACTGTTCTAGTGAACGTTGTGGACATATTCAATATTGTTAAGAGGTGGGTCCACAGTTTCTTTATATCTATACTTAATACTTAGCCTAGGTTTTAAAATAAACTATGATAATAACTAGACAGTTAGCAAATATCTTAATCAAATCAATCCAATCTTATCTATAAATATTCAATTCTAACAATCCTATCACTCTATATCAGTTATACTATATATATATATATATATATATATGACGGTCTTGGTATATTCGGGTTTCTTCCCGTGTAGGATTTGGAAATTTCTGGCGACGTTTCGATGAGGTCTCACTCATCATCTTCAGGCTGGTGTTTCTGTCCTTTTTCTCAGGCGAAGACTGAAGAAAAAGGACAGAAACACCAGCCTGAAGATGATGAGTGAGACCTCATCGAAACGTCGCCAGAAATTTCCAAATCCTACACGGGAAGAAACCCGAATATACCAAGACCGTCATACCTGTACCCGTGAAAATCTACGAAAACAAATATATATATATATATATATATATATATATATATATATATATATATATATATATATATCTTAAACAAGTCAACTAAATCAGTCAAAAAATAAAATCAATATGGCTAGTGGTTAAATCAAATTATTAATATTTCATTCAAAATTAATTGAGTATTTCTAAATATATAAAGTCTAGCAAAATTATTAAGTTATTTATATCTTCTATTTCACCAAAATAATTTTAGTGTTTGTAATATTTATAAGGATTCACAAGAAAGAGGAAGGAATTGTTTAAAGGAAAAACAGATAATTAAGTAGATAGTTAATTAGTCAGCTCTTCAGTATTACTTGAAATTAGGGAAATTAATTTTCTGTTCACATTTCTTTCAGTTATCAAAAAATCAGAAAGAATTAGAAAAAGGGAGAAAAGAGGAGAAAAGAAAGAAATGGAAAAAATAGAGAAAAGAGGAAGAAGAAAAAGAAAGGACAAAAACAGTAGCGAAGAGAATCAAAAAGAAGAAAAAAGTCACTTTCCCCAGTCTTTTTGATCTCAAATCAATTCAATCAGTTTCTGTAGTCTTTAACCAGTCCAGACTTAAAAGTTAATGTTCAAATCATCATTCCATTAATCCAGAATTGAAAGTTAATATATAAATCACTGTCCCGCAAATTCAGTAACTTAAATGTAAGTGAAGGAGGATTTATGTAACTTACAACAAGGTCTTCAATCCTTCCCATAGAAACAGCGTCTCCAACCACTCTGTCCTGCAAACTCACTCCCTGCTTTTAGTTCTCGCTCCTTTCTCTTTGTTCTCCTACCACCACCTGATCTCGGTCTCCGTTCTTTCTCAGACTCCTCAAACTCTCAGACAATCTCCGATCTCCGCTCGGTCCCGGTCCCGGCCTCGATCTTGATCTCGCCTCTTGCCTCAATTCTCTTTCCAATCTGCCCACACCAGTTGTTCTCCAATAATCGCCATAAATTTCCTCCTCCGTCACTCACGATCTCATGATCTCACCTCCCATCTTCCAAACTCACTCGTTGACAACCACCAACCTAATCTCACACCACCAATCTCGGTTGAGGCTGACTTTCAGCTTCTTCCCGATTCTCAAAGCCACAGACTGTTCACTATTAACTTCCACCACACCAGCCACAACTTCCTTCACCTTCTACTTTTACTTTGCTCCGATCTCCCCAGTCGCCGCTGTTTCAAACAGGAGATTCACTGCTTTTAATTTTCCTCACTGCTCTTCTCTAGTGTTTTTATGGGTAAGTAAACCAGCTGTTTCAGTAAAGTCCGCTGATGTTGCCACTCACTCTTTTTTGCTTCCCAGTTGACAATTCAGCGTGCCTTGTCTACGGACTGAAGTGAACCCCTGTTCTTTTTCCCACCCATTCATGGGGATCGTGCTGCTCCCAGTGGGGGTTTGCACCTCCACCCACTGCTCTTGACTTCCCCTTAGTCTAGCTCTCCTTTCTGGGGAGTAGCTTCACCGTTTATATGGTTTACGAGCAGAAAATCTCGAGTGTAGACCAGCAGCTTCACATTTTAGTAGCTTGATAAATCCCCAAATGAATAAGTAGGTCGTTAATTGTGAATGAAACTGAAATGAAAAATGTAGGCTGCATCTAGAGTTCTTTTAAGTTAAAAAGTTGTATACTAACGAATAATACTTACATAATTTAAATTAAATATCTACATTTTTATATTTTAACTGTATTTGGACAAGTCTTCCTTGGTTGATTTGTAGGCATCTTTATTATACAGAACACTGTACTTTAAAATTCCTTTACTTTAATAATCCAAGAAGATTACTTCCGTATGCCTCTGCAAGATTTTCTGTCTAATGTACGCTACTTTTCAAATTAATTTGGAAAGCAAAAACATCACTCCTTATCTATGTTTTCAAGAACGACTCTGGAATCTACATAAGGCAAAAAGGCATTTTTGGAAAATAAAATAGTAAGACTAGGGATAGAATAGAATAGAATAGAATTCTTTATTGGCCAAGTGTGATTGAACACACATAAGGAATTTGTCTTGGTGCATATCAGAGGTGGAATTCAGCAGTTTCTAAACAGTTCTGGAGAGCCAGTAGCGGAAATTTTGACCACCATATTATTCAGAATGTAAGACACACTTTTCTCCTCCCTAAAAGAGGGTGAAAATTTGGGTGCATCTTATACACTAAATGTAGCCCCACTCACCCGCCAGCCCCCACCCTTTGGCCTCTGCCTCCCACCAATTTGCTTCCTTGCAGCAAATAGCCTGTTTCTGTTTCAGCTTCAGCACAGCCTTATTAGCAAAAGCTATTTCAGGCTGCAGGGATTACTATTGCTTATTACCTCCTCCCCATATGCAGAGGCAGGGTTTTTTTCTTCTGCTAATCAAGCTATGCTGAAACTGAAAGTGAAACTGAAATAGTTTGCTGCAAGGAGGCAAATTGCTGGGAAGCAGAGGCAGATTTTTTTTCTTGTTTTTCTCCCTTAAAAGGTGGGTGTGTCTTATAGCCTGGAGCATCTTATACTCTGAAAAATACAGTAGTACAGATAACCGGTAAATCTCTGATTGGCTCTGCCCCCATCTATTCTCTGCCTCTTGAGTCTCAGCGGATCGGGAGGACATGGGGAGTCCTGCAGTAACCTTCTCTTGGAGTGGGGTGGGAATGGAGATTTTATACCATTCTTCCCTTGCCATGCCCACCAAGCCATGCCCACAGAACTAGTAGTAAAAAAATAGAATGCCACCATTGATGCATATGCTTTCAGGATACATAAAAGAAAATATACATTCGTCAAGAATCCTAAGGTACAACGTTTAATGATAGCCATGGTCAAATCATATTAGGAAACAATATAAGTCATGAGGATATAAGTTACAGTCTTAAGTTGGATGGGATGGGTGATGAACGAAGATTAATAATAGTGCAGACTTAGTAAATAGTTTGACAGTGTTGAGGGAATTATTTGTTTAGCAGAGTGATGGCGGTCAAGAAAGAGCTGTTCTTGTGTCCAGTTGTACTGGTGTGCAGTGCTCAATAGTGTCATTTTCAGGGTAGGAGTTGAAACAGTTTATGTCCAGGATGTGAGGAGTCTGTAAATATTTTCACAACCCTCTTTTTCACTTGTGCAGTATACAGGTCTTCAGTGAAAGACAGGTAGGTAGTAATTGTTTTCCCCCCCCAATTCTAATTATCCTCTGAAGTCTGCGTCTGCCTTGTTGTGTTGCAGAACCAAACCAGGCAGTTAGAGAGGCGCAGATGACAGACTCAATAACTTCTTCTTAGAACTATATCAGCAGCTCCTTGGGTAGTTTAAGCTTTCTGAGTTGGCGCAGAAAGAAGATTATTTGTTGTGCTTGTTTGATGATGTTTTTGATGTTAGGTGTTCATTTTAGGTCTTGAGATATGGTTGAACCTAGAAATTTGAATACTGTTGATACCGTGTTGTCTAGTATTGTAAGAGGTGGTAATATTGGGAGGGTTTCTCAAAAAGTCTATCACCATTTCTACGTTTTTGAATGTGTTCAATTCCAGATTGTTTTGGTCACACCACAAGGTTAGTTGTTCAACCTCCCATCTCTATGCAGATTCATCATTGTCTCGAATTATCACTGTTGTGTCATCTGAGAACTCCAGTAGTTTGAGATGCAGTGATTAGTATATAGAGAAAAGAGAAGTGGAGAGAGCACACAGTCTTGGGCATGGGGGCCTGTGCAACAAAGATATTTTTGGAAAATAGTAAGTGGCTAGAGTCAAATGCTTAAGTAGAAAATGTGCCTGCTTTCAAGGAATAATATAAAGTGGGAGCCTAACAGGCTCCCACTTTATATTATATAGATATTTATTTATTTATTATATAGATATTTATATTATACAGATTATAGGTAGCAACTTCACAAACATGTTCTGGGAAATGGTTCTTTTTTACTTCCCTTTATTTCGTTTATTTTATTGTTATTGCACATGGTACAATGTAATTAAATGCCATCTTCTGTGTGTATTATAACTATAACAATAAAAACACAAAAATACATCCTTTACATTCTGTACAATTAAAATTGAAAACCAGATATTGCACTATACTTGCCATACTTTCCTGATAAAAAAAGATCAAAGATTTCTAAATTCAGCTTTACAAGAAGATTTACACATCATACCTGTAGTGGCTAATTCACGTGCACACTAAATAAACCCAGTCAAATGTGATATGGTTTAAAATAACGCTTCTGTTTTTAAAAATAAGTCTTAAAGAGCTAACATACTTAAAGATCTTTCTAGTTCAGCTGAGATATGAGTGTATAAAAAGCATATATATTTTAGTAATCTGTATGTTGTTTGGAGAGCCAAGCTAATGGTTAAGGCATCATTCTAGAAACTAAAAGACTGTATGTTCTAGTCCCACCTTGGCATAAAGCCATCTTTTTTGGGGGGGAGGATATTTCTTTTAATTTTTCTCTCCAATTACGTGTACAGAAAAAGAAAATACCATTTTAAGTTGTATTACAATTTTACAATTTCAGTATACATAGTTTAACCAATGCTACCCCCTTAACATCTGACATCTGAACAAAAATAATTACTCCAATTTCTTATATAATAACAAAAAATTGTTAGCCAATATACATTTTAGGCTGTTCCTACTCTTAGTCACATCTAATTAACTAGACCATGATACTTCAGTTTTCTCAGAATCTCCTCCATGTCAGTTTTCATGTATATTTTAAACCTTCTTCCATAATAAATGTCCTTTATAATAAAAGAAAAAAACATTTTAAAAAAGGGAGCAAAATTTTCTAAGTCACCTCCAACAGTATTTAAATTAAATCCAACCCTTGCTAAAAGATAGTTTAAAAATATTAGGCGGGGAGCAAAAAGAGAAACCCGCCAAATAGTATATCCCAAATATCGTCAAATTAGTAAACCAAATTAATAAACCAAATTAAAAATAGTTCCCTTTAATAGGTAAAGATAAAAAGTAAAAAGTAAAAATAAATGAAAATTAGAAAATTAACAAGGAAAGAAAATGAGGGAAGGGAATGAAAAAGAAGGAAAAAAACAAAAATAACACTGAATACTCCATATACTCATCATACCCTAATCTAGTCATAACACTTTCAATCCATAACACTTTCAATCCAATAGAATCATCATACCCTATTCTAGAAAAAAAAAGTCACTGTAAAAATCAGTGAAATAATCTTCCCTATTCTAATTATCACACTTTCAATCCAGTAGAATCATCATACCCTATTCTAGAAAAAAAAGTCACTGTAAAAACCAGTGAAATCATCTTCCCTACTCTAATTATAACACTTTCAATCCAATAAGATCATCATACCCTGTTCTAAGAATTTTTTTTTAAAGTCACCCAGTGGAATCATCTGCTCTACTCTAATTATGCCACTTTCAATCCAATGGAATCATACCCCATTCTAGAAGAAAAAAAATCATTAAATTAAATTTAATAGTCATATTCCAGATTACTGTAATCAATATTTTTAATTATCATTATTCCCTTTTCTTTAACAAATAGGTATCAATAAATATCAGTAAATTGTTTTCTATTTCCATACTTTTTTTACATTCTATTAGCATAATTCGTTTACTCATTTAATTCCATAATCTTTGTTTATTCCTAGTAAAAACCTCTTAGCTGTAACGTTCGTTCTCACTGTTATTTTCTTTTCCCTTCCTCTTCACCACCCCTCTCCTTCAAATGTTTAAACCAACAAGAATATTTACCAAATTAATCATTAATATTAATCATCCTACCAAACCTAATCATTTTCAATTTCACTTTTGATATCATTTCACAATTCCAAAATTTTTCCCACCAAAGTAGTTTTATGAATCACAAAAATACCTTAGTTAAACATTATTACATATACAACTCAATTAAAATCTTAATCTTAACATTAATCATTAATACTAATTTCCCTACTGAACCTAACAATTTTCAATTTCTTTTTTAATAATATTATTTCATTATTCCAAAATTTTGCCCACCAGAGTAGTTTTATACGTCTCAATAATATCTTAGTTAAACACTATTACATATGCAACTCATTTAAAATCTTAATCTTTACATTAATCATTAATACTAATCTTCCCTACTGAACCTAACCATTTTCAATTTCTGTTTTAATAATATTATTTCATTATTCCAAAATTTTACCCACCAGAGTAGTTTTATAAGTCTCAAATATCTTAATTGAACAATATTACATATGCAACTCAATTAAAATCTTAATCTTTAATTAATCCCCCCTCCATCAGAGCAAATTTTTCCGTGGAATTTCATTACACTTTCCTTATAATAAAGTCCAATTAAAATATTGTTTAAATTAATGGTCCAATGTAATAATTTTAAGTCTTCGTTTAAGTCCCTTAATATAAATCTTCACCTTTGGAAATCCTATCAGCGTCCATATTTCCATTTCATGTTCCTTGATCCATACTTGCCCAGATATGACTCCAGTCTGTCTCCAATCTATCTCCACTGAGATTGTCCAGAATGTCTCCAATCTATCCAAAAAGATTATCCAGTATGTTCTTTAGACCAGTGTTTCCCAACCTTGGCAACTTGAAGATATCTGGACTTCAACTCCCAAAATTCCCCAGCCAGCGAATGCGAATTCTGGGAGTTGAAGTCCAGATATCTTCAAGTTGCCAAGGTTGGGAATCACTGCTTTAGACTATGTCCAATATCTCCTCCCGGCTTCAAAGAGATTTCTTCCAACTAGCCATGTTCCAAAACAAAGCTGGGAACAGCGTTCTTTCAACAGTATAAATAGATAATAAACAGCTTCCATTCTTCCAACAAAAACAAATATAAAACCATCTGGTACAAATATGCATCGTGGAAATTCCTTGTAATGACTCCTCCAACCTCAAGGTGGCAGTAAATTATCACAATTAATTATTATCTTCAATTGTTGCAAAGGGAAACGACATCATCAAGAAAAGAAAATACCTTAATAAATCCAGATAAAATCCCAATTCAAGCTCTGAAACTTTAAATTATTTAAATACCTCCCAAAAAAAACCCCCAACAACTTTGGCCAATTTGCCATGACTTTAAGGTTTTGCTAATCACCCCATAGCCGATCAGCTGCTTCCGAACCATTTTTAGGCATTTCTGCTTCCATAAGTAAAAAAAATAAAAACAATCCATTTTGAATCTGTTTCCGTCTCTCCGCATTCACCAGCACATCGCTTAAACTTTTTTCACCTAACCATTGCTCAAATCGATGCTCCTTCCAGATGTTTCCAGGTTTCTTCAATCTCTGCATTGTGTAGTTTTCCACGGCTAGCGTTGGCCAGGCATGGCGGCCTGGCCGACCTCGCGCCACCACCGGTACGAGACTAAGTCGGTTCATCTGGTGGGACATGCCGGCCCCAAACCAGACCTACGTCACCTCCCTTGCAGGGAGGATTGGGCCCAGTTCAAAAGACCCCCAGACTGTGGGATCCCCAGACTGTGGGGATTCAGGACTTCCCTCAGAACAAGGGAGCCCCGTGGCGCCGCGGCCATTGACCCCAGCCCTCTCGGCATAAAGCTATCTGAATGACCTTGTGCCAGTCATTCCCTCTCAACCCTAGGAAGAAGGCAGTTTTGAAACCACTTCCAAAACCCTTGCCAAGATAACTGCAGGGACTTGTCCATGTAATTGCAAGAAATCAACAATCACAAAGTTGCACAGAGATTATGTATCTGTCATCTGATCTTAAATCTTCAAAACATTAATATTAAAAATTGAATAGAATAATATAAACATGATAGTGAACAATATAATCAATAATATCCCTAACACAAGGAACAACCACAATTCACTCACAATTCAGGAGACAAAATGATATCTCCATCTAATTACCAAAGGCATCCTGTTAAATAACTGACACAATTGGGTCCTTTTTAGAAATAGGAATACTATAGTATTAAAAGTAACTTTAAAATGGTTATGATTTCTTATAGACTTTTCAATTTTGCAATTAAAAGTCCTAACAGGATGTTGATCACAGACTGGCAGAATCATCTATAGCTACCCATGATGATGCCAAATAATATAAATTGTGCTCTGATCTAACAGTACAACGTCCACCCTTTCAAACATGCATTGCAAAGTTTCACAGCAATGTTAAGGTGCACAATTTCCATTGTGACATTATAATAGAGTCATTTGTTCCCCCTTGACTTCAGCACTGAGTGCTCTTGCAGAGGGTCATTGCTTTGTATTTTATCAAATTATCTGTAAGGCCTTGCCTCTTCCTCTTATCTAAGAAAGTAAAGACTCTTGAAACTTGTTATTTCAGAAGGAACCTTTTATTGGAAAGAGGTAAAAACATGGCAAAAGAAAGGCAAGCTCTGAGGTCCCTCAGGACATATAGTTAGAATAAAGGAAATTAGAGACCCCTCTCAACAATAGACCCCTCTCATGTGGATTCTGCCAATCTGCAGGTATGGAAATGTTATTGTACTGGTACCCTGAGAAAGAGATAACCAGAGTTTTTCAGGGCCATCTTCTGGTGCTGTAGCCCACATGGCCCACCCTCCCCTCACATTCCCCAAGAGGTGTGAAAGTATCTGGTGGCTAAGAAGAATAGTACAGTAGTTAAATCCTTGATAAAATATGAACTAATCAAACAATTAATAGTACCTTTTTAAACTGGTCTTTTATCATCAATCTGTCCCTTCTAGTGGGTGAAATGTCATTTTGTCGATAAGCACTTACTACCAATGGCCATTTCCTTTTGTATCAAAGTGTATGTACAGCTTGTCACTGTGTTCAGCTCTACCTGAGTTAATATCTGATTTTTGTTATCTTTTAAAATATCTGGTTTTCTTGGATACACAAAGGATGGCGCTGGACAAGAAGGATGCAAAAAAGTCAATTCTACTTCTTCATTTTTACAATCTTTGCACAGTACAGTAGCCAGCCACCAGTGCCAATCATATTCACAGGTCACATAAGCAGTTATGTCATCCATTGCCAATCTTGTGCAGCTTTCTACCACTTCATGGACTTCACTGTCATGAAATGAAAAAAAATCCTTGTTTTTATTTCTGTTTCACTACATGGAATGAAAGTGTGGTATTGCTGAGTCCCTTTGATGGGTTCTGCTTCCTGTAACTTATGTTTTAATGAACTCTCCTCCTCTTCGTAGTCCTAGTTTGTACAATACATGAACTAGATGTTATTTTTCTCACTCCATTTGAAAAGTTATATAGATGTTAAGATTTGGTCTGAATATGGCCTTTGGAGGCTAGCTCGAGCTGCAAGGCGTTTCACGGTGCCTCCTAAACCATCACATACACCTTTGCCATGAGCAGTTGCAAAAAAAAGTGCCATTTAGCTTCCACTCCAAAAAATTTTTTGTGATGGCATACATTTATAAAGTCTTTCCTGTTTCTATACTGTGCAGAAGAGCCATCCAAGAAGTAGCAGACCTTGCTCAAACTTGGTAGGATGTCTGCAAAGTCCTTGCTAGGAAGAAATGAGGAGCTAGCCAGTCAGTTGGATTAAAATGCCTTTTATTGCAGGTTGAGTCAACCACGGTTTAACAGATAGGAAATCAGCAAGCAGATCACAATCAGCAGCTGTTTATATGTGCTGCTGCTGGGCATGGTCCTAATTACTGGGCGTGATCCTAATTACTAAGGCCCTGGGACATAATACCCCTCCCTATCCGATTTGAACATAAATAGTCCTTCAAATACTTGGGCTGCTTTCATGCCCGCATAGAACAATGCAAGTCGGGAACTGACGAGGGTAGCTGTTCTTCGAATGGTGTCAATGCAGGTGATAGCTGTTCTTCAGGTGGTGCTGGAACCATAGAGGGCAACTGCTCCGATTGATCACCCAAACCCTGTTCCTTTAAAGGATCATTGTCCCCCCCATGTTCCAGGTTTACAGAACAGTTCTTGTGGAGCCAGCCTTTTGCATGAATGCCATCGGGCATCGTGCGTATGACTGCTGGAATGCTGGTACAAGATTTTTGGGTGGCGGAGATGGTGGTACTGCCTGTGGAGTCCGCACTTGGGGTGCAGCCAGTGGTACTGCCTGTGGAGTCCGCACTTGGGGTGTAGCCCATTGTGGTATGGCTGGATCCACTATCCGGGGCGCAGTTGATTGACATGGCGCCGCCACGATTGTCCATCACTTGACTGGACCCTGTAAGAGCAAGGTCCAGTTACTTCGGCAATCCAGCCTGGCTCCCAACGTGGATCCCCTCCCCCATAGCTCCATGTGAAGACTAACTCTCCTTGAGCAAAGGCTCATCCATAATTAGGACAGTCCATTTCTGGATCCAGGGCATAAGTAGGATGTGTACGATCCAATTTGGTACGAATACCCCGACCCATAATGGTCTCTGCAGAACTTCTATTAGTGAGGGGACACGGACTAGAATGCTGGGCCATCATATACGTGTTTATCTTGGTTGGCCAATCAGACCCCTTTAGCCGACCCAGGGCCTCTTTAATAATAATAATAATAATAATAATAATAATAATAATAATAATAATAATAATAATAATAATTTGATTTGTATGCCGCCCCTCTCCAAAGACTCAGGTCGGCTCACAACAATAATAAACAGTATACAGTAAACAAATCTAATATTTAAAAGAAGAAATATCTAAACGCCCATTATATAAAACCATACAACACAAGCATACTATACATAAACTGTCTGCGGAGAGAGGCGGCATACAAATCCAATAAATAATAATAATAATAATAATAATAATAATAATAATAATAATAATAATAAAAACACTATATAAGCCAGGGGGAAATGTTTCAATTCAATTTAGCAGACCTCACGGCCCTTTCCGCCCGATCATTACTACTAGGGTGCCAGGGAACTGTCAAAACTTGTCTTATGCCTTGGGATGCCAAAAATATTTGGAATCGTGAAGATGTAAACTGTGGGCTATTATCATTCACCACTATATCTGGCAGGCCCTGAGTTGCAAAATGCCGAGACAAGATATTTATTATACAGTCAGAAGTGGTGGACTTTAAAATGTACACCTCGACCCACCCAGAATAGGCGTCCACAAGGACCATAAACTGATGGCCATGAAAAGGACCAGCCAACTCGATGTGGACCCTAGACCAGGGTCCTCTAGAGGTCTCCCATGCCCTACGCGGTGCCACGGGTGGCATGGGCCTCGAGTTTTGACAGTATTGGCAAAGCCCTACCCATGTTTGTATAGCCTGGTCTAAGCTGGGCCACCATACGTAACTTCGAGCCAAAGCCTTCATACGCATGATGCCCAGATGGCGTTCATGCAAAAAGCCTAAAACTGAATTCCAGAATGTCGATGAGATAACCACTTGGGCCTCCCAGAGGAGGCATCCTCTATGGGTGGACAGATCATCTTGGTGAGCCTTAAACAATGTAAATGCAGTTGGTACAGAACCTGGTGGCCAGCCTCTTTTCACCCAGTTGATTACTTGGGATATGACAGTATCCTTGGCAGAATGGGCTGCAATGTCAGAAGCGGCCAGTGAGGTACTGACTTCCTCGACCAGTAGAATCTGTGACGTGGGGGATGGATCAACAATGGGTATCAACAAGGGGCAGTGACTAAGTGCATCGGCATGAACCATGTCCCTGCCCAGCCAATATTCTAGATGGTAAGAATACAGTGATCCCCCGGGTATTGCGATCCCGATCATTGCGAAATGGCTATATGGTGATTTTGCAACCCGGAAGTAAAAACACCATCTGCGCATGCGCGCCCTTTTTTCTATGGGCACGCATGCGTAGATGGCGCCGGGCAGATCAGCTGCTGGGCGGCTTCCCTAGGTCTTCCCCCTCTTGCTGGCGGGAGGGCGAGCGGCGGGCATCAGCGAGGAGTTTCCCCACCGCCCACGCAAACTCCTCGCTGCCGCTCCCCCGCCTTCGCCCGCCCACGCCGTTCATTCTCGCCACTTCCCAGCTGAGTCCTGAAGCGAATTGGCTTCAGGACTCAGCTGGGAAGCGCGAGCGAGCGGCGCCAGTGAACGGCTTGTCCGCCGCCTGCCTGCCCGCGCGCCCGCCGCTCGCCCGCCCTTCGCCCGCCCACGCCGTTCATTCTCGCCGCTTCCCAGCTGAGTCCTGAAGCGAATTGGCTTCAGGACTCAGCTGGGAAGCGCGAGCGAGCGGCGCCAGCGAGCGGCTTGTCCGCCGCCTGCCTGCCCGCGCGCCCGCCGCTCGCCCGCCCTTCGCCCGGCCACCCGCCGTTCGCTCGCTGCTCGCCCGGCCACCCGGGTTCGGGGGGTGCTGGCAAGCCCCCCATGCCAGCGGCGACGTTTTAAAACAGCCGCGCGGCTTCCCAATGAGTCCCGAAGACAAACGCGGAAGTTCGCCTTTGATGTTTGTCTTCGGGACTCAGTTGGGAAGCCGCGCGGCTGTTTTAAACCTTCGCCGCCGGCATGGGGGGCTTCCTAGCAGCCCCCCAAACCCGGGTTGGGGGTCCGGGGGGTGCTGGCAAGCCCCCCATGCCGGCGGCGATGTTTTAAAACAGCCGCGCGGCCCCCAATCTTCGGCTCCTCGCTAGCGCTGCGGAAGTAAAAACACCATCTGCGTATGCGCAGATGGTGTTTTTACTTCCACAGTGCTACTTCGCTAAAACCCGATCATTGCTAGGGGTCCTGGAACGGAACCCTCGCAATGATCGGGGGATCATTGTACGCTGAAAGAAACTCCATCTACCTGGCCATTCTGGGAGAAATGAACTGGGGTGATTGTCTTGTACCGAATAAAATTCCCAGTAAGGGTTTATGGTCTGTCTGCAGCAAAAACGATCTGCCATAAAGATAGTCTTTTGACCGAGGCCACGAGGGCAAGGGCCTCCTTATCTGTCTGACTCTAGTTCCTTTTGGTGTTAGATAAGGTCCGGGAAAAATAAGCGATGGGGGCTTGTGACCCATTCAGCAACTTATGACTTAATACAGCTCCAATATCATAAGGGGATGCATTGGCCACTAGCACCAATGGCCAGTGGTCATGATATTGGACTAAAACTGCACCCAAGGGCAATAAGTCCTTGACCCTGCTGAAAGAAGCTTGTTCAGCATCCCCCCAGGACCATGGTCTGTTATTTTCTAATAGCCTATGCAGGAGCTCTGCTAGGTAGCTTTGTGAGATAAAACGATGTTATAGAAATTAGGTAGCCCTAAAAAGGCTTGTAGTTTTGCCTTATTTGAAGGGGTTGGAGCCTTTTTGATGGCCGAATCTTTGGCCTGGGTTGGATGAATTCTGGTAGCATCAATCGTATACCCCAAGAAATCAATATGGGGGACCCCTATGCGACACTCCATTTTAATTTGAGGCCTGCCTTGCGGAAATGAGACAGGACCCCCTTAACTCGAATAAGTAGTTCTCTATCTGAAGCGGCCGAAATAAGAATATCGTCAAAGTAGGGGGTCACTCCTGGCAGACCATAAAGCAGATGCTTGACAATATTTTGAAAGAGGCAGGGAGCCACACTGACGCCAAACTGAAGACGGCGACAATGGAAGGCTCCCTGATGGGTTACAAGTGTTTGGGCCTCCGCAGTGGTATCATCAACCGGAAGTTGTTGATATGCCTACGCCATGTCCAGTTTAGTGAAAATGGACCCCCAGCCGAGAGAATGCAACCCTAGCATCATCGATGGCTGAAACTAATGTCAGAGTGGGTGAGAAGACGATGTTGAAGCCTCAAGTCTCGTACCCCGCAGACCAGCTGTTCAAGTAACGAGCAGTCCAGATTTTCAAAATCACAATCAATGGCAGCATCACGAAGGGCAGTTGCATAATTGTTAATAGATTCTCCTTCAGCCTGAAGCTGCTGATGGAAGTTAAAGCGTCGTTCAATAAACAATGGTGCAGGGGCAAAGTGTTTCTTCAACTTATCCAGTAACTCTTTCAGTGGCACCTCATAAACAATCTGGGGGGCCATGAGAGCTCTGGCAGTGGTGAACATAGTATTGCCACATGCGTGCAAGAAACAAGTTCTTCGTTGAGCTTCAGAAAGTTGGATAAGATCATTTGCTTGCAGGTAACACTCAAATCGTTGCATAAAATGACCCCAAGTGTCTGTTGCTGGATCAAATGGATCAAACGACTTGAGGGAGGCATGGCGTGATCCCTGATAAAACATAATTTACCCTAACCCGAGAAAACAAAGGAAGGGATAAAAAAATTATTTGCAGTTTACACAATCACCTGATGTAACATTGGTGGCAAGAACAGCAGCCTAATAAAATAATTTAAAAAACGCACAGGCCTGCCAACAGCCAAAAAAAAGCGCAAAACTCAAGGCTGTTGGGGTGGTGGCGGCGGTAACAGCAGTCACTCCACAGACTGCCAAACAGCTGAGCCAGACCAAAAGGCCAGCAAGGGTACTTGAAGCGATTACCTGAGATGGCAGCGGCGGCAGCAGCAGCAGCAACCCTCAAAACCACCAAACAGCTGAGGCAACTGAGAGACCGGCAAGGAGACGAAATGAACCCAAAAGCGGCGGTGGTGGCGGTGCAGGCCGCCAAACAGCCAAGGAGACAAGAAAAAAAAACCCGAAGGAGCCCAGGGACAGAAAGTAACGTTCAGACTCACAGTGGGTAAGAGACAAAAAAACCCCTCTTTGTCGCCAGTGCAAAGTCCTTGCTAGGAAGAAAGGAGGAGCCAGCCAGTCAGTTGGATTAAAATGCCTTTTATTGCAGGTTGAGGCAACCACGGTTAAACAGGTAGGAAATCAGCAAGCAGACCACACTCAGCAGCTGTTTATATGTGCTGCTGCTGGGCATGGTCCTAATTACTTGGCGTGGTCCTAATTACTGGGCATGGCCCTATTTACTAAGGCCCCGGGACTTAACAATGTCCATTATAACTAAAATCAATTTTTTTGGAACAAATGAACAGCTATTGAATCATGAAGTAAGCACTCAGACATAATAACTACACTTTTGTACTTTATTTTTCCATTCTCATTGTAATAGATCGCAAAAAGTTGCACAGTTGCTTGTTCATTGTTCCAGTGAAATGACTGTCTTCAGACTGAACAACAAAGAATAGTTCTCTGAAAAGTCTAAGCTTATTACTGCCTTATTCTGTTTGATGCTTTCTTTGAGGTGATTGTAGTAGTCAGGCTGTAGGCAAACTATAAACGGATTATCTAAAAATCATGAATTATTTGGTAAATATAGACCCCACACTTTTAGACCACAGGCTGAACAGATCTGAATTCAAGATTTTTGAGTTGACACTGTTTAATAGTTGTATTTTTAAATATGATTCCATCATGAACCCAACTTGAATTTTGATACAGATGTGGCTAGGAGCATAGCAGGCTCATGTGCAATTTTTAAATTAAACATTTTTTTCGGAAATGCATTTTAAAATTTTGTGTTTACATTCTCATTGGTAAAATATTAACAAAAATACTGTTGTGACATATTTGATGAAAGTCTGTACATGTCTGAGTAGAATGGTGTTTATTTTGTTTCTCTATATATTTTCTAGCCTGAGTTATGAGGAGAAATGTAAAGGCAGGCAACACTGAAATTCCCACTTCTTCCAAACTTTAAAAATCAATTTTTTAAAAAATCTAGAATTTTTTTCTTCACATTTTGCATTCTCTGACACAATTTTATCAAATAACAAAATCTCAAAAGAATTAAAAATATAGAGGTAGAACTCATTGGTTAACTTGACATGGAATGACCCTCCTTAGAAAAATGGATAGTCCACCTGAAAAGAGACAACGCATATAATACATTAGGAATTAGGATGGTTTGTTGAGGTATATTAGAATTTGTTGCAGGAAAATCAATTTCCAGAAGCATACACAGATGACTGGTTTAAGTAGACACAAACACACACACACACACACACGATGATCGGTTTTTCGCGAAGTAGCGGTGCGGAAGTAAAAACACCATCTGCGCATGCGCAGATGGTGTTTTTACTTCCGCCGCAGCAGCGAGGAGCCGAAGATTGGGGTTTCCCCGCCGCCCACGCAAACTCCTCGCTGCTGCCGCGCCCGCCGCTTGTCCGCCCGCCGCTTGTCCGCCGCCTGCCCGCACGCACGCCCTTCGCCCGCCCACGCCGTTCGCTCGTGCCACTGACCAGCTGAGTCCTGAAGCGAACTTCCGCGTTTGGCTTCAGGACTCAGCTGGGAAGCGGCGCTGGGGTTTCCTCGCCGCCCACGCAAACTCCTCGCTGATGCCCGCCGCTCGCCCTCCCGCCAGCAAGAGGGGGAAGACCCAGGGAAGCCGCCCAGCAGCTGATCTGCCCGGCGCCATCTACGCATGCGTGGCCATAGAAAAAAGGGCGTGCATGCGCAGATGGTGTTTTTACTTCCGAGTTGAAAAATCGCGATATAGCGTTTCGCAATGATCGAGATCGCGAAACTCGGGGGACCACTGTAGTTTCATTTCCAGCAGCAGACGAGCTTTCAGTTCAGAGTGGACAGAGAGCATAGTGGACTCAGCTACGCCCAGCCTTAAGCTTAAGTTTCAATTTCAGTTCTCTGCACAGACTCAGAAGTGGTTAGCTCCCATTGGCTGACTTAGTTGCCATGCCTATTCATTGGCTACTCTTGTTAACAAGGCTCTCCCAGTTCATGAATATGTTAACAGGGTATTGCAGGTAGAATTTCTTTCAGAGTGTAGGGGCTCTAATGTGTTTTTTGGGTCATTTTCAGTAGGGGGTAGGTGTTTCTATGCAACTAAATATTGTGTAGATCCATGGTGTGTCTGTTAAGGATTTCTTTAATTTCAAAATGTTGTTCTGCTTCCACCAATTAAATTCAAATTTATTTATTTTTGCTATATATGAAATTGTTAGCCCACGTATATATGCCTTTGTTGTGTCCCATAAGTTTTGAGAGGTAGTGTCACAATTTTTATTTATTTTTTAAAAAATCTCTAATTCTTTCTCTATCCATTTTTTTTTACTCTGGATCTTTTATTATGTTTCTATTCATTGACGAGTTATTTATTCTCTTTTTACCTTTCCAATATATTGCTAAAGGATTATGGTCTGCCCAGGTATTTGTTTCTATTTCTATTTTACTAATTTGTTCCATTATATGCGCTGGGGCCCAAGCCATATTGATCCTGGACCATGTCTTATGTGGGTTAGAATAGAAAGTATATTGTCTATCTTTTGAATGGTATTCTCTCCATATATCCTTCAATGATAGTTCTATACTCATCTTCCAAAATGTCACAGGTAAGATTACCTTTTTTTTCTTTTCTTTTCTTTTTCCAGTGTAATCCATTTGGTCATCTGAGATTGCATTAAAATCTCCTATTATTATCATGTTTTCAATTGCCAATTCACTTATTTTTTCATGTAAATCTTTATAAAATTGTTTTTGGTTGTCATTTGGTGCATAAATTGAGACGATTACAAAAGATTTTGTTTCTAGATCTAATTGTACCATCAGAATCCTTCCATCAGTATCATTATATATTTCTTTAGATTCAATTTAATTCATCTATATACATTGCTACACCCTTTTTCTTTTGGTTTGCCAGACTGGTGTATAATTTTTCCCAATTTTGAGTTATTCAGAAGACTCCGTTTTGTTTTTTTTAATATGAACTTCTTGTAAAATGTTTATGTGCGCTTTTTGTTTTTTAAATTTGGTAAATATTTGGTTTCTTTTCTTTGGATTGTTCAAGCCATTTACATTGACAGAAAAATTTTTCAAGTCATATGTCATCTCTATTTATAGTATTTTTTTGCTTCCTTCGGTTCTCGGAGTCTAGTTTCTAAAATTAATTCTTGTGATGCCTGTAGTTGTTTCATCTTTGCTTCTGGTATTTCTTTCCCGCCTCCACCTGTGGCCCCCATCATGTCATCACTGCTCTTTGGTTCTATCTGAGGCTGGTCAATCCTGTCCAATCCGGTGCGTACTAAGAAAGATCTTGTGAGTTCCACACTGTCTATTATCACTTTTGTTGATTGCCAAGTTAGGGTAAGGCCCTCTGGTACCAACCATCTAAACACGATTTTTTTAAAAAAAATACTTGTAAGGAAGTAATATTCTCTTCTGCTTTCTCTCACCCTTTTCGGAACTTGTTTCAAGATTGTAATTCCTTTTCCATTAAGTTGAAATTTCTGGTTTCTTGTCAGTCTCATGATCTCATCTTTAATTATTCTTGTTGAGAACTTAATATGAACTTCTCTTGGTAGATTATGGCGTCTTGTATATCCAGTTTGGACTCTTCATCTATTTCTCTTTTCAATTCTGCTGGGTCTTCTTGCATAATTCCTCCTATTACTTCCGCCATTTTTGTAGGTAAATCTTCATCTCTTTCTTCTTCAATGTTTTGAAATCTCAGGCTATGTGATGCAGATTGGAGTTCGAGGTTAGTTATTGCAATATCAAAGCCTCTATGTGCATTGCAGTTATGATCTTCATATTCTTCCACTTTCTGCCCGATAGCTTGAATTTTTTCTTCTGTAACTTTTATTCTTTTTTCACTCTTGTAGATTTTGTTGTATGACTTTTATGTTCCCGTCCATTTCCGCCATGTTTCCTTTTACTTCTGTTAGTTCTTTTTTAATCTAATCTTTCATCTCTTTCATCTCTTGTCTCATTTCTTCCAGGTACTTCTTCATTTCTTCTTTGTTAGTTTCAAGTTGAGTTTGTGTCTGAGTTTGTGTCTTCTGCATTAAATCTTGGATGCCTGCTAATGCGTCTTGAATAGACTGAAAATTTGGATCTGCAGGTAGCTTTTCTCTTTTTCTTTCTCCTTGGCCAGCATTGTAGTTATGGTCCTCCGTTGTAGTGGAGATGATGTTGGAGAAACTTTGGGTGTAGGAGTTGGAGTTGTAGTTGTAGTAGCTGCTTGTTTTCGGGTTGTTGTTGTTGTCATCGAAGTCACACTTTGTGCCCTGTAGGAACCTTTCATGTCTTAGAAATTTTTTTTACCTTATTTTACAATTACTCAAAACAATCTCTTGTTATTTCACAATTAAATAAAGGAATTTTAAATCTATAATACTGATAATAGAAAATAAAATTTAGAAAAGTAAAATCACAATTCAATTTTATTAATACTTAAGAGAAAAGAAATAAAGTCAAAAGCAAGTGTAATTAATTAAAAAAAAGAACCAAAAGCGAGGGAAGTAAGGTAGAGAGGGAAAAATATATATGAAAAAACCCAATCTTTTAATATCCAAGAGTTGGGGGGGTTGGAAGGGGGGGAGAAATGAGACTGCTAGCACATCCTAGTTTAATTAATTTGCAAGAATTAAAAAAACAAGGCAGAAATAATGAAAAAGGGGAAAGGAAAAAAGGAAGATATGTTATTAAAAATTATTTATAGATTTTTATTAAAAAAATATTTAATCTAAAAAAGAAAAAACTGTATGTAATATTTAAAAAGAAAAGGAATGAAAAAGGTGTAAAAAAGATTGAAATTAGAAAGGAAAAAGAAAATATCAAAAAACCAGAAATCCAAAAATGCTAATAAGTCCAAGTAATCCAAATAGTCCAAAAAGTCCAAATATAAGGACAAAAAAAAGATGTAACTTGAAGTTGTTATGTCTTAATATGAATATCCAAGGAAAAAGAATCCAAAGCCAATGTCAAATGTAATATCTATAATTACAATTTTAAAAAATAACAAATCCATTTCTTATTATCAAAAAAGGAAAAAAGAACGGAAAAAGATCCTTACGCCACTGATATTTAGTTATAAAAATAGTCCCTTATTTATTTTCTTAATCATAAATTCTGTATAAAAATAGGAGGTAAAAAAAGTCCAAAATTTATTTTAAATAATTAAAAATTCGGCAAAAATGTATTCAAATCAGGTAATTTATAGATCAATCCATTTACTTCAAATCATTCAATTCATTATTCACGTGTTTAATTCATCCAATTTTTCTGATTACCAATCCAATCATTTGTTTCAATTTAAAAGAAAAAATGAAATAATTATAAAAATTTAAATAACAACAGAAGAAAAAGAAAAAAATGTCGTCTTAAAATTTAAACAGAAAAATTATAAAAGTTGTGAGATTGTTAGGTTCTCAGAGTTAACAACGGCAAGTAGTTCCGCCCGTTTTTATTTATTTATTTATTTTTATTATTTGGATTTGTATGCCGCCCCTCTCCGAAGACTTCTTAGCATATGGATATCACTTACAGTTACTTTGCCTTGTTTTTGTTCGCCTTTCAGTCTGGATTTTCCTCTTTTCAAGTTGCAATACAAAAGATTATTCTGCAGTGCTGTCAATCTTTTTTATCTGTTGATCTGGTCCTCCGTAGACTTCTTATTTCTGTTTTTACTTCCTCCTTTCTGGCAACCCGCTATGTAGCTGCGGGGCTTTCCCTAACCCCCGGGGTCGCGGCGATCCATCCCGGGGGGTCCAGGAGACCCCCTGTCCTGGGCCGACCCCTCTGGGTGTCGGCACAGCACAAATTGGCGCCCTACAATCGAGGAAAGAGGTGGTGTGGAGACGGAGCTTTGCCTCCACACCCCCGACGCGGGTAAGCTCAAACCGGAAGAAAAGAAAACATGTTATGAAAAATTAGTAGAAGATCTCAAAAAAGTAGAAATGTTAATGCAAAAAGCTGATAATGACAATGAAGCTAAAAATCAGAGAGAATTAATAAAGCATAAATTGAGATTGATAGAACAAGAACCAATAGTAGAAAAGATAAAGAAAGCAAAGCAAGAATATTTTGAACATGCAAACAAACCAGGAAGATGGGTGTCGTATAAACTAAGAAAAGAGAGGGAAAATAAAATTATAAAAAATTTGATAGATTCAAAAGGTAGAATGAAACATAGAACAGAAGAAAAGAAGGAAATAGCATTAGAATTTTATAGAAAATTATATATGAGAGAAGAAATAAATGAGGATTTAATTTTTTAATATTTGAAAAACATAGATTTACCAGTACTAACCGAAACACAACAACAAAGTCTAAACAAACCAATTGCAGAAATGGAATTAAAACAATCTATAAAGAACCAGAAAAATAATAAAGTGACAGGCCCAGATGCAATACCAGTAGAATTTTATAAGTTAGATATAGAAATACTCCTTTCAAATATGTTTGAGATATATAATCAAATAATGGCAGAAGGTATATTGCCTAAAACATGGTCAGAAACGTTAATAACCTTAATACATAAAGTAGAAACAGAAAAAGAAAAAATTGAAAACTATAGACCAATTTCATTGTTAAACGTAGATTATAAAATTTTTATATCAATCTTTGCTAACAGGTTTAAAAATATTATAAACGATATAGAAGGAAGGGGGATAGGGAAAAGAAGGAGGAGGGGATAGAGAAGCGAAAACCAGTGTTAGAGCTGGGTCTTTCATGATTTGCGGCCTGTAGTTTGAGTTCGTAGTTGGTGTGTTTTACCCTAAGGTTTTATCAATATGTTTTGAATGTAGTTTTTAGTGCCAATATGTATAATTGATTTAGGGGTTTATTTTCTTTGTAAAATTGAAATCTGTGTCGATCGATGTTTACAGTTTGTTGTTTCAATTTGATGTTATGATTTGTGATGTAAATTGCTAATTTTTCAGGTTGTTTTTGTTGGATATTTTTCTTGATGAATAATTTTTAGATAATTCCTTTTTTTTAACCAGAGGTACCATTTATCCCAAGCTTTGTAGAAATCTGTCTCATCCTTGTTTTGCAGTTCCATTGTTAGTTTGGACATTTCTGCGCATTCCATTATTTTAATCAAGAGTGATAGAGCAGTTGGGTTTTTTTCTTGCTTCCAAAATTGTGCATATAAAATCCGTGCGGCTGTAATAATATGGATTATAATATATCTGTTTTCTTTACTAAAATTTTGTCTTATGATTCCTAGTAGAAATAGTTCGGGTTTCGCATGGATGGTCTGAGAAGTAATTTGTTCTAGCATAGTTTTAATTTTTCCCCAATATTTTTGGGTGGTTTCACATGTCCACCAGATGTGGTAGTATGTACCTGGTTTTTCCCTGCATTTCCAACATAATGGTGATAGATTTGGATACATTCTTGCAAGTCTAGCAGGTGGCAAGTGCCATCTGTAGAACATTTTATAATGGTTTTCCTTATATGAGGTTGCCATCGTTAGTTTATAGTTAGCAATCCAAATTTTTTCCCATTCGTTTAAATAAATTGTGTACCCAAAGTTTTGTGACCACGCTATCATAGTTCCTTTAACTATTTCTTCAACAGTATCGTGTTGAAGGAGGATATTGTATATATTTGATATTTGCTTTTTTTGTGGACCAAAAATTATTTTATCGAGGGGGTTGTTTTTTTGGAAGTCTGATTTGTTCTTATCTTCATTATATTTTGATTTTATTTGTAGGTAGTGTAACCAATCTACTTTAATACCTTTTTCCATGAGTTTTTGCTTAGGGATTAGCTCATTATTTTCGTTTAGCAGTTGGTCGTATGTTATAATTTTATCAGGGGTTAATGCTTTCGGATGTATAATGGCTTCTGTTGGTGAAATCCATTTTGGGATGCAGGGGTAATGGGTTTTTTTAATGAAGTGCCAGGTGTTAATTAGGGTTTTTCGGATGTAGTGTGATCTGAAATATGTTGGTATTTTATCTATGTCTGTCATCAGAAACTTGTGCCACCCGAATTGAAGGTCATAGCCTTCAAGTGTTAATATTCTAGAATTTTTAAGTATTATCCATTCTTTCAGTAGGTTTACAATTGAGGCATGGTAGTATAGTTCCATGTTTGGTAACCCAAATCCACCCCTTGACCTATGGTCTTGTAGGTCTTTAAGTTTTATCCTGGCCTTTTTTTTTGTCCATATAAATTTGCGAATTTTTTTGTGTAAGTTTTTGAAAAAGGTCCTGTTTAGTTTAATGGGTGCAGTTTGGAAAAGGTATAGAAATCTAGGAAGTATATTGCTTTTAATTACAGCAATTTTCCCCATTATAGAAAGTGGGAGTTTCGACCATCTGCAAAAATCTTTGTCCATTTCATTGATTAGTTTATCGTAATTGTCTTTCTTGATAGTGCTGCAATTTGCGGTAATCCATAATCCTAAGTATTTAACTTTTTTGGCGGTTTTTATTTTAGTGGATTCTTCTAATTTTGATATCTGCTGTTTTGTCATATTTTTTGTTATCATTTTTGTTTTTTCTCTATTAATTTTTAATCCAGCAATCTCTCCAAATTTATTTATTTCATTAATTAGGATAGGTGCAGATTTTAAGGGGTCTTGTACAATGAACACCATGTCATCAGCAAAAGCTTGAAGTTTATAGTGTTCATTTTTAATTTTTAATCCTTGGATTTCCTTGTTGTGTCTTATTTTATTTAGTAGAACTTCTAGTGCAAAGATAAAAATCAGGGGGGCTAAGGGACAGCCCTGCCTCACTCCTTTTTTTATACTTATTGTTTCTGTCATATCATTGTTTATCAGTATTTTGGCTGTTTGTATTGAGTATATGGTTTTAATGAGTTCTGTAAATTTATTACCAAGTTGCATTGACGCTATTTGTGTTGTAAAGAATTGCCAGTATAAACTATCAAAAGCTTTCTGTAGATCTACGAATAGGAATGCTACTGGTTTATCTATGTTTTTATCGTAGTATTCTAAAGAGTCCAAAATAATCCTTGTGTTTGTTGTTATGTTTCTTGCCGGAAGGAAGCCATTTTGGTCTGTATGTATTCTAACAGTTAATATTCGTTTAAATCTTTCAGCTATGATGGATGCAAAGATTTTATAATCTGAGTTAAGCAGGGATATTGGGCGATAATTTTGAATGTAAGCTCTATTTTGTGTATCTTTAGGTATTAAAGTTATGTAGGCTTCGTTCCAGGAGGAAGGAAGTTTTGAACCCTCGAGAATTTCATTAACAAGGGGTAACATTATAGGCTCCAGAATTTCTTGAAATTGTTTGTAGAATTCGGCAGGTATACCGTCTGCGCCCGGGGTTTTATTATTTTTTTGTTTTGTAATTGCGTTAGTTAGTTCCATTGATGTTATTTTGTCATTTAGCATTTCCTGATCTTCCTTATTTATTTTTTCTGTGTTTTCTAAGTTCTTGAATAGATTATTTATTAGTTGTTCATTTACGTCATCTTTTTTATATAATTCCTCAAAGAAAGATTTAATTATTTGTTTTTTATCGCTGAGTGTTGTTTTTAAAGCATCAGTATGATCATATAATGCCTCTATAATTTTATCTGCTTTTTGGTGAGCGAGTTTTGTGGCTAACCATTGCCCAGGTTTGTTTGCAAATTCAAAGTGCTTTTGTTTGGCAATCCTTAATTTATGTGAGAGTTCTTCTTGAGTTTGCAGGTTTATGTAATGTTTTGTAATATTCAATTCTCCTAAAATTTCGGCGTTGTCTGGTTTCATTTGTAGGGTTTTTTCGAGGTTCTGAAGTTTTATTTTTAGTGTAGATAGGCTATTTTGTTTCTGCTTTTTCTTTTTACTTTGGTATGCAATATAGGTCCCTCGCACATAAGCTTTCATTGTGTCCCATAGGTTTTGTATGGAAGTGTTACCATCATTGTTAATTTGGAGAAACTCACCCAATTGTTGTTTTAGCATTTTTTGAAAGTTTTCTTCTTTAAATATTGTTTGGTTCATAGTCCATCGTCTTGAATAGTTATTAGTTGAATCTCTCCATTTCAACAATATGGGGTTATTATCTGCCCAGGAGTTGGGAAGTATTTGTATGTCTGTTACTTCATTAATAAATTCTAAATCCGCCCAGGCCATATCAATGCGGGACCATGACTTGTGAGGGGAAGAGAAAAAGGTATATTGCCTATTATTTGGGTTAAAGTGACGCCATATATCTTTTAGAGCTAGTTCAGTTGTAAGTTGTTCAAAGGTTGTTGGTAGTTGTTTTCTTTTTTTTATTTGCTTAGTGCTTTTATGGTCTTTTTTTCTATCTAATATTGCATTAAAGTCGCCTATTATTATTATATTTGTCAAGTTTAAATCCGTAATTTTTTGATGTAGTTTTGCATAAAAAGTGGATTGATTTATTGTGGGAGCATAGATTGCAATTATATGTATTTTCTTTGTTCCTGATGTGATTTGTACTATTAATATCTGTCCGTTGTCATCAGTGTAAATTAGTTGGGGATTGAGTTTAGATTTAATGTATAGTACTACTCCTCTTTTCTTGACTTGGGCCAGGGATGAGAAGATTTCTCCAAGCTTGGGATGGTTTAGGATTAGTTGGTCTTGTTTTCTTACATGCGTTTCCTGGAGACAGATTATATCTACTTTTTGTTGTTCAATTCTCCATTGCATCTGGAAGGAGAGTCCAACATGGGTATTACTCCAATCCTATTGGTAGAGACTGAGTTAGATTTACATATTAATCTAGCACCGCCCCCTCTGCTCTTCCCATGAGCCAGTTTTAAAAACTCAGTCAATGAGTAGAGACATACTGAGTTGTAGCTTAAAGGTTTACTTAAGGAATTGTGAATCCTCTTTTCTTTGTTTTTCAGGATGAAGACACAGGAGGATCCAGACTGTTTTGGGGTCGATGCCCTCAGCGGGCATCACCCCCAACGATCCTCCCCAGGGGTTCTGTATTCCCCCAGTGGGAACACCCCATAGGGGAGCATCCAGCCTGGGGGTCCATGGCCTCCGAGGCCATACCGAGGCTGTCAGCCGAAGGTGGGGAGGTCCGTCCTCCCCACTGGGAGGCTAGATACCGGCCGCAAGATGGGATATAAGCGCCTCACAGCTGATGAGGCTAGAGGAGCGCCGCGCCGCTGGGAAAGCCACCGCCGCCAAAAGCTCCGCGGACACAGAAACCAGGCGGAGAGCGCGGCAGAGGCAATACAGCCCCCGGTGAGGCCAGGAGAAGCCTCAGGGTCGGAGGACCCGGACGGCAGCCCACGGAGCCGTGGAGGCTGGGCGCCGCCATTTTGGGGGAGCGCTAGTGCGGCGAGAGCGTCCTTGGGCGCAAAATTGGCTGGCGGCCAGGCGGAATTGGCGCGAACGGGCTGAAATGCCCTAGTGCGCAGGCGCAAAGCCCGGGAGACCGAGGGCGCCATTTTTTTCGGGTGATCCTGATGAGGTGGGCGAGAAACAAGCTACCGGAGGTCAGACACCAGAGAAGCCTTAAAATCCAACGACTGGCACTTGTGAGTACCATGTAAGAGAACCAAGGGAAGGATCCCCCAAGTTCTCCTGCCCCTTCTAAAGAAAAGGCTAAGGGCAAGCCTAAAGAGAAAGCCAGAGCCCATTCATCTGCCTCATCAAATTCCATCAAAGAGGCTGAGAAGCGTATTAAGGCGCTAGAGAAAAAGCTGGAGGCAGCTTTGCAATCTTCCCCAGCGGGGCTCCCTCTGGCCCAGAGGCATCCTGCAGACCCCATCTCACCCCCAACTACCTTCGGGCCTACAGGGGTTGAAGCAGAGGGAGATTGGTCACCAGACCGGCAGTTTCAGCCCCTGCCTCCGAGCATGCCTTCACCCAGCACATCTTGGGCTAGACCAGGGTCGGCAGGCCCTTCAGGAATGAGCTACCAGGGGCCAGCAGCCACCTTCACCCCCACAGCAGCAGGCCTACGTGCACAGCCTGGGGCGTGGCAAAGTTTGCCCCCAGATCTACAAGATCTCATTGTATCTGCGTACTCACAGAACATGGCCGGGGCTCAGCAGTACAGTAGACCCCCTCAGCAAGCCACGTGTTCTTGGTCGGCACCGCCCCCCTCGGGTTTGGGGTCCTTGTTGGAAGAGCAGGATCAATTTGAGGACAGTGACCCGGAGTTTGGCCTTTCAGAGGATGAGACTACGCCAGATCAGGCACCCTCAGTTGGTCTGTTTAAACCAGCATTATTCAAGACCTTGCTATCAAAGGCCAAGCAAGTAATGAATCTCCCGGGCGCCGCAAGACGGCAGAGGCCGCTGAGACAGGCCAGACCTCGGCCTCGCTGCTCGAGGAACCTCAACCCGAGTCCGACCACTTCCCCGCTTCAGGCATTTTCGTAAAAGGCATCAAAAGGCCTTGGCAGCAACCAGCAGCAGCACAGGGGCCTTCCAACCTCGAGAGGAAATTTTATACCTTTGACGAGGAGGTGGAAAAGCTGCTTGAATTCCCCCCAATCGACCAGCCAGTGGTGACGCTTGTCTCCAGTGCCTTGGTCCCCTCAGAGACTGGGGAAAGCCTCAGACCAGAGGAGAGAAAAGCAGAGACATTGCTGCGTAAGTCACACTTGATGTCCGGCTGGGGATTCAGGGCAGCGGCAGCAGCATCGTTTATCAATCGAGCGTCGCTAATGTGGATCAAGGAGATGCAAGCTCGACTAGGGCCCGAAGACGGGCGTCTCCGCCAAGACTTAAGTAAATTATTGGCGGCGACCGAGTTTTCGGCAGACGCTACTCTTCACGCGGCCAAGTTTTCCACAAGGAGCATGGCAACCTCGCTGTCTTCACGCCGACTTCTGTGGCTGAGAAACTGGCAGGCAGATCTTAAGTCTAAATGGCGCCTAGCCTCTGGGCCCTTCCAGGGCTCCACTCTCTTTGGAGACCTGTTGGAAAAGGTACTAGTGGAGGACAAGGATAAGAGGAAGGTTCTCCCCAGGGCCAATAGACGACCAGATAGAAGGTTTACTCCTTACTCAAGGCGTCAGTCCTTTCGCTGGGATCCTACCAATACCAACCAGGGCCAGCGTTCCTTCTCCCAGGGTCAGTACAATCAGACCTATAGAAGCGACCGCGGATCCTTTCAGGACAGGCCGAGAGGCTATCATCAGTCCAGGAGACCGTTTCGCGGTAACAACCAGAGAGGGTTCAAGCGCACGAAGTGACTCGGCCGCGCCCCAACCCTTAGGAGGCAGACTACAGGGTTTTGGCAACGTCTGGCAAACAACTGCCTCCGACCAATGGGCCCTAGCCACAGTCACTCACGGGCTCAAGCTGGAGTTCATCCAAGCACCGCCCAGCCGCTTCATACATTGCCCGCTAATAAAGGACACTATAAAGAAACTACAGCTGCGCAGGGAGATTACACACCTGCTCGACATCCGGGCTATAGAACGGGTTCCGCAGCAGGAGGAGGGCAGGGGATTCTACTCCATGATTTTCATCGTGCCCAAATCCTCAGGAGTTGCCGGTTGATCCTCAACCTAAAACAACTGAACCTCTTTATAAAGTACCGAAGGTTCAGGATGCACTCGCTGCAGACCATTCTCGCTTCCATCCGGAAACAAGACATCTTAACATCCATCGACCTCAAGGAGGCATACCTGCACATTCCTATTCATCCGGAACATCGCAGGTTTCTCCGATTTTGCACTGAGGGACGACATTACCAATACAGAGCAATGCCGTTCGGCCTGTCATCGGCCCCACGGACGTTTACGAAGCTCTTGGACGTATTGACCGCCAGCTTAAGAGCAAGATCCATAAGACTCATGGCCTACCTGGACGATATTATCATTTTATCCAGGTCCAAAGTGGCGGCAGAGAGAGACCTCAACGAGACTATCCGTACACTGGAACTCCATGGCTTCACAGTCAACGTGGAGAAAAGCCAACTGGTACCTACCACCAGGCTCCTACACCTAGGAGCAATTATAGACACTCAGGAGGGCACAGTGTCGCTCTCACAGGAGAGGCAAGACAACATCAGATGTTTGATATCCAGTGTTCAGCGGGGACCAGTCCCATTTTCGCTGCTATCAAAGATACTAGGAACCCTGGTATCTGCCATTGGCATAGTGCCTTGGGCCAGGTTCCATATCAGGACACTGCAATGGTTCCTACTCCCTGCTCAACGGACCAAGGTGAGCCATTGTCACAGGAAGGTCCATTTACCCCAGAAGGTCAGAGACTCATTAAAGTGGTGGATGTCTGCCGCAATCAGCAGAGGATCCCCCTTTCAGACAAAGGATCAGATCATATTGACCACCGATGCCAGTCTTACCGGATGGGGGGCCCACATCGGAGCTCACATGGCTCAGGGCCTGTGGACAGCAGAGGAACTCACTTCGGTCAATATAAACTTTCTAGAATTGAGAGCAGTGTTCCTAGCTCTACAGACATTTGCGCCCTTAGTACATCAACAACATGTGTTGGTTCTTACGGACAATGTGGCGACCAGGGCCCACTTGAATCATCAAGGGGGTACAAGGTCGCAGCATCTCATGGAAGAAACAGAGGCGCTATTCCGCTGGGCCGAACAACATCTACGGTCCTTAGCAACGGAACACATCGCGGGAATCAGCAATACACAAGCGGATTGGCTGAGCCGGTCCACGTTGGATCAGTCAGAGTGGAAGCTGGACCCGGTCATTTTCCAACAGGCCGTGATGAGGTTTGGTCTTCCGACGGTAGATCTTTTCGCCAGCTCCCAGAACACCCAGCTTCCGAGGTTTTTCACTCGGTTCCCACAGCCAGGAGCGGAGGAAATCAACGCTCTCCGGACACCCTGGCCGCCCGGACTACTTTACGCATTTCCGCCAACGAATCTTATACCGCGAGTAGTGGAGAAACTACTGCGAGAGAGGGCGGAGGTGTTGTTAGTAGCCCCACACTGGCCTCGACGACCGTGGTTCTCCGACCTGGTGGCACTATCAATGTCACCCCCTTGGAGGATTCCGGACCACTTGATATCACTCAGCCAAGGGGAACTTCAACAGCCCGATCCCCAGTGGCTCCAACTGACCGTTTGGCACTTGAACGGGTCAGGTTACGAGGATTGAAGTTACCAGAGAAGGTCATAGACACTATGCAGGCTGCAAGGCGTCCATCTACTTCTCGGATCTATCAGACCACATGGGCGGCCTTTTGCAGTTTCTGCGACAAACAAAACATCAACACTGAATAAGCGTCGGTCATTACAGTTCTGGAGTTCTTACAGACTGGTCTTGATCGGGGACTAACACCCAATACTTTGAAACGACATGTGGCGGCTCTCGCGACCATGATACGAGTGGAGGGAGTTCGTTCCTTAGCTTATCATCCTTGGGTGAAGGATTTTCTACGAGGAGCAACAAACCAACACTCTCCACCGATCCGGAGGTTTCCTTCGTGGGATCTTACATTGGTTCTCAGAGCCTTGACCAAGCCACCGTTTGAACCTATGAGATCTATACCATTGAGGACATTGTCAATTAAAACAGCCTTCTTAGTGGCCATTACATCAGCAAGGAGAGTGTCAGAGTTAGCAGCCTTATCGGTGCGACCTGACCTTTGTGTCTTTTATCCAGACCGAGTAGTGCTGAGATTAGACCCTTCATTCATTCCGAAGGTCAATTCAGAGTTTCATAGGAAACAAGAATTAATTCTTCCAGACTTTTGCACCCACGGCAGTCACCCATCGGAATTAAGGTGGCATAAGATTGATGTACGCCGTGCGGTCAAGATTTACATCAGACGCACAGAAGCTTTTCGGAAATCGGAAAAGTTGTTTGTTTCCTTTGTTTCAGATAAAGAGGGACTTGGAGTGTCATCAGTGTCCATTAGTCGTTGGATCAGGGAATGTATTGCGGAGGCATACAAAGCCCGTAATCAATCAGTACCAACAGGAGTGACTGCTCACTCAACGAGGAGTGCGGCGACCTCAGCAGCTTGGACTACCCAGGCGTCCATAGATGACATCTGCAGAGCTGCAACGTGGTCGGCACCATCAACTTTCATACGACACTATAAGTTGGACTCCTTTGCCTCAGCAGAGGCGGCTTTTGGGAGACGAGTTCTACAACGTGTTTGTTTATCTCCAACGTCCCTGGCAAGACCTTCTCCCTCCCATGGGCCGTAAATCTCTGGTATATCCCATGTTGGACTCTCCTTCCAGATGCAATGGAGAAGAACCGTTGTACCTACCTGAACGGTCTTCTCAGTGCACTGGAAGGAGAGTCCAAACCCACCCAGTATAGTTATGGGTACAGGGACGCCGGAGTGGTCAGTTATCAGTTATGAGTTGTTATAATAAAAATTGGTTATCCTCTTTCTATGCTTTCTTTCATTTTTAAAACTGGCTCATGGGAAGAGCAGAGGGGGCGGTGCTAGATTAATATGTAAATCTAACTCAGTCTCTACCAATAGGATTGGAGTAATACCCATGTTGGACTCTCCTTCCAGTGCACTGAGAAGACCGTTCAGGTAGGTACAACGGTTCTTTTGTGGAATGTTTTTTTTCTTTTACTAGGAGAGTTGAGGCCATTAATATTAATAGAAAGAAGTCTTATTTCATTGTTCTGTAAAGTTTTTTTGGGATGTAAGTTAGTTTGCTGGTTCTCTTCTTTTCTCCTTTCTCGCCTCCGCTTGAGATCTTGTTGTTGGGCCGTCTCTGCCATGTTCTTCCGTTAAATTAAGTCCAGTTTCCTTATCTGCAAGGATGTCTTCAGAGCTGTTTTCATCCGGGCTAGATTTGTCTTTTAATTCATGTTCCCTAATACATTCCTCATCCACCTTTCTAATAACTTGATCGTAAAAGTCCCTTGCATCTTCTATCGAGGTTATTTTGTATTTTTTATCAATTAATGAGATAAGCATGCCCTCAGGTGTCAGCCATCTAAATGGTATCTTGTTTCTGTTGAGTTTATTAGCTAGGGTTTGATAGGGTTTCCGCTTTTCACGCACTCGTCTGGGAACTTGACGAAGAACTATAATCTCTTTTCCTTTATAAGATGGAGGATTTTCCTTTGACATATTGTAGATTTCATCTCTTATAGTACGCTTTGTGAATCTAATATGTACTTCCCTGGGTAGGCGATTTCTTTTTGCGTAACTTGTAGGTAATCTGTAAATTTCATCCATTTGTTGATACATTTCCTGTGGGGTTTTATTTGTGATGGGTGCAAGAATTTCTGACATAATCTGAGGCAGGTTCTCTTCACTTGATTCGCTAATATTCTGGAACCTCAAGAAGAATGCTGATTTTTCAAGCTCAAGATTTAAAATGGCCTCTTCCAGATTTTTATTAATATATTCTGTTCTACTTTCTGCGTATTGTAACCTGGTTTCCATTCTATCATTTTGTTCCTCAATTTTTTGAATTTTTTCATCATTCTGTGTGAGGGTTCCATGCATCATCGCTATCTTCTCATCAAGCTGTCCAACACGATCGTCAATTTTCTTGATCTCTTCCTTGATATCTTCCTTCATTGCACCCATATTTTCCATCATTAATTCATACTTCCGATCCATTGATTTCTGCATATTAATCATTATCTCTTGTAGGGAGGCTAAGGTAATGGGTGCAACTTGGTCTGATTGTCTACTTCCCTCCCTTCACAACCCCCTAACCTTCTCCCACTCCCCAATTACTATATAAGTAGATTGTAAATGTTAAAATGTACAGTATGCATATCTCTTTTGCCTTTCTGTATTTTGTTTTTATTGTATATACTTAATAAATATATTTTCTAAAATAATAATAATAATAATAATAATAATATTATAAACGATATGATACATAGTGACCAAAATGGATTTTTACCAGGAAGAAAAATTAAAAATAATTTAAGAACAATAATAAATACATTAGAATATTATGAACAACATCCAGAAAAACAAATGACGCTTATATTCTTAGATGAGAAAAAAGCATTTGACAACGTAGATTGGAATTTTATTAAAATACAATTAAATAAAATGAAGGTTGGAACTAAGTTTTTCAATATAATAGATGCCATATATTCTGAACAATCAGCTAAAATCATAATAAACAGCGAGCTGACCGAAAAAGTAGCAATACAATGTCACCATTGTTATTTATCTTAACTCTGGAAGCACTGTTGATAAAAATAAGAGCAGACAGGGAAATAAAAGGACTGAAGATAAAAAAAGAGACTTATAAAGTACAAGTATTTACGGATGATGTGGTCTTAATTTTAGAAGATCCCATAAAATCTATCTCAAGGTTAATAAATTTAATTGAAGAATATGGGAAAGTCGCAGGACTAAAAATAAATAAAGAAAAGACACAGATACTAACAAAAAACATGACAGAGACACAAAGAAAACATTTAGAAGATTTATCAAATATGAAAATGACAAAGAAAGGTGAAATATTTAGGGATATGGATGACTTCTAAAGCCATATCTTTAAAAAATGATAATTATTTAAAATTATTAGGCCAGATTAAAAAAGACTTAGAAGTTTGGAACAATTTGCAATTAACATTGGTGGGAAGAATATCTACATTAAAATGAATATCCTCCCCAAAATTTTGTTTCTTTTCCAAGTTATCCGAATAAATCCTGGATCGAATTTTTTTATGGAATTAAATAAGATAATTAAAAAATTCATATGGCAAGGTAAGAAACCAAGAATAAAACAAAATGCACTAGAAGATCGTAAAGAAAGAGGAGGCCTTGGCCTCCCAAATTGGAAATTATATTATTATGCCACCGCCCTAACATGGATAAAAGAGTGGTTGACCTTAGATAATCAAAGGTGACTCAATTTAGAAGGCCATGATTTAATGGTGGGTTGGCATGCCTTTATATGGTATGATAAGGTTAAAACACATTCATATTTTTAAAATAATATTATTAGAAAAGCACTGATTGATGTATGGATTGAAATAAAGAAAAATCATTTCTTAGTAATGCCAGAATGGATCTCACCCATAGAAGCTATTACACATCCGAACTTAGTAAAAGAAGGTAAGATCTGGAAATAAAGGGATTTACTGGACAATCAATTAAAACCAAGAACAAAACTAGAGTTGCAAGAATTAGGTATTGATTTAGATTGGTGACAATACATACAGATTACTTCCAGATATGAAATGGATATAAAAACTTATATCTTCAGAAAAGAAAACAATGTATTAAGTAAATTATTACTCCAAAATCAAGTAAAGGTAATTGGAAATGTATATAAATACTTAATAAATCATAGAACGATAGGTTGGATATTGAAAGATAATATGATCAGTTGGTGCAAAAAATTTGGCAAAGAGATAGCTTAGAAACATGGGAAAAGATTTGGGTGTATAATTGGAAAATAACAAAATCAATTTCCTTCAAAGAAAATCAAATTAAGATATTCTACAGATGGCACCTTCCACCATATAGAATCTCCAAAATGTTTCCAACTGTCTCACCTGTATGTTGGAAATGTAAAAAAGAAATTGGTACCTATTACCATGCATGGTGGACATGTTCAGAGGCAAAAACATATTGGAACAAAGTAGAGAAATGGATAAATGAAATAACAAAGGAGAAGATTAAAAAATCTCCGGAACTTTTCTTATTGGGTATTTCAAACATTAAGTATAAAAAATAAATTTATTACTTAATAATATATATATTGGTTGCGGCAAGAATTACATTTGTGCAGAAATGGAAAGAAAAAGAAATACCAAAGGATGTAGAAGTTTTTTAAAAAATTATGGAATGTGCAGAATTAGACATGATGACAAAACGCTTGAATAATCAAGTAGAAACAGAATTTTATAAAATATGGGACAAAGTATACTAATGGTGGAACTTTAAAAATAGTATTAAAAGTTAAAATAATAAGAATTTAGAACTATTTGAACTCATTATTTTGAAATTTTATAAGATAGATAACATAAATATAGAATTCTTGTTCTTTCTGTCTCTTTTCTTCGCTCATAGCATGTTAAAGTTAGATGTGTTATTTACTATATTTTATTTTTTGAATAAGTATTTTATAGATAAAGAAATTTAATTAACATAAGAACATAGAGTTAAATTTAACAAGTACTGTATTTAATACATATGTGTGCTATTTCTGTATTGATCTGACCACAGTTAGCTTTTTGCTTTTTGTAGTAGTTAGACTTCTAAGACAAGCGGAGCAATGGCAGCTCCTTGAGTGTTTAATGTTGTATGTTTTTGTTTGTCTTTTTTTAAAAAAACAATAAAAATATATAAATTCAAATTTATTGTCATTGCACAACATATGTACAATGAGATTGGTTGAGCTCCCTTGGTGTACCCATCTCAACACAATACAATACAAATTGCTAACTTAATAACACATATTAACAACACCCAGCCCTATTGCACCAGTGTGAACATGTTATATGTTGTGCCAGCCCTGCAATCCATTGTACTACATAGTTATATTATTTTGCATTCAGGAGTCTGACAGCTCACGGATAAAAAATATTCTTCAGCCTGTTTGTGGGGCTGATTATGCTTCTATATCTCCTTCCCAATGGTAGGAGGGGGAAGAAGTGTTGACCAGGGTGTGAGTAATCCCTGAGAATTTTCCTCACTTTTCTAAGGCAGCGAGCTCTAGCAATCTTATCTAGTGATATCAGGGGACAGCCCACAACGTTTTGTGTTGTACTTACCACCTTCTGTAATGTTTTATTTATCCATGGCTGTCATACCAGCATGTCATACCATGTCCCAATAAGTGAGGATGCTTTATATTGTGGGGATCATCAGTTGTTGCTCCATCCTGTTTTTACACAACCCTAAGGAAATGGAATATCTGTTGGGCCATCGTGGCCACCTGGATATTCTTGTTTTTGTATATGAGGTCTTCGTTGCGATTGGCTCTCAGGAATTTAAAGGAGTATATTCCTTTAAATTTAAATACAGTATACACAATCTCCTACTATGAATGGTTTAGGTTCTGTTCATTTTTTGTCGGCTTGGATTTTGAAAGCAGCCTTTTCAAGGCTAATGTTACGACTGATCATGTGTTTTGTAAGGTTTCTATCTACTCCTTATGGGTGGGGATATCAGGTTGTTGAGTGGGGGGTTCAGGCATAGGGGTAAACTCTTACCTTGATCCTATTTGGAATGGTGTGAAATCAGTACTGTTGTGCACTGAGTTATTGTAACTATTTCTGCAAATGGCAAAATTGGCCTGTTGATAATTAATAAAATAATAATTTCCTGTGCTTTCAAGCAATTCTACAATAAAATCCATTGAGATATCTCTCCAGGGTGCTGAAGGTTCGGTTTTGTAATAGTTCTGGTGTTTTTTCCTGGCATCTTTTAGCTGCTGTACAAATAGGACAGCTGGCAACATAGTTCTTAATGTCTTTTTTAAGAGGTGGCCACCAAAATAATCTTTTAATAAGATGTAGGGTTTTTACAAACCCAAAATGTCCGCCAGTTTGGAATCGTGGCATCATTTCATAAGTTCCAATCTCTGGTTAGTATAAAGTTTATATAAATTTTATCTCCTATTCATGCTAGGTCGTTTTTCAGCAAGCAGGTTTTTTTGTGCACCTGGACCCATTCGTCCTCAAGTAGGGCTTCCTTAAAAGCCTGCAACATTGCATCATCAGTGGTTTTCTCATGCATTCCTTGTGAGCTGATGGTTGCTTTTGAACTCACCTAGGACATTTGCATGATTGGTTTAAATAATGTCCATTTATTTGCTGTTTATTGAGGTTTCCTGGACAAATCATCGACCAAAAGATTCCCCACCCACCAGAAATATTTAAGTGTAAAGTCAATGTGTTTAAATTATTGCATGTAGTATTCTTGCTTGGGAAAAGTTTTTGTGGGGTTTTTAGGGCTTCCAGATTTTTGTGATCAGTCCAGACCTCAAGTGGGATTTTGTTTCCCTCCAAGAAATTCCTCCAGGTGAGGAATTCCCAATGTACAGCAAAAACCTCTTGTTCCCAGATAGCCCAGCTTTGTTCAGTCTCTGTAAGTCTTTTTGAGGTGTATGCACATGATTGCGGCTGATCATGGTCATTCTTTTGAAGTAGGACAGCCCCCACTGCAATGTCATTGGCGTCCACTGGATTACAAATGGTTTTTCTGGGTCCAGATGTTTTAAGACCAGTTTGGCTGAAAGTAGCTGTTTTGAGATTTTCAAATGCCGCTTGCCATTCCATTGTCCAATTGAGTATCAGTCTGGGTTTTGGTTTGTTCCCCTCCCTTTTTTGCTTTCAGTAAGTCCATGAAGGGGAGGGTGATTTTTGCAAATGCCAGGATAAATTGCCGGTAAAAATATGCAAATTCCAGGAAGTTTTGAAGCTGTTTGTAGGTGGCTCCAATCAATGACCACTTTTACTGTTTGGGAGGTGCATTTCTATCCCCTCATGGAATATTCTGTACCCCAAGTCAGTGTTCCCCCTAAGCTGCGCAGCGCACTGGGGTGTGGGCAAATTCCAAGGACAGTGCACCCTTTTTCAAGCCAGCGCACAGGAGCCTGTGCTGTTTCTCCCCACCCGACAGCTGATCCGCCCCTCCCAAGCTGTGGGCGGGGGAGAACCCCCTGGTTTCTCCAGCTCTTGTAGGCTGCCGTCGCGTGCGCCCACCTCCCCTGCGACCTCAGAAGAAGGCAGAACATGGCCTCCTTTTCTGCCAAGCCTCACGGCTGCAGAGGAAACACACAAACTTTTGCAAACATTGGAGCCTGGCTTGGCTCCTACAGTGGTGGTGGCTGCGGCTTCTCCTATTTCTCCTCCTCCTCTGGCCGCCATCCTGCTGTGCTTCTCGGCTGAGCAGGTCTCATGTGGTTCCCACTCCTTGTCCCATCGCCTGTGTCCCGGCACCTCTGGCTGAGTGTCGTCCTGTGGCTGGTCTTGGGCTTCACAGTCGCTTCCTGGTTCCCTTTCCTCCCACCACCTGTGTCTACCACCATTGCCTCCCACCAAGCCAGCGGCCATTGCCGTGGGTTCCTTGAGTGGGAGCTGCCACTTCCCTCCGGCCAGCCTAGCCATGCTGCCGTAGAAAGCGCAGAGGTTATTGCCGCCGTTTCTGCCTCCACTCAAGGAGCCACCGTGGTCACCGCACCTTTTCCTCTCACTCAGCTCAACCACGGTGGCTCCCTGAGTGGAGGCAGAAGCGGCGGCAATAACCTCTGTGCTTTCTATGGCCGTGTGGCTGGGGTGCCCGGAAGGAAGCGGCAGCTCCGGCCCAGGGAAGGAGGTGCCGGCGGTAGACAGAGGAGGTGGGAGGAGAGGGAACCAGGAAGCAACCATGAAGCCCAAGACCAGCCATAGTACGACACTCAGCCAGGGGCGCCGGGACTGTGCAGCCATGGCCCATGGTGGGAGCAGCCACAGGATGGGGCAGCACCACAAAAAAGAGAGAGAAGTTTCCGTCCCGCGAGGAGACGCCCGAGCTGCGGGTCCCGCAACTGCCGCCTTCTTTCCCTCCACCTCTTTCTCATCATGCAGCCCGCCTCCCCGCCCCATGGCACCAGGTGAGCATGGCTGTCTGGAGGTTGCGTCAGGACAGCTGACATCTGCTGACATCAAGCCCTGCACTGGCTTCCCGGGAAGCGGAACGCTTTTCAAACATGCCACTTTCCTTGGGAGCCGGCTTTGCTGGCTGGTGAAGGGCAGCCGCCGCGACAGCAATGGCACTGTGGTGACTGCTGACGAGGTCCGCTGCACAGCGGTGGCGGGAGGCAGAGCCAAGGGGAGGGTGCACCAGCCAGCAAAGCTTTCCTGCGCCAGGACCACAGAGGGGGGAGGGAGCTGGCTGTCCAGGTGCCAGGGGGTGGGGGTGGGGGTTAGGGGGGTGGAACCAACAGCCCCACCAGCCCGATGTCCATCTGTGGGGGGTAGGAGCTGAGGGGCGGATCCACCGGCCCTGCCACCTCCGCCAGCCCAATGTCCATCCATGGGGGGCGCCAATGCCAAAAGGCAAGCGGTGCAGCCTGCCACTGAGCTTCTTGCCGTCCGTGGGGGGAGGCGCCAATGCTGAAAGCTTTCGTCCGTGGTGGGGGGTGCACGGCAGGCACAGGCAGCCCCAGGAGAGAAAGAGGGAGAGGGAGAAAGAGGGAATGAAGGAGGGAGAGAAAGAAAGAGTGGGAGAAAGAAAGAGGGAGGAAGAGAAAGAAAGAGTGAGAGATAGAAAGGATAGAGAGAAAGAGGGAGGGAGATAAAGGAAAGAGAGAGAAAGGGAGGGAGATAAAGAGGGAATGAAGGAGGGAGAGAAAGAAAGAGTGAGAGATAGAAATGAGATAGAAAGAAAGAGTGAGAGAGAGAAAGGAAAGAGAAAAAGGGAGAAAGAGAAAGGAAAGAGAAAGGGAGGGAGAGAAAGAGAAAGAAAGTGAGAGATAGAAAGGATAGAGAAAGAAGGAGGGAGAGAAAGGAAAGAGAAAGGAAGTGAGAGAAAAAGGGAATGAAGAAGGGAGAGAAAGAGAGAGTGATAGAAAGGATAGAGAGAAAGAGGGAGGGAGAGAAAGGAAAGAGAAAGGGAGGGACAGAAAGGAAAGAGAGAGAAAGGGAGGGAGGGACAGAAAGGGAATGAAGGAGGGAGAGAAAGAAAGAGTGAGAGATAGAAAGGATAGATAGAAAGAGGGAGGGAGAGAAAGGGAAGAGAGAAAGGAAAGAGATGAGAGGAAGGAGGAGAGAGAAAGAGAGAGAAAGGAGGGGGAGCGAATTATGGATGTCAGAACTCGTGCATGCATGATAGTGCAAGCCCACAATTTGTTTGTTTGAGTTCTATCCTGCCCAGTCCCAAAGGGACTGCCGCTCAGACCCTATACTTTTCTGCCCACACCGGAAAAAAATTAGAGGGAACACTGCCTCAAGTGGTCTATTTTGTCCACGTGAAATTCACATTTAGCAGAGCAGAGTTTGTTTAGGACCGCTCAGACTAGTTTTACATGTTCTACTTTTGTTTCGATGTAGATTAAAATCTCATTCAGGTTAACTAGTATACCCTAGTATAGGTGTTTATAAAGTACTTCATTTATTAATTGCATAAATACTGCAGGTGTACTTTGTAGTTCAAAAGGGAGTACCTTGAATTGGTAACAGCCTAGCAAAGCTGTTTTACATTCATTCCCCCATCCTAATCCTAATGCAGTAATACATTTCTTGTAAGTCCAATTTTGAGAAGATTTTCCTTTATGCAAGGTGAGTTAGCATATCCTTCATGAGGGAGAGGAGTATGCATTTCCTACATTGACAGAATTCAAATTTCTATATTCCATGCAGTGCCTTTTTTTTTTTTTTTGGAACAGCACTGGGGCCGCTATGTTTGGCCGAGTAGGTTTGATGAATCCCCTCTTCAGATTTTCATCAATAAAGACTCTAAGTTCATTCAATTCCCTGGGGAATATGCAGTACAATTTTGGCTTTGACAATTCGACACCAGGTAGAATCTCGATAGCACAATCCATTGAGTGGTGAGGAGGGAAGCTTGTCAGACGCTTTCTCATTGAATACTTCAACTAGGTATTGGCATTCTTTTGGTATGACCTGGGTCTCAGTAGTCTGCCCAGGCATTGCTGTTTATATCCTGCCTCTCTCTTTTTTTCTTCCTTTGCGATGCCCCAAAATTTCTTTTTGTTTTTTTTTTAGAAAAGCAGGTTGTCCAGCAAACCTAGAAAACAGGGAAATCAGAAGTATCAGGGAAATCGGAGGTTCAGGAAATATCAAGAAATTATCAGGGAATTTGTGAAAAAACTGGAATAAATCAGGGGGGAAAATAAACTACAGTGATCCCCCGCTCTTTGCGAGGGTTCCGTTCCAGGACCCCCCGCAACGAGCGGGTTTTCGCGAAGTAGCGCTGCGGAAGTAAAAACACCATCTGCGCATGTGCAGATGGTGTTTTTACTTCCGCAGCGCTAGCGAGGAGCCGAAGATTGGGGGCGGCGCGGGTGTTTTAAAACGTCCCCGCCGACATGGGAGGCTCGCTAGCACACCCCCGAACCCCCAACCCGGGTTTGGGGGTGTGCTAGCGAGCCCCTCATGTCGGCGGGGATGTTTTAAAACACCCGCGCGACTTTCCAATGAGTCCCGAAGACAACGCGTTTGTCTTCGGGACTCATTGGAAAGTCGCGCGGGTGTTTTAAAACATCCCCGCCGACATGGGAGGCTCGCTAGCACACCCCCGAACCCCCAACCCGGGTTTGGGGGTGTGCTAGCGAGCCCCTCATGTCAGCGGGGATGTTTTAAAACACCCGCGCGACTTTCCAATGAGTCCCGAAGACAACGTGTTTGTCTTCGGGACTCATTGGAAAGTCGCGCGGGTGTTTTAAAACATCCCCGCCGACATGGGAGGCTCGCTAGCACACCCCCGAACCCCCAACCCGGGTTTGGGGGTGTGCTAGCGAGCCCCTCATGTCGGCGGGGATGTTTTAAAACACCCGCGCGACTTTCCAATGAGTCCCGAAGACAACACGTTTGTCTTCGGGACTCATTGGAAAGTCGCGCGGGTGTTTTAAAACATCCCCGCCGACATGGGAGGCTCGCTAGCACACCCCCGAACCCCCAACCCGGGTTTGGGGGTGTGCTAGCGAGCCCCTCATGTCGGCGGGGATGTTTTAAAACACCCGCGCGACTTTCCAATGAGTCCCGAAGACAACACGTTTGTCTTCGGGACTCATTGGAAAGTCGCGCGGGTGTTTTAAAACATCCCCGCCGACATGGGAGGCTCGCTAGCACACCCCCGAACCCCCAACCCGGGTTTGGGGGTGTGCTAGCGAGCCCCTCATGTCGGCGGGGATGTTTTAAAACACCCGCGCGACTTTCCAATGAGTCCCGAAGACAACGCGTTTGTCTTCGGGACTCATTGGAAAGTCGCGCGGGTGTTTTAAAACGTCCCCGCCGGCATGGGGGGCTTCCTAGCAGCCCCCCAAACCCGGGTTGGGGGTCCGGGGGGTGCTGGTAAGCCCCCCATGCCGGTGGCGACGTCGCGCCGCCCCCAATCTTCGGCTCCTCGCTAGCGGGCAGGCAGGCGGCTCCTCGCTAGCGGGCAGGCAGGCGAGAGCTAGCGCCAGCGAACAGCTTGTCCGCGCTCGCTCTGGCCGCGAGAATGAACGGTGTGGGCGGGCGAAGGGCGGGCGGCAGCGAGGAGTTTGCGTGGGCGGTGGGGAAACTCCTTGCTGATGCCCGCTGCTCGCCCTCTCGCCAGCAAGAGGGGGAAGACCCAGGGAAGCCGCCCAGCAGCTGATCTGCCGGGCACCATCTACGCATGCGTGCCCATAGAAAAAGGGGCACGCATGGGCAGATGGTGTTTTGACTTCCGGGTTGAAAAATCGCGAATTACCCTGTTCGCAATGATCGGGGACGCAATAACCGGGGGATCACTGTATATTAAAATGTTTAAAAGTCAGGGGGAAATCATGTAAAAAAAATAGATGGTGCTGCCTGGCAGAGCCAAGCAAAAATGAGCATAACTGTGGCAACAACTTGCTTCCTCAGCTACTAATATTTCTTCACAGCGTAGCCATTTGGTATGACATCATCTATGTCCGTGCCTTAACTAGATTGAAAGTTACAGGGAAATATCACAGAAATATCAGGGAATTTCAAAATGCTTTCCCCCTGGACACCCATGTAAAAGTTTATTTTTATTCCCATACAGACATTTTTACATATTAACTCATTCCTCACCTAATTCTTTTACAGAATCTTTAAATATGCACTATATTCTATATTTATCTCACTGCTTTATTAGCTCAAGGTTGCTTTTTTACCATCCTCCCTTTCTATCTCATACAGCCCTTTCTTCTCTTTCCTTCCTTTTTCTTCTTCTAAACCTACTTTCCCTTCCCTCTCTTCCTCTCTTCCATACTTCCTTTCCTGCTCTTTCTCCTAACACTCTTCTCCCCTCTTCTCTTCTTTCCTTCTCTTTATTTTTTACTTCTTCTAACTCCTCTTTTCCATTCCTCCTTCATTTGCTGTACTTTCTCCATTTTTCTGGGATGGTATTCCAGCACACTCGAATTCTTTTACACAATCATACATTTTTTACTTTTTATTCCATATATATTCCTTTAATATATATACAGTGGTACCTCATCATACGAACTTTTCGAGATACAAACCTGGGGTTTACAATTTGGTTGCCTCGTCTTAAGAACAATTTTCATCTTACGAACCGAACCCGGCTGCGTGGGCTCTCTTACTGCGCATGCGCTCTCTTACTCCAGCAGGGATTTCCCTGCCTTGTGACTGCCAATGCTGGATTCCCCACCTCCCAACTGCCAGCTGAAGTGCCTGGGATTTTCCCTTGGCTTTCCAGCAGCTAGTCGAAATGCCCCTCTTCCTCCTCCTGCCGGGCAAAGTGCTTGGGGAGGATGTCAGGCTCCAGGTCCGGAGTCGCTGCTCCTGGCCCCCCCAAGCCAAATCAGCAGCTCCGGGCTTCTCAAAGCCCAAAGTCAGGATGCCTCCCCCAGCCCCTCCCACCCAGAGCCGGCTTCAAGCTGCCCGGCAAAGAGGAACCTGCCTACTGAAGAGGCGAAGCGCTTGGGAGGGAGGGGGGCAGGCCCCTGGGTCCGGAGTCACTGCTCCTGCCCCCCCAAGCCGAATCAGCAGCTCCGGGCTTCTCAAAGCCCAAAGCCAGGACGCCTCCCCCCGCCCCTCCCACCCAGAGATGGCTTCAAGCTGCCCGGCAAAGAGGAACCTGCCTACTGAAGAGGCGAAGTGCTTGGGAGGGAGGGAGGGAGGGAGGGGGGCAGGCCCCTGGGTCCGGAGTTACTGCTCCTGCCCCCACATGCCGAATCAGCTCTAGGATCCCTTCTCCGTTCCTGGATGGATGGATGGATGGGTGTGTGTGTGAATGGATGAATGGATAGATGGATGGATGGATGATTGATACTCTAGCTATCAATCTATCATCTATCAATCAATCATCTATCTATGAATCAGCTATCCATTCATCCATCATCTATCCATATATCCATCACCTACCTACCTACCCATCCATCCATCCATTTATCCATCTATCTAGAGGCTTCCCTGAGAACTGAATGGAAACAGTTTGATCCTCTTGCCGATCAGATACCTGAAGCTGCCTGGCTGCTTCGTCCCTATCCCTGGTGAAAGTCCTCCCCCCAACTTTCATTACATATCCAGGACTGGGAACTGTTTCCTTTTTTAAATACTATGTTTTTGGAATATACTGTATACATTAAAACAGGGTACAGGAAAGTAAAGAGAATATATATAATGTACATTCTAGCAATTATAATTTACTTATATAGTACGCGTAAGTGGGGAAGGAGAAAAGAAGAAGGGGAGGAGGATTGGGGAAGAAGGGGAAGAGATATGAGAGGAGGAAGGATAGAAAATTAGAGCAAAATAGAGTAGTAAGAAGAGTGTAGAGGGCCAGCATTAGAGCTTCAATGCTTTGTGGCCTGTGGTTTAAACATATAGGTGGTGTAGATTTCCCTAAAGTTTTATCCATATGTGTTTGACGTAGTTGCTAGTGCCAACATGTATCAGTGGTTTAAGCATTTGTTCATTCAGTTTCTTTGTAGTTCAAAATTTGTGTCTATCGATGTTTACAGTTTGTCGTTTCAATTTGATATTATGATTCGTGTCGTAGATTGCTGGTTTTACACGTTGTTTTTGTTGGATATTTTTCTTGATGAATATTTTTTTATATATAATTTATTGATTTATTGAAAGGGAAACGGGGAACAGGGAGTACAAAAATAAGAAGGATGGGAAATGGAGAAGTACACATATCCAATTAGCATCTGTAGTATATATAACTTAGTATATATCGGTTCATAATATTAGACTAGTCCTATTCGTATTACATTCAAGATTTACAGTTGGAATGAGAAAAAACATATTTCCAGATAAAATCCATAACTTATATTACTTAATGTTTGACGATTCAAAGTAATGGACTATAAATAGCCGTATTACATTCAAAGTTTTAAACTGTATAATTTTTTATCTAATACATATAGTGATTTGAAGGTGGGATTAGTAAAGTATTATAGTTATTAGTAGATATGTGAAGAGGTGAGACTTGGGAGGGAGAAAGGACGGGTAGTGGACGGGGAAGGATAGTACCTGCAAAATAGCAGGTGGTGTTTAGCGACTTATTGTTTGTGGTGTCTGGTGAATGTAGGAGACAAAGATAGATCGGAGTTGATTTGTTAGTATTTGTGCATGTGTATCAGTAGGATTAAACCCAGACAGTGTATGGAAATCAATATTTTCGATTGTATGTTAGTGTTATTGGTTTTCTTTTTTGGTGTTTAATTTAAGATTTTGTTGTCAAGTATTGGATGAAAGGTGGGTAATTTGGTCGTTATTTTTTGTTTTGTTGTTGTTAATTTTGGATAGCCATCGAAACCACTTCTCCCAGGCCTTATGAAACTCTGAATTGTTTTTGTTTTGTAGTTCCATCGTCATTATAGATAGCTCTGCGCATTCCATAATTTTGGTGATGGTGGTTAAGGTCGTCGGGATAGTATTCTGTTTCCAGTGTTGGGCATATGTTATTCTAGCTGCGGTTAATATTTGTGTAATGAGGTATCTGTCTTCTTTTGTAATTTTTTGTCGGAAAATGCCTAAGAGGAATAATTCAGGTTTAATTATAATCGTTATCGATATGGCTTGGTCTATTATTCTTTTGATATCTGCCCAGAATTTTGTAGCATATGTACATGTCCACCACAAATGGTAGTAGGTTCCTCGTTTCTTTTTACACTTCCAACATAGAGGAGATATGTTGGGGTACATATTCGAGAGTCTAGCCAGTGGCAAATGCCACCTATAAATCATTTTAAATAAGTTCTCTTTGTAAGATGTGGTGAATGTTAGTTTGTAATTGGTTGTGTATAATTTTTTCCATTCTGGGAGGTTTATTATATATCCAAAATTTTGTACCCATGCAATCATGCATGCTTTAACTTGTTCCTCTATGTATGATATCTTGTTTTAATAGGTAACTGTATAGTTTGGATATCATTTTTTGATTGGGTCCGAATAGTGTTTCATGGAGAGGATTATTGTGTTGAAAGCCAAAGGTATTCTTATGTTGTTTATATTTAGTGTTTATCTGCATGTATGTGAGCCAGTTTAAAATTATTCCTTTTTCTTCTAATTGCTGTTTAGTGAGGATTTTACCATTGCAGTCAAGTAATTTTGAGTAAGTTATAATTTTGGGTGAGGAAAGGATGGTTGGATAGATGAGGGATTCATTTTGGGATCGCTGTATAGTAATTTTTTTTAATCTGGTGCCATGTTGATATTAAAGCATTTCTTGTGTGGTGTTTTTTAAAGTAATTTGGAATTTTGCTCGATTCCATTGTTAAAAATGAGTGCCACCCCGACTGTAAATCAAATCCTAAGGTAAGTAATTGTGTGTTTTGAAGAGTTATCCAGTCTTTAATTTTAGTTAAGATAGTAGTTTGATAATATAAATAAAAATTTGGGAGGCCAAAGCCTCCTCTAGATCTGTGATCTTGTAATTTTTTTAGTTTTATTCTTGCCTCTTTTTTTGACCAGATAAATTTTCGAATTATCTTGTGTAAGTATTCAAAGAATGATTTATTCAATTTGATTGGGGCTACCTGGAATAAATATATATATCTGGGGAGTATGTTTGATTTAATTGTGGCAATCTTGCCCATCAAAGGCAATTTTAGCTTTGTCCATCTCTCTAAGTCTTTTTGTATATATTGTGTTAATTTGTCAAAGTTGTCTTTTTTTAAACTATTACAATTCTCTGAGATCCAAATACCAAGATATTTAATTTTTTAAAATATTTTTAAATTTAGAGTTTGTTTGAGTGAGGAGTTTTGTTCTTTTGTCATATTTTTAGTTATAATTTTAGTTTTGTCTATATTAATTTTAAGACCAGTTATTTCTCCGAATTTATGAAGTTCTTCCATTTGAATGGGAGCTGATTTAAGTGGGTCCTGGATTATGAATATGATATCGTCCGCGAACGCTTGTAATTTAAAATGTTCCTTTTTAATTTTGATTCCATTTAATTGTGTGTTGTTTCTTATATTTTTAAAAAGTGTTTCTATTGCGAGTATAAAAATTAAGGGTGCTAGAGGACCTCCCTGGCGTACACCTCTTTTTATTGCAATTTCTTCTGTGGCGTATTTATTGAAAAGTATTTTGGCTGATTGTTGTGAGTAAATGGATTTGATTAGGTTAAGAAAATTATCTCCAAAGTTCATGAAATCAATTTGTGCTATGAAGTATTCCCAGGATAGGGAATCGAAGGCTTTTTTTAGATCTATGAATATGAGGGCTATTGGTTTATCAGATATTTTTTTGTAATATTTTTAAAGTGTTAAGTATGGTCCGTATGTTATTACTAATATTTCTTGCCGGTAAAAAACCATTTTGGTCTGGGTGGATAATGATGTTCAAAATATTTTTAAAGCATTCTGCGATTATTGTTAAAAAATATTTTGTAGTCGGTATTTAATAAAGAAATGGGTCTGTAGTTTTCCAAGTATTTTCTGTCTTTATTTTCTTTCAGTATAATAGTTATATAGGTTTTGGATCATGTTGTGGGGAGTTTGCCTTGTGTTAGGGCTTCATTATAAATATTTGACATAATTGGTTCTAACAGCTCTTATAAAATTCTGTGGGAATACCATCAGGTCCCGGGGTTTTATTATTGCATTGTGTTGTTCCGCAATGGCAAATTGGATTTCTGTTGGGGTGATATTCTTGTTTAGTCTGATGTTTTCTTCCTCTGGAATCACTAAGGTTTCATTTTGGAAAGTAAATATTCTCGGATTGCACAGTAAATATTCTCGGATTGCACAGTTATCTATTGTGTCTGTTTCATATAATTCTTGAGAAAATTGTTTTATTATGTTTTTTTCCTCTGTGTTTGTTTTTAATGTGTCTAAATTATCATAGTCTATCGTTTTTTCAGTCTTTTGTTGTGCCAATTTAAAGGCAAGCCAGCGGCCCGGTTTATTCGCTGATTCAAAATGTATCTGTTTTAGTGTTTTAATTTTAGCAGTGAGTTGATGTTGGGTTTCTAAGTTTATTTCGTGTCTTATAGATTTGATTTCTAATATAGTCGTTGTGTTATCTGGGTGTTCTTGGAGAGTCTTTTCTGCAGCCTGAAGTTTTGTATTAAGGTTGTTGAGTTTTTCTTTTTTTTGTTTTCTGGTGTTCGCTGAGTATGAAATGTATATTCCACGTATGTATGCTTTCATAGTATCCCAAACAATCTGTAGGGATGTATCTCCATTGTTGTTGATCTTGAGAAATGTTGGTAGTTCATTTTCTATGCAGTTTTTAAATTGTTCTTCATTTATAGTAGATTGGTTCATGGTCCATCTTTGCTGTATTGTAATATTAGAATTTTTAAGAGTTAAGAGTATGGGATTGTGATCTGCCCAAGAACCAGGTAAAATCTGTATTTCTTTTATCTGGTTTATAATATAAGAATTAGACCAAGCCATATTGATGCGTGGACATGATTTGTGTGGATGTGAAAAGAAGGTATATTGTGTTTTCTCAGGGTGGTGTGTTCTCCAAATATCTTTAAGTGTAAATTCATATGCTAGATCATCAAATGTAGTTGGGAGATTTTTTCTTAGGTGGTATTGTTTAGTGCTCTTATAGTCTTTTCTTTTATCTTGTATGGCATTAAAGTCGCCTATAATAATAAAATTAGATAGGTTCATTTCCACTATTTTTTTATGTAATTTCGTGAAGAAAGTAGATTGTTTAGTAGTGGATGCATATATTCCTATTATTGTTAATTGCTCTTTCCTAGTTGTTATCTGAACCATTAATATTTGACCATCTGGGTCTTCGTAAATAAGATTTGGTGAGTATTGAGATTTGATATACATAGCTATCCCTCTTCTTTTAACTGGTGCTGAGGCGGTAAAGAGTTCGCCAAGGCCTGGGAGAAGTAGGACCGAGGTATCTTTTTTTGTAATGTGTGTCTCCTATAGGCATGTTATATGAAAATTATGGGATAAGAGTTTATGAAAGATTTTTTCCCTTTTTCTGTCTGAGTTTAATGCGTTTATGTTGGTTGAAAATATGACAATGTCGGAGGACTTCCGGTTTCGTCGAGGACCGCAGCGGAGTCTCTTGGCAGGGCTCTGCCTTGAGACTCCTCTCACCCTCCCAGAGGTCGCCCAAACGCGATCGGATCGAGTCCGGATGGCTCGATCCTAGAACAGGGGATTTCCGTCTGTCCGAGGAGCCATCGCCGAGGCTCCGGGGGCAGGGGGTCTGTCCTGCAGCTCTGGAGCAGGGAGCACCGGTCCTCTCATAAGAGGACGCGGCCATTGCGATCCCACCAAACCAGCGGGAAGCAAGAAACATCTGAAAAGTGAAAGCAGAGATTAAAGCAATCCTCAGTGAAAAAGGAATACACTAAAGAAGCTACAATCAAGGTAAAAAGGTTTTTTTTCTTCTATGTTCCATGTTAAATAAGAAGATTGAAGTAAAAGAAAGCGGAGAATAAAAAGTTTTAAAGGAAGGTGAAAGAGAAAGTTGTTGAAAAACATTGTATCCAGGCGCAAATCAACAGCCGCAACTTATTTTTACTATTTTCACTTATTCTTTTGAATTTGGACTTGAACTGTTAAACGCTTGAAAACAAGGGGAATTTGAAGGATTTCAAAATGAGACATTAAAAGGATTAATAGATATAAAATGACACTATTTGGTTGAATATTTTTTCCCCTCTTGAAGCAATTGGTTACAAAAATATTAGAAAATGAAGTCCGGGCTCGGATTTTTTTAGCGGAAGGATTAAGACTGCTTACTATCTAGTCACAAAACTTGAATAAATATATAAAAAAAATATTTTCCTCCTATTTGGGATTTTTTGTATTTGGATTATTTGATTGACCCTATTTGGATTACTTCGTTGGATTATTTCGTTTGGATTAACGGCGGTTTTGTCGGATACGTAGCGGAGAAGCTTTACAATTTCCCTTAAGCTGCGAGAGACGGATCGACTTCATCTTAACATTGGATAATTAAATTGCAATCGTTTGGAAAATTGAGATTTTATAAATTTTGAGAAGATCAAACTTTACTGTTTCTAGTTTTCAAATCAACGGGACCTTCTTTTAACCTACACCAAAGTGTTTTCTACAACAGATTAGACCTTCAATCAACAAAGTATTCTATTACGACTGGAATATTAATAATTGGTTTTTTGCTTTTTCCTTCTTACAATTTTAAGTTTTGAATTTTAAACCTATATTACATTATAATTATCTTGGTTTTGTATATGCACTGTTAAAAACCCTTGGTATCCTGCTCCTCCTTAATTGAATAATATTCTTTCTTTCCCTCCAGATTGCCCTCTTTTTTTTACTCTCTTTTCCTTTTTTTTCTTTATTTCCTTTCTTCCTCCTCCTTTGGTTTTCCTTCTATTTTTTTCCCCCTGCTGTGCCAAACCAATTTCTTTTCTTTTTATATAAACTCTGGATTTAGAGTAATAAGAATTTACGAGTTATATCCTGAACATTGAATTCTAATCGCACTTGTATTTGAACTGTATTCCAAATTTCAGTTTTTATTGTGGTTTGCCTGGGGTAATTAATTGTGTAGGTTTGGAATTTATAGTAATTTTCTACATATTGCTAACATAAAATAATATTAATTTCAAATTTTAAAATGTCAAGTACTTCTACCTACACCAAAACAATTAAGAAGCAGACATCTGTTGCATCGTCTCCCCAAGGCTCGCCTCTTCCATCCCCCGCACAGCCGGTCTTATCAGCAACTATGTTTACCAAGGAGAAGGACAAAGAGAAACCACAACAACCTTCGCTGGCCTCAATCCAAGAGACACTAACTGCACTAAATGATTTTATGCTTCAATCTCAACGTGATGCAACCCAACAGAGAGACGAAATAAAAGCAGAGATGGCTGATATGAAAGTAGACACAGGAGAGATGAAAGACCAGATGAAGGAGATCAAACAAGCCTTGAAAGACAGTGAAGACCGAATGAAAGTAGCTGAAGAAAAGGCGGAGAAAATGGAGAAAAGAATTGATCACCTTGAGGACAGAGCGGATTCACGTTACAGAAGATATGATGAATCAATCACACATCTGGAAATGCAACATGCGTCATATGGGCTACGATTTCAAAATATAATAGAAGAAAAGGATGAAGATTTAAAGGCCATTATGGCTGACATTATTGGGAAAATCCTCAAGATGGACCCACTTGAAATAATAAAAGAAATCGATGAAGCTTTCAGAACTTCGAACAGCTACATACGCCGTTTTAATCTTCCACGAGAGATTCACATCAAATTTGTAAGAAAAACCTTGAGAGATGACATATTGCATTGGTCAAGAACTGGTCAATTACAACACAAAGGCAAAGAAATAAAAATATTAAAACAAATTCCAAGACGTGTTCGAGAGACGAGAAGAGACTACCACTTTTTGACCAAATTCTTGATCAAAGAGAACATAACTTTTCGCTGGCTTATTCCACAAGGACTGTCATTGACATGGAAATCAACAAGATATAAGTTGGAAAATCTGGATCAAGCAAGAGACTTTTATGAAAATAGTGGAATAAGCGAAATGGAACAGTTAACAAGAGAACTGGAAGCAATGCAGGCGGAAGCCATGGGGGCATCTGCACAAGTGGAGGAGCAGGACCACGGGGCCAGAAGAAAGCAACCCCAGCGGGAAACCAAAAAGTACAATAAATGACCACATTGAGAGACTTAAAATTTTTCTCCGTAAATGTCAATGGATTAAATGAACCAAAAAAAAGAAAACAAATATTTTCTAAAATTAAGAACCAAAAGGCTCAAATTGTTATACTTCAAGAAGTACATATAAAAAAAAGTAATCGGAACTTATTGTTAAATAATAAAATTGGGAATATGTATGCTGCATTAGCAGATCAAAGGAAAAGAGGAGTAGCAATGTATGTTGAGAGTTCTATAAATTCCAAACAATTATTTAGTGACAATGAAGGTAGAATTTTGATTGTCCAGGTTAATATTGAACCTAGACCTCTTGCTATTGTCTCTATATATGCCCCAAACGATGATCAAATCGCATTTTATAAAAAACTACACCAAAAAATTATAGAGTTAAATTTGGAAAATATGTTAATTGACAATTGACAATTGACAATTGACAATTGATATTAATTAATACTATTAAGGATTAACTATTAATTATTAAGTATAGGGATGTTTTGAAAGCGGAGAAAGTAAGCTGCTTTCTCCATCTCCAGGATTGCGATTGAGTTTTCAAGCTCGTTATTGGCCGCAATTAATCTTCTTTCTGCTTCAATTCTTCTCTCATCGATTCTTTTTGTGTCTGTTTCAATATTTTGTATCCTCTGCTCATGGTTAATTATAATTTCTTGTATACCTTCCAGTTGGTTTTCCAAACCTTCAATCTTTCCAGACATCTTTTCAAAATTTTGTTTTGTTTCCTCATGATTTTGTCTCATGGTTTCTTGGGTAACTGTGGCTGCCTCTTGGCTGCGGACCATGAACTCTTGAATCAGGTTTAACGAGGCCTGGATCGATTGCAGAGAAGTTTTGTCAGTAGTTGCCATTTCTATATTTGATTTTGTGGTTTGCATCGTCGGAGTTCCTGGTGTAGATTTTTTTGGGTATTTAGAGAAGTTAGTTGTCATACTCCCTATCCAGACAAAAGTGGTTAACAAATTGTCCAAAGTAATGTCCTTTCCACGTATTCAATTAGTTAGTAAAGGAGATGTTATTTGAATCACACTTCAAGGTTAGTCTCGTTTGGCAAGTTGTAGTAGTTAAATTCGTTCTGACATAGCTAAATTCTCCGATATTTAGTAAAAGAAGAGTCAAATATAAAATTTCTGATTTCTACTTTCTAATTGGTTATGTCTATATCTGTCACTTGACTATTCACTTGTTACCAGTTAATCAATTAAATAAGTAGTATATAACAGTGTTCAATGGAAATATAAATAAGGTATGGATAGGAATAAAATTTAAATAGACAATTGAGATAAATAATTAATCATTCTTAAAATATACTCTAATATTAATAATAGTCAGAGTTGTGTAAGTTAATTAATTAATTCTTAGTTAACAATTAGTGGATAGTAATAAACAGTATAAATATTATAAATAGTATAAATCTGACTTAAGTTACTTCTAAGCTGGTCTTAAAAATCCTTACAACGTTCTATAAGCACTGTTATAAGCACTATACTTAATAATTAATAGTTAATCCTTAATAGTATTAATTAATATCAATTGTCAATTGTCAATTAATTTAAGGTTCTTGGTGTAACCACTAAGCAAATAATCAATTAATCACTTTCAATTCTTAAATAGAGACAAATGGGGAAAGAAATGGGATTTCTTAATCTTAATTAGAAGAGGGAGGGAGAAAAGAGAGAGGGGAAAAAGGAGATTAATATAATAGGGAGAACAAGTAAAAGAAAAGAAAAAAAAGAAAGGGAAGAGAAAGAAGCGAAAATAATAGTAGTAATAGTAGTAATACTAGAGTAGACTAAGAAGTAAACAATTAACGTAAGTAACGTAAGTAATTATAAATAATTAAGTAAGTAAATACAACACGTTTCAGTCGGCTCAAAATTCGCAGCGTTGACTTCAAGTAAGCATCAGCAGTTCAGTCAATAATTTTCACCAACACTCGAGGTATCTTGAATGTCGGCAACGGTTTTCCAAATCTCCCACACAAAAGAAAAGGACGTCTTCTCTCCTTCTCTGTCCTTCTCTCCTTCTCTGTCCTTCTCTTTCCTTCAATCACCTTAAATTGTACAACCCCCACAGACCATTCCGAAGCAACAAGCTTTTAACCCTCCTTCACCCTCCTTCACTTCCTCTCTGTCGTCTCCCAGCCGGGTTTCTTTCCTCTCCATCTTACAATTACTAATGGTGGCTGGGTATCTGGGGTCGATGGAGGGGAGGAGGGACAAATAACGCAGAGAACAGGCGGCGGTTGTCTCAGCTCTCAAATCTCCTGTCGCCGATCTTACTTGTCTCCTTCGGGCTGGTGTACGGCTGTAGAGGGCTCTTCACAACTCGGCTTCGCTGCGTTCCAATCGATCCAGGCCTCCCGTCACGTTAACCGTTCCCTGGTCTCCGCTCTCCGCTCTCCGCTCTCCGCTCGTTGCAACACTTGTACACATTCACGGTCTGCTGGTTTCTATGACTGCTCTCGCCTCTGGTCTTTCTCCTCTCTCTTTATCACCAACCACGCCGACCATACAGCTCCAGGTCCTCCGTCAAACTATCTTCCTTCGCACAGAACTTAAACTCTCTAGCCAGCTGCAACCACTTCCGCCCACCATCAGCAACTTACTTTTCCCTCAAAACAGTGAAACGCTCCGCTCTCTTCAATCGCCGCTCATTAGTTACAGGAGACTGTATAAATTCGTACAAAACCGTTGTTTTCCACCTCTAGATCTTTCTAGGTAAGTATTATTATTATTATTATTATTATTATTATTATTATTATTATTATTATTATTTTCCCAAACCGCTGCTGCCACCACTCTATTTTTTTAACTTCCTTGATGACAACTTAGTAAGCCAGGCCTTCGGGCTGAGGACAAACCCCGGCTTTTCCCCCCGCCAAAATACGGGGTTTTCCCACCCGCTGAGGGGGGGGTTGCGACCCCCCGATAGCCGGGTGCTTCCCCTAAGTATAACTCTTCTCACCAAGAAGAATTAACACCATTAAGTGGTCTTTTAACGGGAAATCTCGAGTACAAACCAGGAGCTACTGACTTGTACGTCGCTTCAGCCTGGCTCCACCCCCGGAAGTCCCCTGTATTGAATAAATTTAATACCAAGTTGCATTGATGCCATTTGGGTTGTGAAGAATTGCCAGTATAAACTATCAAATGCTTTCTGTAAGTCTACGAATAGCAGTGCTACTGGTTTGTCTATGCTTTTATTATAATATTCTAGAGAGTCCAAAATAATCCTTGTATTTGTTGCTATATTTCTTGCTGGAAGGAAGCCATTTTGGTCTGAATGTATTCTAAAAGTAAGTAATTTTTTAAACCTTTCAGCTATGATTGATGCAAAGATTTTGTAGTCTGAATTAAGAAGGGATATTGGGCGATAATTTTGGATGTAGGCTCTATTTTGAGTGTCTTTAGGTTTTAATGTTATATAGGCCTCATTCCAAGAGGAAGGAAGTTTTGAACCTTCAAAAAATTCATTAAAGAGAGGTAACATTATAGGCTCCAATATTTCTTGAAATTGTTTGTAGAATTCAGTGCGTATACCATCTGTGCCCGGGGTTTTATTGTTTTTTTGTTTCATAATTGCATTAATTAATTCTATTGATGTCATTTTGTCATTTAGCATATCCTGATCTTTCTTATTTATTTTTTTTGTATTTTATAAACTGTCGAATTGTTTCTTTATTAATTGTTCATTTATGTCATCTTTTTTATACAATTCCTCAAAGAAGGATTTAATTATTTGTTTTTTATCACTAATTGTTTTTAAGACACCTGTGTGTATATTACCTCTATGGTTTTGTCTGCTTTTTGATGAGCGAGTTTTGAGGCTAACCATCGCCCGGGTTTGTTTGCAAATTTGAAATGCTTTTGTTTGGCAATCCTTAGTTTGTGTGAATGTTCTTCTTGGGTTTGTAAGTTTATGTAATGCTTTGTAATATTCAGTTCTCCTAAAATTTCGGTGTTGTTTGGTTTGGTTTGTAAGGTTTTTTCAAGGTTCTGAAGTTTTATTTTTAGTGTACATAGGATGTTTTGTTTCTGTTTTTTCTTTTTACTTTGGTATGCAATATAAATTCGTAGTACATATGTACATATGTTTCGTTGTGTCCCATAAGTTTTGTATAGAAGTATTACCATCGTTGTTAATTTGGAGAAATTCACACATCTCTTGTTTTAAAGTTTTTTGAAAGTTTTCGTCTTTAAATATTGATTGGTTCATAGTCCATCGCCTTGCATAATTATTGGTTGAATCTCTCCATTTCAACAATATGGGGTTATGGTCTGCCCAGGAATTCGGAAGTATTTGTATGTCTGTTACTTCATTGATAAATTCTAAATCAGCCCAGGCCATACCAATGCGGGACCATGACTTGTGAGGAAAGGAGAAAAAAGTATATTGTGTATTGTTTGGATTGAAGTGACGTCATATGTCTTTTAGAGCTAATTCGGTTGCAAGTTGTTCGAAGGTTGTCGATAGTTGTTTTCTCTTTTTCATTTGCTTGGTGCTTTTATTATCCTTTTTCCTATCTAATATTGCATTGAAATCGCCAACTATTATTATCTTTGTCAAGTTTAGTTCCGTAATTTTTTAATGTAGTTTTGCTTAGAAAATAGATTGATTTATTGTGGGAGCATAGATTGCGATTAAGTGTATTTTCTTTAGTCCTGATGTAATTTGTACTATTAATATCTGTCCATTGTCATCTGTATAAATTAGTTTGGGGTTGAATTTGGGTTTAATGTATAGTACTTCTCCTCTCTTCTTAGCTTGAGGAAGGGATGAGAAGATCTCTCCAAGCCTGGAATGGTTCAAAATTAGTTGGTCTTGTTTTCTTACATGCGTTTCTTGGAGACATATTATATCTGCATTTTGTTGTTGAATTTTATGGATTTTTTCCCCTTTTAATAGGAGAGTTAAGGCCGTTAATATTAATGGAGAATAATCTTATTTCATTGTTTGGTAAGGTTTTTTTATGATGTAGGTTAATTTGCTGGTTCTCTTCTTTTCTCCTTTCTCGCCTCCGCTTTAGATCTTGTTGGTGGACCGTCTCTGCCATATACTTCCGTTGATTTAAGTCTAGTTTCCTTATCTGAGAGAATGTCTTCAGAGCTAAGTTCGTCCACACTAAGTTTATCTTTTGATTCTTGTTCCCCCTAGGCCTTTACAATTCTATGCATGGTATGTATGTATGTATGTTTGGTTTTTATATTAATTGATTTTTAATCATCAATACCAAATTACTATTGTACACTGTTTTATTGTCGCTGTTAGCCGCCCCGAGTCTCTGGAGAGGGGCGGCATACAAATCCAATAAATAAATAAATAAATAAATAATACATTCCTCATCCACCTTTTTGATGACTTGGTCATAGAAGTCCCTTGCATCTTCTATCGAAGTTATTTTGTATTTTTTAACAATCAGGGAGTTGAGCATGCCCTCAGGTGTCAACCATCTAAACGGTATCTTATTTCTGTTAAGTTTAGTAACTAGTGTTTGATAAGGTTTCCGCTTTTCTCGAACTCATCTGGGAACTTGACGTAGGACTATTATCTCTTTTTCTTTATATGATACAGGGTTTTCCTTTGACATATTATAGATTTCATCTCTTATAGTACACTTGATAAATCTGATATGCTGATTTTTCAAGTTCGAGGTGTATTGTGGCCTCTTCCAGATTTTTATTAATATATTCTGTTCTACTTTCTGCGTATTGTAGTCTGGTTTCCATTCTATCATTTAGTTCTTCAATTTTTTAATTTTTTTCATCATTCTGTGTGAGGGTTCCATGCATCATCTCTATTTTCTCATCAAGATGCCCACGGTCGTCAATTTTCTTAATATCTTCCTTGATATCTTCCTTCATCGCACCCATATTTCCCATCATTAATTAATAATTCCGATCCATTGATTGCTGCATTTTAATCATTATCTCTTGTAGGGAGGCTAAGGTATAGGTGCAACTTGGTCTGCTTGTACAACTGATGTTTTGTCGGTAGAAGGGTTTTCTGAGTTACGCTGGATGGTTGGGGTTGAGGGTTGAGGTGTTGCCTTCCTCCAAACTTTAGTAATTGTATTTGTATTGGTGGATGACTTTTTGAATATTTTACAAATAATTTCCAGTTTAGTCATGTATAATTTAGTTATGGGGATTTCAAATTTGAATATCTGTCATAGTTCAAAGTAATTGTATTGAAATGGTTAAAGTGATGAAAGGTAAAAGTAACTAGCTAGAAGTTTTGTATTATGAATATAGGAAAATCAGATATAGTAAAAGATACGGAAATATTAGTTTTAGCTTTTGCTCAAAAGGGTCAATGTTGTTGATTTATATTAATGTTGTTAATTTATATTAATCTTAGTAAAATAACTTATAATAAGCTCTACAGTCCAAATCTTAGTAGTCAAAATTGTCAATATACAATTCTATATCAATATCTCATAAGTATTATTAATGTCTTCAGGGTTCTAAATATGAGTATTCAGATATTCAAGTAAGTTGGAGTAAATTAAGGTCACAGCAATTAAGTAATTAATAAGTGATAAAAAGTAGCTTTCAATTAATATATAATAGTTAATTACAGTTGTTTAGCAAGTTATAGTATGTGTATTAATAGATAAATCAGCATATATGTATATAGGTCAATAAATAAATTATTAATTTAAATATAAATCAGTAAGTAAATCTTGCTCAGTAATTCAATTAATTCATAGGTTCAATAAATCTCTAATGGTAATGACAGTATAACAGTATAGAATATTATAGAATATTATCAATGACAGTATAATGGTGTAATGGCAGTATATCAGTATAGAATATTATCAAAAATCAATCAAAGGGTTATTCTCAATGTTGCAGCAAATCACATATAAAGTATTCAAAAAATAATTGAAAGAGAAAGAGCAGCAGGGGGCAGGATTACTCAGGAGTGGGAAGGAAAACAGTAAGAAGCAGGTAGTATCAAGATATTTTTTCTTCCTTTTTCTTTTTCTTTCTCCTTGGGCTTATGCAATAGCGCTGAGTCACAGTTCAGTCTCTGACAGTCTCTATCAGTAAGGGAGTCTCTGACAGTCTCTATCAGTAATGGAACAGCGCTGTAGGTTTAATAAGAAATCAAAGTTCAAAGTTTGTAGTTTTTTGTTTTTTAACAACTGGAGCAACAATGCAAAGTCAATACACAGTCAAAAGCAAGGTAGAAAAAATGGGATTAAAGGGATTTTAAAAAGGGGAGGAGGTGAAAGGGAAGGTAAAGAAAAAATAAGTCTATAAAGACCTCCAATTTTGTAGCTTGTCACCGACTCAATTCGTTCTAATCCACTTAAATCTGTCCAAAACTTCCTCTTACCATCAAGACATCCAAAAACTTTCTCTCCCCCAACTGTTGTATAACGTTGTTTCCAATCTATCACTGCATTGATCACAGACAGAGTCCAACGGAAAAGTCCAGATGGTATATAGTTTTCACTCACACATCCACTCGGTCTGCCTAATCTTGTTTGTTCTCTGTCGCTATCAGCCAGTTAAACAAAATCGCAGTCGCCGCTTTTTCTCAAGGGTTTTGGCACTCTTCTTTAACAATGCAAAGCACACAACAGGGGGTCTTTCATCTGCTATTATCCACAAACAACAATCAATCAAACAGAAATTCTTCACTTATTTCACTCCAAAGGCTTTCACCACCGTCTTCTCACAGCTTCCTTAATGGAGTCGGAGCTTCACAGCTTCAGACTTATCTTCAGATCGGTTCTTTGTGCGCTGGCAAAAAGGGTTTCCCTGCTTCCCGGTGGGTCTGCTGACCTCCCTCAGGTGCACAAGGAATTCCTCTATTAAATCACCATCTCTCCAGGTCGGTGATCGCTGTTAAGCCGCCAAGAAACACACAAAAGCCAGGACAACCCAGGAGAAACCGAAGGCCGCCTGGTGTCAGCGTGACGCCAAAACCGGAAGCATGCAAACCCATCCTAAAACTCACCGTTTGTTTCCCCCCGCTTGCCAGCGCCGCTGGGATGCTCTATCTCCAGACTTCCGTTACTGGCCAAAGTGCCTGTCATTTTGCTGAAGGACCCCCATTTGCTTTCCCCCCCCACTGGGAATCCCTGCATTTCATGCTTGCCATCCATCTGAAGTGCCTGTCATTCCGCAGGGACCCCATTTGCTTCCCCCCACTTGCCGGCACTGCTGGGATGCTCCACCTCCGGACTTCCGTTGCTGGCCAAAGCGCCTGTCATTCTGCTGCAGGGATCCCCCTTTGCTCCCCCCCACTGGGAATCCCTGCATTTCGTGCTTGCCATCCATCTGAAGCACCTGTCATTCTGCAGGGATCCTCGTTTGCTGTTCCCCGCTTGCCTCTGGAATGCTTTTCCCGGAGCCTCTGGGATGCTCCACTGCTGGACTTCCATTGCTGGCCAAAGCACCTGTTATTCTGCTGCAGGGAGAATGACAGGGGCTTCAGATGGATGACAAGCATGAAATGCAGGGATTCCCAGTGGGGGGAAGCAAAGGGGGATCCTGCAGAATGACAGGCGCTTCTGACGGATGGCAAGCACAAAATGCAGGGATTCCCAGCAGGGGGAAGCAAAGGGGGATCCCTACCGTAGAATGACAGGTGCTTTGGCCAGCAATGCAAGTCCAGAGCTGGAGCATCCCAGCGGTACCAGCAAGCGGGGGAAGCAAAGGGGGATCCCTGCAGAATGACAGGCGCTTCTGATGGATGACAAGCATGAAATGCAGGGATTCCCAGCAGGGGGTGAAGCAAAGGGAGATCCCTTCAGCAGAATGACAGGTGCTTCAGCCGGCAACAGAAGTGCAGAGGTGGAGCATCCCACCCGCGCTGGCTCGTGTTCGTAAGTAGAAAATGGTTCATGAGAAGCGGTAATAAAATCTTAAACACATGGTTCATATCTCGAAAAGTTCGTCAGTAGAGGCATTTGTAAGTAGAGGTACTTGTTGAAATTTACTATAATATTAATTTTCTATGGAGATTCTATGGTTGCCCCAAAGGTGATTTTTCAAGAAGTGACTGGACTTTCTTGTTTTTCTCTGAAGATGTTTCACTTTTCATCCAAAGAAGCTGAAAAAGATTCTTAGATAAGAAGCGAAAAGTGTTCAAAGAAAAACCAAAAAGTCCAGTTGCCTCTTGCAAAAGCATTTTTTGGTATAATACATAATGCAACTTTTTTTCAATCAACTATAGCCCAACATTAATTCTGAATTCTAAACTATTAGTCTTAATTAAAATTTTCTGAAACACCAGCTTCCTTAACAGTTTAGTGTTTTAGGAAACAATAGTTAATGTTGATCTCAGTTCATGATTTTAATAAATTATAATTACCGTACATACTCGACTATAAGTCGCTCCGATTATAAGTCGAGGCACCTACTTTTGCCATAAAACTGGGAAAATTTATTGACTCCAGTATAAGTCGAGGGTGAAAATTGCAGCGGCTACTGGTAACTTATAAAAATCAAAACCAATTGAGGCATCCATAGAATAAATGTTTTAGAATATTTATTTGAAAGAAAACCAGTAAACTAGCTCTGTAAGTTTAAAAGAGGGTAAACAGGTATATGTCCCCCCAAGACAGGTATAGGCAAAAAAAAATGCAAATACCTACTTACCTCAATCCCCCGCTGCTCCTGCTGGTTTGGGTTAGGGTTAGGATACTTGGCCTCTCCTTGCCTCAAAGAGATACAATTTCCCTCTCTATTTACTATTACTGAACATCCAAAATATACTATTTAATTCTATGTATATATGCCATATGTGTACATATATATTACACACAGGCACACAAAAATATACTGTACATTATCTACTATATAAACTGTATGTGTATATACAGAGAGAGAGAGAGAGAGAGAGCTCTTGTAAAATTATATACATTCAACCTCACTTACTGTAATAGGAAAAACAAACCCAGAGTCCACTTTCTGCCACCCAGTTAACCATAACTAGAACATTACACATATCTTCAGATGTACCCGTACCTCCCTAGCTTGCACATCACTGTTAGAGCTAGGAAATGTCATGGATTGAGTAAAATGTGGTGATTCTTACTTAACAACGCTTTTGCTTAACAACAAATTTTGAGCTCAATTGTGCTCATAGGTCTCTGTCTGTCTGTCTGTCTGTCTGTCTTCCTTCTTCCTTCCTTCATTTCCTGTCTGTCTGTCCCCCCTCCCCTCCCCGGATAAATTACATAGTCAATACTCTACTGGTTTTATATTTAAGGTTACAAAGCAAATGAAGAATCATTTTGAGTATTCTCTAAAATTTCTTCAGTGGGATCCATAGCTTATCTGGCAAAAGATTTTTCACCTGGCAAAACCTTTTAGTGTTGACATTAGGCACAGCCAGACAGATGTCTTAAAAGGCAAACAAACTGTCAAAAAAGTATGTTTTTAAAAAATATAATATCTTGGTTGTTGAATTTAATTCTGCCTTGGTGCGGGGCAGTCCCGGCAGATGGGTGGCTGGCAAGAACCATGTGCTCCCATCTTCTTATCCGCTGGGGTTAAAGGAAAGTTTAGGGACCCGCGCCCCGTCGAGAAATGCCTCGGTGGTGACATTCTGAGAGTTTTTGCCTCCCCACTCCGAAAACCCCGCTTCTCAGCACCCTGCCAAGGCTGAGAGGAGAGCGATTAAAAAAGGCACTCTTGACTTGGGGTTTTCTCCCCGCTGAAATGTTTCTCTCACCTCTGACAATTTGCTCGCCCGCTGCCCCAACACCTGCTTTGTCCTCAACCGGCAGAAGAAGAAGAAAAAAAACGTGTCCTTTCCTGTCGCTCTCTTCCCTGCAAATCCAAAAGTGAAATTAAAAGCCCTCATTTTCTCCTGCGTCTAAACAAAATTACCAGAGCGCGTGGTAATTTTGTTTAACAGCCAACCACTCCAGCGGTGCGCGAGAAGGGGAAATAAAACGGTGAGGGGGGGGGCAGTGGCAAGAAGACAGAAGCAGTCAACCAACACTCCAACGGCACGCAAGAGAGGAAAAAGACAATGGGAAGCCAGTGAGGTCGGGGGCGGTGGATTCCTGCTTCCGTCTTCTCGCCACCCCCCACCCCATCTCACCGGTTTTTTCCCCCTCTCGCAGGCCGTTAGAGTGGTTGGCTGGCTCCTTGTTTGCACGCAAGAGGGGAAAAAAGCCGGTGCGGTGTGGGGGGCGGTGGCAAGAAGACAGAAGCAGCCAACAAAACACTCCAACGGCGCGAGAGAGGGGAAAAAAGCAATGGGAAGCCAGTGAGGTCAGGGGCGGTGGATTCCTGCTTCTGTCTTCTCGCCACCCCCCCACCCGACCTCTTCGGCTTTTTTCCCCCTCTTGTGCGCAAGCTACCTCATCCAGGAAAAGGCAGCACCTGCCATAGCTCCCTTACTCACCCAAGCCAGCAATGCCTGCCAGGCTCCCGTAGGCACCCTCTTGTGGTGACTTGTCAGTCACCCAAGTATAACTCGAGGTCCAGTTTTTCAGCCCATTTTTTGGGCTGAAAAACTCGACTTATACTCGAGTATATACAGTAATGCTGATCCCAGTTAGTCATGGCTTAAATACGACTCCAAATGTGACAAGTTAAAAATTGAAACAATAGCTTCAATGCACTTAAAATTAAATGAAAGTACAGCCTATTAGTATTTAGAACTCTGATTTTTTTTTTTGATCTTACATTTCAAATATTTAGTTTTATTTTACATTCATTATATATTTCTTTATATACTCTTTACAGATAATTACAGACTTTGATATGACGTTAAGTAGATTTACCCATAATGGCAAAAGATGCCCAACATGTCATAGTGAGTATTATAAATTGCTTGTAAAAAAATTCATATCTCTCACAAAAGAAAACATATGACACATAGTAAAAGGAAAAAATATTGGATTTTCCTTCTAGTGTATAATTTGGTCTAGTTGTGATATGTTTCATTTTTAACTATTGTTTATTACCATTATATTCTTCTAGATTCCTTATAGTGAATTATAGTATAAATTATGCCATTTTAATATATTTTGAGTGGGTTACAAATATTCTTCTGGTAGATAGGTAAATTAAAAGTTTGCATTGTTTTTCAAGACTTTTTGAACATTTTCCAGATATCATTGACAACTGTAATCTCATTACAGAGGATTGTCGCATAAAGGTAACTTAAAACTGATAAGTTTGTTTCCTATATTCATTATCAATTCCTAATGTTATGAAAGGTTGTATTATTTATTTTGTACTTTGCATAGAATTGTCATGAAGTATAGATAAATTCTCAATTTAGGCTACTTGTTCAGTAACCATCACTTAATAATAGAAATTCCAATCCCAATAGCCAATGTAAACTAAGGATTCCATGTGTTAAGTATACTTCTGTGTTAAGACAACATGCTGATTTTTATGTGTAAGTGCCTTTATATGTTTATATACATCATAGGTGACTATTGTATATAATGTACTTATTTAAGATGCTAAGAATATACAGCATATATAAAGCCCTACATGGCATTGGACCAGATTACTTTCGAGACTATCTTCTGCCTGCCGGTGGTCAGTCGCACAGAGTTGGCCTCCAGGTCCCATCAGCTAGATAATACCATATGGCGAGGCAAGAGCCTTCTCTGTGATGGCATTGCCCTTTGGTATGAACTCCCTCCAGAGATTTGCACTGCCCCCTCTCTCTCCATCTTCTGCAAGGTTTTAAAAACCCACCTCTGCCAACAGGCTTGGGGCTGCTGAGTTTTAATATATAGCCCTGGCCAATGACTGAATGGATGATGCATGGTAGAGTGAATGTGATTGATTAATTTTAAGTATTGGGGTTTTTAGAGTGTTTTAATTTAGATTTCTTACATGTTTTGCATTAACCTTTGTTGTGAGCTGCCATGAGTCTAAGGAGAAGGGCGGCATAAAAATCAAATAAATAAATAAAAATCAAAACTAAAGAAGCAGAATAAAGTACAACAGAACAGAACAGAAAAGCAGAGTTAGAAGGCACTTTGGAGGTCTTCTGTTCAAACCCCCTGCTCACGTAGGAAGCGCTATAACATTTCAGACAAATGGTTATCCAATCTCTTCTTTAAAACGTCCAATGTTGGAGCATTCAGAAATTCTGGAGACAAGTTGTTCCACTGATTAGTAATTGTACTAATTACTAATCACTAATTCTAGATTGTTTCTCTCCCTGATTAATTTCCATCCATTCTTGTCCTGCCCTCAGGTGCTTTTAGAGAATAGTTTGACTCCCTCTTCTTTGTATTTCATTTATGCGTTTCAAACAAAAATGGGGTATTACAGAGATAAATAGCAACTCACTTTTTCTTTGTAGTTATTCCAGCTAAAGGAAATATATTATGCTATTGAAATTGATCCTAGTCTTACAGTGGAAGAAAAGTTTCCATATATGGTTGAGTGGTGAGTTTGTGAAAAGTGATTTGTTTTCTGTTTAAAGTTTACAACTGAATAACTAAAGCAATTATTGATAAGGGTACCCACTTATTGTGTCTTGATAAAATACATGACCTATTTTAAGTCCACCATTTGTGCACTTATAACAGGTTCTTCATGAAATTTGATAAATTATTGCTTTAAGTTATTGCTTCGTAGCTCTTTCTTGCATCTTTTAACTAACAGTTTCATTGGTGTCCTCCAATATTCAAATGAATTTTGAAAATATAATGCCATGCAACATAATTTTTACACATACAGTATTTGGAAAAAATAAATACATTAAATACTATTATTCAAAAGTAAAATAATCTTCCAAATGTAATGGGTAGAATAAATTTTTCCCTATACAGTCATACCTCGTCTTACGAACCTAATTGGTTCCAGGGGGAGGTTCGTAAGACGAAAGGTTCGTAACACGAAACATTGTTTCCCATAGGAAACAATGTAAAGTCAATTAATCCGTGCAACCAAAAAAAACCCCCGCAAAAAAACCGCTGCCGCCCGGCTGTCACCTTTTAAAACAGCCTGGGGGCTTCTCAGCGACCTCCCGAACGCCGAACGCCAAACCCGAACTTCCGGGTTCGGCGTTCGGGAGGCCGCCGAGAAGCCCCCAGGCTGTTTTAAAAGGTGACAGCCAGGCTGGGGGGCTTCCCAGCACCCCCCCTCAACCCCGAACCCGGAAGTTCGGCAAAAGTTCAGGGTTCGGGGGGGTGCTGGGAAGCCCCCCAGCCTGGCTGTGACCTTTTAAAACAGCCGTGCAGCTTCCCAGCTGTCTCCCAAAGCCGAACGCCAAACCCGAACTTCCGCGTTCGGTGTTCGGAAACAGCTGGGAAGCTGCGCGGCTGTTTTAAAAGGTGACCGCCGGGCTGGGGGGCTTCCCAGCACCCCCCCGAACCCTGAACTTTTGCCGAACTTCCGGGTTTGGGGTTGGGGGGGTGCTGGGAAGCCCCCCAGCCCGGCTGTCACCTTTTAAAACAGCCGCATGGCTTCCCAGCTGTCTCCAAACGCCGAACGCGGACGTTCGGGTTTGGCGTTCGGCTTCGGGAGACAGCTGGGAAGCCGCGCGGCTGTTTTAAAAGGTCACAGCCGGGCTGGGGGGCTTCCCAGCACCCCCCCGAACCCAGAAATTCGGCAAAAGTTCAGGGTTCGGGGGGGTGCTGGGAAGCACCCCAGCCCGGCTGTGACCTTTTAAAACAGCCGCGCGGCTTCCCAGCTGTCTCCCAAAGCCGAACGCCAAATCCGAACTTCCGCGTTCGGGGTTTAGGGGGGTGCTGGGAAGCCCCCCAGCCCAGCTGCGACCTTTTAAAACAGCCGCGCGGCTTCACAGCTGTCTCCCGAACGCCAAACCCGAACTTCCATGTTCGCCGTTCGGAGACAGCTGGGAAGCCGCACGGCTGTTTTAAAAGGTCACAGCCGGGCTGGGGGCTTCCCAGCACCACCCCGAACCCGGAAGTTTGGCAAAAGTTCGGGGTTCGGGGAGGTGCTGGGAAGCCCCCCAGCCCGGCTGTGACCTTTTAAAACAGCCGCGCAGCTTCCCAGCTGTCTCCCAAAGCTGAACGCCAAACCCGAACTTCTGCGTTCGGCGTTCGGAGACAGCTGGGAAGCCGCGCGGCTGTTTTAAAAGGTCACAGCCGGGCTGGGGGGCTTCTCAGCAACCTCCTGAACCGAACCCGGGGTTCAGAAAAATTTTGCCTCTTCTTACGAACTTTTTTCGAGTTATGAACCGGCGTTCGGGAGGCTGCTGGGAAGCCCCGCCGCCCGGCTGTCACCTTTTAAAACAGCCGTGCGGCTTCCCAGCTGTCTCCCGAACGCCAGTTCGTAACTCGAAAAAAGTTCGTAAGAAGAGGCAAAATTTTTCTGAACCCCGGGTTCGTATCACGAGTTGTTCGTAAGACAAGGGGTTCGTATCTTGAGGTACCACTGTATACAGTATTTCAACCTTAGATCTCATCAATCCCAGACAGCATGCTCACTAACAAGGAATGGTAGAACATCTGATAAGAGTTCAAACTTCAAATTATTCTTTCTTTTTGGATTAATGCTTAATGCTAATCATTTTTGTCTCTGTTTTTTTATTGTCTATTTGATTGCATTATCTTAAATTATCATTGCTGTACCAAATATAAAGATTGTGAAACACATACCGAACATTGGCTGATTCAGAAGTCTATTTATATTATTTTTCTAGTAGATAGAAAGCCCTAAGGAAGACCCAATTTGATACAGTGGTTAAGGAATTAGATCAGAAATTGGGAGATCAGAAGTTATAGTTTTGCCTTAAGGGACAAAACCAGCTAAGTGACCTTTGGCCAGGTATTCTTTTTCAGCCTTTGAAAGAAAGCAGTGACAAGCTGCTTCTGAAAATGATAAGGACTAATCCAGGGGTAAAATCCAGCAGGTTTTGACACGTTCTGGAGAACCAGTAGCGGAAATTTTGAATAGTTTGGAAAAACGGTAGCGGAAATTTTGAGTAATTTGGAGAACTGGCAAATTACCACCTATGGCTGGCCCCAGAGTGGGGTGGGAATGGAGATTTTGTTAATATCTTTCCCCCAGGAGTGGGGAAGGAATGGGGATTTTGCAGTATCCTTCCCTTGGAGTTGGATGGGAATGGAGATTTTGCAGTATTTATTTGTTTGTTTGTTTGTTTGTTTATTTGTTTTGTCTAATACATAATGTAGGGATGTAAAGATATAATCATATTAATATTCATGAATAAAAGGTTAGAAAAACAATAGAAATAATAGAGAAGAAATAATCATTGGAAATAACAGAGTTCATATTCATGATGCTAATAAAACATAAAGAGACATTTGGACAAGGGACAGAAGGCACACTGGTACACTTATGCACGCCCCTTACTGACCTCTTAGGAATCTGGAGAGGTCAACACAGTGGACAGTCTAAGGGTAAAATTTTGGGGGTTAGGGGGTGACACTAGAGTGTCTGTTAGTGAGTTCCATGCTTCGACCACTTGATTACTAAAGTCATACTTTTTACAGTCGATTTTGGAGCAGTTTACATTGAGTTTGAATCTATTGTGTGCTCATGTGTTGTTGTGGTTGAAGCTGAAGTAGTCATTGACAGGGAGGACGTTGTAGCAGATGATTTTATGGGCTATGCTTAGATCATGTTTAAGGTGACGTAGTTCTAAGCTTTCTAGACGCAGGATTGTAAGTCTAGTGTCCTTCCCTACTACTCCCACCAAGCTACACCCACCAACCTGTTGTGTCCAGAGGACAGTTACGCAATGTACCCACCCCTTATTCCTTGGGCGGGAAAACACTGTAATTTAATTGGTTGGCAAGGAGCATAAATAGCCAGGCACGGCCATGTTTTGTCTTTTGTTCTGAATCGGTTACCATTGTTTGTTTCACCTGTTGTAATAAAACCAATTAATTAGTTGTAATAAAACCAATTAATGACCAAGGCCTACCGCTGTCTCATTCCTGAGAGGATTTAATACAAGCCATGCCCACAGAACCGGTAAAAAAAAATTGGATTTCACCACTGGACTAATCCAAATAGTTACCAGGAGTCAAGACTGATTCAAAGATGTACATGCATGCATGCACATACAGAGAGAAATATAATATAATATAATATTTTATTTTTAACTGTAGGTACAACAAATCCCATGCTTTGCTTATTGAACAAGGATTACAGAAGGACAAACTTGCTGAAATTGTGAGAGAGTCTGATGTTATGCTGAAGTAAGAATCTATTTTTGTAGTCATAAAATACATCAGAAATAAAAAATTGTGTGAAATGTTACATATTCATTTTGATCCATTGCACTTAATAGTGATGAGAAAAATGGTTCAATTTGATTGCCTCTTCAGCTATAACTCTTGTGTAACCTATATTGAGCTTCTTACTATATCAGAGCTTCTTACAATATCAGAACACTAAAAATGTTCCATATCACAATGGTTGCATTGTTGGTTTTTATGTTGTTATGATAAATGAGGATTTAGCTATATTTGAAAATAATGCTTTATGAGAATCAATCACTTTCTGTTTGCTCTTCACTTTTTATTGTAATATAATATAGAAGATTCTATTTTTTAATTTTAGCTTGTATGGTAGATGATCTGGAACTCTGATCTAATAGTAGTACTGCATCTTTTAAAAGTCTTTAAAATATTTATTTTTCCTTCATTGGGGTATATAAGAATTTGATTATCTGCTTTTTATCCTACTTCAACAAGACTTTAACCATGTTCTTTCTAAGGGCTGCACTATTATTGCAAAGTATTCAGATCCTTTGCACTATTATTGCAAAGTATTCAGATCCAAGGAATAAGAAATATTGCACAACAAAGGTTGCCCCCCCCCCCCAATCCTATAAGCAAGGTGCAGAAGATCTGTTCTGGATTCCTGGAATTTCTGTTTCACCCTTTTTAAAGGCAGAGGTTTTTTTCCCCCTTGACTCAAAAGTCAAAATAAATATGTGTATCTGTACAAACCGAAGTAAGACTACAATGATCAAATGAAAGTAAAATTTTCAATTACGATAGTTTCCAGAATAATGCATAGAACAGAATTTTATAATAGAATAGAATTTTTTATTGGCCAACTGTGATTTGACACACAATAATTTGTCTTTGGTGCATATGCATAAAAGAAAATATACATTTGTCAAGAATCATGAGGTACAACACTTAATGATTGTCATAGGAGTCAAATAAACAATTTATTTATTTATTTATTTATTTATTTATTTATTTATTTATTTATTCGATTTTTATGCCGCCCTTCTCCTTAGACTCAGGGCGGCTTACAACATATTAGCAATAGCACTTTTTAACAGAGCTAGGCTATTGCCCCCACAATCCGGGTCCTCATTTTACCCACCTCGGAAGGATGGAAGGCTGAGTCAACCTTGAGCCGGTGATGAGATTTGAACCGCTGACAGTCAGCTTCAGTGGCCTGCAGTACAGCACTCTTAAATCTTAAACCTTAAAAAATAGGGCATTTCTTTTGAAAATAAAATATTCATAAAATATTGAAGCCTTGACTTTATAAATAATAAATTGGTTACTACAATCTTGTTTATTCTGAAACTGAAATAGGAGTTTTTCAATTCTTATTTCAGCTAAAAAATATTGTCAGATTTTAATTCAATATTTGCAAATAACTATCCTTTTTTACAGGGAAGGGTATGAATTTTTTTTTGACAAACTTCATGAACACAATGTTCCAGTATTTATATTTTCTGCTGGGATTGGAGACATTCTGGAACAGATTATTCATCAAGCAGGTGTCTACCATTCCAACATCAAAGTAGTTTCCAACTTTATGGAGTTTGATGATAACGTGAGTATAAAATATCAAATACAAAGTGCAATTATAATTACAGTACATTATCATTTACTAAGGTATATAAGAATCTTTCAATCCATATATAAATGTTACATACATATTTCCAATTTAGCATTATAATTATATGCTACACTTGATAGGGCCAGTAATTTTAGAATATATTAATTAGTTTGCAAATTAGTTAAAATCAGGATGAGGGGAATGGAAACTCTTTTATTTCTTCTTAATCTCTCAGAAGCCTTATTTTAGGTTTTCTTGGATTTTTATTTTTAAATATACATCAATATCCATACATAAATAGTGTGGCCTCTAGGTATAATTTGTTTTGATACAAACAACAATAAGAATTATTGTTACATTAATCAAACTTAGATAATCCTAGTATTGATTTTGTTTTAGAGTAATTATTCAATATTTCAATGTTCCATTTTACGTCAGTGATATTATTGAGCATACATATGTAGTCCTTGGAGAGGGGTGATGTATAAATCCAATTAATCAATCAATATAGTAATACAATCTTTCAGCCTCTAATCTTTTCTTCTCTCTAATTATTATGTACATTCTATTATATAAAAATTATATCTCCTAATATTCCCCATATTTCTTGTTTCTACCTCTATTCTAGCTTCTAATCAGATGACCTTTACTAGTCCTAGTGTTAATACATATGTTTATATTAAGACATAGTCCTTCATTATTTAGTTATTCAAAGTTTCAATGTCATTCTACTTCCAATCATCCTATTATTTAAACCTCCTATCTTTCCATCTAACTGTTGCTTTATATAAAGGGGTGTATTCTTATTTCTACCTCTATTCTAATTTTTAATCGGATCATCATATTAGAAAAAAAGAAAACAAATAATTCTTTTCTATTCATCATCTCTGAATATTTCTCCCATCGCTTTCCTTCTAAGCTGCCAGGTCTCCAGAGTGTCCTCCCAAGCCCCTATCTCCCTTTCAGAAGTATCTTCCAGGCAGAGGTAATATCCAGATGATCCTCTCTGGTTCAGGGAAATGGGTTGCTGGAATTTTGAATAGTTCAAAGAACCAGCAAATACCACCTCTGGTTGCCCTCACCCAATCACTTCTTGTTTGCCCCACTGACTCATTCGCCACCCACCTTGCCCACTCAGTCACCCCGCCTTGCCCTGCCCCATCCTATATATGTTGCTTTGGCATGCAACCTAACTAATCTCCGTGCCTCACCCACTCTGCTCACTAAAATAGTGCCTGTTCATCCTTCGCTTCGGGTCGGGGCCATTCTCTGGCTCTATCCATGCCCCAGAGCATCCACCCGCTCACTTTTTGCCTTGGCGAGGTCAGGGAATATGCCTTCCCTGGCTCTGGCCTTGATCTGGGCTTCCACCCTCAGGCTGCTGCCCTCTCTGGCCTCAAACTATGCCCCCTTGGTCGAAGCAATTTCTGTAGACTGCCATGCCAGACCAAAGGCTGGTGGGGGCAGCACAGATGGGGGTGAGGTGGGCAGCATGAGTGCAGGTGGGCTGAAACGGTTTGAGAATGGTTCTTACCTTACTGTCCCATCTGTAAATTACTGCGGCACAAGCAGCCACTGATCTGAAGAACACATGGAGCTGATCCAAGTGTTCTCCGATGACCTGTTTTCTCTCCCCTGCTGCTCTTACAGGGAAAATGCCTTGTGCAGTACAGATAAATTGATTTTAGCAACCAGGAGTTGCCCCTTTGAGTCCTGTAACCCATTGGGAAACCACTGCGACCAGCAGAGAGAAACAGCAATCAACCTTTCATGATGAGAGCAGGATTTACAGGACCCAAAGCTTAATTTTGCTGTGCTGCACAAGACACTTTCCCAGCAAGAGCAGCAGGGGAGAGGAAACAGGTCGCCGGAGCTGCTCCATGTGCTCTCTGAGTCAACGGCTGCTTCTGTTCACTACTGTTCTTGCTAGGAGAACAAGAGTATCTTTCGCAACACAGCAAAAGTGCTGCGGGTGGCAGAGAGAAGAAGCAGCCAGATTGAATGCTGATTCTCTCTGCTGCCCGCAGTGCTTTCAGGACTTACAGCAGAACCCAAAGTAGTTGTTAAAATAAATATCACTGTGTTGCACGGTGTGGGGAGGGGTGGGGGAAGATTTAGAGAACTCATTTTCATAAATAGGAGAAAACAAATGGACAGGGAAGCAACATGGCAAATATAAAAAAAACAAAAAACAATCCCACACATGCATGCCCCCAGTTGGAAGGACATATACCATTTTCCCACCTTGCAAAGGTACAAAATGAGGCAGTGCAATGATAAGGTGTCCAAGTGGTTGCTTTCGCCACCCTTCTGTCTGAAAGGAGAAGCCTTGCATCACCCTCCTGGAGTTGCCATGTCAGTTGAGTTGCACTTGCACGCTGAGAGGTTAATTCAAATTTGCCTAGAACCCAGTAACATGGGAGAGTGGGAGAATGAGTGCGACAGAGAAGCACAAGTGAGGGAGTCGATTACGGGGCAAGTGACTGACATGCATGCATGGTGATTGTTGGAGAGGGAGGATGTGGTGAGACGGGAAAAGAGAGAGCTCTCACATTCAACTCTCCTAGCCCTGTTATCTGCTTTCCCAATGAAAGGTGTGCTTTCCAGGTAGCAGGGGCACCATGTACAGAGCCTTCCTTTTGTTGGATCTGATCTTTTCCTTATTAGCGTCTCATGTTGTTCCTTCTGATTGTGTGAGGGGGAAAGTTTTTGCTAAGTGGCCAGGCAAATGCTGCAGTTTGGGTTTCTCTAGGATTCCTTTGGGGTCAGAGCGGACCTTCAGTGAGGAGATGCTTTCCCAGCAAGAACAGCAAAGGAAAGAAAACAGACCAGGCACTTTCTCTCGGGCCTCCTGCCTTGCTTGGTGGGAGGAGGAAATGTGCGATGGAGAAGGCTGCCTGCAGTTCTTGTAGCCAACTTGTGAACTTGCGTATTTATGAGGTCTTCTGCCTTGAGCAGAAGGTTGAACAGGGTGTCCAGCAAACCTGGAAAATAAGGAAATCAGGGAATTATCAGGGAAATCGGCAGTTCGGGAAATATCAGGAAATTATCAGGGAATTTGTAAAAAAAACCAGAATAAATTATATTAAAATGTTTAACAGAATAAATCATATTTAAAATGTTTAAAAGTCAGGGGGAAAAAATCATATTTAAAAAATGGATTGTGCTGCCTGACAGTCAAGCAAAAGTGAGCACAACTGTGGCAACAACTTGCTTCCTCAGCTACCAATATTTCTCCACGGCTTAGCCATTTGGTATGATGTCATCTACGACCGTCCCTTAACTAGATCGCAAGTTACAGGGAAATGTCAGGAAAATATCACACACACTGTTCCAGCAGGAAATCCTTACAGAATCATAGCATAACAGGGTTAGAAGGGACCTTAGAGGCCTTTTAGTCCAACCCCTTGCTCCAGCAGGAAACGTTATATCATCTGGATAATTTTAGTGCCTCTAACAGAAAGAAAAATTCCTCTAACAGAGAAAAGAATGCTGAGATAGTTCTTCACATGACCACAATTGTGCTTAAGATTTTGGTTGCTAAACAAGAGTGTTTAACCACATTTTATTCAATTCATGCATGGCCTTTTTTCACTTTTTTACATTTTAAAATAAATATAATTTTTATATCGTATTTGATATAGGGGGATTGCTCAGTGATATTTCTGATCATTAGTTATACAGAATTTCTGTGACTGTGAAATAAATAGAAATAAATAGAAATAAATAAGATAGCCATTATTTAGGCTTAAATAAAACATTCTCAGTATTACAGTATATGCATGAAATGAAAATAGGTTTAAGAGTTGGTGGAAAGAGAAAATTGTTTTGGAAGCATTTTAAAATATATGTTATTAATTTCTTTGCCTGGCTGCTTAAGAGTAACTTTCTCTCATCTTCAATAGGGCATATTGAAAGGATTTAAAGGAGAATTAATTCATGTTTACAACAAACATGATGGGGCCTTGAAAAATACAGAGTACTTTAAACAATTAAAAGACAACAGCAATATCATATTACTTGGAGATTCTCAAGGAGACTTAATGATGGCAGATGGAGTGGCAAATGTTGAACATATTCTTAAGATTGGGTATCTCAATGATAAAGTAAGTGTAGGTATGATAAGCATAAAAACTACTGTAATATTCTTATTCTCCAATTTTGTATATTTATAGGAATTATTTTTTAGTTAGTTGCTTACTTCTAAGTCTAGTTCAACATAACTTTTTCAATGCATTTGCAATTAAAAGTTGGAAACAGAATTAAGTATGTGGCAGATAGAAGATACAGTATGTGATAATGGCTTGTTTCAATTCATTGGTTTGCAGAATGGTAATGTTGAGTTACTTGCTGATCTTATTCATGTGCTTTCCTGCTAAAATAGAATCTTTTTTTAAGTTCACTATTCAAAGATCAAGATCAATATAACCAAAGTAAAAAGTTGCCATGTTGGTTGTCATGCATGTTTTGTTAAAAGAAAATCTCCAAATATATAGTCAAAATATTAAATCCAGCTTAATAGGATGGATGGATCCATTTTCAAATTAGGTAAATAATTAAAATAATGCTATCTTTAAAGAGTATTCAGACAACTTCCAAATCCTTCCATTTTCCAGTTTAGCAGGGTTTAAAATAAAGGTAATCGTCATATTATCATTTAACAACTGCTTGAAATTGTAATGGTGCTGAAAAAATGAACTATGATTCTATGTTCCTAGTTGTTGCAGTCCCCACATAATCATATCATCAAAATTTAAATGTTTTGAAAGCCACCCACACTTATGACTACAGGAGTGCCTTAATTCTTCCAAACTTCTCTCTTCCTCTGACCTATGTCCTTTTGGCTGCATTGCACTGTGGCACTCCTTAGCAACAGTGCTAGGTCTAGGACTGAAATAGAGGCCTGAGTGTTCAGCAATCTCAGCCCCAATCTTGCCCCTACCCCCAGGCCTCAGTCACAGCACAATCACTGCTGCTAAGATATGCCACCTCAAGCCCCAGCCTGTGATTAACCATCCTAGTAGCATAGCATAAAGCCCTCAGTTGGCCCCCATCTTTCTATGCTCCACAGAACCTGCCATACTTACTTGACCTCTATCTTCCAATGTTAATGAGGTACATCCAAGTTGACCAGGGTCACTGTTTCCTGTAGGCTGCGCACGTGAGCGCGCGCGCACCCCAAAATACCACCCCGCGCGCCCTTTTCCATGGGCGCGCAGTCCCCATCCCCCTGCCAGCCCATGGGGGGGCGGGGGCGGGGAGGCACCGGCAGTAGAAGGCGCTGCCCCCACCCGATCCGCCCCCTCTCCTCTTCCGCCGAAAGAAACGCGTGGAAGCTGCCTGCTTGAGCCTCGTGTTGCTCCACCCCGCTTCGTCCTGCCTGTCATCCTCCGTTGTGTTTTGGGGGGAGAGCGGCGGGAAAGCCCTGTGCCGGCCAGGAAAGCCGGGTTTCTTTCCTGCACCTCTTTCCTGGGGGGGGAGTGGCCTCCTCACCCCCCACCCAGGAAAGAGTTGCAAGAAAGCAGCGTGTTTAAAAGGCGCGCTGCTTTCACGGAAAGCAAACCCGGCTTTCCTGGCCGGCACAGGGCTTTCCTGCCGCTCTCCCCCGAAAACACAACTGAGGTCCAGGATGACAGGCGAAGCGGGGTGGAGCAACGCGAGGCTCAAGCTGGTGGCGGAAGACCTCCATTGTGTTTTCAGCTGGGGGGGCAGGAGGACCTTCTGGCTTGAGCCTTGTGCCGGTCAGCAAAGCCAGAAACGTGGAGAGAAAGGAAAGAGAGGGAGGAAAAGAGGAGGGGAAAGAAGGAGGGAGGGAAGGGAGAGAAAAGTGAACAAGAGGGAGAGAGAAAGGGAGGAAGAGAGGAAGGAAGGAAGGAAGGAAGGAAGAGATAAATATAAAGGGAGAGAGGGAGAAAGAGAGGGAGGGGAAGAGGGGAAGGAAGGAAAAGAGAGCGAGAAAGAGAAAAAAGTGGAAGGAAGAGAGAAGGAAAGAAAGGGAGAGAGAAAGAGAGAGAGAGAGAAGATAGGAAGGAAGAGAGAGTGAGAGAGAGGAAGAAAGCAAGAGAGAGAGAGGAGTGGAAGGAAGAGAGAGGGAGAGAGAAATGATAGAAAAAAGGGGGGAAGAGAAATGAGAAAATGATTGAGGCAGAGAATGACAGGAAAGAGAGAGAAATAGAGAGAGAGGTGACTCTTGATTTAAAGCATATGGTAAAAGCACTTAAATAATAACAGAAAAACCCCCCAGCCCTCACCTGTTTTTATTAATAGTTATGTTTTTGGATTTGCTGGTTGTTTTAGTTTTAATAGTAATAGAGTTTGGTTTTGTTTTATTATTAATTTCTTTTAATAAAAAAGTAGGATTTTATTTATTTATTTGTTTGTTTGTTTGTACTTCTATGCCACCCAGTCCCAAGGGGACTGCCGCTCAGACACTATACTTTTCCGCCCACCCCGAAAAAAAATTAGAGGGAACATTGACCAGGGTTACTACAGATTCGCCCAAGATCAGCCAAAGCAGTGGCAGGAGGCTCCGCCCCCTCACCTGGTCATCTCTGGGTATGGGCAGAAGCACCACCACACGCACACTCCCAGTAGCAAACTGGTAAAGAGGATAATTGAACCCCACTACTGAACTTGACTCAACAGATAGTTGCAGGCAGTGTCATGCCTTCTTCCTGAGGCTGGAAGATCCTTCACAAATGCTCCAGACAGCTATTCTTCCTGTGGAGACTGCAAGAAAATGGTCGTCCAGTTGATCTAGAGCTTGGGGATATTAAGGAATAGTCATTTTGCCTAAACTGCATTCAGCATCTTTGAAAATACACTAAATCCACATGTTATTCTAATCTAAATAGCTTTTTAAGTTCTTTTTAATGATTAGAAATATTCAAATTAACAAGTTTGGCAATACTGGATGAATTTCCCTTCAATCCTTAATGAAAAAAAATCATAAGTTTTAAGAAATTTTAAAAATTGAATAAACAACAAAGTTTGGTTTTTAAAAATTACAGAGTAAGATATAGATAAATTTGAAATAAGATTTTGGAATTAATTTTAAAGAATATTTCGTGTGGAAAAATACTTTTGATTTTTTTTAAAGTAAGATTTTAAGCATTGGATATTAGATGGAACTAAACATTACAATTAAAGGAGAAGACATAAACTCGATTTACCATTATAAACTGTTACATTATTATTACAATTATAGTATGACAGGCTACAGAAACGATATGAAAAAGATGTAGCAGTATAAAAGATCCACCCAATATTTTAATAGTTAAAAGGCATGTAAACATAAAACAACAAAAGCATATTAAAAAATCTTACAAGAAAGAAAGAAGAAATCAAGCTATATTTTTTGTTTAATTTGAGGAAAGGGAATTGAAATTAAAAGATCTTTCCACAACTTTTAAAATGTGAAAAAACCCAACATTTAAAAAACTCTACAGTTTAAAGAAATCTCTATTTCCTCCCTAAGACATAGCTATTTTTTAAATGTAATGCACAAGTGAAAATATGGAAAGATGTTTTAATTAAACTATTCTAAATTATTTCTAAATTTGGACTGAAACTGTATATTTCATTTAAAAAGAAAGAAAGTAGCTAAACTATAAATTATGTCACTACTCTTTAATTTGTGGCTTTAGATTTTAATGATGATCTAAACTATTAGATGTATATTTTAGTTAACAAACAACAAAATGATGTGAATGTGTAACTCGAGCTCAGTCTACCATATTTTTCAGAGCATAAGACGAACATAGGTTTTTGGGGAGAAAAATAGGGATGATGATGATAATAATAATAATAATAATAATAATAATAATAATAATAATAATAATAGATTTGTATGCCGCCCCTCTCCGAAGACTCGTTGAAATCTGCCTATTAGATATTCATCTGGCTAACATCCTTAGTCTGGTCAGATCAGCATATTATTTTATCCCTTGGCTAGGGCTTTAAAAAAAAGGGTTATTCAGAGAGAGTAACAAGCAGTAAGAGCTGGGAATATCGTTGGCATCTGGCTAGTGCTGGAGAGAAACATATTTGGAGCAAGTAGAGCAATGAAAAAAAAAGATTTAGGGCTGGAAAAATATTCTTCGCAGAGAGTAATAATGAAAGTCAGCAAGTTAAGCGCGGGGAAGATCGTTAGCACTTAGGGCTGGGAAAACAGCTTTGAAAAAAGCTACATTCAAAGTATAAGAGGCACCCAAATTTTCAGCCTTTTTAGAGAGGACAAAGTTATGTCTCATACTCTGAAAAATACAGTAATTTATGTATGAATAGTTCTGAAATTTTCTAAAGCAAATGTCTTGTATTTGTCCTTTCCTTCTATCTATTTCATTTTATTGTAATTTTATTGAAGATACTTAAAAATACAAACTAAAAGAAAAGGAGGAGCAGAAAGTGCAAAAAAGGTAAAAGAGAAATAGAAACAGAAAAAAAAAACTGAAGAAAAGAAATACATAAAGTACTGTATGTCAGTTTGGGTTTTTTATACTATTCCCCCCCCCCCCCCATTTTGAAATCTAGGTTGAAGAACTACTGGAAAAATATATGGAGTCCTATGATATTGTTTTGGTAAAAGATGACTCTCTGGATGTGGCCAACTCAATCCTGCAGAAGATTTTGTAATATATTATCATTGTTTTCCTTTTAAAAATACCCACTGGACAAATTTGCACGACCAGTTATAAAAACAATAATCCATTCCTGCTTTCCACATTATTGCCATTTCATTTAGAAAGTACTGTATTCCTCATTATATTGCTCCATGCTGTTGAAATATATTTCACTATTTCTTATCTCCCTATTTATTAATTCCAATGAAACTATTGTTAATGATTATTGGAAAAAATATCTTTATTTCTACACAATAAAATTTATATTTTCGGCATTTGTGGAATTGTTGTAAAAATAAGAGAAACATGATGGATGTGATAAATTATTTGATTCATCAATAAATATCAAATCTTTTGAGATTGAGTAGTACTAATTTGTGTAAATCACTACATTTTGATAAAGCTTACCACTTCTTTATAGTAGAAAGTACAGTTGAGTCTAAACATTTTAAAGGCATATTGGCTTAACCCTGGTGTTCTGCTCAAAAACACACCCTAATGTTCTGTTCCTGGGTCTATTTGACCTGGACCGCAAATTGTTCATTTTAGGTACTTGTATTTGGTCTTTTTGAAAGCTTTTTTCATTGGAAACAAGTTTGAATATTTCTGCACACATTGAAATGAAAAAAATAATGCTTATTGGTTTATTTTGCTGATAAAATGCTGACAAAGTGGCTGTGTATTTCCGCCCCCCCCCCTTCTCTTTCTCCACACGAAGCTCTGCAATGCAAAGCCAGTCGCCCGGGTGACCTGATTCTCTCTCCACTTTCGCCTTCTCCTTTTCCTTTGTCGAAATCGCAGGCAATTTATGGTATGGCATTTTCTTTCTGTCTCTCTCCTTCCTTAATTCTTCCTTCTTTCTTCTGTCCCCCCTTTCTTTTTCTGCCTGCCTGCCTTCCTTCCTACCATTTTTCTGTCTTCTTTCCTTCTTTCCTTCCTTCCTTCCTAACTTCTTTCTTTTTTTCCTTCCTTCCTTCTACCGGCCGGCTACTGAGCATCCTGCCGGCCAGGTGATGGGTGGGATGGAGGGGCGGGGAGGGCTCGGAGGCTCAAGCCTCCTTCAGCGGCAGTGGCCAGGCTTTACATGTTCAGCTTGGGGGGGGGGGAGTTCGTATGACAAGTGGTTCATAAGATGAGGTATCAACTGTATTTCCCTGTAAAGAAAGTATACAGAAAATAAACAAGCATTGAATTTTTGAACATTTGGTGTACCTACTTTTGGCATCAGTTTGAGGCTATCTGCATAATATTCACTATTGGAAGGAATAAAGCTGGCAAACATCCAGTTTTGATCTCCTATCTGTTGTGGAACTTTTAGAACTTATTCTGCTGTTTTTAATGATTCAAAGTCCTGAGTCCTTCAGGATTGGGTGACATACAAGTCGAATAAAATGAAATAAATAAAATATTCTTGAGTAGATAATGAAAACCTCCAAATGAAATCGATTAGCCAATCTCTAATGCGATGTTCCTTCATGGAGACATACAGTGATGCCTCTTGGAGACATACAGTGATGCCCCTACTTACAAACTAGAAAGGTTCGTAAGAAGAAGCTATTTTTCAATTCAATTCAATTCAATTTATTAGATTTGTATGCCACCCCTCTCCGAAGACTCGGGGCGGATCACAACAATAATAAAAACAGTATAACAATGGAACAAATCTAATAATAAAATTATATTTAAAAACCCCAACAAATTAAAAACCATACAACACATACATATCAAACATAAAATATAAGAAAGCCTGGGGGAGATGTCTCAACTCCCCCATGCCTGGTGATATAGATGGGTCTTGAGTAACTTGCGAAAGACAAGGAGGGTGGGGACTGTTCTAATCTCCAGAGGGAGTTGATTCCAGAGGGCCAGGGCCACCACAGAGAAGGCTCTTCCCCTGGGGCCCGCCAAACGACATTGGTCGACGGGACCCGGAGGAGGCCAACTCTGTGGGACCTTATCAGCCACTGGGATTTGTGCGGTAGAAGGTGGTTTTGGAGGTATTCTGGTCCAATTGCCATGAAGGGCTTTAAAGGTCATAACCAACACTTTGAATTGTGACCGGAAATTGATCGGCAGCCAATGCAGGCCACAAAGTGTTGTAGAAAGGGGGCGAATCTAGGAAGCCTCACGATAGCTCTCGCGGTCTCATTCTGCACGATCTGAAGTTTCCGAACACTTTTCAAAGGTAGCCCCATGTAGAGAGCATTGCAGTAGTCGAACCTCGAGGTGATAAGGGCATGAGCGACTGTGAGCAATGACCCTGTCCAAATAGGGCTGCAACTGGTGCACCAGGCGAACCTGGGTAAACGCCCTCCTTGCCACAGCCGAAAGATGGTGTTCCAATGTTAGCTGTGGATCGAGGAGGACGCCCAAGTTGCAAACCCTCTCTGAGGGGGTCAATAATTCCCCCCCCCCCAGGGTAATGGAAGGACAGATGAAATTGTCCTTGGGAGGCAAAACCCACAGCCACTCCGTCTTGTCTGGATTGAGTTTGAGCTTGTTGACACCCATCCAGACCCCAACAGCCTCCAGGCACCGGCACATCACTTCCACTGCTTCGTTGACTGGACATGGGGTGGAGATGTACAACTGGGTATCATCCGCATATTGATGATACCCCACCCCATGCCCTTGGATGATCTCACCCAGCGGTTTCATGTAGATATTAAACAGCAGGGGGGAATGGACCAACACCTGATGAGGCACCCCACAAGGGAAAAATCTAGAGGTCGACCTCTGACTCCCCACTAACACCGACTGTGACCGACCGGAGAGGTAGGAGGAGAACCACTGAAGAACAGTGCCTCCCACTCCCAACCCCTCCAGACGGCGCAGAAGGATACCATGGTCGATAGTATCAAAAGCCACTGAGAGGTCAAGAAGCACCAGGACAGAGGACAAGCCCGAGACAAGCCGCCAGAGATCATCAACGTGACCAAAGCAGTTTCTGTGCTGTAGCCGCGCCTGAAACCAGACTGCTGAGGGCCTAGATAATCAGCTTCTTCCAAGGACCACTGGAATTGGAGTGCCACCACCTTCTCAACAATCTTCCCCAAAAAGGGAAGGTCGGAGACTGGACGATAGTTATTAAGCACGGCTGGGTCCAGAGAAGGCTTCTTGAGGAGGGGACGCACAAGTGCCTCCTTATAAGGAGCCAAAAAGGATCCCCTCCCCAAGGACGCATTGACAATCTCCTGGACCCAGCTCCGTGTCAATCAAGAGGGACACGGATCCAGTAAACAGGTGGCGGAACTCACAGCTCCAATGGCCTTGTCCACTTCATCAGGTGTCACCAAGTCAAACTCCTCCCAGACGGATGGACAAAGACCTTTAGCCCCAGTCACCTCAACTGACTTGTTCTCAGTCGATACTGCTATACAATTGGAGTAGAGATCCGCCCGGATCCGAGCAACTTTATCAGCGAAAAATGAGTTAAATTCCTCGGCACTGCCCTGCAAGGGCTCCCCAACTCCCCTCTGATTTAGAAGGAAGCAGGTCACCCTAAACAGAGCGGCCGGCCGGGATTCCGCTGATGCAATCAAGGTGGCATGGTACGCGCATCTTGCCGCCTTGAGCGCCACTTTGTAGGTCTTAATAAAAGCTGTTACAAGTGTTCAATCGGATTCGGACTTACTCTTCCTCCATCGCTTCTCTAGACATCTCTTCTGGCGTTTCAGCTCCCGGAGCTCCTCGTTGGACCATGGAGCTCTACGGGGTCTGTTGCCACAGAGAGGTCTCAGTGGCACAATTTGGTCAAGAGCCTCTGCTGCAGCCTTGTTCCAGGCATCAGCCAGAGACTCTGCCGAGCTGTGGACAAGTGAATCAGGTAGAACCCAAAGCGTCCTCTGAAAACCCTCTGGATCCATCAGGCGTTTGGGGTGGAACAACCTAATTGGTTCCACCTCCCTGCGGGGGAGGATTGGAGCCAGGAAATCAAGCCACAGTAGAAAATGGTCTGACCATGACAAAGGCAATGTTTCTAAGCCCCTTAGTCTCAGACCATTACTCAATTGCTCCGAGAGGAATACCGTGTCGGGTGTGTGTCCCCCCTCGTGAGTCGGACCCTGAACTATTTGGGTCAGGTCCATGGTTGTCGTGGTGGCCATGAACTCCTGTGCCAGTCCAGATTCCCATAGGAATCAATATAAAAGGAAATAATGCATGCAAAACCATCCCAAAACTCACTGTTTGCTTCCCCCCACTTGCCGGCTCCGCTGGGATGCTCTACCTCCAAACTTCCATTGCTAGCCAAAGCACCTGTCATTCTGCTGTAGGGTTTCTCCTTTGCTTCCCCCCGCTGGGAATCCCTGCATTTCGTGCTTTCCAACCATCCAAAGCACCTATCATTCTGCTGCAGGGATCTCTCTTTGCTTTCTCCCACTTGCCGGCACCACTGGGATCCGCCTCCGGACTTCCGTTGCTGGCTGAAGCGCCTGTCATTCTGCTGCAGGGATCACCCTTTGCTTTCTCCCACTTGCTGGCACCACTGGGATCCGCCTCCGGACTTCCGTTGCTGGCCGAAGCACCTGTCATTCTGCTGCAGGGATCACCCTTTGCTTCCCCCAGTGGGAGAAAGCAAAGAGGGATCCCTGCAGCAGAATGACAGGCGCTTCGGATGGATGGAAAGCACGAAATGCAGGGATTCCCAGTGGGGGGAAGCAAAGGGGGATCCCTGCAGCAGAATAACAGGCGCTTCGGCCAGCAATGGAAGTCCGGAGGCGGAGTATCAGCGGCACCGGCAAGTGGGGGAAGCAAAGGGGGATCCCTGCAGCAGAATGACAGGTGCTTCGGCTGGCAACAGAAGTCTGGAGGCGGAGCATCCCAGCAGCGCCGGCTCAGATTCGCAAGTAGAAAATGGTTCGTGAGAAGAGGTAAAAAAATCTTAAACAAATTCAGAAAAGTTTGTCAGTGGAGGCGTTCGTAAGTAGAGATACCACTGTATATCCAGGTTTAAAGGAATATTGTATTATTTAAACAATCTTTATGTTTATTATTTAAATTTAATAATATAATTAGGCTTCCGAGTTTTTCTGTTTCTGTGTTATCAATTTCAATTTAAATTAAAAATCTGGTTTTGTTGGAACATATTCAATTTAAATGCAAATAAATCTGATTTGTGATAAAATAATGGGGGAGTCATTTCTCGAGTCTGCTGTTATTTTCCCCCCTGCCATGGTGACGTTTCATTATACACCCCTCCCTTCCTACCTCGTAACAAGGAAAAACAAAACTATCCTTTAAAAATGTCTTTGTTAAGTTAAAAATAAGATGTTTATTCAATTTAATGAATTATGCAAATATGTACAATATTACAAAATGAATTATTAAAAAATAGTACAAATCATATAAATAAAAGAGAAGGAGAAGGAAAAAAATTGAAATTTTAGATGTTCCACTACTGTGTTAGATATTATCATACATGGTGGACTTGCCCAAAAGCAAAAAATTATTGGAACATGATAGAAAAATGGCTAAGAGAAATAACCCAGCAAGAAATTAAGAAAACCCCAGAATTTTTTTTATTAGGTATTTCAAATAACAAATATAAAAAAGATATACATTTTGTAATAATCCATATATTGGTAGCCGCTAGGATTGTTTTGCACAAAGATGGAAAAATGGAGACACCAAAGGAAGAAGAAATACTTAAGAAAATTCTAGAATGTGCTGAGCTTGATATGATGAGGAGGAGGTTAAATAATCAGGAAGAATCAGAATTTTACAACATTTGGCAGAAGGTATATATTTGGTGGGATAAAATAAAAAATTCATAAAGCATTTCACTATTTACTTATTTAAAATGCTAAATCCTTTAAGCTAATAGAAGTTTTTACTAAATATAATGAGTATATTTATCAAGAATAAAGACAATTCACAAACAGTTTCAAAGCTAATTTAATCTAATTAAGGAACTCTAATAAATTTTAATTCAAACCAGGAGAAAGGAAGAGTTATTTAATTACTATTCATATCAAAACTACCAAAAATAAAAAATCAAAGAAAGAATAGAAAGGGGGGGGGAGAGAAAGAGATAATAATAAATAGAAATAAAAAATATAGAACAATTTAAAAAATGAAAAGTAGGGTATAAGTATTTCAAAAAATAGAAATTAAAGTGAAAAGGCTTTTGTATCTGTAAAAGTTATTTTAAAAAAGATAGGAAAAATGAAAAAATAATTATTAATAATAATTTAAAAAATGATATAATGAAAAATACTAAGAAAAAATTATAAGAAAATAAAAAAAAGTCTTTGTTTAATTAGTCCAATAAGATTTCAAAAGACTTTCCACTACGAAATTTTAAAAAATGAATAATTAATTGAAGGAAAAACAAAAATTTGGAAGGAAGCGGGTCACCCTAAACAGAGCGGCCGACCGGGATTCCGCTGATGCAATCAAGGCAGCATGGTACACGCATTTTGCTACCTTGCGTCCCACTTTGTAGGTCTTAATAAAAGCTCTTACAAGTATTCGATCGGATTCGGACTTACTCTTCCTCCATCGCTTTTCTAGACATCTCTTCTGGCGTTTCAACTCCCGGAGCTCCTTGTTGAACCATGGTGAAGCCTGTGCAGTGATGGGCTACCAAAATTTTTACTACCACACTGTGGCCGTAGTTTATGCATTTTGTTTCAACATCTTTCAGTGCAAATTGGGTGCTCTGGGGTGGAGCTCCAAATTTTGCTAATGGAACAGCATTCCTGACCATTCCAGTAGAATCCCATCACCGGGCCTGCGGCTTGGGCTCTCCTCCCCACCCACCCACCTGCTTCTTTGGCTTTTCCAGGTGAAGGTGGTGGATCCAACTGGTGAATGGAAAGGCGGGGTGGAGTGTTTAGATCAGGGAGGATGGGGTGTCTCTCAACCTTGGCCGCTTTAAGACTTATGGACTTCAACTCCCAGAATTCTCCAGGCAGCTATGCTATGGCTATTCCTCAGCCATGCTGGCTGAGGAATTCTGGGAGTTGAAGTCCACAAGTCTTAAAGTGTCCAAGATTGGAGACCTCTGGTTTATAGGAAAAAAGAGAGAGGAAGGAAAAGAGAGAAAGAGGGACAGAGAGAGAGGGAGAGAAAGACAGAGAGGAAGGAAGAGAGAGAGAGAAAGAAAGAGAGATTTATTTATTACTGATTTATTTTAATTTTTTTTAATGAATTTGTTAATTTATTTTTATTTTTAAACACAAAATAAGATGAAAAAATAAAGACATTTGATAACATTTGAATGTTTTTGTAACAGTTTTTCTTGTGGAAAACCTGATGCGGCCCAGCCTCACCCAGACTCTACCTCTAGTGGTCCCTGGCTAAATTGAGTTTGAGACCCCTGCCCTAGACAGTTGAGTGGCTTGGAACCATAAGTCCTGCATCTTGTCATCCCATGGCAGCAACTTATTAAGTGCCGCCTGCATCTTGAATGCCACAATTAGGCTGTGCCTCCAAATTCATAACATGTCCAGAGGATGATATCCTGGTATTTGATCAGCGCATGAGTCCTGTTTACCTTCTTTTTGACCACTACCATTTGATAAATCATGAAGGAGTATAAACAGGAGCTCAGACACTTTTCCACTTTAGGCTTTTGGGGGCAATCTTGGCCTTTATCCTCCTCTTTGTCCTTTCTTGGCTGTTCCATGTTTAGTAATGTGAAAACGTCAATATATTCCCCTTTCCATATTCCTTCCTTTGTGGCACTAAGTAGGTAAAAACCCATTGGTGTGCTTGTGTCACCCCAAGGGATGGCCTCTGGCCTTAGTGCTGCCAATGGATCTCCAATACCCTGCATGTCTGGGGGGCCCTGTTTGCTGTGTGCTTGTTGTGTGCTCCCCTCCCTGGGGGCTGCTCTGTCCAACCGGCCAAGTGTACGAAAGTGTCTTGAGACCCCAGGAGGGGTCACATAGCCCACACCTGTGCACACTTGTACACACATCAGGCCGGCCCCTGCATCCTGTTCCATGGGCACTGCGAGAGTGACACCAGTGTCCCTTTGTCTTTGCTCACCCTGTGTGCCCCTAGGCAGGTCTGCCTGTCTGGCCAATGGCCCCTCTCCCTGTCCTAATTGCCCTCCATGTTGTGACCTGGAACACTCACCCCCCACTCGATGCTGTTCTGCTGGTGGGATGCTACTGCTGCTCCATGGACCCAAGATTGATGGAGCCCATCCCCGGGCAGGGACTGGGTCCAGCTGATGATCCAAGAAGGTGAGTCCGTTGTCTGTGCAAGTGTTATTGCCGGCAACAGGGTATACACAGTGTTCAGATGGGCATCCAAGGAGTCAAGCTGTGCTAGGATTGCAGAAACAGCATGGGAGGATAGGCCCTGCTCCTGCCTCCTCATGCCCCTCCCCCTGTCCTCTTTATCTGCCTCTTCTATTGCCTGCCTGACTTTGTAGGATGGTGCAATCGCCCATTTTGGGTGAGTGGCAGGGCGTTTTCCCTTTGTCCCTGGTTCTTCTTTTCTGGGAACCATTCTCAAAGCTCTGACCTCCTTATCTGGCAATTAGGAAACATTTGATAAGGATAACTCTTAGTCAGGTCTGTAGTCCCTAATCAATTGCTCAACCCCCGAATAAACAGACCACAAAGGGGGTGTTACTATCAACCCTAACCACTTAGCCACTAATGATGCAAATTATCACCCGGTGCTGGTTTCCTCCTTTGAGGGCAGCGGACAACTAGTGTATCTCCCAAGAAAGGAGTAACAGGCCTTTACTCGTTTGCCCCCCAAATGTTCTCAAATCCCACTCAATGTCAGCGATTGTTTAATTTCCTCACCAATCTTGCACAGTAAATTGCCCGTAGGCAGTAAGTAGGCAGCAAGCGGTTAATGTTATGAAGGTATTAAGGCAACTAGTGAATTTCTGTAATGTTCCCACTTGTTCTCCCCCATCCACTGTGCCTGGCCTGAATGGGATTCTGGGCCAAAAGGTTCCCTTTATTTCCCGGCTTCCTCCTTGCACTACCCCCAGCAATCTCTACACCCTTCCAGAGCCTCAATACTCGCCCGGCAAGCTGCTACAATTTCTGGTGAATTTCTCTGTGAGGTCACTGTGGTCCTTTTTCCCCTGGTGTATCCAGAAGCCACGCAAATCCCGCTTGCCCGCTTGCCACATGTCTCAGCTTCCACATGTCCGATGCTTCTGGGCAGGTGGGTGCTTGTCACAAAGGGGGCCGGTAAGGAAAGGAAAGGAGGAGTGGGTGGCAATTCAGCCCTTGTATATGGGCCCACTGCCCTGCCCCCCCAACCTCGCTCCATGCACTAGACATGTCAGGCCCATCAGGCTATCTTGCACATTTGTACGAGATCACCCTCTTTCCCCACCGGTGGCTGTGCTATCTGGCCCTGATGCCAATGCCAGCCAGTCGCTTACTCAGCCAGCCTTACAATTATTAAGTTAACTGGATCTTCCCAGCTTTTCTTTAAAAAAAAAAAAAAAGCTTTTATTGAATTATTAAAAACAATATATAAACAAAAAGACATATATACAAAAAATAAACAAAACAAAACAATGCAATACCATACAAGTACACTACATAACCTCTAAGGTTATAATACAGCAAATTATACCAGCAATAAAGCCATGCTTATGTAATCTTTTCCAGTAACATGCTTACATAATCCTTTTCATTAACATATTTTGTTGTTATTTGTTTATATAATTGTTCCATTTTAGTATAGTTGAAAATCTTCATATTTACACTACTAACTTAATTATTTACTGATTTATTTTGCTTTATCTTTTCAAGTCAACCATACAATTTGTTCCAAATTTCACAGTATTCTGAGTCTACCTTTTCATTTAATTCCATTGCCATTTTGTCTAATTCAGCACAGTCAAGAATTTTCTTAATTATTGTATTGTATTCTTAATTGGATTTTTAAAATTATTAATTGGCTTTCTATGCCTCACCTCTCTGGGGACTCGGAGTTGGTATATCCCTTTGCTTCCAGCATTGTGCAAGGCTAATTCTAGCTGTGATAAGTATATGTAATGTAATGTAATAATATTTTTCTCTGCTTTCAGGTCTAGTATTCCCAAAAGAAATGTTTCTGATTTCATAGTTATTTTCTGTTCCAAATTTCTTTATAACAGGGTAAGCCCACCACATGTGATAGAAAGATCCAATTTTATATTTGTGTTTCCAACATTTGGGGGGAAGATTGGATACATTTTGACCAATCTCACTGGGGGATAAATACCATTGGTAGAACATCTTATATAAGTTTGCTTTATAGGTAGTTGCTTTTGTAAGTTTATAATTTTTATTCCAGATTCTCTCCCATTGTTCTAAATTTAAGTTGTACCCAAAGTTTTTGGTCCAACTGATCATATTCCCTTTTACTATTTCTTCCTCTATTTTATATTTCAATAAAAATTTAGTTTTTAATATAATTTAACATAATTTAGTTATTGTTTTATTTCTTGTCCTAATAAAATTTTATCTAATTATGATTGTTTTCTTTGTATACCAAATTGTTTCCTATCTTCATTTAATCTTGATTTAATTTGAAAGTATGGGCACCAATCGACCTTAGTTCCTTGTTCCAGTTTTTGAATTGATTTTTAAATCTCCCCTTTCATTTAAGATTCTTGAATACCTAAGCATTTTGTGGTTGCAAAAAATGATTTTGGAACTGTGCACTGGCATTGAAGACCACTCTTACCTGGCCTGGTTTCTGTGGATGGTACATTCCAAAGAATGGCAGATGCCAGCATTCTTCATCTGTTCTCAGGGTTGAGGCAAGTTCAGTGTGTCCATTTTGGACCATCATGTCCATGAAGATGAGCTTTCATTGCAGGCTTCCTGTTCATGAGTAATCTCAGACTGAAGAGGCAACACAGAGTTTGCTGCCTCGGTATGCAAAAAGGCAGTGGGCCAACCCACCTTCCATTGGCATCCCATTGAAGTTCCTTTCCCATGAGCTGCAGAAAGTCATTGTCCTCTTGGCTGGTCCTGAACACCTTTGCTCCTAGGACAGGGTTTTGTTTGTTTATTTGTTTGTTTGATTGATTGATTTTTATGCCACCTTTCTCCTGAGACTTAAGGCGGCTTACAATATATTAGAAATCTACATAAAATTGCATTCTTAAAAACCCACAGATAAAAAATTAAAAAAGATTCATATGTCATACGTTTTACATTCATTTATTGCACAGGGCAAGATATCAAAGTTTCAATAGCCCCAAGCCTGCTGGCAGAGGTGGGTCTTCAGAGCTTTGTGGAATGCAGTGAGAGTGGGGGCAGTACGAATCTCTGGGGGAGCTTGTTCCAAAGGACTGGGGTGGCCACAGAAAAGGCTCTTCCCCGAGGCCCTGCCTGACAACTTTGTCTGCCTGATGAGACCTGGAGAAGACCGACTATGTGGGACCTGACCGGCTGCTGGGATGTATGAGGCAGAAGACAGTCCCATAAGTAACCTGGTCCCATGCTACGTAGGGCTTTATAGATCATAACTAACACTTTGAATTGTGTTCAGAGACCAATCAGAAACCAGTGCAGCATGCGGAGTGCCATAGAGACATGGGCATATCTCAGAAGCCCCATGATTGCTCATGCAGCTACATTCTGTACAACCTGCAGTCCCCGAATACTTTTCAAAGGTAGCCCCATGTAGTAGTCGAATCTTGAGGAGATAAAGGTATGAGTGACTGTGAGTAGAGACTCCCTGTCCAGATAGGGCCAAAACTGGCAAACCTGGGCAAACGCCCCTCACCACAGCTGAAAGATAGTATTCTAAGGTCAGCTGTGGGTCGAGGAGGATGCCCAAGTTGTGGACCCTTTCTGACAGGGTCAGAAGTCCCCCACTAGAGTGATGGACAGACAGATAAGATTATCCTTGGAAGGCAAAACCCACAGCCACTCCATCTTGTCGAAGTTGAGTCTGAGCCTGTTAACAACCATACAAACCTTAACAGCCTCCAGACACCAGCACATTACTTCCATTGCTTCACTGAATGGACACGGGGTGGAAATGTAAAGCTGAGTATCATCAGCATACTGATGGTAACTCACCCCATGCTCTCAGATGATCTCATCCAGTGGCTTCATGTAGATATTGAATAGTAGGAGCGAGAGGACCGACCCCTGAGGAACCCCACAGAGGAACCTAGGTGTCAACTTCTGACTCCCTGCAAACACCGACTCACTGTTCCTGCTAAGATATGCTAGCACGCACTAGTGCACCCAGCAATGGCATTTAGCGCAGTTTTCCAACCCTGCGCAAGAGCCCACCCAACAGCTGCTCTCCTAGTGAAAGTAGCCAGGTGGGTTTTGGCGGCAAATGACAGCCACCTCAGCACCGACGGCAGCTCCTTAGCAAAAAGCAGAAGTTGGGCAGGGACAAAATAGGAAGGGTGGATTCTGGCCTGCCCCAAACAGCCCTGATTGGCCGAGATGGGATTCCCAAGAGGGAGAAATGCGCCAATCCTCTCAGCATATAAAATACCCGGGGAAAAGGAGCAGAGGAAAACAGTCTGGAGTGCAAGCTTTTTTCCCCCCTGTGCGTGCGTGGGCCAGTCAGACAGCTGTAAAGCGAGGCTCCTCCTGCTGGCTTTTTTGTTTGGCGGGTGGCAGTCCAGCAGAGTCCCAAGAGAGACCACCTGTCCACCATCTGAAAACCTGCCAGGTAAGAAAAAGGGAAGGGAAGGCGGGGGCGACATACCTTCTGGAGTTGCAGCTCCCAGGAAGGAAGAGGCTCAGGGATCCCTGCCCACCATCCCCAAGGTCTCCTGGTTGGGAGGAAGCCGAGACAAAAAAAGGTAAACAGGTGGCCATAGGCGGGAACAAGGAAGGGAGGCAGGCAGGCACGGGGCTGCGGAGGTCTGCTGGTCACCCGATCCCAGCCCAGAGCTGCGTCCAGCAAGATTCGAGGGAGGGAGGAAGGTCAATAGCCTTCCACCATTGCCTGCTAGATAGTTCCCCTGGAAAGAGAGTGAGGGCTTTTTATTCCATTTGAATAGGCTACTTGTTATGCAGATTAATTTCTGAAGGAACAAGATTCTTATGACACCAACTTTTCTTTCTCTGGAAATATCTCTGCTTGGAATTCATGCAGTTTAGAACCTAATGCCTAATTCTGTTTAAGAATTTTAGTTTTCAAATCGATTGTTCATGTTCTAAATTTAATTTTCCAGATGAGGCAAAACATTCTTTGCACGTGAAGATTCAACCATTGCCCTTAATTCTTAACTCAATCATGCAGCAAGGATACTATAAAGAAAGTAACCATTATTTTTGTGTGGGTGAAAAAAATGGGTGTGGCATATTTGGTGATACAGTGTTCCCTCGATTTCCGCGGGGGATGCGTTCCGAGACCGCCCGCGAAAGTCGAATTTCCGCGAAGTAGGGATGCGGAAGTAAATACACCATTTTTGGCTATGGACAGTATCACAAGCCATCCCTTAACACTTTAAACCCCTAAATTACCATTTCCCATTCCATTAACAACCATTTACTCACCATTATTACTGTTACTCACCATTGAATAAGACACTTAGTGATCCTGATATTTATAAACATAATTATTAACATTTTTTTGTTATTTATTTGCAAAAATTTGTTTGGCGATGACATATGATGTCATTGGGCGGGAAAAACCGTGGTATAGGGAAAAAACCGCAAAGTATTTTTTAATTAATATTTTTTGAAAAACAGTGGTATAGGCTATTCGCGAAGTTCGAACCCGCGAAAATCGAGGGAACACTGTATACATAAAGATAGAGCATTCTCTCCAATATCATGACTAATCCCTAAGGACAACTTGAAGATACAACAAAATATAGAAGGACACTATCAAAACAGATGGATCTCTGCTTACAGAAAGGTCATTGAGAGATTTCTGTACTGTAGATACAGAAATGCAATTAGTAGGTAGTAGAAAGTTCATAACTTTATTTTTAATTTCTATGATACCTTTCTTCTAAGGAGCATAAGTTGGCATGTGTAGAAATCCATCTCCCATTTCCCCCCACAAAAAGGAATCTGTGAGGATTGAGAGTCTGGATTGAGAGACACAAAAAGACTGGCTCACACTTAGCCAATCACTAAGGCTGGACTTAAAGCTGGACATCTCTGTTATTAATCCTTTCATCCATATTTTCATTAGATTTCATTATAAAATAAATACAGAAAAAAGAAAAAGAAGGAAAAGAAAAGTGACTTCTGGGTTTTTTTTAATGTGTCGTAAAATGCAACCCCCCCACCCACCCAAAAAAAAGTTCCTCAAGGTTTTGCTTTACATCTCATAACATCTGCTATTCAGGCTTTTTGTGGAGGATTTACAAAGTCATGTATATAACCAAAAGCAAATTGGTCATGTGTTTCTATGCAGGATAATGACAATTTCCCTTCTAATTTTATTGTAAATGTATTGTACAGATTTCATATTTTCAGTTTTTTTAAAAAAATCACTTATTTCTGTACAAATGTTTAAAAGTATGGCTTTTTCTAATTGGATATTGTATTTTTTAAAAGTCTCATTGAAGATGCTTTTAATTGCTGCTAAATGATGTTGCTTTTCTTTTTGCAAAAAAAAAAAATCAAAACAACCTCCTTAAGGTGCAAGTCAGCTGAAAGTCCTAGAGAGACTGAAAGTAGATAATTATAATTTCTTAACAATAAGGCATGTCAAACCGATCTGTGTTGGAACTATACAGTATAGTTCGAGTCAGTTTCCTGTACTGGAGCACGTGGATACTAGATGTAGACGTTGTTTATGGTTATTCTCAGTTTCTGGAAGTACTGTCTACAAGGTTGGAAGATGTTCCTCTAAAGAGATGTCTCTTGTGGCTTGTACAGATATCTTAAAATGTAAAACATTTTCTGCCTTGTATAATAATAACAACAGAGTTGGAAGGGACCTTGGAGGTCTTCTAATCCAACCCCTGCTTAGGCAGGAAACCCTACACTACTTCAGCAAATGGGTATCCAACATCTTTAAAACTTCCAGTGTTGGAGCATTCACAACTTCTGGTGGTAGGTTGTTCCACAGATTCATTCATTCATTCATTGTTCTGAAAATTTCTCAGAAAATTTCTCCGTAGTTCTAAGTTGCTTCTCTCCTTGATTAGTTTCCACCCATTGCTTCTTGTCCTACCCTCAGGTGCTTTGGCGAATAGGTTGACTCCTTCTTCTTTGTGGCAACCCCTGAGATATTGGAAAACTGCCATCATGTCTCTCCTGGTCCTTCTTTTCATTAAACTAGCCATGACTAGAACAATATTTAGCAAGATATTTAGTATATCCCACTGTTAGTTGGCATTTATAGCCAAAGAAACATGCAAACAATTGTAGCCTTCTGTTAAAATGAAACCTTCTGTGAATATAATATACTAATTGGAAGCAAATATATCTTTTAAATCTATTATTTCCACTTATAAATTACTTTGGTTAACAAATAAGATATAACCTGGCTTAACATGGTTTCTTCCCTTGCACATCGGCTGATCTAAGTTTGCCTATTTGTAGTCTGCCCAGATCTGGGTGATTTTATCTGTGAAAAATGTATTAAAATCATCAGCACTATCCTGCAAGGGGTCGTCACCCCCATCTCGATTAAGAAAGTAGTGAGTCACCCTAAACAAGGCATCTGGGCAGGATTCCGCTGATGCAATCAAGGCAGCATGATATGCATTTCTTGCTGCCTTGAGCACCACCTTATAATATGAAGCTTACAATATGAGACCTACATGTTCAGTCAGATCCAAATTCACTTTTCCTCCAACACTTCTCTAGATGTCTCTTCTGGCATTTCATCCCATGAAGTTCATCCCATGAAGGTCTACTGCAACAGAAAAGTCACAAGGGTGCAATCCAGTCAAGAGTCCCTACCGCAGCCGTATTCCAGGCCGCAACAAGGGATTCCACTGAATTGTGTACAAGCAAATCTGGTAAAACCCCATGTGCCCTCTGAAAGCCCTTCAGGTCCATCAGGTACCTGGGGCGGAACCACTTAATCAGTTCCGCCTCCCTGCGGGGAGGATTGGAGCCTTAAAATCAAGCCATAGCAGAAATTATCTGACCATGACAAAGGCAAGGTATCTAAGCCCCTTAAATTCAGATCATTTCCCAACTGCTCTGAGAGGAATAGTATGTTGGGAGTGTGCCCCACCCTCATGAATTGGACCCTGAATTACTTGAGTCAGGTCCATGATTGCTATGGAGGCCATGAACTACTGCACCGAGGTAGGAGAGGATTCACCGAGCGACAGTAAATTTAAGTCCCCCAAGACAATAAATCTGGGGAACTCAACCGCCAGCCTGGCTACCTCGAGTAGTGCAGGCAGGGCTGTTGATATGCAGCTGGTTGGCAGGTACATGAGCAACAAGCCCACCCGAACCCCTAGGTCCAACTTCACAAAGAGCGACTCACAACCCATTATTTCAAGAGCTGATGGCTACTCCTTCTCCCCTTCCCTGGGGTCACGACTGGTGCCATTCCTGAAATCTGGCTGGGCACATTTCAGAGAGAGGAACTCCTTCCTCTGGGCCCAACCAGACCTCAATCACACATGCTAGGTCAGCCTCCTCATCCAGGAGAAGATCCTGGATGAGAGGAGCTTTATTTACAACTGACCTGACATTGAGCAGCAATGTCCGGATTTTGCCTGTCACCTGAACTCATGGGGCCAGAACAAGCAGCAAGCTCTTCTTTCCCGAGAGCAGTCCACCCATAGCTCCTGACATATCTGCCTCTTCCAAGCAAAATCAAAATATTCTGGCCCTCTGCCGCCGCAGAGGTGGGCTCCCCCACTCTTCCCACTTCTACAGCATCAGGCAGGCTTATCCTTCCACTCACAACACTCATCCCAGTCATGCTCTCCATCCATTAATTCCCAATCATCCATCTTTAAAAAACAACCCCTGTATTATTTAAAAAGCAGCAATAAAACATTAAATATAAAAAACATTAAAACTATATAATTATTACAAAATTGATTCAAGTCAGGATATAAAAAAGAATGTAATCCCCAGGTCAGCTAGGCCACCAAATCTTCAAGTTGGGGAGATATACATTGTCTCTTCTTCAATAAGTTCTGTAAACAAATTCAACTTGTGCTCTTATGCAGGTGAGTTCTTAAATGGAAAACCTGAAAGAGTTCTTTTCCAATTCCCCCCCCTCCTAATTCAATGTCTCTACCAATGTAATAAACATAATAGGTATAATAGGGGGCATTGACACCCATTACATGACATTCTGAGTCTAAGGAGAAGGACGGCATAAAAATAGAATTAATTAATTAATTAATTAATTGATTCATTAATAAAATAAAATTAAATAAAATAAATAAATAAATAAATAAATAAATAACCCCCCTTTCATCCATCCAGAGAGTCACTGACACTCTTCATATAGGAATGGGGTGGGGGGTGTCGGGTGTAATGAGATGTTGTTCTTAATACTGGCTGCCCCCAGCCAGCCAGCATGCACAATTTTGGTTAATCTCCAGGTCTAATTTTAGGCAGTTCAGCTCTTCCCTCACATCACCTCTGTTGTCAGTCTCTCTCACTGGCCTACAATCATGGTTCCGTGGAAGAGGGCTCTGCCTAATATATCCTGCTTGTCCCAAACATCCAAGTGTCCTAAGCATTTTGGTGTCTAATATCTCTCTCTCAGTGCCATCTCCTGCCCCAATAATTCCTCGGTGTTGGCTGCTCCCACCAAACGACCCTCTTGGCTCTGTCCGGCAGCTCCAGCCTGCTCTGGCCTCTGTTCCCCTTTTTTGATCGCCTTGGCATTGGTCGCTCTGCCCAGCAGTCCCTCCCACCAGCCAATGCCTTCAATTCTGTCTGGCGGTTCCTTTCTCCATTCTCCACTCTCTGCCATTTCGGCACCAGTTGCTCTCACCCACCAGTGCCACATGGAACATTTGGCCCTTCAATGCTTGGTCGTCTCGGTCACTTCCAGCATTTGGTTTGAGTTCTGAGTGCGGCTACCATCTTCCGTGCTCCAGCTGTTCCTAGTTTCTCTGTGCCACCGTCTCAAGGCACCCAAATAGACTCTCAGAGCATCCATATTAGGGTCTCCAGAAGCAAGGAAGCTTCAGCTAGTCAAGGATAATACAAATCCTGGCTTGAAGTAATTTCTTGATATTAAACTGTAGTTCAGTGGAGCAGTGGCTCTACCTCTGTCCTGCTCCCATCAGAACTGAATCTTTGCTGAATGAGAGCCAAGCTTAGCATAGGCATGATGGACGCACATGTTCAATCTTACTTCTTTCAATTGAGAGAGTCATTAGATCAAATCTACATTACCCAATGCAAGCTGGCAAGAAGGAAAAACATCATAAAAGGGTTGCCTGTCAAAGTCGTGAAGTATTCTTGGCATGGCTTCAAGTGGGATGCTCTGCCATTACTGAGAATGGTGATCAGGAAGACATTTACCTGGTTTGTGGCCTGCAGCCAATCAACACAGACCATTCAAACATCCTGAGCCTTCCAATGCAAAAAAATTCATGTTGGGGAGGGGGGTTAGCCTTTCAAATACCAAGTGAGCTGATCACAGGAAAGCTGGCTTTTAAAATGAAGGTCATTGGGGGGGGGGGCTCTCCCTTCCATGTCAGAACAGTTCAGTTTTATTTGCAACGCAGAGGTTGTAAGTAACTCTTCTCTCAAACAGTTTCTTATTTAAATGCAAACACGGTCTTTCTTATTTTCCTACAAGGAAAGGGATGAGTCTGTCTTTGCAAAGAAAAGTTTAACATTCCTTTTTCTCGCAAGATATTTCTTCTCAAATGGAGTTTGGGGGTCTCTTTTCACTGTTCTGGTCCAAGCATAGGGTCACTTTTCACAGACAGATAAAATTCCACACAAACTGGAAAATCATGCAGATTATGATTTATTATCTGGCATTCTCATATCTGAACTTACATATTCAAGTTGAGATTCAGCAAGATATTCATAATTTGTCCCATTACACATAGTTGAAAACAGATTCATTTCCCCTCATCTTCTGGCTGCTGCCTTTGTTTAAGACTTTAAAATGCCCACTAGTCTGCATAGCACAATTACCCACCAGGAGAAATATAATTCAATGGCCAATGAGAACACACAGATGTGGTCACATGTCATGAATTACATTACCCAGAGTGCAATCTCCAGCTACATTTTCCATAATGCAACTTTTAAAGAGACAGCTCTTAATTTAATCTGAAATATCCCTCTAGTAGTCTATCAGCACAAAGAGGGCTTTTATACTGAATTAACAGAATTAGACAAAATCCTAACAGGAACATAAGAAAAATTAATTTTAAAACTTATAGTTATTTATTAGGGATAAAATTAGAAGAACAAGTAAAAACAACAATAACAACATGGACAAAAATTTTTGGTCATACAATAGAATTAGATAAATGGGAAAAGTTGTGGGATAGAAATTATAAACTAACAGTGTCAACTGCATATAAAGGGAATTTGTATAAGATGTTGTACGGATGGGATCTACTATTGGCGAGATTGGCAAGAATGTTTAAAGCTAAATCAGAGAAATGTTGGAAATGTCAGCAAATACCAGGATCCTACTATCACATGTGGACATGCAAAGAAGCAAAAAGGTATTGGACAAAAATTAAGACATAGTTGGAAGAAATGATACAACAACATGTGGATGTAAAAGCTGAAATATTTCTGTTAAAATGTTATCAAAAAATTAACAAAAAGCTAATGTTTGCTTCTTTGCATGTCCACCTGTGATAGTAGGATTTGATTTTTTAGCTGCTAGAATTATATTTGCATAACATTGGAAATGTGGACAGATTCCTAGTAATGAAGATGTAAGAAGGAAAATATTAGAATGTGCAAAAATGAATAGATTGATTTTAGAGATTAAAGAGAAACAACAACTGGATACTGTGCTATGAAATTTGGGAAGTATTTTATAAATGGTTGAAGAATAAAAAGAGCTTTGGAATTTAAGGTTAAAATGGAGAGTGGAGAAATACTCGAATCAAGCAAAGAACAACTAGAGAAGGAATACAAAAATAGGAAAGAAGAAAAAAGATATGGAAGAAGTCAAAGAAAAAGAAGAGAGAGCTAAAACTAGACCACAGAGAACAGTGGCAGCAAGTAAATAGAAAAAAGAAAGAGGAACTAGGAAGAAATGTAAAAAGAAATTAAATTAATTTCGATAAATATCAATGGACTGATCAATGATATAAAAGAAGAAAAACATTCTCAAAATTAAACAAAACATTCCGTTTTAAACAAAAAGCAGAGATAATATGTATGCAGGAAGTGCACATAACACAATCACACAAAAATACTTTGAATATTCAAAATTGGTTGAATTATATGCATCATTAGGTAAAAAAGAAGAAAAAAAAGGAGTGGTTTCCTATGTTAAAAAGGAGATAAAATCTTAAGAAATAACTATAGACCCCAAGGGAAGATATCTAATAATTGAGGTAGAGATTAGCAGAGAGAAAATCATATTAGTTAATAAATATGCACCAAATCAAAAACAAAAACTACTCATAAACCACAAAAACATTTGCATAATAGGGGACTACAATGGGGTAAATAGGCCCAAAAATATACCATACAGCACAGGGGAAAACAAAACAAAAAGAACTATGTTACCAGCTACATTCAATAACATGACAGAGGAACTTGATTTAGTGGACATCTGGAGGACACGACATACTAGACACAAACGATTCACATTCCACTCCATTCCTCACAACTCATTCTCAAGAATAGATATGATATGGATTAATAAAGAAATCAACAACAAAATTAATTCAGTAGAAATAGAGCCTAAAATGTGGACGGACCACAATCCACTTACAGTAATATGGCAAGGAGGGAAAAGAGATATAAGGAATGTTGTGAGCGCTCCTTGTCTACCTCTGGTAATGTCAGATTCTGAGGATGAGCCAGTGGGGGACTGGTCCCAGTTGGAGGATGAAGAAAACATTAGAGTGAATGAGCTACTCTTAGATGCTAGATACAAGAGGTTACTGAGAAGATAACAGAACTTGTATAGTAAAAGGAAATAAGCTGGCAGCTTTACCTCTTGGGGGTTTGATGCCACTCCCAGCAAGTATAAAAGCAAAGGATTTTGGGAAATTTGGGGTGGGGTTTCAACGTTGCTTAATGGACGCTGTGTTAGAGTTGGGGTGCTTGTGAATGCCCCTAAAACCTGATTTCTGCCTTCCTAAAAACTCTTTGCCAGACCCTGCATGACTGTTAGAAAATTAGTGAGCTGACTTTTCTCTTCTATGCTACATTCCCTTTTTTATCTCAGTGGAATGCCATTAGGCTGAAGTTTAGTGCCTTTCCTGGATCCTAACCTGATCATTTTGCAGCAGAGAAAAAAATACTCCCTAAACATTTTAACAAACTTCTTTCTGTTTAATGCTGCGTTTCACTATAAAGTGTGTGATTTAAAGCCAAAAATAGTGGGTTTTAGCTTAACGATATCTTACACAGCAAAGAAATACAAAGAGGAAAAAGTAGAATACAGCAAAAAATTGAAGGAGATCAAACAATCAGAAAGAGTGTTACAGCAGGACCCCAAAGACGATAAAACATATTAATCATTGATGGAAGTAAGACATAAAATAAATCTCATAGAACAAGAAGACTATGTTAGAGACATTAAACAAGCCAAGCAGACTTTTTTCGAAACAGCTAACAAACCCAGTAGATGGTTGGGACATAAAATTAAAACATAAAAAAGTGGAGAGGGGTGTGGTTTCTCCTTCACACTCGCGGGAGGATGCCGAATCCCCGCTGTTTGGAGGTGCTGATTCCAGACGGACCGGTCCAGAACCTCCCTCAAGGTGGAGGTGAAAAAGAGGTCTTTGTCTCCTATTGTTTTGGGGGCTGGCATGCCCCATGACCGGTAGATCTCTGACCTCAACCAGCAGTGGGCGAAATGATCTCAGTTACCATAGTCGACTATGTACTGGGAAGATTAGATCTGAAGCGTTGGGAGTCATCTGGAAAGAGAGAAAAAAAATAAGCTTTTGTGCTGGAGGCTGAGAAGATTATAAGTTTGTTGAAAGGGTGTGCAATTTTGCCAGGGGGGACTTTGATTTCAACTTTAAAAAGTTTCTTTGTTTCGGAAGTTGGGCAGAAGCAGAAATGGTTGCGGCTGTACTTTTTTTGGACATATTATTTGGCATTTAAATGAACTTTAAATTTTCTTTAAAAACCCAAGAATTTTATAAATTATTTTTCATTTATGGAATCTGGGAACATAAGATTGGACCTCTAGAATTGGCATAATTCAAATTTTAAAGTGGTTATAGAAGCCAGAATTGAAGAATTGAGAGTAATTGTGATTGCATACTGATGACATCTGCTGCTGAAGTTGAGGCAATATTTGGTTGGATTTGTTATTCACTGAATTGTACTTTTCTTTTTACAAGTGATAAAGAGGAATTGAAAATAAATAGAAAGAGAACATCTGGGACTTGAACTTTAGTTAAAATTGGAAAGGATGAGAAGGAAAAAAGGATATAATCTGTCTTGGAAAATTTTGGCTTCTGGATTAAAAGTTAATTGTATATATTGACTTTGTAAAAGATGGAAGACATAAGAGATTTATTCAAGGATATACTTAAAAGATCTTCAAGAATGGAAAGAAGAAAATAGAAATGATAACATCGGTTTTACATTGAAAGTTCTTATCAAGATTGCAGCAAAACTGAAGGAGAAGACAAAAGAGTCTTCAACAGCTGGAATCGAAGAAGCAACAGAGAAATGGAAAGAGAAAAGGGTCACCAGAGGGGCATTCTCAAAAGGAACTGATTAAAGGACATAACATTAATGAAATATTAGTTTTTATAAATGAATCAGAAAGTGGTTTGATTGAAGAAGGGGTTGATGGGGTTAATGGTCATATTCTTGATGATTTAAGCACTACTTTAAGCACTAAGAAAATAAAGAATAGATATGACCCGATACCCCAGAAATGGCAGAGCAAGAAAGAAGTCAGAATGGAAATAAAAAAGACTTTATATTTTAGTGAAAAAAAAGGCAAGTATAAAATATATGCATTTAAAATGATAAAAAATAAAAGCCTTGAGCATTGGCAAAGATGGTGTTTGGAGGAGGGATGATAGATGATTAAATATGCATTCATTATGAAATGAGGTAGTTAGATTTACTAGATGTTGTTTTTAAGATACATTTCAAGTTATTAAATTTTTACTCAAGTGTAGAATTATATAAAAGTAGATAGAAATACTCTGATCATTGGATTATTGAAATTATTAGGAAAGATAATGACAATGAAGTGATAAACATTTGAATAATAATTTATCAAGATTTGGGACAAAATATGACTATAATATTAATTGAAGATTTAAAATAATGGTTTGGTTAATTTTTATATGGTTATAATAATAGAGTTTGGGTTTTTTTCTTTGTCTATTTTGCCTTCTTTTTTTCTTCCTCTTTTTCTTCTTTTCTTTTTCCTTCCCTTTCTTTTTTGTATTACAATTTTGTTTCTTTTTCTTTTTTTGTAATTAATAAAGTCTTTTTTCTTGTAAGGGTTTTATAGAATACATAAGAAGGAGAAGTAGGCACTATGGCATATCTGAAGTACTAAAGGAGAGGGATATTAGGTTTAAAGCAAATTGAGCTTGAATTCAATTAGAAGAAAATTAAGGATCCAGATGACAAAATTAAAGATCAAGGTTGGGGGGGGGGGCTGGATTGACGCTGGAAGTAATTAATTGGGGACTAATAATTTTTGGGGGAGATTAATTATAAATAATGTACTAACTCGATGCTGTTTTTATTATAATATGAAAATATTCCAAAATGTACTGAAGAAGTTGGTATGCAGAAAATTGCAGATAGCTGTAGATGCTTCTACAAAAAGGTCCCAAATGTGGGTTTGAAAAGTTGGAAAATAACCCCCCAATCCCACCCCACCCTTAAACTCCTTAAAAGACACAGAACTGAAGAGCAATTAAAGAAGATCAAAGAGAGCTGAAGATAAATGTTGAAAGGGGCGGACACTTTCTAGGTTTCGCTATCTGCAAAAGTGACTACAAATATCACAACAAAGAAAGATGGCTGAGGGAGGAGCTCTAAGCCCCGGGGGAAGTGTTGAAGCAAAATTAGATAAATTGCTTCATATATTTGAATCTCTCAAAGAAAGATTTCAAGCTGTCGAGGATGTGCTGGGAAGTCTTGCCAAGGATGTCCAAATAGTTAAAAAGAGGTCAGAAGAACAAGCAGAATAGTTAAAAAGAGGTCAGAAGAACAAGCAGAAAAAAATTAAAAATAGAGACCCAAGTGAAAGGCCAAGCAGAAGTATACAGGCAGCATAATTACAGACTTACTTATTTAGAGGATCATCAAAGGAGATGAAACCTGCGTTTACGTGGTTTTAAACAAGGTTTTGGTGCAGGATTGAAGTTGGCTGAGGCACTCCATGATTGGTTAAGGTGAACAGAGTTCAAATTAATTTGGAGGATATGGAATGTGTTCACTGGAGTGTCCCACATAGAAATCCAGAGAGGCAAAGAGAGATTGTTATGGTGCTGGCAAGCGAAAGGAAAGCTGAAATGATTTATAAACATCTGAAAGGCTGTGCTGGCCTCAATCAAGATTCAAATAAGATAAGAGTTCTCAGAGATCTCTCCTGGGAAACCTTGACAGAGAGGGCTGCTTTATGCCTAATTACAAGTTGCCTGTTTAAAAATGGAGTAAAGTTCACGTGGGCCTTTCCTGCAGCTATTTTGGTTTTTCAAGGAAATGAGATGCTTAAAGAACGTTCATTGGGGAAAGAGAGGTGGGGTCAATGGCTGCGGCGCCAAGGGGCTCCCTTGCTCTCACAAGGGAAGCCCTGAACCCCCACCGTCCGGGGGTCCCGGTTCTTCTGAACCGGGCCTGATCCTCCCTGCAGGGGAGGTGATGCAGGGGATGCTACTGGGGGCCTGGTTGGGGGCCGGCATGCCCCCCCAGGCGGACCGACTTAGTCTCGCACCAATGGTGGTGCGAGGTCAGCCAGGCCACCATGTATCGCTGATGTAGCCACGCAAGACAACACAACATAGAGATTGAAGAAGCCTGGAAACATCTGGAATGAGAATCTATTTTAAGCTTTGGTGAGGTGCAGAAATGTTTTAAGTGATATGCTGGTGAGTGCGGAGAGACGGAGGAGACCTTAAATGACTGTTCATATTTTTTTACTCCTGGAAGCAGAAATGCTGATAATTGGTGCAGAAGTGGCTGTTCAGTTACGGGCCAATTAGCGAAAAGCTATAAAATTGTAGTAATCACCTAGAATTGTTGTTTTTCCTTATTTTCTTCAAGGATATTTAAAGATTTCAAAGATTTGGAGCTTCAATTTGGATTTTATTTGGATTTATTTAGGTTTTTTTTTTCTGATGACACCAGTTCCATTTGTAACAGTTGAAGAGAATAGTTAACTATGATAATATACTGCCATCTTCTGGTCGGAGGACCTTCTACAAGGAATTTTTATTTTAAGATGCATATTCATACCAGATGGTTCTACATTTCTTTTTTGCTGGAAGGATTGAAGCTGCCGGCTATTCATCTACACTGTGCAAAGAACGTTCTACCCAGCTCTATTTCGGATTATGGCCAATTAGAAGAAATCTTTTTGAAGCTGGGAGGTGATATAGTTTGAAGAATATGCTGGTTAATCCCATTGGAGATATGGATGCTGATAGGATTTTTAAGGAAGGAGAAGATTTTTACTAAAGGATTTAAATGAAGACTTAAAACTCTTAAATGGAGACTTAAATTAAATTAGACTTTATTATAAATATGTCTATTAGGATTATGGTGTATTTTTGCTTTACTTTTGAAATTATCCCTTTTGTCTTTGAGGAAATGATGTGTCATCTTGGGGCCGTTGTGTGGCTGTCGTGTGGCTTTGAGAGCTGATTTTCCATCTTGGAATTGCGATTTTGGATTTGGGAAGTAAATGCAATGAGAAGATTTGAATAAGATTTTAATAACAATGGGAAGATTTGAATAACATGGTCACGGAGAGGAATGGGAAAGATCTGCAGTATAATTTTAGAGGGAATGTATTTTGTTTTGGAGAATATATGGTTTGAGGAAAGGGGAATTATTTAATAAGTAAAAAGCTTTTTATGTTTTATATGATACTGGTTATAATGAGGCTTTGACAGACTCTTTGTATAAATTTTTTATTAGATCTTTTTCTTAAAAAATTACTACAGTGATCCCTCGAGTTTCGCGATCTCGATGTTCGCGAAACGCTATATCGCGAGTTTTCAACCCGGAAGTAAACTCCACCATCTGCGCATGCGTGCCCTTCCACCATGCGTAGATGGTGGAGTTTCCCCACCGGGCAGAGGCTTCCCTGGGTCTTCCCCCTCTTGCCCCGGTAAGACAGCGCGCGCGGGAAACCCCACCTCCGCCTCCCAGCTGGGAGGGACACCCTAGCTCTGCGCGCGTTGCTGGGGAAAGCCCGCGCGCTTGGGGACACCTCACCTCCGCCTCCCAGCTGGGAAGCGGAGCCGGCAACAGCGTGGGCGGGCGGGCGGCGCGCGCGAGCCTGGGGACACCCTAGCTCTGCGCGCGTTGCTGGGGAAAGCCCGCGCGCGCGGGAAACCTCACCTCCGCCTCCCAGCTGGGAAGCGGAGCCGGCAACAGCGTGGGCGGGCGGGCAGCGCGCGCGAGCCTGGGCGCGAGCAACGGGGTGGGCGGGTGGGCGGCACACGCGCGGGAAACCCCGGGGCCGCTTCTCAGCTGAGAAGCGGCCCCAGCAACAGCGCGGGGGGCGGGCGGCACGCGCGCACGCTGGGGAAACCCCGGGGCCGCTTCTCAGCTGAGAAGCGGCCCCAGCAACAGCGCGGGGGGCGGGCAGCACGCGCGCACGCTGGGGAAACCCCGGGGCCGCTTCTCAGCTGAGAAGCGGCCCCAGCAACAGCGCGGGGGGCGGGCGGCACGCGCGCACGCTGGGGAAACCCCGGGGCCGCTTCTCAGCTGAGAAGCGGCCCCAGCAACAGCGCGGGGGGCGGGCAGCACGCGCGCACGCTGGGGAAACCCCGGGGCCGCTTCTCAGCTGAGAAGCGGCCCCAGCAACAGCGCGGGGGGCGGGCGGCACGCGCGCACGCTGGGGAAACCCCGGGGCCGCTTCTCAGCTGAGAAGCGGCCCCAGCAACAGCACGGGGGGTGGGCAGCACGCGCGCACGCTGGGGAAACCCCGGGGCCGCTTCTCAGCTGAGAAGCGGCCCCAGCAACAGCGCGGGGGGCGGGCGGCACGCGCGCACGCTGGGGAAACCCCGGGGCCGCTTCTCAGCTGAGAAGCGGCCCCAGCAACAGCGCGGGGGGCGGGCGGCACGCGCGCACGCTGGGGAAACCCCGGGGCCGCTTCTCAGCTGAGAAGCGGCCCCAGCAACAGCGCGGGGGGCGGGCGGCACGCGCGCACGCTGGGGAAACCCCGGGGCCGCTTCTCAGCTGAGAAGCGGCCCCAGCAACAGCGCGGGGGGTGGGCAGCACGCGCGCACGCTGGGGAAACCCCGGGGCCGCTTCTCAGCTGAGAAGCGGCCCCAGCAACAGCGCGGGGGGCGGGCAGCACGCGCGCACGCTGGGGAAACCCCGGGGCCGCTTCTCAGCTGAGAAGCGGCCCCAGCAACAGCGCGGGGGGCGGGCAGCACGCGCGCACGCTGGGGAAAGGGGGGCGAAGGGCGGTGGAAGTAAAAACACCATCTGCGCATGTGCAGATGGTGTTTTTACTTCCGCACCGCTACTTCGCGAAAAATCGATCATCGCGTGGGGTCCTGGAACGGAACCCTCGCGATGATCGAGGGATCACTGTATTTGGGAAAATTTAAATTTAAATCCAGAACTTAGGATATAAAAGAAACACATGTTTATATGGAAATATATGATCTGAATGGAGAAGAGGAGTGAAGTATGCTAAGCGATGGCAAGAATATAAGAAAATGATCTTAAACTTTAGGAACACGTAATTGATTCTATAAGATTTTTATAATATATAAGATACAACGTGTATGAAATAAGTATTAAAAATGAATTAAGAATGGAATGAACTTATCTAGATAAGAAATGAACTGATTCTTGGAATAAGCTATTTTCTAAGGAATTTTTTTTCTTTATATACAAAGCAATTTTAAAAGTTTGCAAAAATTGAAAATGTTTAATGGAGAAAAATTTAATATTTGGAAAAATTTAAAATTAAATCTAGAACTTAGGATTTATCAGAATCACATGTGTATATGGAAATATATGGATTTGATGGCAAGAATATAAGAAACAAGTGTTGAAAATGGAATTAATAATGAAATAATGGAATGAATTTACTTAGATAAGAAATGAACTGGTTTAAGCTATTTTCTAATGAAAATGTGTTATTTACTTTATTAACTTAAAACTATCAAAAATATGGATTGAAGAAAGGGAAGCTTTTCCTATTACCTATTGGGGTCAATTTAAATAGGGTATGAGAATTCTGCTGGGCTTGTAGTGATAAAGTTAGAGTAGGGCATAAAAAATTTAGCTGGACATCCAGTGTTATATTTATAATTAGATCCCGGTTGGATATTGGAAAGCTTTCTTCCTTCCCTTTAAAATTTTTTTTATGAACAATGATGGAGAAATTACCTTAGATAAATTTCAGACAATCTGGATCACAAACTTGGAAGAGCATATTATTAATTTTTGAATTATAAATTGGGTCAGAATTAGGGAAGGGGAATTTTCTTTTTTATTCACTGGGACCAACAACTTAGATTAGGGCATGATGATTCTGCTGGGTTTGCAGCGATAAAACTAGACAAGGGCACAATGATTCAGCTGGGTATGCAGCTTTATATATAAAAGTTGACCCCAGTGGGCTATCAAGGAAATTTCTTTCTTTTCTTTTCTTTGTTTGTGTTGGAGGATTCTGTTGGGTATGTTCTTTTTTATAAAGCAATTTTAAAACTTTGCAAATTTTGGAAAATGCTATAAAGAGATGGGTGGAGAAGTCATTGAGAAGAGGAAAGTTCTTTGCTCTTTCCTCCTCTTGTTTCTTTTTTTTGTTTTGTGCTTTTTTTCTTTTTTCTAGCTTTCTTTTTTTATTCTGCTGCATCTTTACCCCTATATTTATCTTATCTATTTGGTGTAATTTTCTATTCTCTGTCTTACTTTTTTATTTTTTTAGAGACTTACTTTCATTTTATTTTTTATAGATTTAATTTTATTTTGATTCTATCCTTTTAATTTTTAAATAAAGCAATTAGTAATTAGGTTGGTAATTGGATTAATTAGGCAATATTTGGTGATATTATTAGGTTTATTTTTTCCTCTTTGACAACGCTACTGTAAGAATTTTCAAATGGTTTTTTTAAGGGTATTTTATTAATAGGTGCTAACTATTTGTAAAGCCTATTGATTATATATGAAAATTGATATGAAAGCGATTAGGAGAGATTTGAAACATTTCAGCCTATTCAATGTAAGATACTAGAATTTGGAACAGCTTAATTCTATTTCTATAGAATTAAAAAATTGGGTAGCTATTTTTATTCAGATGTCAAAAGTGAAGGTGGTAGCATTGTATTCTATAACTTCCTGAAATTGATTTATTGTAAAACAATTTGATGTTGTTATAATTTTTATTGTACTGTGAGTGGAGAGGAAAAAAAAATTCTTTGCCAACCCCCCCCCCCCCCCGAAATCTGTGGTATTCAAAGAAAACTACAAAAAATGTTATATGGATGGCATTTATGACTATCAAGATTGGCTAAAATTTACCCAAATTTAAAAGCAAAATGTTGGAAATGTAATGAAAACCTTCTTTCACTTGTGGTGGACTTGTTCCAAAATGAAAGAATTTTGGAAAGTAATCCACAAGTGGCTATCTGAGATAATAAAAGAAGAAATAGAATTCACTCTGGAATGTATTAAGAATCTGGAAATGTGTTAGGAATCTGGGGGGGAAAATACCCCAAAAGAACACTGTATTTAAGGACATATGTAACAACAGAAGCAAGAATATCATTCACTCAATTCTGGAAAATTTGCTCAATTCTGGAAAAGCAAAACAATTCCGCCAGAAAAAATACCTTATTTATTTATGCATGTATGTATGTATTTAGCTAGCTAAATAAAGGATGTTGCAGCATATAATCTTGTTGGGCAATACTTAGATCATATTTAAGGCGTCTTAGTTCTAAGCTTTCTAGAGCCAGGATTGAAAGTCTAGTCTTGTAGGGTATTCTGTTTCGAGTAGAGGAGCGAAGGGCTCTTCTGGTGAAGTATCTTTGACCATTTTCAAGGGTTAATGCCTGAGATACGATATGGGTTGCAAACAGATGAGCTGTATTCGAGGATGGGTCTGGCGAAAGTTTTGTAAGCTCTGGTAAGTAGTGAGAGATTGCCAGAGCAGAAGCTACACTTCCTGGGGCGTGCCTCTACTCAATGTCAGAACCTGAATTGGCTGCTTAAAAGACTTTGTAGACAAAAACCTGGCCAGGGGTTTCATCCAACCCTCCTCTTCACTACTGTCTGCCCCAATACTATTTATCAAAAAGATAACTGGAGATCTATGCCTCTGCTCTCCATTACAGTCTGTAACCGATACCCGTTGCCTTTGAACTCTGAACTCATGGAGTGCCTTCGAACAGCAACCATCTTCACCAAGATCAATTTGCAGGGTGCTTACAATCTCAGTCGCTTCCAAAATGGGGATGAGTGGAAGACTGCGTTTGGGACCTGCTATGGCCATTTTGAGTTTACTGTGATGCCTTTTGAATTTACCAATGCTCCAGCAGTGTTTCAACATTTCATGAATGACATCTTTAGAGATTTTTTGGACCGATTCATGGTTATTTACCTCAATGACATTTTGATTTACTCCCCTTCCAGAGAAGCCCACCTGCGACACCCATAAGTCCTTCAATGCCTGAGAGAAAACCACCTTTATGCCAAGTTAGAAAAATGTCAATTTTTCCGGGTTTCCATTGAATTCTTAGGATGTGTTATTTCTCCCGAAGGCATTGCCATGGACACCGGAAAACTTGATGCCTTGCAAACATGGCAACCCCCATGTCAAGTTAAAGATGTTCAAAAAAATTTGGGAGTTGTCAGCTATTACTGAACTTTCATTCCCAGTGTTGCCACCTTGACTGCGCCCTTCACTCAACTTCTCCAGAAAGGAGTTAAATTTCAATGGGGTGATGCAGAGCAACAAGCCTTCTTGACCCTGAAAAAAGTCTTCATGTATCCTCCAGTACCCAGATCTGTCTTGTCCTTTTGTTGTAGAAGCCAATGCCTCTGATGTTGGAGTGGGGGCCATATTTCTTCAAACATGCCAAGAGGGAGGGCCTGTTTCCCTGTGCTTACTATTCCAGAAAACTAAACCCAGCCGAGTGCTACTACACCATTTGGGAAAAAGAACTCTTAGCAATCAAGATCACCTTCGAAGCCTGGAGACATCACCTGGAAGGAGCCTGTCACCAAGTAGAGGTCAGAACTGACCACAAAAACTTGGAATTCCTCCAAGCTGCCAGGAAGTTAAGCCAGAGACAGATCCAATGGTCCTTTTTCTTTGCCAGATTCGACTTCAGAATCCCCTACACCTCCAAGTGGGATAACAAGCAAGCCGATGCCTTGTCTCACAAACCTGAGTACAACCAAGCCAAAGAACCATTGCCACTTCATATCATCCTACCCCTCGCATCAATCGCAGCTGTACAAAATATGGTACATCTTTGAGAAGAAATTTGGGAAGTGAAACGCCAAGATGCCTTTGTAGACCAAAAGAAACAAGACCTCGACCCTGATTCACCATGGACATTTTCCGAAGACCTACTATGTTATCAAGATTTAGATTTATTAAATTTGTATGCCGCCCCTCTCCGAAGACTCTGTTATATGTTCCAGTGGGCCCACTCCGAGACCTCTCAACCAGTGCCATGATAACCCTGCAGCTGGCCATTGGCCTTTTCAAGACAGTACTCCTTGTATCCCGAACCTTTTGGGACTCTTGCATCCATTGTCGCCAAGCCAAGACAGCCACAGGAACACGCCCCCCCACAGGAGTACAATGGCATTTGCCTACACCTGAAAGACCTTGGGGGGGGGGGCATTTCCATCACTTTCCTGATCTGTTTACCTGTTTCCGCTGGATTTATAGCCGTGCTCATGGTGGTGGACATGCTAACCAAGATGGTGCATTTCAAATCACTGCTCAACTATTTATCCAGCACATCTTCAGACTACATGGCCTACCTGACACCATAGTATCTGACCGAGAACCTCAATTCACTGCCACATTTTGGAAAGAACTTATGACTGCACTCCAGGTCCAAGTTTCCTTGGTTTCCACCTACCACCCCCAGACAGATGGGGCTTCCGAAAATGTTATTGGCATCCTGGAGCAACACCTGAGCTGTTTTGTCCACGACTGACAGAAAGATTGGGTGAAATATCTTCCCTTAGCCGAGTTTGCCTTTAATAACTCTGAACATACTTCCACGCAGACCACGCTGTTCTGCACAAACTACAACTTCCACCCTCAATTTTTTCCACTCACATTCTCTGATTCCCCAGTTCCAGTCGCTGGAGATTTTGTGACTAAACTGCACGTTGTACACGACCAGGTCCAGCATTCCTTGACCAAAGCCAAGGAAGACTACAAACGATTTGCGGATCGTTCTCAGAAAGACACTCCACCAAATACCTTTCCTCTGAAAAACCCAGCCGCTTGACCAACATTTTGTAGGACCTTTCCTGTCGAAAGGTCATCAATCCAGTGACCTACCATCTGACATTGCCCAGATCCATGCATGTACACTTTGTTTTTCATCGCTCTCTCCTTGTTCCAGTGAGCCTTGATTCTCTGCTTCATCTGCAAGTTCCAGCTCCTATTGTTCCTGATGCCCCACACCCAGCACCCTGACCTACCATCTGACATTGCCCAGATCCATGCATGTACACTTAGTTTTTCATCGCTCTCTCCTTGTTGCAGTGAGCCTTGATTCTCTGGTTCATCCGCCAGTTCCAGCTCCTGTTGTTCCTGATGCCCCATGCCCTGACTCAGAGTTCCCCTGTCCCGCTTGAACATTACTGGCCTCCAGGACTCTTGTTGGTTTGATGACTGATTCCAGTGCCTGGTCCAAAGGTCAGGGCAGGAGGGAGGGAAGAGCATGCCTCTGATTGGCTTTTGGTGAAGTGTCCTGTGCATCCAAAAAGCCAGGGTGAATGGGCTTTTGGGCCTGTTCGGTGAAGGGGCTGGGACGAAGAGGCTGGGACGGAAGGAGCTGGGACAGAAGGGCTGGGCCAAAGACCTTGGGCCAATTCAGCCAAGGAGAAAAGGCAGCACCCAATGTCTGGGGCAGAATACTTGGGACCAATCAGGCATGGCCAAGCGGAGAAGTGGAAAGTCCTAGACCCCTTGATATCTGGGGTTTAGTTCAAAGGGTTTGGTATTTGTCTTCAAGATGTCTCGATCAATGCCTTTTGAGACATAAACTATGAAGTTGTTTTCATTTCATATCATGTTGACAGCAGATAAGATTGTAACTAAGTTTTTTCTTATTTTAAAATGGTAATTAAGTTTGGTTTTTTTTTGAGATAGCCAATGGTACCATTTCACCCAGGCCTTGTAGAAGTCAAATTCATCCCTATTTTGGATCTCCATTGTGAGTTTGGACATTTCTGCATATTCCATAATTTTAGTTAAGATATTTAAGGTAGTTGGAGTTTTTTCTTGCTTCCAAAACTGCACATATAAAATTGTCACTGTAGTAAGAATGTGAAAAATAATGTACTCTTCTTTTTTAATATTTTGCCTAACAATTCCTAAAAGGAATAGCTCTAGTTTAATTTGAATTGTCTGAGAGGTAATCTGATCTAGGTTTTTGATTTTTTGCCAGTATTTTTTAGAGATGCTGCAGGTCCACCAAATATGGTAGTAAGTTCTGGGTTCCTTTTTGCATTTCCAGCAGAGAGGTGACATATTCGGAAACATTTTGGTGAGTCTAACAGGTGTAGATGCCACCAGTAGGGCATCTTGTATTTCCTTATAGGAAGTTGCCATTGTTAATTTATAGTTTGTAGTCCAAATTTTTTCCCATTCATTTAAGTTAATTGAGTAACCAAAATTTTGGGCCCATGCAACCATTGTCCCTTTGACTTCTTCTATTGCATCGTGTTCTAAAAGAAAATTGTAAATTTTGGATACTGTTTTTCCTTCTGGGCCTAGGATAATCCTATCTAGCATATTAATTTTTTGAAAACCAAATTTAGTTTTATGTTCTTTGTATTTTGATTTAATTTGTAGGTAGAGTAACCAATCAACATTAATCCCTTTTCCCGTTTTTGTTTAGTAATTAAGTCATTGTTGTCATTTAGTAATTGTTCATATGTTATAGTTTTATTGGAGAGTATGGCATTCGGGTATATTATTGCTTCAGTTGGGGATACTGTATTTTGGTATGCAGTGATATTGTGGTTTTTTATGTATTGCCAGGTATCTATTAGAGCCCTTCTTATGTGGCAATGTTTAAAATATTTTGGTATTTTATGATCTTCAGCTGTTAAGAAGGCGTGCCACACGAATTGAAGATCAAACCCTTCAAGGCTTAGTACTCTTTGGTTTTTTAGTAGTATTCATTCCTTCAATAGATTTAAGATCGGCAGACCCATCAGACAGCAGGGGAATCCCTTTAGTCGACTCGCGAAGGAACTGGCCTTTTGGGTTGGTCTGAAGACGTGCTCAAGGAAGCTGCAAGGAAATGAGGAAACATAGTTGGAGTGAGATGAGTAAAGGACGTTTAGGATTGATCGATGCCTGTGGATTGTAATGGATTTTGAACCCCTTCTATGGCATTTGACTTCGGCAAGAGACTGTGCCATATCGGTCAAAAGGCGGCAACTGTGATTGTGGTTTCTGGCTAATGGCAGCAGAAAATGAGCAGCAATAGGCCGAATAAGTGGATTCTTTTGAGTCAATCCCTGTATCATCTGGATATTCTGCTGGACTCCATGCGAAACAATTGCAGTGGTAGAGTGGAAATAACATTGGATGGAACAGCCAAGGGAAAAAGTTACCTGCAAGTGTTGATGGTGAGAGAAAGTTGTTTTGACAGACTAATTAGAGCAGATTGAGTCACAAAACCAGAGGTTATTCCCTTCCTTTTCACCTCTTATTTCATTTTTTATTTCTAGCCTCTCAGTTTTTGTAACTCAGTGAATGAAAAATAGTGACTGAAAAACTCCTGAATCCCCAACCCTTTCTGAATGTGCATTTCCTGACTTACTGAACGGGACTATTAAATCAGCCAAGAAAAAAGGGGGGGGGGCTCTTTGAAGCATTGTTGAAACTCAAGAACATTTTGCTGATTTAAGACTCTTTGCTGATAATATACCATGAGTAAAAACTTTGAGATTTTACTAAACTAACACGTTACATCTTTTTTTGTTTCTTATTCTTATACTTTTGACTTCTCCTTTCTTTCCTAACCCCCCCCCCCGTTACTTGAATAAGTCTTATAGTTACTGTTGTGTTAGTTATTACTGTATAATATTACTATTACACTTATTACTATTAGAAACATAGAAACATAGAAGACTGACGGCAGAAAAAGACCCCATGGTCCATCTAGTCTGCCCTTTTACTATTTCCTGTATTTTATCTTACAATGGATATATGTTTATCCCAGGCATGTTTAAATTCGGTTACTGTGGATTTACCAACCACGTCTGCTGGAAGTTTGTTCCAAGGATCTACTACTCTTTCAGTAAAATAATACTTTCTCATGTTGCCTTTGATCTTTCCCCCAACTAACTTCAGATTGTGTCCCCTTGTTCTTGTGTTCACTTTCCTGTTAAAAACACTTCCCTCCTGAACCCTATTTAACCCTTTAACATATTTAAATGTTTCGATCATGTCCCCCCTTTTCCTTCTGTCTTCCAGACTATACAGATTGAGTTCATTAAGTCTTTCCTGATACGTTTTATACTTCAGACCTTCCACCATTCTTGTAGCCCGTCTTTGGACCCGTTCAATTTTGTCAATATCTTTTTGTAGGTGAGGTCTCCAGAACTGAACACAGTACTCCAAATGTGGTCTCACCAGCGCTCTATATAAGGGGATCACAATCTCCCTCTTCCTGCTTGTTATACCTCTAGCTATGCAGCCAAGCATCCTACTTGCCTTTCCTACTGCCCGACCACACTGCTCACCCATTTTGAGACTGTCAGAAATCACTACCCCTAAATCCTTCTCTTCTGAAGTTTTTGCTAACACAGAACTGCCAATGCAATACTCAGATTTAGGATTCCTTTTCCCCAAGTGCATTATTTTACATTTGGAAACATTAAACTGCAGTTTCCATTGCTTTGACCATTTATCTAGTAACGCTAAATCATTTACCATATTACAGACCCCTCCAGGAATATCAACCCTATTGCACACTTTAGAGTCATCGGCAAATAGGCAAACCTTCCCTACCAAACCTTCCCCTATGTCACTCACAAACATATTAAAAAGAATAGGACCCAGAACAGACCCTTGTGGCACACCGCTTGTAACCTGTCTCTGCTCAGAATACTCGCCATTAACAATAACTCTCTGATGTCTATGCTTCAGCCAGCTTGAAATCCACTGAACTATCCAGGGATTAAGTCCAATCTTCACTAATTTATCTATCAGCTCTTTATGTGGAACCGTATCAAAGGCTTTGCTGAAGTCCAGATAGGCAATATCCACGGCACCACCTTGATCCAACACCTTTGTGACATAGTCAAAGAACTCAATGAGATTAGTCTGACACGATTTGCCTTCAGTAAAGCCATGCTGATTTGGGTCCAATAAGTTATTGTTTTTTAGATGCTGATTTATCCTCTTTTTGAGTAGAGTCTCCATCATTTTAACTACAACTGATGTCAAGCTAACTGGCCTGTAGTTTCCAGCTTCTTCTCTACTGCCCTTCTTGTGGATAGGCACAACACTGGCCATTCTCCAATCCTCAGGAACATCTCCTGTTAACAGGGATTGGTTAAACAACTCAGTCAGGGGGGTAGCAATGACAGATCTGAGTTCTTTAAGAACTCTGGGATGGATGCAATCTGGACCCATTGCCTTATTTATCTTTAATCTTTCAAGTTCTTCTAAGACATCGGCTTCTAAGATCACTGGAGCTGAATCCGTACAGCTGGAAGCAATGCTATATCCCTCTATAGTATTATTTTGTAAGGTGTCCTTTGAGAAAACTGAACAGAAGTAGCTATTGAAATGGTCAGCGATCTCCTTATTCCCATTAATGCATGTATTATTCCCGGTACTAAGCTTTGTGATGCTGCAGTTTTTCTTCTTCCTATCACTAATATATCTGAAGAAGGTTTTATCCCCCTTCTTTACAGATTTTGCTATTTCTTCCTCTTTTGAGGCTTTAGCAGCATATATTATCTGTTTCGCCTCCTTCTGTCTCATTTTATACACCTCTCTATCAGCTATACTTCCAGACTCTTTAGTATCTCTTTAGTATCTCTTTAGTATCTCTTTAGTAACAATTAGTATTGCTATTATTGTTACATTTATATAGAACTACTTTATTTATTATTGACATATATTAATTATAACCTATATTATCTTTTCAATACTCTTTTAGAGATATGACATTTGGATCTAATTTGAGAAGGATATAATTATTCAGATTAGTTAAATTACCTTTATGATGAATTAACACTTGAAATAAATTATTAATTTATACCTAATTTACACCTAATTAATTGAATTTTCTATTGCGATATTTGATTCTGATTCTGTATTTATTTATTCTACCTATATACATATGCTGATTGGATTTACAATTATACTTAATTCTTAACTTAATTTTCTTGAGCTTCGTTTTCTCAACCCATATTGAATATACCAATTTACATCTATCTATTGATTGTGGTCCATATTAGGAATCATTTATAAATTCATAAGTTTAAATTTTTTATACAGTTTGCAATAACCTTAACTAGTGAAAAATCAAATACTAAATTGCTATCTAGTGTTTTACATCATAACCCCGAGTCTTCGGAGAGGGGTGGCATACAAATCCAAATAATAAATAAAATAAATAAATAAATATTTATAATTATTGTTTAATATAAATCTATAATACATTTAAGCTGTCACGTATTTACTAAATATCCAATCAGGAAAGATACCAAATTGGGATAGATAGTATTGAAACTCAAATAACCCACCTTGCATGATTAAACTGGAATCAGTTTGGAATTCAGAATGTCATCTACAAGCACAAATACGATAACCAAGGCCTGGAAGAAGGCCCCAGCTCAGCCCTCAACTCTGGTTACCCAATGTAATACAGAAATGCCCCCAATGACAAAAGACCAACTACACAAACTAAACAAGCATCATCCATTACTCTAGCCTCATCGCAAGAGATGATGATAAAAATGCAAGAGTCAATAGACCACAATTATGAGACAATGAGAGGTAACATGGGTGCAATGAAGGACATTAAAAGAATTGATGATTGTGTAGGGCGCCTCGATGAAAGAAGGGAGACTGTTCATGGAATTCTTACACAAAATGACCAAAATATTAAGAAAATGGAGGAACTAAATGAATGAATGGAAAATTGATTGCAATTTGTGGAATGCAGAATGGAATACGTTAACAAAAACATAGAAGAGGCAATAATAAACCTAGAACTCAAAAAATCAATGTTCTTCCTGATTTCAGAATGTCACCGAATCAAATGATGAAGACCTACTCCAAGTAATGGCAGAAATACTTGCAACTATTACAAACAAAACCCCTCAAGAAATGACTCAACAAATAGATGAAATATATAGATTCTTTACAAGTTTTACAAGAAGAAATTGATTAGCTAGAGAAGTACACATTAGATTTACCAAATGAACTACAAGGGACGAGGTCTACAATCTATTGAAAGAAAACACTGCAAAGGGCAAAGAAATAGTAGTACTTCATCAAATCCCACGTGTTCGAGAAAAGCCAAAACCTTATCAAACTCCAGCCAACAAATTAAGTAGAAATAAAATATCCTTTAGGTGGCTAATTCCTGAGGGTATGTTGGTAACCGTGGTCAGCACAAAATATAATATCACCTCTGTAGAAGATGCCAAAAGGTTATTCTGTCAAGTGGACCAATTTTAAGGATTAGCCCCACCTCACCATCTCAGATTGAACTCTTATATTTTTTCAACAACTTGAAGGAAAGTGCAAATTGGAAGTCCTCATTGCTGCTGTGTTCTTGTACACCTGCCAAAAATCAACTTGAAAGGCCAAGTAGTTTTGAAACTACAGCAGCCTGAAGATTGCAGTGTACCATCTAATTTTCCATGAATAAAATGTGGTATTTGGTTAGTAACTAATATCAATCATCAAAAAAAGTTGCAAGTTCCCCCCCCCCTAATTTTGTCATTCAGTTACATACATTTTGTTTTAATTAAATTCCTTCCTTAATGTTCAAGGCTCGCCTTGAAGGGACATAATTAGTACCAGTACATAGTAAAGGTTCTGCCAGAAATCTGATGACACCAAAGAGTTCTCCTGAAGAAAAAAGGTTGAAATACACTGTTTTAAACAAAGAAGTTGGAGTTAAAGCAACAAGGGAGGAATATGGAAGAGAAGGCCCAACGACAAGAACACAGATGGAGGCAAGGAAGAAAAAGGAAAGAGAACCCACAAACTAAATCGCGATACAATGAAATAAGATTTTCAGTTAATATTAATGGATTGAACACACCTAGCAAAAGGAAAAATATTTTTCACAAACTTTTACAACAAAACTTTAATATAATATGTCTTCAGGAAACTCATATTAAAAAAGAAGATGGTGCCATTTTACATTCTCTAAGCCTTGGGGAAGTCTTTTCCTTCCTTGCAGCGGTCAAAAAATGGGGAATAGTTATCTATGTTAAATCAAAATTAAATCCAAAATTCATTCATGCAGATGAAAATGGATGAGTAGTTATGATAAAAATTACTATAGGAGTCAAAAAATTACTATAGTTGCAATTTGGACAAGTAAATCAGTTCCCGTAGATTAGTTTCATTAGTTGAATTCATCCTCTTATCCATAATCTCAAACTGAATATGATCCACCACGTACCGATACCAATTTTGTATTGTCAATTTTGTCGCATCCTTCCAACCTAGGACTATTACCGCCTGAGTGCTTTCTATCGCTGCTTCTTTTATTTCTCTAAAATCTCCCATCTCATTATTATTATTATTTATTAGATTTGTATGCCACCTCTCTCCACAGACTTTTAACTAATACCGCCCCTTCTTTTGTAATTGTCCATCGTATATTTAACATCCTATTAATATCCTCTTGCACTTTTTTCCAAAATTTCTGCACTTCCGGACATTCCCTAATCATATGCATAAACACTTCCTTATTTTCACACCTGTGCCAACAAGTATTCTTAACATTCTGCTGAAAGTATGCAAGTTGAGCAGGTGTGTGATACCACTTATGTAGTATTTTCCTTCTCTGGGGTGGCGCAGCAGATAGAGTGCTGTACTGCAAGCCACTGAAGCTGACTGTAGATCTGTAGATCAGCGGTTCAAATCTCATCACCAGTTCAAGGTTGACTCAGCCTACCATCCTTCCGAGGTGGGTAAAATGAAGACCCGGATTGTGGGGAAAATATGCTGGCTATTAAAGAGTGCTATTGATAACATGTTGTAAGCCGCCCTGTGTCTAAGGAGAAGGGCGGCATAAAAATCGAATAAATAAATAAATAAATTTCTCTAACCCTTATATTCTTGATTTCCCTTATATTCTCCACTATATTCTTCATCTCTTGCACATCTGCTTGTAATTTACTTTGCCATCATTTAGTCAATCCCCGGAACACACACCCATCTGCTTGCAATAACATCTTTCATATATTACTTGCTTGCACCTTGGTGCTATCACCTTCTTCTCTTATTATTTTCTCTAACTCTATCTCCTCCCTTAGTAGTGCTTCTTTATTCTCCCTTTCATTCGAATATTTACATATTGCATTTATTTGTAGCCAACTTCCCTGGCCCAGCCACCATCTTCCTCGTATAACTGTTCTATTCTAGTTATCCCTTTTCCCTTCAACTTTCCTATTATCGCATTTAAATTTGTTTCATTATCTGTTTATTACATATAACGATAACGATTTGGATTTGTATAATACTAGTTTCCCCTGCCATTTTTTCCAAATTTCCATGGCCCCTTTCAAGGGACATATTAGAATAGAATAGAATAGAATAGAATAGAATTTTTATTGGCCAAGTGTGATTGGACACACAAGGAATTTGTCTTGGTGCATATGCTCTCAACGTACATAAAATAAAATATACATTTGTCAAGAATCATGTGATACAACACTTAATGATTGTCATAGGGGTCAAATAAGCAATGAAGAAGCAATATTAATAAAAATCTTAGGATATACGCAACAAGTTACAGTCATACAGTCAACATGGGAGGAAATGGGTGATAGGAATGATGAGAAAAACTAGTAGAATAGAAGTGCAGATTTAGTAGAAAGTCTGACAGTTTTGAGGGAATTATTTGTTTAGTAGAGTGATGGCGTTCGGGAAAAAACTGTTCTTGTGTCTAGTTGTCTTGGTGTGCAGTACTCTGTAGCGACGTTTTGAGGGTAGGAGTTGAAACAATTTGTGTCCAGGATGCGAGGGGTCAGTAAATATTTTACCCGCCCTCTTTTTGACTCGTGCAGTATACAGGTCCTCAATGGAAGGCAGATTGGCAGCAATTGTTTTTTCTGCAATTCTGATTATCCTCTGAAGTCTGTGTCGGTCCTGTTGGGTTGCAGCACCAAACCAGACAGTTATAGAGGTGCAGATGACAGACTCAATGATTCCTCTGTAGAACTGAATCAGCAGCTCCTTGGGCAGTTTGAGCTTCCTGAGCTGGCGCAGAAAGAACATTCTTTGTTGTGCTTTTTTGATGATGTTTTTGATGTTAGGTGACCATTTTAAGTCTTGAGATATGATAGAACCTAGAAATTTGAAGGTCTCTACTGTTGATACTGTGTTGTCTAGTATTGTGAGAGGTGGAAGGGTGGAAGGGTTTCTCTTAAAGTCTACCACCATTTCTACAGTTTTGAGTGTGTTCAGTTCTAGATTGTTCTGGTCACACCACAAGGATAGTTGTTCAACTTCCCGTCTGTATGCGGATTCATCATTGTCTCGAATGAGTCCGATCACTGTTGTATCATCTGCAAACTTCAGTAGTTTAACAGATGGATCGTATGAGATGCAGTCATTAGTGTATAGAGAGAAGAGAAGTGGTGAGAGTACACAGCCTTGGGGGGCATCTGTGCTAATTGTACATATATCTGATGTGATTTTTCCTAGCTTCACCTGCTGCTTCCTGTCTGTTAGGAAGCTTGTGATCCACTTACAAGTGTGTTCAGGTACCGCTAGCTGATTTAGTTTGGTTAAGAGAATGTCCGGTACAATGGTATTGAATGCTGAACTGAAGTCCACAAAGAGGACCCTGGCGTAGGTCATTGGAGATTCAAGATGTTGAAAAATGTAGTGTAGAGCCATATTAACAGCATCATCTGTTGATCTATTTGCTCGGTATGCAAATTGCAGGGGGTCTAACAGTGGATCCGTGATGGCTCTCAAATGGAACATCACTAGCCTTTCAAAGGTTTTCATAACTACAGATGTTAGAGCAACTGGTCTGTAGTTATTCAGTTCCTTGATGGAGGGCTTCTTTGGCACTGGGATGATAGTCGAGCGTTTGAAGCAGGAAGGAACATAGCACAACTCTAGTGATTTGTTGAAGATTTGGGTGAAGATGGGGGCCAATTGGTCAGCACAGACTTTTAAGCAAGAAGGAGTTATCTTGTCTGGGCCTGGTGCTTTTCCAGGCTTCTGTCTGAGAAATAGATCTTTCACTTCCTTTTCTGTGATCACTAGGGGTTGTAAACACAATGGGATGGGTTCAGTTGTAGAAGATTTAGCTGTTGTTGGTGTGTCTGGGATGGAGGTTGTGCACGTAAGTGGTTGAGGTTTCTTTTCAAACCTGCAGTAGAACACATTCAGGTCATCTGCCAATTGCTGATCTCCTTCAGCTTGGGAAGGTGGTTTGCTGTAACAGGTTTATCTAGTTTATCTAGATCGCTCTTATTCCACCTTTATCCCACTCATCTCTTTTTCCAACTTCACCCATTTATTTTCAAATAGTTGCGACTCCATTAATCTTTCAATTTGAAACACATCTCTTTACAACTCCAAACTGGGGCTTCCTCATCCATTATCTTTTTCATTAGCTATTAACCACTTTTCCTTACTCTCCGTTTTTTATCTTCTTCAAACCAACCATTGAGTTATTTGTCCCAATCCCTTAACCATGCTGCTGATAAACCACCTGTCAATACCTGAAACAGATATATCATCTTAGGAGCTATCATCATTTTTAATGCTCTTATTTTGGCCATTCTCCTTAACCATTTTTCTTTCCAACTCGTCATCTGTTTTAACATTTTCCTCCGTATCTGTATATAGTTCCCCTCCACAATTTTCCTTGGATTGCTCAATAACCAAACTCCCAAATATTTCATTTTCTTTAGTCCCAACTTCAACCTTGATTCCTTCCTAATTTCTATCTGCTTTCTTGGACCTATGTTTAAACACATAATCACTGATTTTTCCATATTGACCGATAACCCCGATTGCTGTTTAAACTCTTGCAAAATAGTTTTTATACCTTTAATCCTCTCCATAGGGATTTGGGTCAATATGATTGCATCATCTGCCAATAGGTTTAATTTCATTTCTAATTCTTCTATTTTATATCCTTCCCAAGTACAGTGGTACCTCTACCTGAGAACGCCTCTACTTAAGAACTTTTCTAGATAAGAATCGGGTGTTCAAGATTTTTTTTTGCATCTTTTTAAGAACCATTTTCTACTTAAGAACCCAAGCCTGGAAAAATTCCCAAGGAAATTTGAGAATAGCACAAAGGCCTGGCCAGTTTTCTGCCATTCCCGTTTAATCCTGGCCATCTCAGGCTTTTCTGGGCTGCCAGAGGAGCCTTTTGGTGGCGCTTAAGGAGGCTTTGGCAGTCCACAGCAAACAAAGCATTTTCTTTTCTCTGGGCACTTGGAGAGGGAATAAAACACTTTGCTATGTTGACTTCCTTGCGCTGCATCCCATACACCCGGTGCAAGATTGCCTCCTGGAGCAACTTGGCACGAAAAGGCAAAAAGGGGCACTCACCCCAGCCAGATCAACTCGACTTCAGCCAAATCAAGGAGTCACCACAGTGAAGGAAAGGCACTGGCTACAAAGCGAGCGAGAGAAGGGACCCCTTCAGTATGGGAGGGAAGAGGAAGCAGCCTTTCAGTCAAAGGAGCAGGAGGTTCCCACCTTGTCGCCCACCTGGGTTTCTGTCTCTGGTGCAGTGTATGGGAGGCAGACTCGCACAGGTGTGTGGCAGGCATGTGCTCCTCGCTGCCTCAGAGTCCCCCCCCCCTTTTTTTAAGCCTTAAAGTTTTGGATTTTTTGATTCCCCTCACCTCACCATCTTCCTTCGGAAGCGACTCTCCTCCTCCTCTTCTTCCTTCTCCTTCCACCCAAATTCCAAGCTTTTATTTCTTCCCTAATGGGTTTGCAAGCATTATTTGCTTTTATATTGATTCCTATGGGAAAAATTGCTCCTACTTACAAACTTTTCTACTTAAGAACCTGGTCACGGAATGAATTAAGTTCTTAAGTAGAGGTGCCACTGTATTGTCTTGTTTTATCTTATTAGCTAATGTCTCCATTGCCTTTACAAATAACATTGGGATAATGGGCAGTCCTGTTTAGTACCAGTTTGAATTTCAATCCTCTGTGTTCTTTGCCATTCACTCTTATATATGCTTCATTTCTTTTCCTATTGAAAATACTTCCCTCCTGAACCTTATTTAACCCTTTAACATATTTAAATGTTTCGACCATGTCCCCTTTTCCCTCTGTCCTCCACACTACACAGATTGAGTTCATTAAGTCTTTCCTGATAAGTTTTATGCTTAAGACCTACCATCATTTTTGTAGCCCGTCTTTGGACCCATTCAATTTTATCAATATCTTTTGCAGATGAGGTCGCCAGAACTAAACACAGTATTCCAAGTGTGGTCTCACTGTCTCCCTCTTCCTGCTTGTTATACCTCTAGCTATGCAGCCAAGCATTATACTTGCTTTCCCTACCGCCTGACTGCACTGTTCACCCATTTTGAGACTGTCAGAAATCACTACCCCTAAATCCTTCTCTTCTGAAATTTTTGCTAACACAGAACTGCCAATACAATACTCAGATTGAGGATTCCTTTTGCCCAAGTGCATTATTTTACATTTGGAAACATTAAACTGCAGTTTCCATTGCTTTGACCATTTATCTAGTAAAGCTAAATCATTTGCCATATTACAGACCCCTCCAGGAATATCAACCCTATTGCACACTTTATAGTCATCGGCAAATAGGCAAAACTTCCCTATCATACGTTCCCCTGTCACTCACAAATATATTAAAAAGAATAGGAACCAGAACAGACCTTTGTGGCACACCGCTTGTAACCAGGCTCTGCTTAGAATACTCACCATTAACAACAACCCTCTGATATCTACGCTTCAGCCAACTGAAAATCCACTGAACTATCTAGGAATTGAGTCCAATCTTCACTCATTTATCTATCAGCTCTTTATGTAGAACCGTATCAAGGGCTTTGCTGAAGTCCAGATAGGCAAAATCCACGGCACCATCTTCATCTTTTATAAAATTCTGTAAACCCATCAGGGTCAGGTGCTTTGGCTTGTTTTAACCCTTTAATTACTTTAGCAATTTCATCCTGTGTGATTTCTACATTCAATATTTGTTTATCCTCTTCATTTACTATTTTCCCAACATCAAAAGCATTTACCTGCTCTTTACCGTATCTAACTGCTCCACTAGGGTCTCTTGATGTTAATATACATGATTTTTCTTTCCTCTTCTTTACATATCTTGCCATTTCATTCATTGATTTTGTCCCCAAACTCATTATTTTTTGTCTCATTGTCATTCTCATTTTTTTCCATTGGATCTCATCAAACAATTTCAATTGTTTCCTTTACAATTTCAATAGGGTATTCCCTTCCCTACTCTTGGTTATTCTCTCTTTTAAAAAAAATAATTTTATTTACAAATATACAAAACATAAAAAATAATCAAAACAAATAACAGTTGAGTCTTAGTACAATACGTCTAAATATAAAAGTATAACAATTAATAAACATATAGACTTATAGAGAGGGGGATAGAGGGAAGATAGAAAATAGATAGGAGAAGAAGGGGGAAGAAAGAGGGGAGAAGCAAGAAGATAAAGGAAAGAAGAAAGAAAAGGAAGAGAAAGGGGTGGGCGAGTGTACGGTGGCGCTGTGTTGAGAATATGAACTAATTTCAAATTTGTTAGCTCGTTACCTTGGATCAGATTAGTCATGTAGATAGGTAAAAGCAAGCGTTGAATTAATCGAAATATAGAGATTTTGGAACTAAAAATAAAAATTTTGTATTTATATATCTAATATCTCTTGTTACTATTAAAAAGGAAAAGAGAGAATATATACTGGATTTGTATCTGGTCAAATTTATACAGATCATTTCATTATTACAGCATATTATTCTCTTTTTTTTTTAACCATCTGTAGAAGGGATCCCAACAGTTATTCAATGAGGACTCGATTTCATTTCTGACTAACATGGTTAGTTTAGTCATCTCTGCGCAGTATTTAATTTTCTTAACTATTGCGTCTTTTGGAGGTATGTCTTCATTTTTCCACCACTGCGCAAATGTTAATCTGGCTGCGGTGGTTAAATGAATGATTAGGTGTATTTGGATTTTGGGCAGATTTTGTCTAAGGATACCCAGAAGGAAGCATTCCGGAGTTTTTTCTATTTCAACTTTAATATTTCATCAATCCAGAGTCCAATTATATTCCAGTAATTCTGTGCTTTTTTACATTGCCACCATAGGTAGAAGTAAGTACCTAGTTCTTGATGACATTTCCAGCAGTAAGGTGATAGTTGGTTATTTAGTTTTGTTAATTTTATCGGGGTAATGTGCGACCTGTAGAACATTTTAATTAAATTTTCTTTGTAGGATGTAGCTATGGTTAATTTATAATTTCTGTTCCATAATAATTGCCATTCATCTTCTTTGATTTCTATTTTAAGATCGAGGTTCCATTGTTTAATGTTTATTTTTATATTAGTATTATCAAATTCGTTAAAGGTTAGATAGCAATAAAAAAATTTAATCAGTTGTTCCTGGGATCCTGTACATAATTTATCTAAAGGAGCATTTTTGACTATTCCTGGCTTGTTTTTATCTTTGTTAAATTTAGATTATATCTGTAGATACTCCCACCATTCTGTTTTTTGACCCATGTTTTCTAATTCTGTTCTGGTTTTGATTTCTCCATTAATATTTATTATGTCTTTGTACCTTATTATATTATTTTTTTGTGGAAGTTAGGGTGTACATAAGCTTCCAACGGGGCATACCAAAGTGGGATTCCTTTGTAGAGTTTTATCCTGACTTTTTTCCAAGTGTACACTAGGGATTTCCTAATCAAATGGTTGGTGAAATATTTGTGCGTTTTAGATTTTTCATCCCAAAGGTAATAATGCCATCCTGAATGAAGGTCATGTCCTTCTAAATTTAATAGCCTAGTATTAGATAGGAGCATCCATTCTCTTATCCATGTTAGGGATGCGGCGATGTAATAATCTTTCCAAATTGGTAAGGCCAGGCCTCCTTCTTCTTTTCTATCCTGTAAATATTTTAGACGAATTCTGGGACGCTTATTCTGCCAAATAAAATTACTGGTGATTCTATTCAATTTTATAAAAAATTCTTGTTTCAGATGGATTGGAATTGTTTGGAATAAAAATAGTATTTTTGGCAAATGTTACATTTAATAGCTGCTATTCTCCCTAATAATGAAAATTGTAGTTTCTTCCATTTCGCAAAATCATTTTGTACTTTGTTCATTAATTTGTCATAGTTATTTTCTTTTATGCTAGAAACTTTAGCTGTCATATTAATACCAAGATTTTTTTTTTGTTGTTATTTGAATATCTAATTTGGACATTAAAATAGCTTCCCTACTCTTGGTTATTCTCAACTGTTCTTGTATCAAAACTATTTTCCTTATCCTGCCCTCCCTTTCTCTACCACACCTCTTTCTTATATCTACTTCCATACATATACATTGTCCCCTCATACATGTGTTGCATGCATCCCAAACAATTGATTGTTGTATATCACATCATTAATTCTAAAATATTCACTTAACTCTGTCTTCAGTTATTTTTATCTTGTTCATTGGAGGCTACCGCCACATTGTATCTCCAGATCTTTGATTACATTCCTGACACATTTTCAATTCTGCCAATAGTGGGGCATGACCTGACAGCCAAATACTTTTAATTTCTACTTTTAAAACTTGTATATTTCCCACCCTATTCATTAATATATACAGTGGTCCCTTGACTTTCGCGGGGGCACACATTCCAAGATCGCCCGCGCAAGTCAAATTTCCTCAAAGTAGAGAAGCTCCCTTCCTTCCTCCCCCTCCATTCCTGATTTTACTTATCCCCAGAACAAGCAGAGGCAACAGGGCGGCAAGCTGGGGGCTTTGCTGAGCTTGCTGCCGGCGTCTTCCATGGCGGCGGCGGCAGCACTGGTGCTCAGGTTCAAGGCCGGGAAAGGGGAAGCTCAAGAGGGATCTAGGCCAGGACTCAAAGCTAGGATTCCAGGCCGGTCAGTTGGGAGGTCGGTTGGCTTAGGTGGGTGGGGGAAGAAGAGGCAGCGGCAGCGGGCGGCAGTAAGCAATGGCGGCGGAAAAAGAGGCAGCACGGCCCCCTGACCCAACAATGCCCTCAGCTCCTTCCGCTCGGGTGAGTTAGAGTGGTCTTGTCCACCTGCAAGGCTGGGCTTCAAGTGGAGCATACCAACACCAAGAATTAAAGGAGAGGGATCGGGAGGCTGGGGCAGAAGCGGATCTTTTTAAATATATTACATATTTAAATTTTAAAAATAAAAAAAATGCCATGGGTTTTCAAAAAAATTATTTATTTATTTTTTGAAAACACGTTGTATAGACTTTTCGTGAAAGTTGGACCTGCGAAAGTAAAGGGACCACTGTAATCGATGCAACTAAATGTATGATATCTTGCTGAATAATAAGTACTTCTATTTGGTAGGTCTGCATGAAGGTCCATCTTATTAAGTCTGTTTAAATGTAGCATTCTACTATTTCTAATCTCATTTGTTAATTGCATGTTAAAATCTCCTGCCAAAAACATTGTGCCCTCCATAAAATTGTCCAACTTTCTCTTTGTGATTATTGTAAATTGTTTTGTTTTTGCATTTGAGGCATAAATTGCCGCCAATGTCAATTTCTTTTGATTTATTTTTCCTTTAACAAATAACCACCTCCCTTTGCTGTCTCTCTGAACTCCCACCTGCTCAAATGAGACCCTCTGGTAAATAAAAATCACAGTACCTCTAATATTTTGGGTATCACGAGATTCATATATCCAATTTCCAATTTTTATCATTTACCAGTTTGTCCCTTCCTCGGTGTCTTTTATGCCTTTCTGTGAAAACCATAACATCTACCAATGTTCCCTCTAATTTTTTTTCGGTGTGCATGGAAAAGTATAGTGTCTGAGCGGCAGTCCCTTTGGGTCTGGGTGGCATAGAAGTATAAATAAATTAAATAAATAAATAAATAAATAAATAAAATAAACAAACAAACAAGAAAAAAATTCCCCTTTTTATTAAAAGAAATTAATAATAAAACAAAACCAAAATCTATTACTATTATTACTATCTTCTCCTCTTTTTCTATCCCTGTCTTCTCCCCCCTTGTGTGTGTGTGAGTGTGTGAACTCTTGAACCATTTCCAATAACAGATGAGGGCTATTGGAAATGGTTCAAGAGTTCACACACACATGTACACACACATGTACACACACACGTACACACACACACAAAAACGGCTGGGTTTTTTTTCTCTGTTATTATTTGGGTTCTTTTTACCATATGCTTTAAATCAAGAATTATTTCTCTCTCTTTCTCTCTCCCCCTCTTGCTCTCTCTCTCTTTCTCACTTTCTCTCTCCCTCTTTCTATGTCACTCTGTCTGTTGCTCTCTCTTTCTCTCTTGCTTTCTTTCTCTTGTTCTCTCTCTTGCTATATCTCTCCCCCCCTCTCTCTGTCAGCAAGGGGGCTGTGAGAGCGCTTTCTCCAAGTGCTTCTGGAACACCTGCCCTGCCTCTACTGCAGCCCCCTTGCTGAAAGTCTGGGACGAAAGCGCTCTCAGCGAAGGGGCTGCAAGAGGGGCGGGGCGGGGCGGGCATTCCCGAAGCGCGCGGAGAAAACCCTCTCTCGCAGCCCCCTGGCTGAGAGCGAGGATGGGAAGAAGCTGCAGCCGCTACAGCGACCGCCGCGGGAGAAGTCACGCCCCAAGGCAGGAGGCAGAGGAGAAAGCGGGCGAGGGGGCGGATCGGGTGGGCGAGGGGCAGCGCCGTGAGGCCAGGGGCACGAGGAGGCCAAAAGCACCGTGGGGAGGCAGGGGCGGCCGTGGCTCCCTTTCCTTCCACCCATTGTCTACTGCCGGTGCCTCCCCCCCCCAGGCTGCCAGGGGGATGGGGAGCGCATGCCCGTGGAAAAGGGTGCGTGGGGGTATTTTGTGGGCCGCGCATGCACATGCGCACAGCTTATAGTGAACAGTGACATCTACCTTGTTTTGCTTAGCCATCCTTAATGCTCTATGGCGTTTGAAATCTGATCCCAAATCAGTCACATTTAAAACCATTATAATACAATCACTCATAATATATACATTTAATCCCTTCCCCCTTTTGTTTTCCTCTTAGTTACTTGCTTTCCCCTTCTTCACTCTACTGACCCTCCCTGGAAGAGTGGGAGGACAAGAGTCCTTCCTTGAAGGCATCCATCCAGATTACGTTCCCACATCTTCGGGCTTGGCCTTACAACCACTTTTTTTAAAAAGTCTCCCTCCTCCTGTCCTCCTTTATTTTACCTTTACGAAATACCTCATTTTGCTTTACTCAAAAACCTTACAAGATCAAAATAACAACAAATTATTGATAGCATCTAAATAATTTAAGTCTGCAAGGCTTTTAAACTGCCCTCTTAGCAAAAATTTACAATGGTGTTGACAAAAATGAGTGGCACTTGCAGTTATGACTGTTGCAGTGTCCTTACAGTCACATGATTGAAATGTGGGTATTTTGTATTTAGTTGTTATTTACAACAATTGTAGTATCCCAGTCTTGTGACCAAGATTCTGATGCTTCACAGCTATCTTCCTACAAGTAGCCAATAGAGAAACTGGTAGTAAAATTACAAGTCTTTTTTAACAAATATGCTGAAGTCAAGTCATAAATCAGTCACAATCAAACATGTTTTTTCACTTAATGACCACAGCTCTTAGCAATAGACATACCAGCCTCAATTGTGATTATTAAGCAAAGACTACCTAATGGCTATTTTCCACAGGTAAATTCCACTTTCCTTGTGCATCTCTTTAATCTGGGTTCTACTTGCCCTGATGGGTAGGCTAAGATAGAGATTTTATTTTGAAGACATATCCTCAACAACCAGCAACCAAGTTGCCTCAGAAGCAGGAAGAGGGGACTGTGGAGATGACAGAACTTCTGTTCTTCTTTTTTCTACAAACGTATTTTTCTCCTTGGTAGAGATTGAGAGATATTTTGAAGTTGATCAATATTCACATGCAGGGGAAACTGACTTTGCGTACCTCAGGGTAAATCCTGGTAAAGAAGTAAATAAATATGGACTTCGGCCCTGGAGCCGGCGGAGGGCCACTCTTCCAAAGGGAAGCAATGAAAAACGAGACGCTGAGGTGTTCCTACATCGACAGTTCTATCCAAATCCTGTTCACGTTTCCTGAAAGTTGCCACCAGATCTAGAAGTCTAATTATTATATTACGAGGGGTTAAAACAGCTTTAGCAGGTAACCCTTTCTCCCCCCAAAAAAAATCGAATCCCAGTTACAACTGCAAGCGATGCTGTAAATACCGCAGCTTTCCCTTCCATCTGGTCCCGCCCAAAGTGGTGCAAAGCTTTCGCGATCCCTCGGCCAAAGGGCTGGAATAAGAGAAGGGGGCGCTGCCTCGAAAGAAGTAACCCCATTAGCTGAAGGAAGTGTTTGTTTCCACTTCGACCTGGAAGTGAAGATGACATGGAGGCGCCGGTCGAGCGCGGACCAAGCCCGGTTTGGGAACCCAATCGCTTGCCTCGGTTCTGGTACAGTCAGCGCGGCCATGTCCCAAGGAGGCAGGCAGGAAGAGGCAGGGGCAGGCGGCAGCGTCCGGAAACATCGGAGCGCCAGCGAATCCCTGCCCAGCTGCAGCTCCCAGACAAACCATAAAGAGCAGGATCGGAAGGAGCAAAAGAGAAATAAGCGGGTGGTGCAGCAAATCCAACAGATCCAACATCTGGAATCTTTGTAAGCAGATCTTCGTCGGTCCCTTGACTTGTTTATCCCCCTCCCCAATCCCGTGACCATTAACAGCACGCAAGTCTGTAAGGTTGGGATGGTACACTTCATAATCCTATGCACAACTACAGCTGGGTTGTGGTGTTGAAGTTGCCGTAGGCTGAGAGACAAAGGTTGGTGATTAGGATTGTATTCTATCGGCTTTCCACATCGCTGTGGGTTGTCAAAGTTTTCTATCTAGTTTCTTAAGAAAAAGCATGAGATTTATCCGCAACTAGCAGCCCATCAAGTCTTGGTGCCTATTTCAAGTTAACTACCCACTTCTGATCACCGTTAATTGAAGACATAGAAGAACACAGGAATATTGGCTCAGATAAACAAAAGAAAATAATCCAGGACCTAAAACGTTTTGAGGCCGTCTAACAAAAACCCCCTGAAAAGCTGCCCCACCTCACAGTAACATTCTGACTATGAATCAATGGTGTCGATGTCCATATAGTACTACTTTGGTAACTACAGTGGTACCTCTACTTAAGAACTTTTCTAGATAAGAACCGGTTGTTCAAGATTTTTTTTGCCTCTTCTTAAGAACCATTTTTTACTTAAGAACCCGAGTCTGGAAAAATTTCCCAGGAAATTTGAGAGCAGCATGAAGGCTGCTCTTCCTCCCCCTTTAATCCCGGCCATCTCAGGCTTTTCTAGGCTGCCAGAGGAGCCATTTGGTGACGCTTAAGAAGGCTTTGTCAATCCAGGCTTGGAGAGTTGAATAAAGCACTTCCTTGTGGTGACTCCCTTGTGCTGCCTCCCACACACCCGTTGTGAGGTTGCTTCCTGGAGCTTCTGAGTGCGGAAAGGCAAAAGGGGGAGCTTTGCCCTGGCTGGATCAACTCAGCTTCAGCCAAACTGAGGAGTCACCACAGTGAAGGAAAGGTGCCGGCTACAAAGCGAGTGAGCGAGAGAAGAGGGGAGCCCTTCAGCATGGGAAGGAAGAGGAAGCAAGTAGCAGCAGCAGCAACCACCTTTCTGTCAAAGGAGCAGGAGCTTCCCCACTCTTGCCCGCCTGGGTTTCTGTCTCTAACTCAGTGTATGGGAGACAGCCTCACGCTGGGGGTATGGGAGGTGCATGCTCCTCCTTGCCGCCTCAGTCCCTCTTTTTTTTTAAGCCTTAGATTTTGGATTTTTTTGATTCCCCTCACCTTCTTCCTTCGGCAGTGACTCGCCTCCTCTTCTTCCTCCTCCTCCTCCCACCCAAAATCTGAGCTTTTATTTCTTTCCTAATGGGATTGCACACATTATTTGCTTTTACATTGATTCCTATGGGAAGAATTGCTTCTACTTACAAACTTTTCTACTTAAGAACCTGGTCATGGAACAAATTAAGTTCTTAAGTTGAAGTACCACTGTACTTGAATCTTCAAATCAAGAATTGTGCTAAATGACTACTGTTCCATTTTAAACTCTGTTCATTTGTCTAAACTGTTCATAAAGGCAGGGCCGCCGATAGACGGGTATTACTGGGACTGCTGTCCCGGGCCCGGGGAAAATTGGAAAATTGGGGGCCCCCGGGCCCCGGCGCCCCCCAAAAACTCCCCAACCCCGAAGAGAGCCTGAATAATGGGGGGGGGGCGGGCCCGGGGCTTCTGCTGCTGAGCCCAGTCGACTACTGCAAGGCTGGCCTCGGCTCCCCTTCCCTAAACCCCCGCCAGCCCCCTCCTTCCCTTCCCGCCCTGCCCTCCTTCCCCGAGGCGTCCCTTGCCCAGCCCTTCCGGCGAAGATGGGCCTCCGCCCACGCAGAAAGCATCCTCCCTCACACCCAGCGCCGGCCATGGGGGCTTCCGCCGGCGCCTTCCGCAAGGCCCCCAGAGGAGCCGCGTGGGTCTCCAGACTTCTCCTGGTGAGTCCCCGCCGCAAGGATGCGGACGAGGGAGAAAGGGGAACCCGGCGCCTTGCGGTAGAGGGGTAGTTGGTTTGTGGGGAGCGGGGGAGGGAATTGTAAAAATCACAATTTCTTGCATTGCTTTTTCTTTCTTTCTCTCTTTCTCTCTTGCTCTTTCATTCTTTTTTCTTTCTCTTGCTTTCTTTCTCCCTCTTTCTTTCTCTCCTTCCTTCCTTCCCTCCTTCCATTTCTTTCATTCCCCCTCTCTTTTTATTTCTCTTTCATTCTCTTTCTTTTTCTTTCTTTCTCTTTCTTGCTCTTTTTCTTTCTCTCTTTTACCTTCCCTTCCTCTATTTCTTCTTTTCTTTCTCCTTCCTACCTTCTTCCCTCCCTCCCTTCCTTCAGTCCTTCCTCTCTTACTCTCCCCTTTCATAAGTTTCCTTCCTTCCTTCCTTCCTTCCTCTGTTCCTGTCCCTTCCCCCTTTCTTTCTTTCTTTCTTTCTTTCTTTCTTTCCTTCCCTCCATTTCTTGCTTTCCTTCTCCTTTCTCCCTTCTTTCCTCCCTCACTCCCTTCTTTCACTCCTTCCTCTCTTACTCTCCCCTTTCACACCTTTCCTTGCTTACTTTGCACCCTCCCTCTGTTCCTGTCCCTTCCCTCCCTCCTTCCTTCCTTCCCACCCTCCGTCCATTCATTCACCCATTCCTCTCTTGATCGCCCCTTTTACAATTCCTTCCTTCCTTCCTTCCGATGTGGGCCCGGGCCGGCAGAGTAGTTTGCTTTTGCACCCCGTCTCGAGCTCCCTTGGTGCCAACCCGGCCCTCCCGACTTCAGAGAGAGGGGGGAGAAAGAGAGAGAGAGAAAGAGAACGAGAGAGATAAAAAGAGAAAGAGAGAGGGATGGAGAGAAAGAGATAGAAAGAGACAAAGAGAGGGGGAGAGAAAGAGAGAGAGAAAGAGAGCAAGGGAGATAAAAGGGAAAAAAGAGAGAAAGAGAGATAAAAAGAGGAAGAGAAAGAGAGAGGGGGAGGGAGAGAAAGAGAAAGAAAGAGAGAAGGGGAGAGAGGGAGAGAAAGAGGTAGAGAAAGTGAAAGAGAGAGGGAGGGAGAGAAAGAGATAGAAAGAGAAAGAGAGAGGTTGGGAGAGAGAAAAAAGAGAGAAAGAGATATAAAGAGAAAGAGAGAGAAAGGGAGAGAAAAAGAGAAAAAGAAAGAAAAGTAGAGAGAGAAAGAGAGACAAAAAGAGAAAGAGAGGGAGAGAAAGAGAGAGAGAGAGAGATAGAAAAGCAGGTGGGGGGGGGCACACCTATTTTGCCAGCCCTCGGATGGGCCATAGGGATCCAGTGTATGTGGAGGGAGAGGTCCCCAGCTTCTGTTCTGCAGAGGGGAAGCCAAAGCCCCCGCATGGGTTATGCAGAGTGCCAGTGTTTGGGGCAAGGTGGGGGGTGGGGGTCTTCCTTAACCCCCATTTCTTTGGTGGGGCTAAGAGGCCTGCCCAGCAGGGCTGATGTGTTGCGGAAGGTCTTGTTGAGGGAGACCAGTGGAGCCCCCCCCCCTGCTCCCATCCCCAGGGAAGGGGGTTCTGGCATCACTGCCACTGGCTTTGGAAAGAAGCCCCCGGCCTCTTCAGGGGGTGGAGGGAGGGGTCCATAGCACAGGGCTGGACAATGGCTGAAGACAGTTGACTGCAGCTTTCAGAATTCCTCAGCCAGGAATATGAAGAAGACAGTTTGAAAATTTAAAAGGGAAGGAAGGAAGGAAGGAAGGAAGGAAGGAGGGATGGAGGGAAGAAAGGAAGGAGGGGAAAGAAAAAGAAGAGAAAAAAGGAAAGAAAGAAAAAGAAGAAAGAAAGAAAGAGGAAGGAAGGAAGGAAGGAAGGGGAAAAAAACCAAAAGAGAAAAAAAAGAAAAAGGGAAGGAAGGAAGGAAGAAGGGAGGGGGCCCCCAGACACTTAGGCTGTATGGGGCCCCAAAATTCCTGATGGCGGCCCTGCATAAAGGTATCCATATTTGCAACATAAATCGGGGTTCTTAAACTAGTTAATTTTAAGCTAATTGGATTTAAGATGTTTTTTATTGTCTTTTTTATATGTTGTAAACAGCCCCGAGTCCTTGGAGAGAGGTGACATATAAATCCAATAAATAAAATAAATAAAATAATAAATGATAACAGTTACTGACCTTGCACTAAGGGATTTTATTTCTTAATTCTAACGCTGTGTGAGATAAATCTCTTCTCTGCCATTCAGCGCATTAGGCAATTTTAGAGTTTTGAGAAAAAATGCTCTTCTGTCCAGTCTTTTCACACAATGCATACTTTTATGTTTTTATTGCATTTGTTTCTTACTCATAGATCAAAGTGTCCCATAACATTACACATTGTTGGGATCATTTTATTGTTCTATTATGAAAGCAGATGGGATCAACACTTTTTAAAGCAATTTTGTGAATAGAAGTTCTGGTTTTGCCTGTCAATTTTGGTCCAAGGTGTGTGGACTTGCAACTATTACAAACAAAACCCCTCAAGAAATGACTCAACAAATAGATGAAATATATAGAATCTTTACAAGTTTTACAAGAAGAAATTGATTAGCTAGAGAAGTACACATTAGATTTACCAAATGAACTACAAGGGACGAGGTCTACAATCTATTGAAAGAAAACACAAAGAAATAGTAGTACTTCATCAAATCCCACGTGTTCGAGAAAAGCCAAAACCTTATCAAACTCCAGCCAACAAATTAAGTAGAAATAAAATATCCTTTAGGTGGCTAATTCCTGAGGGTATGTTGGTAACCGTGGTCAGCACAAAATATAATATCACCTCTGTAGAAGATGCCAAAAGGTTATTCTGTCAAGTGGACCAATTTTAAAGATTAGCCCCACCTCACCATCTCAGATTGAACTCTTATATTTTTTCAACAACTTGAAGGAAAGTGCAAATTGGAAGTCCTCATTGCTGCTGTGTTCTTGTACACCTGCCAAAAATCAACTTGAAAGGCCAAGTAGTTTTGAAACTACAGCAGCCTGAAGATTGCAGTGTGCCATCTAATTTTCCATGAATAAAATGTGGTATTTGGTTAGTAACTAATATCAATCATCAAAAAAAGTTGCAAAAGTTTCACCCCCGTAATTTTGTCATTCAGTTACATACATTTTGTTTTAATTAAATTCCTTCCTTAATGTTCAAGGCTCGCCTTGAAGGGACATAATTAGTACCAGTACATAGTAAAGGTTCTGCCAGAAATCTGATGACACCAAAGAGTTCCCCTGAAGAAAAAAGGTTGAAATACACTGTTTTAAACAAAGAAGTTGGAGTTAAAGCAACAAGGGAGGAATATGGAAGAGAAGGCCCAACGACAAGAACACAGATGGAGGCAAGGAAGAAAAAGGAAAGAGAACCCACAAACTAAATCGCGATACAATGAAATAAGATTTTCAGTTAATATTAATGGATTGAACACACCTAGCAAAAGGAAAAATATTTTTCACAAACTTTTACAACAAAACTTTAATATAATATGTCTTCAGGAAACTCATATTAAAAAAGAAGATGGTGCCATTTTACATTCTCTAAGCCTTGGGGAAGTCTTTTCCTTCCTTGCAGCGGTCAAAAAATGGGGAATAGTTATCTATGTTAAATCAAAATTAAATCCAAAATTCATTCATGCAGATGAAAATGGATGAGTAGTTATGATAAAAATTACTATAGGAGTCAAAAAATTACTATAGTTGCAATTTGGACAAGTAAATCAGTTCCCGTAGATTAGTTTCATTAGTTGAATTCATCCTCTTATCCATAATCTCAAACTGAATATGATCCACCACGTACCGATACCAATTTTGTATTGTCAATTTTGTCGCATCCTTCCAACCTAGGACTATTACCGCCTGAGTGCTTTCTATCGCTGCTTCTTTTATTTCTCTAAAATCTCCCATCTCATTATTATTATTATTTATTAGATTTGTATGCCACCTCTCTCCACAGACTTTTAACTAATACCGCCCCTTCTTTTGTAATTGTCCATCGTATATTTAACATCCTATTAATATCCTCTTGCACTTTTTTCCAAAATTTCTGCACTTCCGGACATTCCCTAATCATATGCATAAACACTTCCTTATTTTCACACCTGTGCCAACAAGTATTCTTAACATTCTGCTGAAAGTATGCAAGTTGAGCAGGTGTGTGATACCACTTATGTAGTATTTTCCTTCTCTGGGGTGGCGCAGCAGGTAGAGTGCTGTACTGCAGGCCACTGAAGCTGACTGTAGATCTGTAGATCAGCGGTTCAAATCTCATCACCAGTTCAAGGTTGACTCAACCTACCATCCTTCCGAGGTGGGTAAAATGAAGACCCGGATTGTGGGGGAAATATGCTGGCTATTAAAGAGTGCTATTGCTAACATGTTGTAAGCCGCCCTGTGTCTAAGGAGAAGGGCGGCATAAAAATCGAATAAATAAATAAATAAATTTCTCTAACCCTTATATTCTTGATTTCCCTTATATTCTCCACTATATTCTTCATTTCTTCTTCATGAGAAGTGAAGAAGAAAGAAAAGAAAAAATAAGGAGTCCAGATGCCTCCTGAAAAAGCACCTTTGGGACAGTGCTGCCACTCTGCTTTTTTTCTAAATTTATCTTATTGAGATGTAATACTCATTACCCAGGGAATCGTGCCGAATATTTCAAATCTTATAATAATAAATTACATAGGTCAATAAAAATCTTATGACTCTGTCATTTGTGCCAATGGGAAGAAACAAACTGTTGTTTTTTTTCCTCTTGAGAGTAATTAGATTCCACAAAAAAAAAACCTGATATGTTTCTGACAGATTCTTGATGAGGAATAAAGACTGGGAACTGTCGTTATGAACATGTCATCTAGAGAGAACTCTTTATATGATTGGAACTACTCATTTTTGTTTCATTACAATGGCCCAAAAAAAATTCCTATTTGCCAAGCAAGGCAAATGAAAACACTTAAAGAAAGTATCCTCCTGTGGCAACTAAAAATATCATCATTGCTTAGTTGTTGTTGTTTTTTACAGAAAAATTATTAAAGATATGTTTTCAATCTATTTTTCAGCTATGAGAAACTTCCTCCAGGGCTAATTAAGGTAGGTGAGTGGGCTATAAACAATATCTTTTAAAGGAAATTATAACCGATTTAATCTAAATATTCTTCAAATTATCACTAAATATTTTAAGTGGTTGTGATTGCACTGAATTCCATTTTTTACCTACAGAAGTATTAGTGGTTACTTTTGCATTTGAGTTTTAAGTAAAATACATCCATCAGATTTCATTTAAAACATTACTGTGCAACCTTTTCCATATAGAATGCCACATTTGATTCTATATGGCATGAGAGTAGGTTCAGCTGTCTAACCAGTGATGGCGAACCTATGACATGGGTGCCACAGATGGCACATGCAGCCATATCTGCTGGCACACAAGCTATTGTCCTAGCTCAACTCCAGTGTCCATGTACATGCTGGCCAGTTGATTTTCGGCTCACATAGGGGCTATGGAAGGGCATTTTTTACTTATAGTGGGCCTTAGAGAGGGGAATGTAGAAGGGCATTTTTGCTCTCTCCAGGCTCCAGGGAAGCTTTTAGAGCCTGATGAGAGCAAAAAATGAGCCTACTGGGCCCACCAGAAGTTGGAAATATGCTATTCCTGCCCTCCATTGGGATTCCGGGGGGGTGGGGGAAGAGACCTTTTTCACCCTCCCCAGGCATTGAATTATGGATATGGGCACTCGTGCATGTACTTTCCGCACCCATGGGAAAAAAGGTTTGCCATCACTGGTTTAGACAGTTTCAGGTTCAAACATATACAAATAATGGCATACAGCAGAGGTCCTCAAACCTCGGGCTCTTAGCGGCAGTGGTGGGATTCAGCCGGTCCTTGCCAGTTTGCGCAAAACCATAGTAAAAATTCTGGCTAGCCATGCCACGCCATGCCCTGCCAGTACTTGCAGAATTTAGTCGCACTTCTGCTCACTGCTGCTCACAAAGATAAGGCTGAAGGGCATGGGCTGGCAGGTGGATGGAGGAGGAGAGGTGATACTGGTGGTGGGTGGACCAATGCATGCAGGGAGTGAGGAAAGCTCATGGGACATTGTGGCATTGGAGCCCTTCCTGAGTGTTTCCTGAAGCCGGCCTGGCCTGCAAGGGGCACTCGCAGGAGATCACTGGCTGGACTGTTGAGGTGTCAAGGGAGTATGGGCAGCCTTTGGGAGAGCACTGCACTGGGGTACTGTGTATTCTTGCCCATCTCTGCTTCTGCAAGACAGAAAGAAAGCCGTAAAAGTCTTCGCCTGCACCCTCCTGGGGCCCTGATCTCAATTCCCATCGAGCATGTCCTCTATGGACTACTAAGAGCCCAAATCTGATAGTGCCAAGGCAGACCATGACCTCATGCTGCTTTGGGCTCAGAGCTGTAAGCCACATCCAGGAAGCAGTCTGGCTAAGAAAAATTGCCAAAGTCAACCCTAGCTTTGCTGTCCATTGCAGCTAGGAATCTCAAACATGGATGAGAATGAACATTTTGTTGTAGCCAGTGGTAGATCAGCTCCCTGCGAACTCATCTCTCAAGGAGTTCAGCCACTCGCCAATCACTGAGTCAGCTGGACTCCCGATGAAGGAATGGGGTCCTTCAGGCATTTAGTTTGGCTGCCTGTTTAGTAATTCTATCCAGTGATTACAACACAAATGATCATTCTCAGCCGTATTTGAGATTCCCAAGAGTAAACGCTCATGAGTAAACTGCAGATTAGAGGCAACTGGCAGATTGCTGGCTTGCTCTCTTGGCTGCTTGCTGCCCCGAGCTTGCAGACTGCGAACAAAACCCATGTGACCGCCTCCTGCCTCTGCACATTGAAGAGGCCGAACAGCAGTGGGTCAAGCATGGACCTCTTGAACTGCAGGAAGTAGCTGCCAGCGATGCCCTCTGGTAAAGATGTGAGTGATAAGGCTCAATCCCCCTCAGAAGCTGGAAATCACTCAATGGATCTCTGATACCTGCCAAGCCTTTTCCCACTGAGCTTCTTTTCCTCCTCACCAGAAGTGCTTTCATGCCCAGTGGAAAGGAGGAGGCCAGTGGCTGGTTGGGCCTGCTTTAATGGAAAGACGTCCTTACCAATCTGGCACAGCATGGTCCAACTGGCTGATTCCTAGCTGCAATGGACGGCAAAGCTAGAATTCACCCACCAGCTTCTCTCCACCAGTGCTTTACAGATGCAGCTTACAGCTCTGAGCCTGAATGGTGGGAGGTGAGGGCTGCCTTGAGTCTTCAAGTTTCAAGGGACAAGAGATGTGTTATTTTTTGGGAGATTGCATAATTGCCCCACCACCCTGCCAGCCATCTGGTGTTCAGTATGTGGTTCATCAGTAACTAGATGTCAGATTCCTACCAATTGTCCTATTAGAAAATTATGTGACACATATTTAAATGAAATTCAAGATTTAAGAACAGGATCGATAGAATTGGGGGGAAAAGAAGAAAAATTGTGTGGTCTTTTTAGACTAAAGTAGTTGTTGAAGTTATATTCTAGTTTTTATATGTTTGTGGAACAGACTTCCCTTAAAGCTTCAGATAGAGGAGAATTTTCTCTGTTTTCGTAAGGCATTAAAAACATTCCTTTTTGATTCACCAGACTGAAACATCACTGGGGATTAGTAAGAGGGGAAAACATTGGAAAGGTTGGGAATGTTTTAATAGGTTCATGTTTTTTATTAGCTGTGCTTTTGCTAGTGTTTATATTACCTAATAATATATTGTCTTTCTTTATCAATTGTATAGAATAGAATAGAATTTTATTGACCAAGTGTGATTGGACACACAAGGAATTTGTCTTGGTGCATATGCTCTCAGCGTACATAAAAGAAAAAGATACATTTGTCAAGAATCATGTGGTACAACACTTAATGATTGTCATAGGGGTCAAATGAAGAAATGAATGAAGAAACAATCAATATTAATAAAAATCTTAGGATACGAGCAACAAGTTACAGTCATACAGTCCTAAGTGGGAGAAAAAGGATGATAGGAATGATGAGAAAAACTAGTAGAATAGAAGTGCAGATTTAGTAAAAAGTCTGACAGTATTGAGGGAATTATTTGTTTAGTAGAGTGATGGCGTTCAGGAAAAAACTGTTCTTGTGTCTAGTTGTCTTGGTGTGCAGTGCTCTGAAGCGACGTTTTGAGGGTAGGAGTTGAAACAGTTTATGTCCAGGATGCGAGGGGTCAGTAAATATTTTCCCCATCCTCCTTTTGACTTGTGCAGTATACAGGTCCTCAATGGAAGCCAGGTAGGGAGCAATTGTTTTTTCTGCAGTTCTAATTATCCTCTGAAGTCTGTGTCAGTCCTGTTGGGTTGCAGCACCAAACCACACAGATATAGAGGTGCAGATGACCGACTCAATGATTCCTCTGTAGAACTGTATCAGCAGCTCCTTGGGGAGTTTGAGCTTCCTGAGCTGGCGCAGAAAGAACATTCTTTGTTGTGCTTTTTTGATGATGTTTTTGCTGGTAGGTGACCATTTTAGGTCTTGAGATACAATAGAACCTAGAAATTTGAAGGTCTCTACTGTTGATACTGTGTTGCCTAGTATTGTGAGAGGTGGAAGGGTGGAAGGGTTTCTCCTAAAGTCTACCACCATTTCTATGGTTTTGAGTGTGTTCAGTTCTAAATTGTTCTGGTTACACCACAAGGATAGTTGTTCAACTTCCCATCTGTATGCGGATTCATCATTGTCTCGAATGAGTCCGATCACTGTTGTATCATCTGCAAACTTCAGTAGTTTAACGGATGAATCATTTGAGATGCAGTCATTAGTTTATAGAGAGAAGAGAAGTGGTGAGATTACACAGCCTTGGGGGGCACCTGTGCTAATTGTACATGTATCTGAAGTGATTTTTCCTAGCTTCACCTGCTGCTTCCTGTCTGTTAGCAAGCTTGTGATCCACTTACAAGTGTGTTCAGGCACCGTTAGCTGATTTAGTTTGGTTAAGAGAATGTCCGGTATGATGGTATTGAATACTGAACTGAAGTCTACAAAGAGGATCCTAGCGTAGGTCATTGGAGATTCAAGATGTTGAAGAATGTAGTGTAGAGCCATATTGACAGAATCATCTGTTTATCTATTTGCTCGGTATGCAAATTGCAGGGGGTCTAACAGTGGATCCGTGATGGTTTTCAAGTGGAACATCACTAGCCTTTCAAAGGTTTTCATAACTACAGATGTTAGAGCAACTGCTCTGTAGTCATTCAGTTCCTTGATGGAGGGCTTCTTCAGCACTGGGATGATAGTCGAGCGTTTGAAGCAGGAAGGAACATAGCACAGCTCTATTGATTTGTTGAAGATTTGGGTGAAGATGGGGGCTAATTGGTCAGCACAGACTTTTAAGGAAGGAGTTATCTTGTCTGGGCCTGGTGCTTTTCCAGGCTTCTGTCTGAGAAATAGATCTTTCACTTACTGTTCTGTGATCACTAGGGGTTGTAAACCCAATGGGATGGGTTCAGTTGTAGAAGTCTTAGCTGTTGTTGGTGTGTCTGGGATGGAGGTTGTGCAGATAAGTGGTTGTGGTTTCTTTTCAAACCTGCAGTAGAACATATTCATGTCATCTGCCAATTGCTGATCTCTTTCAGCTTGGGGAGGTGCTTTGCTGTAACCGGTGATGTTCTTGAGAGTTTTCCACATATTTGCTGGTTCATTTGTTGAGAATTGATTCTTTAGCTTTTCAGAGTAGTTCCTTTTTGCTGCTTTGATCTCTCTTGTTAATATATTTCTGGCCTGACTGTACAGCATTCTATCACCTTTTTTGTAGGCTTCCTCTTTGGAATGATGTAACTGCTTGAGTTTGACTGTGAACCAAGGTTTATTGTTACTGTAAATTTGCAAGTTCCTGGTTGGTATACATAGGTCTTCACAGAAGCTGACATATGATGTTACAGTATCTATGAGTTCATCTAGGTCTGCAGAGGTGTCTTTAAAAATATTCCAGTCTGTGCAGTCAATGCAAGCCTGTAGCTTTAACTTTGCTTCGTCTGTCCAAGTCCTCACTGATTTAATTGTTGGTTTTGTGGCTTTAAATCTTTGTTTGTAAGCAGGTACAAGGTGAATCATGCAATGATCAGAGTGGCCCACAGCCGCTCTTGGTAACGCCCGGTAAGCAATTTTTACTGTTGTATTGCAATTGTCTAAGATATTATTGCCTCTGGTGGGACAATTTACATGTTGAAAGTATTTTGGTAGCTCATCTCTTAAGTATGCCTTGTTTAAATCTCCCAAAATAATGGCCAGTGAATCAGGGTATTTGGCTTCAGACTCCGTAATCTGATCAGCTAGGGCTTTTAATGCCTTTTTACAGATGCTTGCGGAGGGATGTAAATTGCAGATATTAAGAAGGAATGAATCTCTTGAGGAGAATAAAAGTGTTTTCAATTAATAATTAAAGACTCCAAGTTTTCATCACAGAATTTTTGTATAATGGTGATGTCTTGAGACCAGCTGTTGTTTATATATATACATAAGCCTCCTCCCTTTTTCCCCCCTGATAATTCTGCATTCCGATTTATGCAAAAAAATTTGGAAGCCCGGTAAATGCATACTATTACCATCAATTTCCTCGTTTAGCCAGGTTTCAGTAAAGCATAGGGCAGATGCGTTGTGAAAATCAGAATTGCATCAATTTTAAAGTAATATTTCATCCATCTTGTTGGCAAGTGAACATAGATTGGTAAGAAGGATGGAAGGGAGCGTTTTTTTAAAAATTCCCTTGTTCCTTAGTCTATTTAAAATTCCCGCCCTTTTACCTCTTTGTCTCTGCCATATATTAATTGTATATAGCCTGTTGTTATGTCCTTTGTAATAAGTCGAGACCGGAGCGGAGCGAACATCAACAGTCTTTATTAGTCGGAAATAACACATAACAAGAACAGGACTTTGACAGCTGACAGGGTATTTATACCCGGCACAAATATTACATAACCAATGACTAACCAGTATTCCTCCCGCCACCCAGAACAACCAATTACAAGACAGCAGCTATATCTAGGCAAATACATTACACTCCTTCCCCCTTACTTGGGAAAGTACATAATCCCTTAAATAAACTGGAGGACGCCTCTCTCATTCGGATCTCCGCAGGGGGGGTTCCCCTTCAGCCTGATGTTGGTTGTCGGGGATAATTTCCCGGTCGTTGAGGCTAGAAAAACTAGTTTCCCCAGGATCCAACCCACTGGGAGGGGGCACTTCCCGGGGGGGCAGAGGAAGATCGATGTTTCGCCCACTAAGACTTGCGTTCTCCTCCTGGTTACAAGGAGGATCGGGGCAACTACGACGTCTAAGTTGATCTACATGGCGGTGCCATGTTCTCCCATCACTAAGCTCCACCATATAAGACTTTGGACCTTTAATACCAGTGACCTTTGCTGTCACCCAGGGAGGGCCCCCATCATACGAGCGGGCAAATACAGGTGCATCTAGACTAAAAGAGCGGTCAGGTTCCGGCCAAGAAGAACTATGAGCATATGCCGGGTTTAACCTATCCAACGTAATTCGCAGTTTCCGACCCATAAGAAGCTCGGCCGGGGATTTGCTTGTTGGAGTTGTCGGAGTAGAATGCTGAGAGAACAGAAAATCTGCAAGCTTTTCCTGCCAAGTGCCCCTGGACATTTTCTTTAACGCATCCTTGGTGGTTTGGACCATACGTTCCGCTTGCCCGTTAGACGCGGGATGCCAGGGGGCTATAAGGCCGTGGCGAATACCCGCACCCGCTAAGAATTCCTCAAATTGGGAGGACGTAAATTGCGGCCCATTGTCGGATACTACCAAATCCGGATAACCATGGGTTGCAAAAAGGGAATTTAACACCTGAATAACCGACATAGAGGTGGTTGAGTGTAACATGTTAACTTCTAACCATTTTGAATATGCATCAACTGTCACAAGAAACATTTGACCCATAAAGGGTCCCGCCAAGTCCACATGTACTCTGGTCCAAGGGCCTGCTGGCGAATCCCAGGCTAACGGGACCCCCTTCGGGGGTGACGGTCTCTGCTCTTGGCAGGGCCAACATTGGGCTACCTTATGCTCCACGTTTTTGTCGAGGCCTGGCCACCACACATATCCCCTTGCTAAAGCTTTCATCCGCACCACTCCCGGATGCCCTTTATGCAGGAGAGAGAGCACCTTTTCTCGCAGTTGTGGGGGAATACAAACTCGACACCCCCTTAGCAGACAACCTTGTACGACTGACAGCTCGTCTTTGCAGCGATAGAATGGAATATACACTTCAGAATGGGAGACCCTGGGCCACCCTCTTAAAACCCATTGTAAGACAGTGGACAAACACAGATCCTGTTTGGTCTCCTCAGCTACTGCGGCTGCAGATAGGGCCAAGAACTGGTCCGTAATGGCTAATACAGCGGACGCTGGGTCTGGGTCCAGGAGTTCCCGAGGCGAGGGACAACGGCTAAGTGCATCCGCATGAGCAATATGTCTGCTCGGCCGGTAACGTAGGTGGTAAGAGTAATTGGCCAAAAAGACTATCCACCTGGACATCCTTGGCGACAAAATAAGAGGGCTCTGGCGATCACCAGACAACAGGCCCAGTAGGGGCTGGTGATCTGTTACAATATCAAAAAAACGGCCATACAAGTAATCATGAAATCTTTTAACTCCGGCTATGATAGCCAGAGCCTCCCTATCAATATGGCCAAAATTCCTTTCAGCCTTTGCCAGTGTTCTTGAAAAGAAGGCCAGTGGGACTTCATTACCATTCGGAAGTTTGTGGCTCAGTACAGCGCCCACCCCATACGGGGATGCATCACAGGTTAAAATCAGAGGTAAGTATGGAGAATACTGTGCCAGAACAGCGTTAGACGTGAGAACTTTTTTAACGGCCACAAAAGCAGCTGCCTCTTTGGGCCCCCAAGCCCACTTCCTATTTCTATCAAGAAGCCTGTGTAGGGGCTCGGCTAATGTAGCCTTATGGGGGATGAAAACAGCGTAGAAATTTAATAACCCCAGGAAGGCTTGAAGCTCTGCCTTAGAGGTCGGAGTGGGGGCCTCCCAAATGGCCTTGGTTTTTTCAGGGGTGGGGTGGATTCCTTGCTTGTCAATGGTAAACCCTAAAAATTCCACCTGTGGCACTCCGAAAACGCACTTATGGGCTTTGAGTTTCAGACCCGCTTCCTTAAATTTGGACAACACTAGTTTGACCCTGACCAGAAGATCCGCCTCGGACTGGGCGGAGACCAAAACATCATCGAAATATGGAACGGTGCCAGGAATCCCATACAACAATCGCTCCATAAGCGCTTGGAAAATTCCAGGGGCCGTGGACACTCCAAACTGTAAACGTTTGCACCTAAACACCCCTCTGTGAGTTGAAATAGCCTGTGCGTCGGCCGCCTGAGCGTCCACGGGCAGTTGTTGGTACGCCTGGGACAGGTCAAGTTTTGCAAATACCTTACCCTCCCCCAACGAGTGTAATAGATGTTGCACTACCGGAACAGGGTATGAATGGTGTGCAAGGGCCCTATTGATAGTGCACTTATAACCTCCACAAATTCTTATTCCACCTCCCGCCTTAACAGCTACTACAATCGGGGTCTCCCACGTGGATTGATCAATAGGTTCCAAAACACCTTGAGCCACAAGGTGATCCAATTCAGCGTCAACTTTGGGACGCAAGGCTAAAGGTACCCTGCATGGTTTAATCCTTACCGGCGGCACCAGGGGGTCTAACCCAAAAGAGATAGGGGAACCCTTATAGCACCCTAAATTGCTGTCAAAAACATCTGGGAATTGTGACGCCAGCTCAGAAAAAGCTTTTCCCCCAGACACAAAATTAACCCCTGAAACGGAAAGACCTAGGGACTCGAACCAATTAAGGCCCAACAAATTCGCGAAGGGCCCATCAACGACAATAAGAGGTAAATGTCCCGAAAATTGCTTGAATTGGACCAGAAAACGGCCCTGACCCATAACTGGAATCAGGGACCCCTGATAGTCCCGTAGATTCAAGGGGCAAGCAGAAAGAGACCTCTTGGTCACATGTGGAAAACAACTCTTGATTGTTGACCATGGCACCAGCGAATGGGCAGACCCTGTGTCAATCAGCATCGAGCAAGGCTTTTTTCCTAGATTGACAGAGATGCAGATTTTCTCAGTTGCCGGGCCCGTAGCGGCGATCCTGACGGTGGTTTGAGAGCGGAGACGGCAGCTGGAAGAAAAAACTGAAGAATAAATGGCGTTACACTGAGACCGCCGATACGTTGAATCCCTTGGCGGAGCACGGAAACCACCAGCCACTGGATCTTTATAGCCTGTAGTAGGAGTAGAATAAGGGCGGCGGAAATTACAAACCCGGGCGATATGTCCCCGACCCCCACAGCGGCGGCACGTCACGTCCTTAAAGGGACAAACAGCCCGGAAGTGATCGCCGCCACAGCCTCTGCATGGAGAAGGAGGAGAAGGGCGGGGCCGGTTGGCAGGCGGGGCCTCCCGCGGCCTGGAAGCAGCCAGGCGACAAACCTCAGACGCAATGGCGTTGTCCACATCCTGAGGTAATTGCGAAAACTGCTTGAGTGGGGCTGGCGAAGTAGCGTTGACAGAAACATCCATAGCGGCCAGGGATTGGCTAGACATCTCGAAAGCTCTCGCCTCCGCGAGAGCAACTTTAAACGATAGCCCCTGGATAGTTAGAAGGCGGCGCTTCAAGCGCCCATCCTTTACCCCAAAGACCAAACGATCCAGCAGATAATCTTCCAAGTCGGCAAATTCACAGTACAGGGCAGCTCTCCTGAGAGCAGCTACGTAATCGTTGATTGACTCGCCCTCTTGTTGATTACGATGAAAAAAAACATAGCGCCGAGCACAGCGGGATGGGGCGGGGGCATAATGATCCTGGAGGGTGGATAGAAATTGCTCCCAAGGCACGTCGTGAATTAGAGTCGGAGCAAAGATAGCCCTGGCGGTCTCGAACATTTCGGCACCGCAAAAACTCAGGAAGTACGCCCTTTTTCTGTCCCCCGAAATTTTGGTAAACCCGTTAGAGATGAGAAAACATTCGAACCTTGCAACGTAGGAGTCCCATGTTTCCACCTGCGGGTCGAATGGTGCGAATGTCAGTTGCGTAGACATGCTGGAAAAAGGAATAACTAAGCAAAAATCGTACACGAGTTGACACAATCCTCGTCGCCACTAATAAGTCGAGACTGGAGCGGAGCGAACATCAACAGTCTTTATTAGTCGGAAATAACACATAACAAGAACAGGACTTTGACAGCTGACAGGGTATTTATACCCGGCACAAATATTACATAACCAATGACTAACCAGTATTCCTCCCGCCACCCAGAACAACCAATTACAAGACAGCAGCTATATCTAGGCAAATACATTACACTTTGCTAAAAGGGCATTATAAATAAACATCATAATCATCATCATTATAATATAATTTTTATTGTTTTCTTTCTTAGACGGAATAATTGATGAATTGAAATAGGATTATTTAAGATGCTTTATTAATTTTTCATATAAGAGATTCTATAACTTTTATAAAATTGTTACGCATTGATGGTATATGTGTTGTTATGTAATTATGTTTTTAAGTTGGAGGGGAAAAAATATTATACCCAGATTCCTACCACCCAGCACCAGTTCAGAGGTTCCTTCTCCCACCCCCCGGGACAGACAGAGAGAGAGAAAAAGGAAGGAAAGAGAGAGTGGGAGATGCAGACAGAAAGAGGGGGAGGCGGAAAAGAGACAACGGTCAAATACACACACACAGAGAAAGAGATGAGAGATGAGTGAGAGATGATAGAAAGAGATATAATATATAATCTTTTTCTAAGATCAGGCACTGTACCTGAGGATTGGAGGGAGGCAGATGTAACCCCGATCTTCAAGAAAGGATCCAGAGGTGATGCAGGAAATTATAGACCAGTCAGTTTAACCTCAATTCCAGATAAAGTGATGGAAACCATTATTAAAGATAAAATACTGGGCACATAGATAAACAGGCATTGCTGAAAGAAAATCAACATGGTTTCTGCAAAGGCAAATTATGTCTTATTAACTTGTTAGAATCCTTTGAGGGTGTAAATAAACACATAAAGGGGACCCAGTTGATATTGTGTATCTTGACTTTCAAAAGGCTTTTGATAAAGTCCCACATCAAAGGCTCCTAAAAAAGCTCTTCAGCCATGGAATTAGAGTACAGGTCTTGTCCTGGATTGGTAATTGGCTAAATTGTAGGAAGCAAAGGGTGGCAATAAATGGACAATTCTCTGGATGGAAAGAAGTGAGAGGTGGTGTACCCCAAAGTTCAGGTTTTGGACCTTTACTTTTTAATTTATTCATTAATAATCTGGAAGTAGAAGTAAATAGTGAGGTAGCAAAGTTTGCTGATGACACTAAATTGTTCTGGGTAGTGAAAAGTGAAACTGATTGTCAGGAGCTCCAGAAGGATCTCTCGAAATTGAGTGAGTTGGCAACAAAGTGGCAAATGCATTTTAACCTAAACAAGTGCAAAGTTATGTATATTGGGGCAAAGAACCCCAATTATACCTACCAACTGATGGGGACCAAGCTTTCTGAGACAACCCAAGAAAGGGATCTTGAGGTTTTGGTGGACAGCTCAATGAAGATGTCAACCCAGTGCGTAGCAGCATAAAAAAAGCAAATTCCATGCTTGGCATGATTAGGAAGGGAATCAAAAATAAGTCAGTAAGTCACCAATCACCAGTCACCAGTAAGTCAGAAAATAAGTCACCAATGATGGTGAGATCAAACTTGGACTACTGTGTACAGTTTTGGCCAACTCAGCTCAAGAAGGATATAATGGAACTGAAAAAGTGCAAAAAAGGGCAACAAGTATGATCAAGGAAATGATCTTCCTTATGAAACCAGGTTGCAACGCCTTGATCATTTCAGCCTTGAGAGATGGCGTTTAAGGGGTGACTTGATCGAAGTGTATAAAATCATGCATGGGATAGAAAAGCTGGATAGAGAAAAATTATTTTCTCTATCACAGCATACTAGGACAAGGGGGCACTCCTTAAAGCTCATAGGTAAGAAAGCGAGGACAAATAAAGGGAAATATTTCTTCACCCAGAGGGTCATTGGTTTATGGAATTCACTTCCAGAAGAGGTCGTGACAGCTTTCAGCCTTGATAGCTTCAAAGCAGGATTGGACAGATTCATGGATGCCAAATGTGGTTATTGAAACGGATGTCCATGTGCCGCCTCTGTTGGTTGAGACAGGCAGGATTCCCTTGAGTATCATTTGTTGGGGGTCAAGGAAAATGGAGGGTTTTGCCTTCTCTTGCTGCTCAAGATCCCCATGTACAATTGGTGGGCCACTTTGTGACACAGAATGCTGGACCCGATGGGTTTTGGACTGATTCAGCATGGTTCTCCTTATTTTCTTATGTTCTTATGAGAGGGAGAGATAAGAAACATAAGGAGAAAGAAAGAGAGAGAAATGAAAGACAGGTGAGAAAGAGAGAGGGAAAAATAAAGAAAGATGAGAGATGAGTAAGAGGAGATGAGAGGGAGAGGGAGAGAGGGAGAAAAGAGAGAGAGACAACACAGAGAGATGCTTGTTTAAAAGAAAATTAAAAATAGCTCTGAGTGTTTAAGGTTGCAGACCCCTGGATTAGGCAAACACCATGATCATTGCATTTCCCCAATGGGCATTTTTAATTGGAACCCTGAAGGAATTGTTGTAAACTGGCAAAAAACATAGAAAACATGACTGTGTGGGATGTTGTAACTGATCATAAGTCTCTCTCTCTCTGTGTGTGTGTATGTGTGTATGGCTGTCAAAACTGCAAAAACAGGTCAAATAGCTCTGAAGAGGTCAGTTGTAAATTAAAATACTTGCTAAACAACAAGCCATTAATCTAGGACCACTTTGATCCTTTGGGGGATTGCAAAAGGTCTGGATAGGGGAATTCCCATAGGGGGAACTAGGATTGTGATCACCTAGCCATGCCCACCCAGTCACATGGCCACATAGCCATGCCCACATAGCCACTGCCCACAGAACTGGTATTCTGCTTATTAGTCTGTGGAGGAAGCGCTCTAATCAGCACTGACACCAGGGCCCTAGGACAGTGGAGGAAGCGCTCAAATCAGCACTGAGACCAGGCAAAGAAATTCTTTCTGCCTCGCAGAAGCAGAGATGAGTGGGAGGTCTAAAAGCGCATAGCGCCCCCAGCACAATGCTCTCTTGAAGGCTGCCCAGCCACCCTCCCCTTCACTTCAGGCACCACATTTAGCCCATAACCAAGGGACGCACCACTTCGAGGTTAGTCTGGCCGCCGATCTCCTGTATGTTCCCCTTGTAGACCGGCCCAGCTTTGGGAAACACCTGGGAAGAGCTTCGATGTTGCAGTGTGCTCCCCTGATAGGCTGGGTCTGCTTTAGAATGCAGCAGGAAGGGATCTGATGTGATGATCTCCTGCATGCTCCCCTCCCTCCCCACATGCACTAGTCCACCCACTGCTAGTATCACTCTGAGAATTTCTTGACCATTTCAAGATTGAAAGCTAGGCTTTTCTCAACTGTATAGTGACAGGAGATGAAACTTGGATTTATCACCACACTCCAGAGAACAAACGTCAATCAATGCAGTGGCACTATACCCATTCTCCTTCAGTCAAAAAATTCAAAACTCAGCAATCGGTGAGAAAAATCTTGGGTACCCATTGTGCACAAATCTTGGGCACCCATCCCAGCAACATTCATGCCTTTAGCATTCAGGTAGCATATTACAACAGAACAGAATGAAGACGCTCATCTCTAACCTTCATCACAATGACAATTGATGATCTACTGACCACTGGCACTGCTTTTTCTCTTCTACTGGCTTCCCACTACAAAACAATAATACCAACTTCCCCCACGAACTTTCCCTGCGAGAGTTACTTGCCTTGTAACCTTACTTTCTGGATAACCCTTGTATAAGCCCAATGGCTGGAGGAGGGGCAATGAGGGTGGCGGGAAAATCCAGAAACGCAAGGAGTGGCTGTGGGCGGGGAGAGGGGCTTAATTCCACCACTGCACAGGCTGTATATGTTGTGCCCAGGGTTTCCAGCAGTCCTGGAAAACAGGGAAATCAAGGAATTATCAGGGAAATCAGCAGTTTGGGAAATATCAGGAAATTATCAGAGAATTCGTGAAAAAAATTAAATAAATCAGGGGGGGGAAACTGTATTAAAATGTTTAAAACTCAGGGAAAAATCATGTAAAAACCCCCTGGTCTCCCACATGTATTGCAAAAATGTTTCCAAACTCGTCCCCAATTTGTTGGAAATGGAAAGGAAAAAATTTGGAACTTACTATCCTGTCTGGTGGACATGTGCAGTAGCAAAAAAATATTGGAAAAGAAATAAAAAGTGTTTGAACAAATAATAAAACAAACTATTAATCTGAAACCAGAACTATTCCTACTAGGTATCTGTAGACAGAACATTAAAAAAGAGGATAGATACTTAATTCTTCATATTCTAAACACAGCAAGAATGCTTTTTGCCCAATACTGGAAAAAAGAAACAACACCAACCACCTTAAATTTAATTACCAAATACTTGAATGTACAGAACTAACAAAACTGACTTATGAACTACAAGATATAGATAGTACAGATTTTTACATAGTATGGGGAAGATGGTATAATTGGTTAAAAGAATATAAATACTTAAAGAATTGAGAAAAACAAATAATGGAGAATGGACTCTATACACTTTATTCCAAAAGAAATAAAAAACATACTAATATGGATAAGAAGATAGAGAAACTGACTGTGATGATATCATAAAATTTCGATCAATGACAAACCTAATGGAACAAGAAAAACTAAGATTAAGGCAGACTATATCATGGGACCACTACCATTAAGTCGCTGTTAATAAATGTCAACATGATGATTGACAATATTAGTTCTTTATGTTAGCTTACACAAAAATCTTAGAAATGTTATTAGAGCAGATAAATAGAAATTTTCACTACATCCATAGGATACTGTACTTTAATGCGAATAGTCTCAGGAAAATACGGAAAAAGTTAGATACATGATGTATTTTTGATGCTTGACATGAACCAATACTACAAAGTGAAATTATTGAAAATATTTATTTTTTTTCTTCACTACTCTTAGACGTGACACCCCTTAGAATCCATTATAGTAGTTTATGTTTATTAATTTGTTTGCTGTTTGTTTTTTTGTTTGTACCTGTATTATATATTGTGTTTATTCTTTTTTTAAATGTATATATTCAATAAAGATCATTTTTTTAAAAACTGGATCACACTGCTTAGCAGAGTCAAGCAAAAATGAGCATAATTGTGGCAACAACTGTCTTCCTCAGCTACCGATATTTCTCCATGCCTTAGGCGTTTTGTATGATGTCATCTACAACCGTGCCTTAACTAGATTGCAAGTTATAGGGAAATGTCAGGGAAATATCAGGGAATTTCAAAATGCATTCCCCCTGGACACCCACAGACTGTAGTTGAAGCACCCCTGCCACACGGTATACATGTTCATTCAAGAGGAGACTTAATAGTATTCAGGATCTTGTTGCAAGTAGGTACTTTTCTGCTACAATTAGAAGCAGAAAACTAACAATATTCTGAATGGTTGTTGGTTGAGTCTTCATCTTCTACTTTCCCACAACCCTATTTTAACAACCCCTGGTTGTTTATGAATTAGCTTCCAGAAAATATGAGTTTGAACCATGATTGCAATTGCTACTCTGTGCCTATAGAAAAATATCTTGCCCACTTATTTATTTTTATAGCTTTAGTGGATTTCCCCCCCCCCCCTTTCTGTTGCAGGAAAATGAGACTAAACCAGAAGACTGTATTCCTGATGTACCTGGCAATGAAAATGCACGAGAATTCTTAGCACATGCTCCAACCAAAGGATTATGGATGCCTTTAGGAAAAGAGGTCAAGGTTATGCAATGTAAGTGAAGCATCTAGATTTTGGAGATTCTGCAATAAATCTAACAATAGGGTTATTTGGTGAGAATAGGAGAGAAAATATTTTCTGTATTAGTTACCACTTTTCCTCAGTGAAGATATATAATTTATAAATGCTTTTTGCTTTATGATTTAGATAGATAGATGATAGATAGATAGATAGATAGATAGATAGATAGATAGATAGATAGATAGATAGATAGATAGATATGAAGGTCTTGGCATATTCGGGTTTCTTCCTGTGTAGGATTCAGAGATTTCTGGCGACGTTTCAACGAGGTCCCACTCGTCATCTTCAGGCTGGTGCTTCTGTCCTTGTTCTAGGGTGAACACGGTGAGACCTGAGCTGCCTTCCCTCTATAAATACTGGTGGGTGAGTGTGGTTTGATGGCTTAGCAGCTGCAAGCTGTGTTGAAACCTGAAACCCCATGCCAATTCAGTGAAGCGGTGGATATGATGTGCCAGTGCCTGGAAGCTGTAAGGATCTGGATGGAGGCCAACAGGCTCAAACTCAACCCAGACAAGACCGAGTGGCTGTGGGCATTTCTTCCTAAGGACTCTTCGATCTGGCCGTCCATTGTTCTGGGAGCGGAAACACTGTCCCCCTCAGATAGGGTTTGCAACTTGGGTATCCTCCTCGACCCACAGCTGAGTCTTGACCATCACTTTTCAGTTGTAGCCAGAGGGACCTTTGCTCAAGTTCACGTGGTTCACCAGTTGTGGCCCTGTTCGGACCAGGAGGCTCTGCGCATAGTCACTCAGACCCTCATCACCTCCTGTCTCAATTATTGTAATGCGCTCTACATAGGGCTACCCTTGAAAAGTGTTCAGAAACTGCAAATAGTCCACAATACAGCCACAAGAGCTGTCATGGGTATGCCTCAGTATACCCATATATCACCTGTGCTCCGTGAGCTGCACTGGCTTCCCATTAGGCTCCAGGCACAATTCAAGGTGTTGGTTATTACCTATAAAGCTCTACATGGCTCAGGGCCAGACTATTTACAGGACCACCTCCTGCCACATACCTCCCAGGGACCAATAAGAGCACACAGAGTTGGACTCCTCCAGGTCCCATTGACTAAACCAGCGTTTCCCAACCAGTGTGCCGCGGCACACTAGTGTGCCGCGGGACATGGTCAGGTGTGCCGCGAGCCCGGCCTGGCTGGAGCTTCCCTGGCTGTGACGGGAAGTGAACTTTTGGGGCTCGGTGTGAGGGCGCCGGCCACTGTTGTTTCTAAGCTGCGTGGGCGTGCGCACGCAGTCATTAGGAACCCCCCCCCCAGAAATTTTTGAAGTGGCGCAAAGCCACGCAGTCCTGAATCGCTCCCTTCTCCGGCCAGCAAAGTCGGCTGCCCGGGAAAGCGTCGCCTTTGAAAAGCACGCGTTTAAAAAGCGTGCCGTTTTCCCAGGCAGTCGGCTTGCTGGCCGGAGAAGCGAGCGATCCGGGACTGCGTGGCTTTGCCCCGTGATGACAACGGTGCCGTGGTGGCCTCCAAGTGCCGCCCTTCGTGGCGCCCCACCACCCGTTCCTGCAGGTAGAAGTCGGGCAGGGTACCAGGAGGCAGAGGCAGTGCGTGGCCGGGTGCTGAGCGCCATAGACACCTGGGAGGGCAAAGGGTTGGATGTGGCTGCTGCCTCTTAGGCGGAGGCGAAGGCAATGGCGGAGTTTGCGCTGGGGCCATGCGGGGCCGCTGATCCAGGGGGCCGCGGACCGGCAAGCCGCCCTCCACTCTCTCCGCTCTCTCTTTCTCTCTATGTTGCCGGCGTGGTGCACGAGCGAGAAAGAGAGAGAGAGAAAAAGGAGGGTTAGAGAGAAAGTAAGAGAGAAAGAGGAAGAGAGAAGGAAAGCGAGAGAGAGAAAGGAAGAGAGAAGGAAAGAATAAAAGAGATAGCAAGAGAGACAGAAAGAGAGACAGAAAGAATGCAAGAGAGAGAAAGCGAGAAAGAAGGAGGGAAGGAGGGCGAGAGAAAGCAAAAAAGAGAGGAAGGAAGGAAGAAAGAGGGATGGAGAGAGAGGGAAAGAAAGAGATAGGGGAGAAATAGGGCGAAAGGGAGGAAGAGAGGGTTTTTTTGTCCAAACAATTTTAGCCCCCCCCCCCCAGTGTTCCCCAGGATTTTGTAAGTGCGAATAATGTGCCACGGCTCAAAAAAGGTTGGGAAACACTGGACTAAACAATGTAGGTTGATGGAACCACGGAGGAGAGCTTTCTCTGTGGCTGCCCCAGCTCTATGGAACCAACTACCCCCCAATGTCCCTACTGCTCCCACCCTAATGGCCTTCGGCAAGGCCACAAAGACCTGGCTTTGCCGGCAGGCCTGGGGGCCATGAATTGTCCATCTTTCGTGGCCAAATTTTATTTTATGAATGGTGTGCATGCATAAGATTTTACTGGTTTTTATATAAATGGGTTTTATCAAGGCTAGTTTTTTAGAGATTATATTCGACTTCTTTTTATTGCTGTATCTTTTTGTATTGTATTATATTATGTTGTAAGCCACCCTGAGTCTTTCGGGATTGGACGGCAATGGGTATGGCTACCTGATGAGGGCAATAGTAGTCTTCCTTCCTTTTCATTATCAGCAAAAATATGTCTCTCACACACACACACACACACATATTTGTTTTCATAGATTTTCACGGGTACTGGTAGGTAGGTAGGTCTTGGCGTTGTTCGTCCAAGTACAAAGCCGAAAGCACTAGCCTGAAGATGATGAGTGGGGCCTCATCGAAACGTCGCCAGGAATCTCTGAAACTTACACGGGAAGAAACCCGAATATATATACATACATACTTACATACATACATACATACATACATACATACATACATACATACATACATACAAACATACTTACATAAAATATTCTTATATTGGTCTTTTTCAAAAAGATTGTAGCTTTAATTATTATTAACTGTATTTCCAAAATTATTAAGTGCTTTCCTGAATAGAATAACTTAAAATATTCATAGCATTTAAGGAGAGAATAAAGAGCAAAGAAGCATGCATTGCCAAACTAGATGTACTAACTTAGAAACAATATAAATTCTCTTAATGTGCATGCAGTTGGTGCAAGCAGATGGATAAGTATGAAAAATGAAAATCTATGAGGATGCAATATGGCATCTTTATAATCAATTGATTTATACTCAAGAAAGGTAAGACAGATGAAGAAAATATTCACCAAAGAAATATCCTTGGAAGCTGTTCGTTACTGTGTCCTACACTGCATGCTATTTTTTAAATAGATGAGTAGGATTGTGCTATGAATATCCAACCCTGTTTGGATGTAAATAATGTGCCTAGTACTATCACTAGAATGGATAATCTTAATTTTGTTTGGGATGCTTAATTCAACTACCATACATTTTCTAAGTAGAAAAATATCTGATAATTTTTAGTGTTATGGAAATCTCATTTTCCCCATAAGTACTTAGAGTCTTAGACCAAGGACTGATGAGGTACATCCAGGAAACTTATAAACAAGTCATGAAATTAATAAACATATTTTACTGCTACACATAAAGTATTTCAGATAAGGCAATTATAATTCCTGGAGCAATATATTATTACCAATGTTGCAGAATAGCTATGATATTGTTTTGTATAAATTTGTCTAACCATCTTTGAAAGCAGTCATTGGTAACCAGGAGCTCTGATGAATTGCACAATATTATTAAATAAATGTAAATTAAGGAAAATATTTTTTACAAATTTACTTATAAGTACAGAGATTCATAGCAATTCATTTTTAGTAACTTCTGATGTTACTTAAACAGCTCCATATTTTCCACGTCATACATTAATTTGTATTCTTCCATTGTGTTTCCTATTACGGTAGTTACCTCAAGTTAAGAGCCTCAGTTTTTTTAGATTCTGAATCATTTTGGTCACATTCCTCTGGAACTAGGAGTCTAATCAAAACAAATCAGTCTTGAGGTAGACTGTTATAAAGACACAAATGTGAATTAAGTTCTTCAAACCTTCCATATCTTGCCTTCTTCCCTTCAGAAATCAAGAGGACAGACAGGGGTTTGGTCAGCACCACAGTGAGATGGCTTCTCCTTTGCGCTTGCGGGGGGATGCCGGTGCCAATTCCTGTCAGATCAGCCCGGAACCTCCCTAGAGGGGTGTGTGGGAAAAAGGGGTCTTTGTCTCCTGTCGTTTTAGGGGCTGGCACGCCCCGCGACAGGCAGAGCTGCGACCTCGACTGGCAGTGGGTGAAACAACCATAACCGCGGCGACTACAGGCTGGGAAGATAGGATTGGAAGCATCGAGAGTCATATGGAAGGAGAAGAAACATAAGCTTTTGTGCTGGAGTGTGAGAAGAATAAAAGCCTGTTTCCAAAGGGGCTGGAGTGTGAGAAGAATAAAAGCCTGTTTCCAAAGGGGACCTTGATTTGGATTTTTAAAAATCTCTTTCGGAAGTTGGAAAGAAACGGAAATGGCTGTGACTGTACTATTTTGGGACATATTATTCAGCATTTAAATAAACTTTAAAATGTATTTAAAAACCCAAGAACTTTACAAATTGTTTTTATCTGTGGAAGTTGGGAATACAAGACTGGATTTTCAGAATTAGCATAATTTAAGTTTCAAAGTGATTATAGAAGCCAGAATTGAAGAATTGGGAGTAACCGTGATTGCATACTGATGACATCTGCTGGTAAAGTTGAGGCAATATTTGGTTGGACTTGTTCACTGAATTTGTCATTGATGCAATGAGGCTGGGCAGATTGTTTTCCTTTTATAAGTGATAAAGAGGAACTGAAAAACAAATAGAAAGAGAACATCTTGGGCTTGAGTTAACTTTACTTTATTTGAACTCAGAAAGGGTGAGAAGGAAAGAAGGATGTTTTGGAAAATTTTGGCTTCTGGATGTTATAACAGTTAATTGGATATTTGGATAAAACTTTTTGATACATTAATTTTGTAAAAGATGGAAGACATAAGAGATTTGTTCAAAGATATATTTAAAGAGATCCAGGAATGGAAAGAAGAAATCAGAAATGAAAACACCTTTTTATATACTGAATACTCACAGCAAGACTGTAGTAAAATTGAAGGAAAAGAAGAAGAGTCCTCAACAACTCTAATTGAATGAGCAACAGAGAAATGGAAATAGCAAAGTAGAGGGGCATTCCCAAAAGGAACTGATTAAAGGACACAACATTAATGAAATACAGTGGTACCTCTTCTTACGAACGCCTCTACATATGATCTTTTTGAGATACAAACTGGGCGTTCAAGATTTTTTTTGCCTCTTCTCACAAACCATTTTTGTCTTACAAACCCCCGCTTTCCGTCTTGGCTGCTGCTTCTGCTGCTGCGGGCAGCGGCCAAAACAAGTGCTTTTAAGTTTGCAGGCTCTGAGGATCACAAAGGAACTGGAGCCAGGCTTTGCTGTGCGGGGTCTCTACCCCCCAGCCCTTCTGCTAGCAAAGCGCAAAGGTGGTATCTGAGAAGCTCTCTGCAGCCGCCCCATCTCACTGCCAGTTTCCCCTCTTGCCTGCCGGCGAGCGGAGGAAGCAGCAGGCGAGAGGGGATTACCCCCATATTGCTGCCAAAATGTGTCCATGAGAGCCATGGCCATCCATCCCCCCTACCTTCTCCTGCCAGAAGCCCACAGGGGGCAAAGCTGGGTGTGGGGAAGGGCGGAGCTTTGGGCTCTTGGACAGGCAGGAGAGCCCGGAGCCGCTGCCTTCCTACTCAGCTGCCTTGCCAATCTGCCCACTCGACGCCTGCCCCGCCCGCTCCAAAAGCCGCGCCGAGGCTGCCCGGGAGCCCCCGCCGTTAGGAAGGGTTGGCAGGGTGGGAGTTCAAGCCGCTGCCAGGACAGGTTGGTGGGGTGGAGGCCCCGGCCTCCAGCTGCCTCCCCCATGCAGCCCAGGTCTTCCAGCGAGAGCTTCACCTCGGCCGTTTCTTCTGAGGGTGGCCCGCTGTCTTCTCTCCTGGATGCAGAGATGATGCCCCCCACCTCCTCCTCTGCTGGGCTCTCCCGGCTTTCCTCCCATCCACACCCACCCTCATTCAAAGGAGGCGAGGGGAGATTTGACGGAATGCCTGGCAGCTTTATTTCAATTCTTCCGTCCTGGAAGATCCCAGGTGTTTCTTTCAAAAAGACTAAAAAGTCTTCTGGGCTTCGAGATAAAGTCCCCTGTCAAAGGGGAACAGCAGCCAGGTGGAGGGAGATAGACAGTCAAAAGAATTGGAACTTTTGGGAAGGGAAGGCAGTGAGTGGAAGGATGGAGTTTATTGCTGCATTTGACATCGTGAAGTGTCATATTAAATCACTATCCAGCGAGTTCGTGGCACCAAAGCCTCAGGATTCGCAGTGGGGAAGAGCCTATTGAAGTTTCTGCTCCTCCCCTTTCCTTTTTCTCTTCCACCTCCTCCCCTTCCTTCTCCTCCTCCTTCCCATTTTTTTCTATCCTGTCTTTATCCCCTCTCCCTCTCTTTCCTTCTCTCCTTCCTCTTCCTCCCTTCCCTATTCCCCTCCCCCTTCCCCCTCCTCTTCACTTTTCCTCCTCTTCCTTTCCTTCCTCTTCCCCCTTCTTTCTATCCTGCCTTTCTATCCTCTCCCCTCTTTCTCCTCCTTCCTCTTTCCTCTTCCTCCCTTCCCTTCTTCCTCATCCCCCTCCGCGCGAGAACGCTCTCCCTCCCTGCCGAGGGCCCAGCCGAGGGTTGCCGGGCAACGCCTGGACCATGCTCCACACTTGTCACGGCGAGAAGCTCAATGTGATTCCTGTCCAAAAGCTCTCTATGAGAAAAAACCTTTCCTCTCTCACACACACAGTCACACAACTCCTGCCTGGGTATCAAAGGGAGTGGGGGGAAGGGACCAGAGAGCCCATCATCCCCTCTGCACACAGCTTCCACCCCGGCAGAACCTCCCTCAGCCAGTGCAGTCTACCTCTCTCTCACACACACAACTCCTACCTGGGTATCAAAGGAGTGTGAGGGTGTCATTGGAAAGGGTGCTTCTAGACCCCTCTCTGATTCAGCTGCCCCCCTTCACAGACTCTCCGCCTCCCCCTCCACCCCAAAAAAGAAGGTAGAGGAAGGAGGAAAGGTAGAAGGAGAAGGAAAGAGGAGAAAAAGAGAGGAGGAGGAGGAAGGAGGAAGGAGGAGGAGGAGACAGAGCAAAGAGGAGACAAGAGGAGGGAATAGGTTTGAAGAAACTGACCCTCGTCAAACCCTCCTCTCTTTCGCTGCAATGCCACCCACCCAAGGTGTGAGGGGTTTTTTTTGGGAAGAGCCCATTGAAGTTTCATCTTCTCCAAGGAGGGAGGGAGGGAGGGAGGGAGGAAGGAAGGCAGGCAAAATAAATACATGAGCAATTCCAGGACGGGGGGGGGGGGGGAAGGACTTTTACTTTGACAGCAGATTCTTTCTGGCTGCAAACCAAATTAAGGGCCAGGATAAAACACTGATGTGCCATCAGCTCTGGAATGCACAAGGACCCTCCCATTTGCCCAAACCGGAGCCTTGGTTCAAGCCGTTCGCTGGCCTCCTCTCCAAACGAATCACCACCACCCCCCAAAAAAACCTTCACACTTCGAGGTTTTTTTTCACTTAAGCCTTAAAGTTTTGGATTTTCGCATGCATTATTTGCTTTTACATTGATTCCTATGGGGAAAATTGCTTCTTCTTACAAACCTTTCTACTTACGAACCTGGTCACGGAACGAATTAAGTTCATAAGTAGAGGTACCACTGTAGTGGTTTTTAGAAATGAATCAGAAAATTGTTTGATTGAAGGAGGGCTTGATGGGCTTGATGGTCATATTGTTGATGATTTAAGCACTACATTAAGCACTAAGAAAATAAAGAATAGATATGACTTAACACCCGGAAATGGCAGAATAAGAAAGAAATCAGAGTGGAAATGAAAAAGATTTTATATTTTGGTAAAAAGGGAGGCAAGGAGAAAATATATGGGTTTAAAATGATAAAAAATAAAAGCCCTGAGGATTGGCAAAGATGGTGTTTTGAGGAGGGATGACAGATTATTAAATATGCATTAACTATGAAATTGTTTTTAAGTGTTGTTTTTAAGATATATTTCAAGTCATTAAATTTTATTGAATTATAGAATTATATAGAAATATATCGGTATATTTTGATTATTGGCGTATTGAAATTATTGTGAAAGACAATGACAATGAATTTATAAATATTTGAATAATAATTTATTATGATTTGAAAAAAATATGATTATTATGCTAAGATGATTATTAATTGAAGATTTAAAAAATGGTTTGGTTAATTTTTATATTGTTATAATACTGGTTTAATAATAGATTTTGATTTTCTTTTTGTTATTTGGCTTTTTCTTGTTTTTCTTTTTTTCCTTTGCTCTTTTTGTTTCCCTTTTTAAACTATAATTTCTCTTTTTTTATTATTTGTAGTTGATAAAGTCTTTTTTCTTGTAAGGGTTTTGGAGAATACATAAGAAGGAGGAGTAGGCACTATGGCATATCTGAAGTATTAAAGGAGAAGGATATTATTTTAATAAGGTTTAAAAGAAATTAAGCTTGAATTCAATTAGATGAAAATTAGATGACAAAATTAGAAGTCAAGGTTGGGGGGTTGGATTGAGCCCGAAAGTAATTATTTGGAATTAATAACATTTTGTGGGAAGATTAATTATAAAGTATGTACTAACATGATACTGTGTTTATTATAATATGAAAATATTTTAATATGCATTGAAGAAGTTTGTATGGGGGAAAAAAATTAGCCCCCCCAAAAAAAGAAATCAAGAGGACAGTGCTGTATAATTAATAAATAAATAAATAAATAAATAAATGGTTTTGTTTTTACAATATTTGGTGTATCGATGTGCATACTTTTGTAAAAAAAATGTTCTGGGTAAAATATGATTTTTCAGTGTTAATTTCTTTCTGTCTGTCAAGGCTGGAGATGTAAACGATATGGACACCGAACAGGAGATAAAGAATGTCCTTTCTTCATCAAAGGCAACCAAAAATTAGAACAATTCAGAGTGGTAAGTACTGCAATTTGTGACGTAATTTATTCTAAATCGGGTGTCAAACTAGCAGCCCAGGGTCCAGATGTGTCACTTGCAGGCCATGCTTACCCCAGCTCCATGAAGGTTAAAACATCGCAATATGTCACATGAAACCAGTGTGATGCTGCAAATTTGACATACATGCTCTAAATAATGTGAGAAGAAGGTTAAATTAAGACATCTGATTTCTTAGATGTTAATTCTAGATAATGTTAACATAATTCTGTAAAATATGATATACCAATACAGTAATACCTCGTCTTATGAACTTAATTGGTTCCGGGAGGAGGTTCGTAAGATGAAAAGTTCGTAAGATGAAACAATGTTTCCCATAAGAATCAATGGAAAAGCCAATAATGTGTGCAAGCACATTATGAAAATCCAAAACATTAAGGCTTTTTTAAAAAAAGCGGGGGGGGGGGACTAAGCTGAGGCAAACGGAGTGGGGGGAGGGACAGCGAGAGGTGGCAAGAGGTGGCAGTCCCAACGAAGCAAGGCGAAAAGAGCCTCTCTTGAGCTCCATGGGTCTTTCTCTCCTGTTTTTGCCCACCCCGTTCTGCTCATTTTCCCCATACCTTTCTCCTCTTGAGCTCCATGAGTCCCTCCCGTTTTTGCCCACCCTGTCCTGCTCATTTTCCCCACACCTTTCTCCTCTCTTGAGCTCCATGAGTCCCTCCCGTTTTTGCCCACCCCGTCCTGCTCATTTTCCCCACACCTTTCTCCTCTTGAGCTCCATGGGTCCCTCCCGTTTTTGCCCACCCTGTCCTGCTCATTTTCCCCACACCTTTCTCCTCTTGAGCTCCATGAGTCCCTCCCGTTTTTGCCCACCCTGTCCTGCTCATTTTCCCCACACCTTTCTCCTCTTGAGTTCCATGAGTCCCTCCCGTTTTTGCCCACCCTGTCCTGCTCATTTTCCCCACACCTTTCTCCTCTCTTGAGCTCCATGGGTCCCTCCCGTTTTTGCCCACCCCGTTCTGCTCATTTTCCTCACACCTTTCTCCTCTCTTGAGCTCCATGGGTCCCTCCCGTTTTTGCCCACCCCGTTCTGCTCATTTCTCCCACACCTTTCTCCTCTCTTGAGCTCCATGGGTCTTTTTCCCATGCAGTTTGGAAGGGGGGAGTTTGTCGCTGGGATTCAAAGCATCGCTGGCAAAAATGAAGGGAATCGAGGAGCCTCAGGGAAATCCCGGCGGCTGCTCGGGTTCGTAAGGTGAAAATAGTTCGGAATAAGAGGCAAAAAAATCTTAAACACTGGGTTCGTATCATGAAAAGTTCGTATGAAGAGGGGTTCGTAAGACGAGGTATCACTGTATTAATCTTTCATGTAGCACTTTGCTAGGTATAAAGTGAAAGAGGTTTCAGCAGAGATTAAATTGAAGTTAATTCCTCTCTCTCTCACTTTGCCTTAGCCAACCACTGCATGTTCAGGATCATCCCAAGACCTGTTGCTTTGGGAAACAAATGCTAAACATATAGGTAGAAACATAATTGAGATATGCTTTGTAACTACAATAATTGCTTATGCCAATGATTCTCAACATGTGATCTGTAGATCCCCAGAGGGCCATGAAGATTTGAAGTAATGTTATGATTTAAGTCTTGGTGGTCCATGGCCACAAAAAGTATTTAAACAGAGCCTGTGGTAAAGAAACTTTGGAGAACCCCTGTGTTATGCTATTATTCCTCTCTAGTTACCTTTCCCCACCCAGCACTTAAGACTACTGCATGCCTTGCATCCAAATCCATAAAAAGGAGAATGAAACAAATTCAGAAGAAAGGCTTTGAGTCTCAGGTAGAGCAGCACATTTCCAAAAACCTGTTGGGGTGTTTAATTGAATCACAGAGAAGTGTAGTGCTTTTATAAGTCCTGAAACACTTTGAATTAATTTCATTTTTAAAAAAAAATTAATTGAATACACATAGAACACACATGTATATTAAACAAACATGTAGAGGTACATGTTAAAAACAATTTAAAACCCTTAATATAAAAATTATATTCAATAAGTTTACTCCAGTTTTATTGACATATAAACTTTACCTATATGTATATACAGTATTTTCATTTTATAAGTTACTTGTTCTTTCTTTCTTGTTTTTAAATTCTTTTTACATTTTTATATACAATAATATTAGATTCTTCTATATAAAGACTTCCTATTATCCATTCAAATATTGGCAATTTTAATTCATCTTTTACTTATTCTTTATCTCTTCCAGCCATTCATATAATTTATTTATTTATTTATTTTATTTTATTTATTTATTACTTAGATTTGTATGCCGCCCCTCTCCGAAGACTCGGGGCGGCTCACAACACGTGGAAACAAATCATAAATAATCTAAACAGATTTAAAATATTTAACGATTTAAAAAAGACCCCATATACTAACAGACATACACTCAGGCATACCATATATAAATTAAACATGCCCAGGGGAAGATGTTTCAGTTCCCCCATGCCTGACGGCAAAGGTGGGTTTTAAGGAGTTTTCGGAAGGCAGGAAGAGTAGGGGCAGTCCTAATCTCCGGGGGGAGTTGGTTCCAGAGGGCCGGTGCCCTCTTATTCCGTATTAAGTAATATTCGATTTCTTAATTGTCTTTTATTTTCTTTGTTACTTTGTCCGTTTCAGCACAATCCAATATTTTTCAATTATGTCCTCATCTTTTGGTATTTCCTCATTTTTCCATTTTTCTTGCTGCTGTAATGATGTGTACAATTTTGTATACTTTTTATCAATTATGCCTAGTAAAAAAATTCAGGTTTTCTATCTATATCTTATTTTATTATTTTTTTCAAACATCTTCTTTTATTCTAGTACAACTTTTTTGCCTTTAAACAAGTCCACCATATATGGTGATAAATTCCATTTCCCTTTTTCCATTTCCTGCATATTGAAGATGAATTTGGAAACATCTTAGCAATTCTTACAGATGGTAGATGCCACTTGTAGAACATCTTGTTCTGGTTTTTCTTCTACCCCACTGACATTGTTAATTTCCAATTAATTGTCCAGACTTTTTCCCCACTTCTCCAGATCGGTAGTATGACCAAAAATTTTCATCCATCTAATCACTGTGTCCTTAATTATCTCTTCTTCCATTTTGTATCTTATTAGAAATTTACAAATTTTACCAATTAATTTTTCATCAGTACCGAGTAATATCTTATTTATTTATTAGATTTGTATGCCGCCCCTTTCTGAAGACTCGGGGCGGCTCACAACAACAGAACAATACAAATCCAATAGTTAAAAACAATTTTAAACCCTTAATATAAAAAACAATTATACGTCTCATACAAACCATACATAAAGCGGGAACGGCCCAGGGGAATCAATTTCCCCATGCCTGACGGCAACGGTGGGTTTTAAGGAGTTCGCGAAAGGCAAGGAGGGTGGGCGCAATCCTAATCTCTGAGGCAAGTTGGTTCCATAGGGTCGGGGTCACCACAGAGAAGGCTCTTCCCCTGGGTCCCGCCAGACGACCATAGTTTCATCGACGGGACCCAGAGAAGGCCAACTCTATGGGACCTAACCGTTTGCTGGGATTCGTGCGGCAGAAGGCGGTCTCGGAGATATTCTGGTCTGGTGCCATGAAGGGCTTTATAGGTCATAACCAACACTTTGAATTGCGACCGGAAACTGATCGGCAACCAATGCAGACTGCGGAGTGTTGGTGTGACATGGGCATGCCATGATTGCTCTCGCAGCTGCATTTTGCACGATCTGAAGTTTCCGAACACTCTTCAAAAGTAGCCCCATGTAGCCCCATCCCAGCAACCGGTTAGGTCCCACAGAGTTGGCCTTCTCTGAGTCCCGTCGATGAAACAATGTCGTCTGGCGGGACCCAGGGGAAGAGCCTTCTCTGTGGTGACCCCGATCCTCTGGAACCAACTCCACCCTCCTTGCTTTTCGCAAACTCCTACAGTAGTCGAACCTCGAGGTGATGAGGGCATGAGTGACTGTGAGCAGTGACTCCCGGTCCAGGTAGGGCCGCAACTGATGCACAGATGCCCCCCTCGCCACAGCTGAAAGATGGTTCTCTAATGTAATCTGTGGATCGAGGAGGATGCCCAAGTTGTGGACCCTCTCTGAGGGGGTCAGTAATTCCCCCCCCAAGGGTGATGGACGGACAGATGGAATTGTCCTTGGGAGACAAAACCCACAGCCACTCCCTCTTATCAGGGTTGAGTTTGAGTCTGTTGACACCCATCCAGACACTAACAGCCTCCAGGCACTGGCACATCACATTATCAAGGTTGTTAGGTTTTTCCTCAAATTCATAAAGTTTTATATCTTTATGATATTTAGCTTGGACCTGTGTATAAATCCACTAACTAAGCTTATCCCCTGTTCAGTCAGATCTTCTCTAATCATCAAATTTCTAGTAAGTCTTGACACCATATACTTTTATAAAATGTCTTGGGATTTGGATGTTTTATGGCTTCAATTCTAGAAATCCAATATGGAATCTTTGCATAATGTTCTTTTTTAAATTCAGCCAAATTTGCAATAATGCATTCCTAAGGACATGTCTCTTAAAATATGCATAAGCTTTATATTTCTCATCCCATATAAACACATGCCACCCTAATTGAAGATCATGTCAATATTCTCTTATTTTTTAGTTCTATCCATTCTTGATCCATATTAGAGCTGCTGATTGATAATATATTTGCCAATACCAAATCTACCCCTTTCTTTATTATCTTATAATAGATTCCATCTTATCCTGCTATTTTTCCATTGCCAAATATATTTTCCGGTTGTTTTTCTTAAATCTTCAAAGAAGGTTTTCCCAGGATTTATCGGGATTGCTTGAAATAAAAATAACAACCTTTGTAGGATATTCATTTTAAGTGAGAATATTCTTCCAATCAGTGATAATTGTAAGTTTTTCCTGTTTGCTAAGTCTTTTTTAATTTGTATTAATATTCTATTATAATTGTCTTCTTTTATTGGTGAACACTTTGCGGTTAGCCAAATTCCTAAATATTTCTCTTTTTTAACCAATTCCATATCTGTTACGTCTTCCAATTGTTTATCTTGATTTTTAGTGAGATTTTTGATTATAACTTTTGTTTTATTTTTATTAATTTTAAGCCTGGCTACTTCACCAAATTCTTCAATCTTTTAAATTAATTTACATCCTGAATCAAGTGGTTCTTTGGTAAGATATTCATCAACTGGGAGAGCCAATGGTAACAAGGTTAGCCAATGAATAGGCATAGCAACTAAGTCAGCCAATGGGAGCTAACCACTTCTGAATCTGTGCAGAGAATCGAAACTGGAACTTAAGTTTAAAACTGGATGTGGCTCCAGTCCTCTCTGTTCTCTGTACTCTCTGTGCTTGTCTGCTGCTGAAAAAAACTAACTGTTCTCTGCTACCTGAAACTTCTTGAAGAAGAATCTATATTAGTATTGTAAAATTTACTTTATCTATATTATTATGTTTATAAAGAAGTTATTGAAGGAGCTGAATCAGGCATCTGTGTATGCTTCTGGTTTTGAGATAGTGGACATCTCTGTCTTACCCCCTTTTCAATATCAAATAAATCTATATATTCCCCTAACTCTAGCCTTTTGTTTTGTATAAATTGTTTCTATCATTTTTGTAAATTTCATTCTATCACGTTGCCAAATCATAAATTTCCAATTTGTTGTGGTTAGCTCTGGCCCAGCTCCTGCCCCAAGGAATGTGCAGGCCCATCTCCTGCCCCAAGGAATATGCCGCAGGCCTGTTTTGCTCCCGATGGAATCTGCTGATGAAGCCTCCTCTGACCAAGGAAGCATGAGTGACAGGGAAGAGGGGAGTTTGGCAGACAGCCCAGGAGGAGATCAATCATCTGTATCAGCCTTGGATTCTGAACAAGAATTAATGACACATCCACGCATGCGTAGAGTGATGCATAGGAGACAACAACTGAAGGATTATTACAAGAGAAAATGAGGCCACCTGTGGTTGGGTGGAGGTCCAGTAATTAGAGCTGCTGCTATAAATAGCAGTGTGTGGGTTTGGCCGTTGTGAAAGAGTATCTGATCACAGTTCTTCAGGAATCGTATGTTGCTGTTTTTTGGACTTCGTTTGTTGATTTTTCACGCCTTTGAAACCAAAGCAGAGCAACGTGTATGTGTGTGTGTGTGTCATTTTGTTGGAAGAAGAAGGGGTGTGAAGTTTCTTCACAGCTGCTAGCTAAGTACTTAATGACTGCTTAAGGGAAATTGTACAGACTACCCGGTTGTTCTGGGACGAGTGCTCTTTGCAATACAAAAGGTGCTTAGTTTATTTTGAATTTTGTGATAAAAAACATTGTTTTGAATTTTCAAACATGTGTGTGTCTGCAATTTGTACCCTTGAATTTTCGGGAGGCTCCTACCAGAGAGCCCGGCAGAACACAATTAATGTTGTCAAGCTTTCTGGGCATCAAGGAAAACCAGTGCGGCCTGCTTTTCAGGATATTTCTTTAATACTCAAGTGTATTCATTATTATTCTCAAGTTGTTCTTGATCTGCTCTTTTGGTAAAAAGCCATTTTGGTCTTGGTGTATACTCTTGTTAAGAATTTTTTTACTCTTTCAGTCATAATTAATATGAATAATTTATAATGCAAATTCAAAAGAGAGATAGGTCTATAATTTTGAATTAATTGGTGGTCTGAATCTTTTAATGTTATTAGAGCCTCTGACCATGTGGATAGCATTATTGTTTTTCTAATACTTCATTAAATAATTCTAACATCATCTCTTCTAATGGGTTTTGTATATTTTTATATAATTTGGTTGATATCCTGTCAGGGCCAGGAGTTTTATTATTTTTCTGTTTATTCAGAACCTTCTCAATTCTGTGATTGTAATTGGTCTGTTTAACATCCTTCTTTGATCCTTTGTAATTTGTTTTATATTTGTTGAATCTAGGTATGTTCTAATTTTTTCCTCTTTGATGTCTTCTCGGGCATATAGCTTGGTAAAAAAGTTCAATATTATATTATTATTTTCTTCCCTATTATGTTTTTTTTCTTGTCCTGTAAGTTGTCAATCATTTTCCCTTTCTTTGTTTTCTCAATTTATATGAAAGCCTTCATTTATTTGCATTTTTGAAATAATTTTGTTTGGCAATCCTAATTTTTTGTGCCAATTCTTCTTAAGCATTCAAATTTATTTTATGCTTTATTATATCTCTTTGTTCCTTCACGCTTTTATTTTGGGGATCCTTTTGCAATTCCACTTCCATTTTATTTAATTCACCCTGTGGGGTCCCTTTTGTATTCTTTCTCCATAGTGGGTGGAGCTAGCCTCCAAGGATGGGAAGACATTGTCCTTTAGCCAATCAGAACCAAGTCTGAAATATAAAAGCACCCATCTAGTGGCAAACCTCTTCTTTTGACTAGGTCCTAGCCCTAAAGGATTTGTGTTTATCCTATCCTTGAAGGACTCCTCATCTTTCAAGTTTCCAGCTTATATCCATTTGTTCAGTGAGTGATCTCCCCCAACTGACAGCTATCATAGTGTGGGTGGAGGGGTGCGAAGGGGTTTGGCCCATTCTTCCAATGTCCTCCAGCTGAAGGCATGAATCCTGTCTCAGAGTGCCATATTCCGGCTGTTGAAGTAGTGAGGCCTAGCATTCCATCGGCACCAAGATAGGGTTGCAAGCTGCCCACAGCTGACTGAATATTACAGGGAGAGAGGCCCATTTTTATTCTACTACTGAGGTGATTGCTGCAGAAGCTACGAATTTGAGCGGCTGATATTCCTCTACCTGCTGGCTGGAGCCCATGCTCTGATAGCCAGCTCAACACTTGTGTAACTCTTTGAGCTGTCTGAGGCAAATTGAGAGAGAGATCGAATTGCTAGCAGGCCGACTTTAGAGCTTGGCACAAAAAACCATTGCTTGAAGTATCTTGACTGCTAACGACATCAACCTTTGCTGCGAATTGCTGCAGCCAACCTTTTGAGCCCACCCTTATAGAGTCTCCTGCATCATCAAAGGAATGCTCCCTGCATGTCAGCCCTTGCAGAGCCTCCTCTGTCATCCAGGAGAGCCCCTGTGTTGTCCTGGAGATTTTTACGAGAGGCCGACACTTACCTGGCAGTCATCCCCACATGACCACCAATCAGGCTTAGTTTCTCTAGCTTGCTGACAAGGTACAGACGACCTTTGCAAGGACTGCAGTGCTTTTTAAAGTGCCGCAGCCACTTTGAGCATCTCTCTTGTTCTACTCTATAAGCCGTTTTGCCTGGACCTTCCCCTCTCCAAACATGACTGAACGGAGTAGCAAAGGGAAGGCAAAGGCCAAGACCAGAATTTACAGCAAGGAGAGGAAACAAAGCAAGGCACCTCAGTCAACCAAAGACCAGTCTCCTAGAGATCACCAACTTCTGCCCCCCCCCCCAGCTCAGCCCAAGTCCACCTCCAAAGGGGCAGAGGGACATTCTCAGCAGGATTCTGACCTCAGGCCTACGGAGATCCCTCCTCATGGAACATCAGTGCAGGGTGTGTGTGACTAGACAGGTTCTTTTATACTTTAGATTCGGTCCTAATTGGCTAAAGGGCAATGTCTTCCCTTCCTTGGGAGACTAGCTCCACCCTATGAGAAGAGGCGTATCATGTAAGTCCAATGCCCATTTTCTTTTATTTTACCTTGCCAAGAATGCTATTGTTAGCCTGTGTATAGGCTTTTGTTGTAATTATTTTGTAGTTATGTTTCTTCATTTATATTAATTTTTAAAAATATTCTTAACTATTTTCCAGCATATCTCAATATTCTTTATCTTTAAATAAATATTGATTCATAGTCCATGTGGTTTTCCTTCTCCTTCCTTTCCAGGTTGCTCTTAAAGGGCTATGATCTTCCCAGATATTGGGTTCTATGTCAATCTCTTGTATCTCATTACTCAATTTCAGGGTCGTCCAAACCATGTAAATCCTTGACCAGGATTGATGCGGGTTCGAATAAAAAGTATATTGTTCTTTTGTTTTGTGTTTCTCTCTCCATACATCCTTAAGCCCAAATTCTGCTGTCAGAGCCAGGGTGACACATTGGTTAGAGTGCATTACTGCATGCTACTTCAGCTAACTGTTATCTGTAGTTCAGCAGTTCAAATCTCACCACCGACTCAGCCAGGCATCCTTCTACGTTTAGTAAAATGGGGAGCCAGATTGTTGGGGGCAATATGCTGATTCTGTAAATCTCATAGTGAGGGCTGCAAAGGAATTATGAAGCGGTATATAAGTCTAAATGCTATTGCTATTTCCCAGAATGATTTTGGAAGTATATTTTTGTTTTTATTTTGTTTTTTACCTTTATAGTCTGTTGTACGATTTACAATTGCGTTAAAATCCCCAATTATATAAATGTTTTCACATCCCAACTCTATTTTTCCTGCTTTTTTAAATTTCAAAGCAAACATGGTCTGATTACTTATCTACTATTCATTTCAATATTTATTCTCAAATTAGCCTATGAGAAGCCTACTAGGTTTTATACAGATTCCATACCAAAAGTCAAGAGGGCAAATTGTACTAAATGCAAGAGATTAAATAAGTATGTATTGATAAAATGTTTGCCTATTTATGCATTTAGAATTAATGTACCGTATTTTTTGGTGTATAAGACACACCTTTTTCCTTCCTAAAAGAGGCTGATAATTGGGGTGCATCTTATATCCTGAATGTAACTTGTTTTTCCAACTCTAACCAGCTTCGAACGGTCTTTCCAGCTCTTACCTTGCAGGCTCTTTCATTGTTTCTCTCTGTGAAGAATGTTTTCCAAGCCCTTAGTCTTTGCAGGGCTTGTTTCATTACTCTAACTTGCTCTGAGTAAGTTTCTTTCCAGCCCTAACCAGCTACTAACAATGTTCCCAGCTCTTACCTGCTTGCAAGCTCTTTCATTGTTACTTTCTGCCAATAATGTATTCCAAACCCTATTTTTGTAGAGGGGGGGCGGGGTGTTCATTGCTTTACTTGCTCCAGATATTTTTTTTCCAGCCCTAACTAGGTGCTATTAATGTATCCAATCTCTTTCATTGTTACTCTCTGCAAAGAATGTTTTCCAAGCCCTAAGTCTTTGCAGGTTTCCCCCCCATTGGTCTAATTTGCTCCAAATGTTTCTTTTCAGTCCTAACCAAGTACTAACAATGTTCCCAGCTCTTACCTGCTTGCAAGCTCTTTAATTGTTACTCACTGCAAAGAAGAATGTTTTCCAAGCCCTAAGTCTTTGCAGGGTTTTTTCCACTGCTCTACTTGCTCAGACTTTCTTTCCAGGTGCTAATGATGTTCACAGCTCTTTCATTGTTGCTCTTTCATTGTTACTCGCTCAGAATAATTTTTTTTAAGCCCTTAGCCAGGGGATAAAATAATGTGCTGAAGCTGACAGACTAAGGATGCAAGCTAGATGAATACCTGGTAAGCAGATTCTTTCCCCTATTTTCCTCCCCAAAAACTAAGGTGCATCTTATATTCCAGTGCATCTTATACTCCGAACAATACGGTATATATTAGAAATATAAATTCTGTATCCAGTCATTTTGAACTATCTGTAAGCTAGAAAATGGAAGTAAACATTTGGAAATTAATCATATAAAAATATTGCAACTGTTAACATTGCTTTGAATTCTACTCTTTCACCTCCTTATATTTCAGTTTTGGTATTTGTAGCTAAAATTTTTAGAAATAATGCTGAAAATGACACATTTGCCTTTCTTTTGGTTGTTCAGTTCTTTTGGTTGGAAATAGCTGTTTAAGATCTGACTCCAAAACAGAAGTTCAAAGGAGGATAGATGCAATTGTATAATTTAAAATGAGTTTAACAAACTGTTAATGCATATAAAAGAGGCAAGGTTTGAATTTTACCTGAATTAATCCTTTGATTGGGAGACATTAAGCTGATCCATAAATTATATTTTAAAAATAAGATTTCAATATAATATAATGTAGCAATCTGCATTGGACAATTCTCCAGAACAGATTGACAAAATTGTTTTGCTTGTGTCCATAGACTGATGGGGAAGATGTGATAGGCAGCCTTGACTAGCAATCTATGCCATGCTATTTTGAGAACTCCAGAGCTTCTGCCAAAGTTGCCAGTGATTCTTTCCAACAACATTTGGTAATGTGGTTTGCCATCACAATTTGGGTCACTAGGGTTAGAAGTTTTAATGTTTCCTTATCTTTGTTAATACTTGTTATGTTTGTATCCTACCCACCGTACTGTACATGGGATTCAAGTGACAATCTTGGTTAGGAAAAAGGTTGCCATTCCTATGTAGAAAATGCAATTGGTTTTTTTTTAAATATATAAATTGTTTAGAACCTTCCAAGCCCTTCAGATATATTTGGATTATAAATCCCAGGATTCTCAAGGGAATTTCAATCCAACTCCATCTGGAGGACATCACATTAAGAATTTAAAAAGTAAGAAATTATTTGGTTGGACATGAAGCTTTCTTTCCTCTCTAAGGCACATGAAGATCCTATGTATGATATAATAAGGGAAAATAAACGCTATGAAAAAGATATGAGGTAAGCTTGGATCTCTTAAACAATTATTATGAAATTGATGGTAGCAATACTTTATAAATTTCCAAATATTTTATGAAAAAATATTATTAAAAAACTCAGTAATATAATCCTCAAGGTAAGAGATAGTGACTTGCCAGAAAGAAAATTCTCTAAGATGTGAATCAAGTAATTATCAGCCATCCTTTATAACAACTACTTCATTTCACATTATTTTGCAAAAAATGACTTCATTATAAAGAACCACTTTTACTTCTAATGCAATGGTTCAAAAGTTTTTGTTTTAAAGTGATACCAAAGTGAAATGAAACCTGCCCAAGGAAATATCATTTGACATTGTCTGTTTATGTGCTTAGGATAGAACAGTTAAAACGGTTGCTGGAAGATTCCACATCAAATGAAGACAGCAGCAGTGACAGTTCCAATTCTTCAGAGAGTCAGGTAAAGCATAAGAAGAAGAAAAAGAAAAAGGAAAAGAAGAAAAAAAAGAAAAAGAGAAAACACCGATCCTCTAAATCAAGCAAAAAGTCTGAATCAGATTGAGGAGATGGTTGCCTTTATGTCAATAAATTGTAAAAGATCCAAAGAACATTCCTTCATATCTGTTTTACCTGCATCTTCTTCCTTTCTTGTTGGAAAACAACAACAAAACAAAAACGTTTATTTTGTACCTGTATGAGGTGCTGCTAAAGAAAACTGGTTCTATCTATACTCTGACTTGAAAGCATACACAGACTCTTTTTAGCTATTTTTATAAAAGGTCCCTCCGCTCTTTATTAGCCTACTACTAAAACTTTAATAATCATTCAGTGTAGGAAAGGAGAAACTACCAATAGGGAAGTTCCAAACTACTAATAGGGAAGTTCCAAAAACAACTCCCCAAGGTATCTTTTCATCAAAGTTTTGTAACATTTAGCCAAAAATATTCCTTTAGTAGCATGTCACCAAAGTGTTTGCAATATGGCAGAAGTCTCATCCTTTAGTGAAAGAAGCTTAATAGATAATTTGCAGAGGCAAATAAATTTTAAAGGGGCATGGAATGGGCTTCACCCTTAACTGCCTCCAACTTAACTTTACTCTAAAAAGTGGCTTTCTACAAAGGGATGAAGCACAATACAACTACTATCATCTACCATAATATAAGAATATACTTTATAACTTATTTTCAGATATACTTTATTGTAAAGAATAATTTATCACCCATCTTCCAGCTGCATCTGACATAATAAGGGCTCCACAGACTTCTATAGGATTAGAAATACAATCTGTAGCTCACACATTTTGAAGATCCAGATTTACTCATAATGAAGCATACTTAACATAAATACACTTTCTTTTATTTTGGCACTCTGTTTAATATTTAGATTAAAAAAAACAATATTGTAAGGATGGGTGTATTAATTGTGGCATATTTGTTCTGCCCAATAAAGGAACTGCTTATTCATCAGTATTTTACGTAATTGAAAGGCAACAAAAGAACTGAAGTTTTGGATCAATATCCTAAACAGCTGTGATGTAGAGCAAATAATGTTTTTGTTGCATCAGCACTTTGTCAACAAAACTGTAGCATGCTGATTCCTTTAGATCATGGTGTCAAACACATCATCACGATGTCTTCACGGCATCATCGCGTAATGTATTGCACCTTTTCCCCCCTTCGTTAAACCAGGTGTGGTCTTGTCCAACTCATGACGCATCTGGCATGTGGGCCATTAGTTTGACAGCCCTGCTTTAGATGACAATGCAAAATATCTGGCTTCATCTACACCTGTTCACGCCTTTATTTGTTCCCATTTATTAAGACTGAAAGCTTAATTTTTTTTTAAGCAAAGGACTGCTAGGAAGTTAAAAGCAATTTGAGCCATTGTTTCCAGTAACAGTTTGTATTACCAAGGATTAGCTGGATAACCTGAGTCCTTATTGAGCACATTAATTCAGTGCACCGCCTCCTTGTTATCTGTTTATTCTGCAGTGTGTTCTATAAGCAGAGCTAGCTAGAATCGCTATTGAGAGTAGAAACAGAATGAATCTGATTCAAGGCTTCCTATTCTATTGTCCTTTGCTGACCTAGATTAATGAAAGCATGAAAAATGTTCAATTCCATTTAAAAAAATACATTGATATGTTCATCCATAGTATAATCTTAATTATGCTAAGATACTGTAGCATTACTTTTTAGTGTGGGAATTAGAATTCTAGAAACATGTAATCTGACCAAATATGAAACTGCATTCAAGTTAAATATATTTTATGAGATTTCCTCCTACGAAATCAATTTTGCATGCTGTGTTGTTAAAAATTACAATTTAAAGGCAACTTAAATTGAGATTACATTCAAAATCTATAGTGTGCATATTTCTTTAAAGCCTTGGTTTATGCAACCAATAGTTGCATAATAGATAGTGTCTATAGTTCCTCTTATTCACCACAAATTATCTTGGTGTCCCTTCAGATATCACTGCAGAAGAAAGTAGGGAGCACTATTTTCCAAAACTTGATACTGTTTAATGTTTTTAAACTAAATTGTGATTCCCATAGACCTTTATTTCTTATTTCTCAGCTGGTGCTTTATCCATTCTTTGAGAATAGGTTTTACATTAAAAATTATTCACACATCCTATTAGTGCAATTTCAACTTTATTTAAACACTTGTGTTACTTAACACTGTGTGAAATGTGTGTGTCCAAATTCATTTTTGGACATTTTACAGTGTGAACTCAGAAATCCTTTACAAACTGATTTGCTTCAAAAAAATTATGATTACTTTAAACAATAGAAGCAAATATTTGTACTTCTGATTAGCATTGTCTTCTTTTATCTTTTATAGGGTGGTTTCTTTGCTTCACATCCTGCACAAAAGGAAAACATAATATTAGATAACATAGTACAGTGATACCTCTACTTAAGAACGCCTCAAGAATTTTTCTAGATAAGAACCGGGTGTTCAAGATTTTTTTGCCTCTACTTAAGAATCATTTTCTACTTAAGAACTTGAGCCTAGAAAAATTTCCCAGGGAATTTGAGAGGGCATGAAGGCCCGGACAGTTTCCTGCCATTCCCCCTTTATGCCTGGCCATCTGGGCTGCCAGAAGAGCCTTTTGGTGGCGCTTAATTAGGCTTTGGCAGTCCAGAGCGAACAAAGCATTTTCCTTTCTCTGGACACTTGGACAGGGAATAAACCTCTGCCAGTGCCCAGAGAAAAGAAACGCTTCCTTCGCTCTGGGCAGCTGAGGAATCACAATAGTGAAGGAAAAGTGAGTGTCTGCTACAAAGTGAATGAGCGAGAGGAGAGGGGAGCTCTTCAGCATGGGAAGAAAGAGGCAGCAGGTAGCAGCAGCAGCCAGTGTATGGGAGGCAGCCTCGTACCGAGTGTATTGGAGGCACGTGCTCCTCCTCGCTGCCTCAGTCCCTCTTTTTTTTTAAAGCCTTAACATTTTGGATTTTTTTTATTCCCCTCACCTCACCTTCTTCCTTCGGCAGCGACTCTCCTCCTCTTCTTCTTCCTCCTCCTCCCACCCAAATTCCGAGCTTTTATTTCTTTCCTAATGGGTTTGCACGCATTATTTGCTTTTACATTGATTCCTATGGGAAAAATTGCTTCTACTTAAGAATGTTTCTATATAAGAACCTGGTCATGGAATGAATTAAGTTCTTAAGTAGAGGTACCACTGTATTTAAAAGTATTCCAACCTGAAACAATTAGATTTTAATCATCTGGCAAATATTAATATATACAAACCTGTTTTTACCTATAAATCTTAGATAAGAAATAATTTGCAAATGGACTATATTTAGAGCTATTAAGAATAACCATATCCAAACTTGTCTGTCAAGATTTAAAGCTTCTACTAACCATTACACCATAATCAACATAAAGGAGCATCTTAGACAGGACGATAAAACGTTTCCAATATTCAAAATATGTACATGGCATAGGCCTCCTTTAATAAGGTTATATTACATATGAAAAATCTATATAAGAAAAGGCCTCACATGAGCAGCATATGTATTCCACTGACTATATAATCTGTTAGTATGTCTCGGTGCAGCCTTGTGCAAGACCTTCCGACATACACATAGCAGAGTTATTGCAGTAGTGTAGTTGTGTGGGCTAGCCAGTAAAAGACACAGACTTAATATTTAACAAAGTATTATTTACATATATACAACACAAAGTAGCAAAAGATAACAAACCGCACACAGCCACACACAGCTAAGAATATCTCAAAGTAAAATCCCCCCACAGGGAAAGATGCTGGCGCCCTCTTATGATGAAACCAGCCAAAGCTCTTAAAGACATATTACATCTTTACAGTTATAAACTACCATTGGTAGTTTACTACATGGCAACCCCAAAACAGGTGAGTACCATGCACTAACATAATCAATGCAATTAAGTATTGAGTTTTACTGGTTATGATCCATATTTTTATTACATACATCTTTCAAAGATGAGTAGGAGCATCTTAAGTCAAAAAAGATTCCACCATGGTTTTCCAGTTTTGTGGCTGACAGTTTTCATTTGTAGCACTGGTTCTAAGAAGCCTATATGCGGGATATTATTGGACTTCCATATACTTCTTATAGAAATGATTTGAAAGTTGAATTTACAAGAGTTTATCTCTTTATTACTATATAACGTATTGACATTTTACACTTACGCTTGTGATAAATAATTTTAGGTTTCTCCCGTGCTTCAACTGTTTCACGTCTTGTGTCTCTGCGTTTATGAGGAGGTTTATGCACTCCCTTCTTCTTTGGACGTTCCATATACATATCATCAGATGCAAAAGGGTATACTTCCAGGATATCTATTATAGATACAATATTTTATTCATTCATTTTATTTATTCTGTGCCTAAAATTTAATTCCTTCTATAGTTTCCTATTTTTAAGTTATTTTGCTTGCAAAGACATCTGTACCACATCTCATTCACCAAGATTGTTTTTTACTCACAGTAAAGTATGAGCAGGATATATGGTTCATATGCATTATCAGCTAGGGAACTGTAATGAGGTTCCCAATTGAGTTATGTATGTTATCCAAAATCCATGTTTGTTCTGTTAGCTTTGGAATTGCTTTTATGTATAATATTTCAGCATTCAAATGAACTTGCTGGGTTTTTTGCTTCCACAAGTTGCCGCTTCGCTTTAAAATATGGAATCAATTGCCACTGAGTTAAAGAAAACCAATTGAAGTCATGTTTAGTGATGGGCGAACCCAACAGTGCTCAGGTTTGGCAAGTTCGATGAATTTTACGCAAAATTCAGCCGAACCCGAACTCCAAACGCTGCGTGACGTCAAAGTGACATCTCCGTGACATCAAAGCCCTGGTGGGACCATCTCGTAAAAATAAACATGTTTATTTTTCCGAGGTGGTCCCCATCGGGGCTTTGACATGTTTATTTTTCCGAGGTGGTCCCTGCTGGGGCTTTGACGTCATGGAGACGTCACTTCCTGGCTTTCGGTGTGGAGGCTGGGGGAGTGGGGGCAGGGGAGTCTCCTCTGCCTGCCACCACACCCCTCCCCATTGACATTGGAAGGAGGATGGGCGCGCGCGGTGTATGGGGAGCGTTTCTCCATTGGGAAAGTAAGACGGTGGCAGGTTTCTTGGCGGAGACCACCTCGGCAGCGGCTTTAATGCACTGAGAAACTTGCCACCGTCTTACTTTCCCAACGGAGAAACGCTCCCCACACATACCATGTGCGCCCATCCTCCTTCCGACATCAAAGGGGAGGGGTGCGGTGGCAGGCAGAGGGGAATCCCCCACCCCCACTCCCCCAGCCTCCCCACGATGGGATTCCGGGGGCAGGGCTTTGACGTCACTGAGACGTCACTTCCTGGCCAGCCGAGGCGACTGAATGCCGAACGCGACCCCAAACTTTCCCTGAAGTTTCAAAAAAATTTGGGTTCGTGTTCGGCATACCAAACACCACAAAATTCGGTACGGACCCGAATTGTGCAAGTTCAGTTTGCCCATCACTAGTCATGTTTGTTTGTTTGTTTGTTTGTTTGTTTATTGGATTTATATGCCACCCTTCTTCGAGAAGAGAAGTTAGTAGATGAATACAGTACATTTTTAATTTAAACAATAAATACCATACCTTTCTCTTTTGTAGCAGCAGGTGAGAGATCCCCAGCCTTTAGGCTAGCAGATCTGGGTCTAGCACCACTTTTTATCCAGTATTCATCAGGTCCAGTCCTTCTATTTTCCTCTTGTAACCATCCTGATCAACATATATAAAACATAAATTCAGTTCTTTGCTTTATATCTGGTTAGTAGTTTGTAAAGCACAACAATCCTAACAGAATTGATTCCGTTCCAATATGTCCATACATTTAACTGCAGATTATGAATATATCCAGATGTACGCATAAAGCAAATATGTTTCTTTCAAGTCTTCATTAAGGAACATTTAAACTGTAATTACTCAATATTTATAATTTTTTTTAAAAAAGCTTGTTTGTTAACATGTTTGTGTACAAGAATTTCAAAGTAAGAGGTATATATGAGAAAGAAAATTTGAAATATATTCTAAACTGCAACATTTCAGAGAGATGGGTATTAAAATAGTTTTGTATAAAACTCTTGATATACAGCTTATTTTTTTTTAAAAAAACCTTGCAAATCCACAAATCTATCTTCCTGTCCCTCCTACTTGACTTATAAAGACTTATAAAGAGAAAATTAAGTTTTCCAAAATAATAGATTGACACCTGTTTCAGTTTTCTATTTACCTGAGGATTTCTGTGGATTTGTTCTGTGTTCAAATAATTCTAGTTGTTGGGCTGTAGGTCTCATCAGGCAGATGTTATAGTCATCACAGAGATCTTCATCTTGCTCCTTCTCCAGTTTAGTAACTAATCCAGACATTTTTTCTTGCATAGGCCGGTTAATTACATGTGGTGGCACTGTATTTTTAGGGATTCTCCAAAATACTTTCTGGGCAGTCTTTTGGCCCAATCCATGTTTCTCTGGATTCAGGATTTCATATGGCATATCTTCCTCAACAAAGTATTCCTCATCAGTTTCTTGCTCTTCATATTCCTCTGGTTCCATCACCCAATATTCTTCAGAGTCATCAGTATCTGATGGAGATGAACTTCTTATTTTTTGGAGACAGTAGAGATGCTTGTCACTGGAACATCTTGGAAGAACAGTTATCTTTTTGATTTGGCTAGGAAAATCTTTAACCTTGCCTCTTGAATCACTTTTGAGATTCTGCCTAAGCTCACTAGTGGTTTGTTCAATCCCCATCGCTTCCTCATTTTCATTGAGTATGCCTCCACTTCTTATTTGGCCTTTTCCCAAGACATCACCATTTTTCTTGAAGGCACATAAACCCTTTGGAAGCAGATGGTCTGGAACTATGATAGACACTGAAGAATTCTCAGTTGATGCACCTTCTTCAACAGAAGACATATCATCAGAGGTAATACTGAGCAAATTTGGGCGCTTTCTTCGGAAAAGATATTTTTCGTAATTATAGTTTGGATCCATGTTATCTACACAAGCCAACCAGCTCTCAGAAGGAAGATATTTTTCAGAGTCATCACACCATTGGGTTTTTTCAGAAGTATTCCAGTTTTCATTGTTCACATCATTACATTCACTCAGCTTCTGAGGCAAATTTGCATCACTTGTTATCTCCATGCCAGAGGGAAATAATTTTTGTTGTCGAATATGATTTGAAATTTCTTGTGGAGCTTTTAAACCACTTGGTTTTTTAAAGCCAAGTGATATTTTGGCCATCAGTACATCTTGCCTTGTCCCTGAGTGGTCAAGCCCAGTTGATTCAGACAGTTGCACTGTTCCAGCTTCATCCACTGGATCAATTGCTCTGAAGTTTATAATACGTTGTTTTTCTGAATCTTGATTTTTTTTTATATACAGAGGCTGTTTCTTCTGCATGTCCTCAGGAACTTTTTGCTCCTCTGAAAATGGAATACATGGAAGCAATTCTCTTTGTTCATGAGGTCCATATGCAACTCCTTCACAGGAGCTATGAGCAAGTATATCTCTTTGCACGATATTCTTTGGGATTTGTTTTGGTGCCATCTCATAGAGAGGGATTGTTTCTTTGAAAGACTTCCAGAGCTGAATAGCAGGAGCACCATCATTTGCATATTGTATTCTAACTTCCTCTTTCTCAATGGCATAGCTTGTTGAGGGAAGACTTCGAAATGGTACAAGACCTGAAGAATTCTTGGCAGGTTCCTTGTCTGACATAGCAGAAGATGTTGTATCTGTTTTTCCTAACAAATTTTCAGTTTCTTTAGGAATATCATATGCGATATAAGCAGTATTTCTAGTATTTCCAGCATCACAGCCTTTTGTTCCTGTATCTTGCTTCACACGTGATTTTACTCCACTTTCAGATTCTCCAAAATCAGTTTGAGTTTCTTTGTTTTCTGTTCGTTTCGCTGGGTATTGTGGTTGATACATCATAGGAAAGCCATGTCTGAACCGTGGCACTTGATACACCATTGATGATGGACCAAAAAAAGGTCGTCTAATTCTCATATGCATAGGAGGCTGTGGAACTAAATATCCAGGATATTCATGGGCAGGAATCGAGTAACATTGGTAATATGGATTGCCATTTCTAAAACCTTAGAACAAAACCAAAATAGTTAGATCTTTAGCAAAGTTATACATGCCATCAAGCTAATCCAAAAAAAATCAATAAAGTCCCTCAAAATATAAAATATATGGATCTCTGGTGTTCAACAGGTGTTCTATATCTTTGTACCTCCAATGCAATTGCTGCAAAAAACTAAATGTTTCTAAGCTCCTTGTTTTCTGATATTGAACAAATTAAAAGTTCTATGACCTTAGAAATGCCACATTTTAGACTTTTTTTGTCCAAGATTGCATTTACAATAAATAGAAGAGGATACAGTGATACCGTGTCTTACGAACTTCATTGGTTCCGGGACGAGGTTCGTAAGGTGAAAAGTTCGTAAGATGAAACAATGTTTCCCATAGGAATCAATGGAAAAGCCAATAATGCGTGCAAGCGGAAAACTCGCCCCTTTTGCCTCATTACCGCCGGCATTCAGATCATTCGGGGGTGGGTAAAGGAGGGGGGAGATGGGGGAGAGAGAGACAGCACAGGCTGCCCAGAGGGAGCCTCGTGGGTGGATTGGGTGGACAGTTACTGTCCGGCTGCAATGACTCGAAGGGAAGAGAGGGAAACGCACGGGCTGTTTGTGCATCTTCTCCGATTTTTTGTGTCTGGGAGGCCCGACTAGGGTTCTAGGATCGTCTTGCAAGAGACCGGCAGGGGTTGGGGAAAGGTTGGGGAATCCCTTGCCGGATTTGCGCTGCGCTGCCACCCCTATTTGTAGCTTCAAGCAGAAACCTCTCCCTCTCTCTCTCTCCTTCCTCCCTCCTCCTCCTCTTCCTCCTCCTCCCGTATTCCGCCTCCCTCCCAGCCACATTCGCCTTCCTCCACCGCCAGCGGCATCCCGCTCCTCCTCTTCTTGCTTCTTTACAAGATGACAGCTGGGCAGCGGCACGGAGGCTGGAGGCGGGTGTGTGTGGAAGAGGTCTGCAGGAGAACTGGGGGGAGCTGCGGTGCCTAGACACCTGCCTGCAGCAAAGGCACCCCGCGACCACCACCTTTGCCCCCAGAGGAAAGATTCCAGCCCACGCCTGCTGCTTGCTCTCCTGGGGGCCCCTGCAAAGATCACCTTCGGGAGCTCCCCAGCCAGGTCCCTTCCATGGGGCGGTGGCCGTGGCTCCCCCCAGTTCTCCGACGGACATCTTCCACACACCCCCGCCGCCCCCAGCCTCTGCGCCGCCGCCAGGCTGTCATCTTGTAAAGAAGCGAGAAGAGGATGAGGAGCTGGATGCTGGTGGTGGCGGAGGAAGGTGAATGTGGCCCGGAGGCTGGGAGGGAGGCGGAATACAGGAGGAGGAGGGAGGCAGCCTCCAGGCTTTTCTTTTGGCAGAGGAGTTAAGCGGCCAGAGACAAAGGAATCAATATAAAAGTGCCGCTGGGCTGGCAATGTCTCTGGCTGATGAGCTTTTCCTGTCCAGCCTGAAGCCGAAAGAAATGCGCGAAGGCTGGCGGATGAAGTGGAGGCGAACAGAATGGGGACAGGCGAGGCAAGGAAGCGGCGGCAAAATTTGTCTGTGGGAGCCCCAGTCGTCCATCACCCACTGCCCCTTCCTGCCAGAAGCCCGTGAGGGGCCAAAGCCAGGTGTGGGGAAGGGTGGAACCTCCGGCTTCAGGCTGGACAGGAGGAGCTAATTGGCCAAAGACGTTCCCAGCCCAGCGGCGCTTTTACATTGATCCCTTTGTTTTAAAGTCTCTGGCCACTTAGCTCCTCCGCCGAAAGAAAAGCGCAAAGACTGCCTGTCATCCTGGGCGAAGTGCTGGGGGAGGGAGTCAGGAATGTCCTTCTGCCCCCTCCCACAATGGAGCCCCCCCCTTGAAAACACAATGGAGTTCTGCCGCTGCCCGGTTGAGCCAGGATGACAGGCAGGGCGAAGCAGTGTGGAGCAATGGGAGGCTCAAGCTGGCGGCGGCGGACCTCCATTGTGTTTTCGGCTGGGGTGGGCAGGAGGACCTTCCTGACTCCCTTCCTCTAGCGCTTTGCCCAGGATGACAGGCAGCCTCCGCACTTTTCTTTCGGCGGAGGAGCTAAGCGGCTGGAGACCTTAAAACAATCAATGTAAAGGTGCCGCTGGGCTGGCAATGTCTCCGGCTGCTTAGTTTTTCCTGTCCAGCCCAAAGCTGAAGGAAAAGCGCGAAAGCTGGTGGATGAAGTGGAGGCGAACAGAATGGGGACAGAGGCGAGGCGAGGAAGTGGTGGCAAAATTTGTCTGTGGGAGCCGCGGTCGTCCATCGCCCACCGCTAAAGCCGGGTGTGGGGAAGGGCGTAACTTCCAGCTTCAGGCTGCACAGGAGGAGCTAATAGGCCAGAGACGTTCCCAGCCCAGCGGCGCTTTTACATTGATCCCCTTGTTTTAAGGTCTCCGGCCGCTTAGCTCCTCCGCTGAAAGAAAAACGCGGAGGCTGCCTGTCATCCTGGGCAAAGCGCTGGGGGGAGGGAGTCAGGAAGGTCATCCTGCCCCCCCACACAATGGAGGTCCACCGCCCCCCCCCCGAAAACACAACGGAGGTCCGCCACCCCCCCAAAAACACAACGGAGGTCCGTCGCCCCCCCAAAAAACAACGGAGGTCCACCGCCCCCCAAAAAACACAATGGAGGTCTGCCACCGCCAGGCTTGAGCCAGGATTACAGGCAGGGCGAAGCGGCGTGGAGCAATGGGAGGCTCAAGGCGCCGCCGGCTTGAGCCTCCCATTGCTCCACGCCGCTTCGCCCTGCCTGTCATCCTGGGCGAAGTGCTGGGGGAGGGAGTCAGGAAGGTCCTCCTGCCCCCCCAGCCAAAACACAACGGAGGTCCACCGCCCCCCCTGAAAACACAACAGAGGTCCACCCCCCCCAAGAACACAATGGAGGTCCGCCACCGCCCGCTTGAGCCAGGATGACAGGCAGGGTGAAGCAGCGTGGAGCAATAAACTACCTAATCAAGAACATCAAGAACATTCCCATCATCATGGACAGAGCAAACCACTTGATGATGGACTAAAATAAGATAATCTAATTCTCATATGCATAGCAGGCTGTGGAACTAAATATCCAGGATATTCATGGGCAGGAACCGAATAACATTGGTAATATGGATTGCCTTTCTAAGACCTTAGAACAATTAGAATATTATGCAAACGTTCATTTATTTCAGTAATGTAACTTAAAAGGTGAAACTTAATATATGGGAGATATTCATAACATGCAAGGCAAAATAGTTCAAGCCATAATTTGTCATAATTGCGATGATTATGGGGTACACCTCATGAAAACCCCAAATCCCCCATCTCAGAAAATTAGAATATTACATGCAATCAAAAAGAAAAAAGAAAAAGGATCGTACATGGAACAATATGGGACTTCTGAAAAGTATAAGCATGCATATGTACTCAGTAATGAAATGAAATTGGGCCTATAGATTGTTTAAAATCTCCCGGTAGACAGCTGCGTTGACCCTGGACTTTGTGAAGCACAGTGGACGAATATCAGCAGATGACATGGCTCCCCAAATCAACACAGACTGGAAACGTTACACTGGACCTCAAGCATCTTGCAGTGTGTGCCTCTCCATTCTTCTTCCATACTCTGGGTCCTTCGTTTTCAAATGAGATGCAAAGGTTTCCACAGTCTGTGTTGATTTGGGGAGCCATGTCATCTGCTGGTATTTGTCCACCATGCTTCATTAAGTCGAGTGTCAACACAGACGTCTACTGGGAGATTTTGGAGTGCTCCATGCTTCCATCCGCATACGGGTTTAATGGGGATGGTGAGTTAAATTTTCCAGCAGGACTTGTCACCTGCCTACACTGCCCAAAGCACCAAAACCTACCTCAATGGCCATGGGATTACTGCCCTTGATTAGCCAGCAAACTTGCCTGACCTAAACTCCAAAAAGAATCTATGGGGCATCACCAAGAGAAAGATGAGAGACATGACATAGAACAATGTAGAAGAGCTGAAGGCTGCTATTGAAGCACCCTGGGCTTTTGCAACACCTCAGCAGTGCCACAGGCTAATAGCGTCCATGCCACGCTGCATTGAGGCAGTAATTGCTACAAAAGGGGCCCAAATGAAATACTGAGTACATATGCATGCTTATACTTTTCAGTAGTCTGATATTGTTCTATGTACAATCCTTTTTTTATTGATCGCATGTAATATTCTAATTTTCTGAGATGGGGGATTTGGGGTTTTCATGAACTATACCCCATAATCATCACAATTATGACAAATCACGGCTTGAACTATCTTGCCTTGCATGTTATGAATATCTCTCATATATTAAGTTTTAGCTTTTAAGTTACATTACTGAAATAAATGAACGTTTGCACGATATTCTAATTTTTTGAGTTTCACCTGTATATAAACAGAGCAAATCCCACCCTCTTTTAGCACTGATGATATTCCTTAGTTGGGTGTTGAAATGTCTTTAACAAAATAACTAAGCTCAGAAATCATTGAGTATCCCAGATTTTGTTATATTTAGCTCAGTAAGACAATGAGAAGTAAAAACATGTAATACAGTATTTGCAAAATTTCAGTGCAGCTCTGTTACTAATACTGGAAAAAATATAATTTGTAAGTAAAAGAAGTCAACAACTTTGTATAATTTGGGAAATGATTAAGCAGAAGGTGATGGCTGACATTTTTTGCTGATAATTATATTTGTTTTGTTTTTTGCCCTTGATAGATCTTGAAAAACAGAGCTAGTACAAATCTGGCTGGTACTTATATGGAAATATCCAAGAAATACTAGAGCTATAAGCTATACTGGGAAGGTTTAAAAAGCAAATTGAGCCAAAAGAACAACAGGGCTGTTGGAAGATGTATTTGATTTGCAGGAGCCACTTTTTATATTAATCTCTAATTGCAGGAACAAGTAGAGCCTAGTCACATTTATTTGGAAACAGACCTCATTGTTTCAATGGAATCATTTATAGCTAAACAAATTGAAGATTACAAATTAACTAAATACAGTTGAAATAAATTGTATTTAAGTTAATTATGCTAAATAAAATTATTCATTTGCCCTAGGAGCAAGGAAGCAGAGGTTATGAAAATAAGATGTTTTCTATTGCTATATACTGTACTCTGAAAGTTTTATCCACTGAAAACTAAGGTATCGTAAAGAACACTATAAAGTGTGCCACAAAACATTAGAACTATGATCTATCTTGATTATTAATAGTTCCATACACATGCTATATTTTGCTAGTATCATAGAAAATAAGTTTTAAAGCAATCTTCAACATTTGAAAAGAATGCATAACAAATTATGACTGAAGAAGGCATGAGAAAATTATAGGAAAAATTTGCTAATGTCATTTCTGCCTCATTAGCCTTTATATTCTGGAAAGCGACCCCCCCTCCCCCAAAAGAACTATTTTGGGAAATATTAAAAAGGAAGAATAAAGTATTTCTCCTAAAGGACAAATGAGAAAAAATCTTAAGGGAGGCAGAAACCAGCTTCAGTCTTCCAGCCCTAAGCAGAAACTGAGGAGGCCAGTTTTTAGAAATGCAGATTTGGTAATCCATTCAGAAAGACTTGTCAAGACTAACAAATCAAAAATTGACAAAATTAGCTCAAATACCTAGGATTTGAATTTCCTCTTGCCTACAGAGCCAGCTATGACTCCTACATAACCCCATAGGAATCCAGAAGGTATAAAAACCCACCCACTCCAAACTCCATTTTGTCAGTTGCCCAGAATCACATGTGGTCGTAGTTGTGCTTCATCAATAAAGGGAATCTTTTTTTCTAATCAGCCTACAGCCTCCATTTTATCTCCAGTGCCTTTCTGTTGGCTTGGAACTGAACCTGGATATTTCTTCTAACAGTATGTTTGATACTATGCCTTTCCCTAGGCAGTTTCCTAGGTTGTTTTAGAACATTTTTTGTCAGACTTTAATAAGTTAAGAGCACTATTGCCAAGGTCCACAACAGTAGATGAAACCCTAACAGAGATATTAATAAAGTAGCAATTCAACTGTACCTCTTTGTTTGAACAAATGGAGAAAACAACAGTAAATTTCTCATTTGACTTGTTTCTTGTTCAGAATTGGCAAACAACTCCCCCAACCCCCCCCCCCCCCCATTTTCTCAAGTTTATAATTATGTATCAGAACTTTGTACTGTATAGTTTCTCTTACCAGATGCAGGCACACCATAGGGATTGTACATAGGTCCAACAAACCATGGATCAGGAAATGGCTGATGTGCTGTAGGCCGAGCATAAAAAAAAGGCCTTGGGTTTGTGGAATAAGGTCTGCTTTCTGGAGCTGGATGAGCATTCATTTTCTAAGTTTGAAATAAATAGATAAATGTAAAATGTAAAAGGCATAAATGCTAAACAAGACAACTGGCAGCTTAGCAAAGAATAAGGACACTGCTGATATCCTGGTTTAAAAACAATTAAATTTAAATGTATCAAAACAATGCAGATTTCCCCTCATTTTGTTAGTAGATATTTTTTTGAGGTTGCTCTATTGAGGGATCCTAGTCCAAAAATATTCATCTATCATCTTCCTCAAGGATGAGTTCTAACTGAACTCACTGCTGGTTCACTTCCTCCCATCCTGTGTGGGCATGCTTCTTGAGCACACAAGCGCTATATGCACATGTGCATGTGCATGTGCAGTGCCAAAAAATCAAATTTTCTAAAAAAGACCAAAATAAGATTGCAATTATATGCACAGTGCCGAAAACGTCTGCACATGCTCAGAAGGAAAAAAATTCAAAAAAATAAAATAAAGCTGAAAAGAAGGTGGGGACTGCATGCATAGTAATAATAATAATAATAATTTATTAGATTTGTATGCCACCCCTCTCTGAAGACTTGGAGTGACTCACAACAGTGGCAAACAACGTGACAAATCCAATACTTAAAAACATCTAAAAACCATATTATTAAAACCATACAACTCAGTCATACCATACATAAACTATATTAGCCTGGGGATATCTCAATTACCCCATGCCTGGCGACAAAGGTAGGTCTTCAGTAACTTACAAAAGGCAAGGAGAGTGGGGACGGTTCTAATCTCTGAGGGCAGTTGATTCCAGACGGCCGGGGCCGCCACAGAGAAGGTTCTTCCCCTAGGTCCCAACAGACGACATTGTTTAGTCGATGGGATCCGGAGAAGGCCAACTCTGTGGGACCGTCTCGGCCACTTCGATTCATGTAGCAGAAGATGGTTCTGAGGGTATTCTGGTCCGATGCCATTTAGGGCTTTATAGGTCATTACCAACACTTTGAATTGTGACTGGAAACTATTCGGCACAGTGCCAAAAACTTGGCTTCTGCACATGCTCAGGAGAAATAAATTTTCTAATTTTTTTAAATCTTTTTTTTTTAATTAAAAGAGGGCAGTGCCCCTGGGCGAGTACTGATCCATGACATCATTGTGATGTCACCAGCAGCGAACTGGTCCAAACTGGAAGGAACCCACTTCTGATCTGCATCTACTTTTGGAAAAAGAATATGAACTTGGAATGTTTAAAAAAAACAACTAATACTTGTGTATTCACAAGCCAATGAGGTTATGAGCTATATAAAGTTATGTAGTCCTATATATTAGGTGAATCTTACAGCATCAAGGTCCTGCAAAATCAAACAAATCACATTACCAGTTATTGTCACCACATTACTTATCAAAGCTATATAGCCTGGGATTTTAAATTAGCTTTGCCAATTTAATTTTTGCAGCAGAATAAACCAACATTTTTAATATTGGCATTTTAAGGCAAGCACCCACAATTTCAGGGCAAACCACAGAATGAACCAACATTTCTATTACTGGGATTTAAAACAAGTACAGTGGTACCTCTTCTTACAAATTGAAAGGCCGGGCAATTTAACGCCTGGCCGCCATTTGCAGAGGCGGGAATTAGCTCAGCACCAATCACTGCAGGGGAGCTCTCTCGTGATAGCGCGAGAGCTCCCAGCATGCTTTGTGGGTTGCATGGACTGCCGGGAGGCATGGGCGTGGCTATCGCCCTATTTCAGGGTCTGTTGCACCACCCATGCCTCCTCTCCCATATGCTGCCCTGCAGACAGAAGATCAGAAGAACAGCTGAAGAACTAGGAAGTCTTGCTGGAAGAGCAAGGAAGTCTGTTCTAGAATGGAGAGCCTGTTTTCTTGGATGGCGTCTTGGAAGAAGCGGAGGACGGCACTGTTTCGGAGCCCCTGGATCGATAACAATCACCAGGGGCAGATCAGGTTTGATGGCAGCGGCTTTTGGAGGGAGGGGGCAAATGGATCTATGTCCTCTCACTCCTTTTTTGTTATGGTGGCAGCGGCCGGCACATGGTGGCACCTGGGATCAGACCGAGCCCAAGAGCAGTGTGGGTTCTTCTGGCTGTGGCCACGCCATTTCTCCCCTGTGGGGGGGCTGTTCCCCCTCCCACTGGTCCACAACATGTGGCGGGCGCCAGCAGATCCAGCAGCGGTGTGTGGAATGGAGGGGGGGCGACTGATAGGCTGGGCTGCCTCCCTCTCCCCTCCTTTGTTTGCGTAACCGGCTGTGGCCATGTGACTAGTTGCCCCCGCATGTGGGGGGTGCCCCCTCCTGTGGGACTGGGAGACATTCAAGAATCACTCGAAATCACAAGAAAGGTCATTGCCCCAAAAATATATTACCAGCTGGGCTTAGACGCCATTCTTAGTTGTGCTCCAAAAGGGAATGTAACTTAAATATATAGGTACTGAGAACATTGAGACCATATCAGAACACTTGGAGGCATTCTGCCAGATGGTTTGTCTCTGAGTTCAGACCTTGTTAGCTTTCTTCTAGAAATCAGGTGCAATCAGAATCTCCTTAGCACATGTCTAAGTGGCTTATTTGCAGTAAGTCTGCAACCATGCAAACTGTATATTTGCAAGACCAATTTGTCTGGCTGTTACTGCCCAAAAAGGGGATGAGTTGTTTTAACAGTAGCATTTATCATCGGAATTTATTTAACTATTTATTTATTCGAATTGTGGGCCGCCCTTCTCCTTAGACTCAGGGCGGCTTGCAACATGTTGGCAGGGGCACTTTTTGACAGAGCCAGCCTATTCCCCGCCCCCACGGACCGGATCCTCATTTTGCCCACCTCGGAGGAATGGAGGGATGGGTGAGCGTTGAGCCGGTGATGAGATTTGGGCCGCTCACCCTCAGGTCTGGGGTCAGCTTCGGTGGCCTGCAGTGCAGCGCTCCAGCTGCTGCGCTACCCTGGGTCTATCATTCAAGTACTAGAGATATTATCCACAGAACCCAAAACACTGAGATTGTACAGTATAAGATAATGTTTTTCCCTCTTGGCAGAAGTTCATCCTCTAAGCAAATAAGCTGTGGCCATGTTGAACTTCTATAATTTTTTTTTAAAAAAGGAGGACCCAGTTAAAATGAGATAGAATAAGTATCCTCTGAAGCTGAGTACACACAGGCACATAAACAGCGCACGGCAGAACCGTCACTTGCTGCGCTATCACCTAAGGAGGACTGTCCATTTAAATCCAAGGCCTATGTTGTGGAAGTCTGGGACAACCAACATCAAAATAAAGTCCAATTAGGGTGTGTAAATGTTACCATATGTTTCTTAAGCCCTTTTAGCAAATACTTTCTTTTCTGTGATGAACCTGTGGCCTCTGTAGGGTGCATTTTTATGAAGGAAGTACTCATCACACTAACTCCTTCCAGGTTAAATATTTATTTGCAAAGGGCAGAAGTATTCTCATAACAACTTCTCCACTTCTCAAATATTCACTTCTCAAATGACTAGAGTCCATGTTTACAGTATAGCATTGATCTACGAAATGCAATTAACTTCATTAATTTGGAGGGCACCAAGTTTCCTACTCTTGTTTGAGGATCACAAAGTCCTCAAGATTGAGAAACTCAATGAAGACTTCGATAAGTTTATTTTGCCTTTTCTAAATGGTTGATATGTTTCTGGGGATACAATCAGATAATTATCCATTATGGAGGTGATTTCCTGGACATTGGGGTGGGCTAGTTTGTCATCCATAATGGCAGGAGCTATTAACAAGAGCTGCCCTTGTGGAATTTCAACGAGGGAAAGAATCTAGTTATCTATATAATTGCAAGAGAGGATGTTCTATGTAAAGCTTCTAATTGTTGTGAACTCTCTTTCAGAAAATGTATCAATTATTCATTAGATTTACATATCACGCTAACCAATGGTATACGTAATGGTGCTCTGTTGAATAAACTGACATGGATAGGGCTCATATGCCATAAAACTTAAACAGCAAATTCATTCAAGCGAATGTGATTAATAATAATAATAATAATAATAATAATAATAATAATAATAATAATAATAATGTCAATCAATACTAATTAAGGTCTTCAAGTGGTCGGATTCATAAGATGGAATAAATCTGATAAAGCACCATGAAATGACTACATTGATCAAATCAAATTATGATAGTAATTAATCTGTGAACCAAGACACACAACAATAGTGGAATCTATTTATGTATGGAGGTTATGTTAACTCATTTCTTTTTCATTATGATTTATCCTGTGGCCAAAGTACTACAAATTAAAAACTGAATGGTATTTTATTGGAAGCAGGAGAATTTCAAAGCATTGTTTCTTTTCCAGTCCTTTTGTTTTGATTTCATAACATTTTATTTATTTTTATTTATTTATTTATTTTGTCCAATACACAATGAGGGTTTTAGTGGGTATACATCTATATACACATAGTAAAATATATGATGAAGGTTATAGAGGAGATACTCATAGTAAAATATATCTAAGAAATAATAGAAAAGAAGATAAAGTAATAGAACATATCAATGAAAGAATAGAAGAAGAGATATAGGAATAGAAGAAAAGTATAGGAGATATAGGAGAGCAATAGGACAGGGGATGGAAGGCACTCTAGTGCACTTGTACTCGCCCCTTACTGACATCTTAGGAATCTGGATAGGTCAACTGGGGGTTTGGGGATGACACTATGGAGTCCGGTAATGAGTTCCACACTTCGACAACTCGGTTACTGAAGTCATATTTTTTACAGTCAAGTTTGGAGCGGTTAATATTAAGTTTAAATCTGTTATGTGCTCTTGTGTTGTTGTGGTTGAAGCTGAAGTAGTCGCCGACAGGCAAGATGTTGCAGCATATGATCTTGTGGGCAACACTTAGATCAGTGTTTCCCAACCTTTTTTGAGCCGCGGCACATTATTCACATTTTCAAAATCCTGGGGAACATTGGGGGGGGGGGCGCGCAAAATTTTGGACAAAAAAAATCTCTCTTTCTCCCTTTCGCTCTATTTCTCTCTCCCTCCCTCTTTCTCTCCCTCCCTCTTTCTCTCTCTCTCCATCCCTTTCTTTCTCCCTTCCTTCCTCTCTCTTTTGCTCTTTCTCTCTCCCTCCTTCCCCCCTCTTGCTGTCTTTCTTTCTTTCTTTCCTTTCTTTCTCTCTCTCATTCTGTCTTGCTATCTCTTTCTTTCTCTCTTCCTTCCTCTCTCTTTTGCTCTTTCTCTCTCCTTCTCCCCTCTTGCTGTCTCTTTCTTTCTTTCTTTCTCTTTCTCTCTCTCTCTCATTCTGTCTCTCTTGCTATCTCTTTTTTTCTCTCTTCCTTCCTTCCTCTCTCTTTGGCTCTCTTTCTCTCTCCCTCCTTCCCCCCTTTTGCTGTCTCTTTCTTTCTCTTTCTCTCTCTCTCTCTCTCATTCTGTCTCTCTTTCTCTCTCTTTCTCTCTCTTCCTTTCTTTCTCTCTCTTGTTCTCTCCCTTCCTTCTCTGTGGAGGCCGGCAAAGCTTTTCCGGGTAGGCTGGCTGGGGGATAGGGCGCGCGCGCGCACGCACCCCCGACGTTCCAAAGAACCTTCTCCGACCTCCGCTGTGAGAAGGTTTTCTCCGAGCGCTCGCCGGAGGAGCTGGAGAAAGGCAGATCGAGCGGAAGGGCGGGCGGGTGTCAGCGGCGAGAAGCCAGGGGCGCAAGGGGAACGGAGGCACTGGGGGGTGGGGGCAGCCGCGGTGCCGGCCTCCGCACTTTCATCGCTCCCCACCCCAAACTCCAACGCCCAGCTCCTTGCGCGGCACTGGAAAAGGATGCTGCATTGCCGGCTTCTACCTGGTGCTGCCAGGGAATCTCCAGCTGGGCAGGGCTCTCCTTAAGCTCTCCTTTTTCCCTAGGAGCTTGGCGGCACACCTGGCTGTGTCTCGCGGCACACTAGTGTGCCGCGGCACACCGGTTGGGAAACGCTGACTTAGATCTTGTTTAAGGCGTCTTAGTTCTAAACTTTCTAGGCCCAGGATTGAAAGTCTAGTCTCACAGGGTATTCTATTTCGAGTGGAGGAGTGAAGGGCTCTTCTGGTGAAGTATCTTTGGACATTTTCAAGGGTGTTAATGTCTGAGATGCGATATGGGTTCCAAACAGATGAGCTGTATTCGAGGATGGGTCTGGCAAAAGTTTTGTAAGCTCTGGTAAGTAGTGTGAGATTGCCAGAGCAGAAGCTACGTAGGATTAGGTTTACAACTCTTGAAGCCTTCTTGGCTATATTGTTGCAGTGGGCTTTGGCACTTCAATCTTTTGTTATTAGTACAGTATACCAAGGTCTTTAACCGAATGGGGATTATCTGTGATAATTTGATTATTCAGTTCGTATTTGGATAAATTCAGAGCTTAGATCTATCAGAAATAGCTGAACTTTTATAAAACTGGTATATAAAATTGGATTGTATATTTCTTGGGCATTAATTATGGTCTTTTATACTGAATTAAGTACAGCAGGCCTTTATTTTATCTCTTCGAGAAGTAAACAAACAAAAGTTGAAAACAGAAGAATTTCTCAAAATAATCTAAGTATGAAGAAAATATTGTAAGATCTCTGGCTCATTGTCTTGGTCTCTAAAGGGACTTATGATACAATAGAAACAATAACTGTTATTGTTCTGAAATGCCAAATTGCTCTTGTGTGTTAATACGGAATGGACAGTGTTATTATAGAATATTTATCTGGGCTAGCTCCTGTGTATTTCCATTGTGTATCGGAGCCTGAAACAGTGGTGCACATTTATCATTATGTTGGCATGAATGGTGAAAGTAATATTCTTGGGTGCAGCTAGATTGTCGTTTCTGGAAATAGGTGGTGACTTTAATGCCCATGCCACTGCAATGACTACGAGATATCATTTTGCCAGAAAACCCTGGCATCTACCTCCAGTTTTAGCTTGAGATGAAGGCCTTTGCTTTGATATGTGACAAGCTAAATCATTGCTCCAGGGGAGGATAAAGGGGTTAATTGCAGGCACAACCCCTCCCCCAAGAGATGAAGCCATGCTAGCCCAGCTCCTTTAGAGTGTTCCTGAAAGACCCACTTCACTGTTATTTACTAGCTGTTTAAGCTTAAAATGAATTAAACATTCTATTAATTATTTATTAGTGAATAATAATCTTAGTTATTGGTATTATTGGTATTATTAAATTGAGGTTATTGTCCAATGATATTATCATTTATGTATGTATGTATGTATGTATCTATGTATGTATGTATGTATGTATGTATGTATTTTATTTATTTATTTGTTTGTTTGTTTGTTTGTTTAATTTTATGCCGTGGCCCCGTCCCCTACTTCTGGGTACCCTGCATCCCAGCCTATGCCATGTGGCAGCACTCTGTCTGCCCACATATACATATTCCCTGTTAACTGACTGGAAAACCGTTGCTTTCTTGCTTCACCCCCGCCGATGGGCAAGCTGTGCACCGTAGCCACTGTCCAGTGCTCCTGCATTCCTGTTGGGAAACTCCTCTTCCCTCATTAAAATCACCAGAAAAATCAGAAAACACATTCAAGTAGTTTTGTTTGCTCATTCAGGGTTTAAAATAATTTAGGAAGGCAAGTTAAGTGTCATGCTGATCGTCTAATGCCAATGCTTTCTTTAATGTTAGCAAATGGATTAACTTTACCCATATGATTTAATCAATTTAATAATAATAATATTGAGGATCCAGATTGCGGGGGTAACATGCTGGCCCTGTCAAAAAGCGCCACTGCCAACCTGTTGTAAGCATATGGCTCGACAGACAATTTGTTGAGAAGAACTTGGCACAGGGATGTCATGTCATGGTAAACCCACAGGACGTACGGGGTCTACGGCCTTTCTGTGGTTTTTGATACCCTTCAATGGAGGGGGCGTAAAGGCGCCATCATACCAACGGTGGTGGATGGGACAAGGATACGGGTTGACATAGCAATGGGTGGCACAGTGAACAGACACCCGGGTATTTATTTAAAATCCCCTAGCCTACACTGGGTCAATGTAGTGCAGAGGTAGGGACTGGCACTTTTCCACAGACCTGCAGTGGTGCCTGCGTGAGCTGGGACAAGCTTAGGTGTGGGAACAGGTGGGCAAGATAGAGATCTGACCCCCCACTGTGGCAGAAACGGGGCGGAAAGGGTATCAGTAGCAACTGTATGTTCTTCTTTGGGCATCTTTTGTAAGATGATTGGCACCCCCGCTTCACAACTCATGTTTCCTCACCGGACGGAGCGGTGTGAAGGGGGTATCCTTGGGGCTCACCTACGTCATTTCCGGTTCGGGGTCATGCAGGACCCTTGGGAGGCATAGGCGTGGCTATCACCCTATTTCAGGGCCTGTTGCACCACCCATGCCTCCTCTCTCATGTGCCGCCCTGCAGACACCCACCTACCCTCTGCTCAATCCAGGGTGTTTAATGGTTCACCCAATTGGGGCCAAGTAGGAATTTTTGGCAATCTTTAAATATTTATTCAGATTGATTTTTCACCTACTCCATCCTGGGCAAACGAGATGGAATCATGATCAGGGGGTGCATCTGTTGGTAAATAGGTTTTGATTTAACAATTTGATGCCTATATTGGTCACTGTATGGCAGAAACGGGGTGGAAAGGGTATCAGTAGCAACTGTGTGTTATTCTTTGGGCATCTTTTGTAAGATGATTGGCAACCCTGCTGCACAACTCATGCTTCCTCACAGGACGGAGCGATGTAGATGGATAGATAGATGATAGATAGATGGATAGATGGATAGATGGATAGATGGATAGATGGATAGATGGATAGATGGATAGATGGATAGATGGACAGATGGACAGATGGACAGATGGATAGATAGATGATAGATGGATAGATGATGGATGGATAGATAGATAGATAGATAGATAGATGATGGATAGATGGATAGATAGATGATAGAGAGAGAGAGAGAGAGAGAGATGATAGATAGATGGATAGATAGATAGATGATAGATGGATAGAAGGATAGATGATAGATAGATAAATGGATAGATGATAGATAGATGACAGATGGATAGAGGGATGAATGAATAGATAGATAGATGATAGTGGGTGGGTGGATGGATGGATAGATAGATGATAGATAGATAGATAAATGACAGTAAGAGAGCGCACGCGCGGTAAGAGAGTGCACGCACTCAGGCTTGGGTTCGTAAGGTAAAAATGGTTCTTAAGAAGAGGCAAACAAATCTTAAACACCGGGTTCGCATCTCAAAAAGTTCGTATGTAGAGACGTTCGTAAGTAGAGGTACCACTGTACTTCCAATTTAGTTTTTGCAACAGAATAAATCAACATTTCTAATACGGTACTGGGATTTTAAAGCAAAACACGCACACAATGTATAATATAATATAATATAATATAATATAACATAACATAACATAACATGGTATGGTATGGTATGGTATAGTATAGTATAGTATAGTATAGTATAGTATAGTATAGTATAATATAATACTGTATAATATAACATAACATAACATAACATAACATAATATAATATAATATAAATAATTGGAAGGGACCTTAGAGGCCTTCTAGTCCAGCTACCTTCTTAGGCAGGAAACCCTACACCAAACAAATGGTTATCCAATATCATCTTAAAAACCTCCAATGTTGGAGCATTCACAACTTCTGGAGGCAAATTTTTCCACTGATTAATTGTTCTATCAGGAATTTCTCCTTAATTCCAATTTACTTCTCTCCTTGATTAGTTTTCAGCCATTACTTCTTGTCCTACCCTCAGGTGCTTTGGAAAATAGCTTAGGTCCCTCTTGTTTGTGGCAGCCCCTGAGATATTGGAATACTGCTATCATGTCTCCCCTAATCCTTTTCATTAAACTAGACATACCCAGTTCCTGCAACTGTTCTTCATAGTTTAGCTTCCAGTCCCCTCATCATCTTTGTTGCTCTTCTCTGCACTTTTTCTAGAGTCTCAACATCTTTTTTACATCATGGTGACCAAAACTGAATGCAGTATTATAAAGTGGTATTAACACCTCACATGATCTTGATTCTATCCATCTGTTGATGCAGCCTAGAACTATGTTGGCTGTTTTGGCAGCTGCTACATACTGCTGGCTCATATTTAAATGGTTGTCCACTAGGACTCCAAGATCCCTCTCAGAGTTACTACTACTGAGCAAGGTGCCACATATACTGTACCTGTGCATTTTGTTTTTCTTGCCTAAATGTAGAACCTTACTTTTTTCACCATTGAATTTCATTTTGCTAGATAGGGCGCAATCAATGTTCCAGTCTGTCAAGATCCTTCTGTATTTTAAGCCTATCTTCTGGCTTAATAGTGTATAATATAATAATGGCAACAGAATGAAACAATGTTTCCATTAAGAGATTTTTAAATAACCACACAAATTGAGTTGTCTCAAGAGAATAAAACATTTCTATTAGTAGCATTTTATAGCAAACGTCCCCAATTGAGTTGCTGCAGTGGAATAAAATAATATTGCTATTAGCAACATTTTAAAGCAAGCATCTCCAATTTCATGGCAGCCCACAGAATGAACCAAAATTTATATTAAAGCAAACGTCCCCAATTGAGTTGCTGCAGTGGAATAAAATAATATTGCTATTAGCAGAATTTTAAAACCAGCATCTCCAATTTCATCTGTACCGGAATAAACCAACATTTTTAAAACTAGAATTTTAAAGCAAGCCCCACTATTTACTTATAAGCCAACAAAATAAAACTACATTTTTATTAGTGGAATTTGAAAACAGCTGTAGTTGAGTTGCTGCAATAGAATAAAACAAGATTTTTATTAGTGGCATTTTAAAGCAAGAACCACAAATTTAGTAGCTGCTACTGTTTCTGTTACTGGGATTTTAAAGTAAGCATTCCCTTATTTAGTTGCTGCTACAGAATAAAACAACATGATTAATACTGGGATTTTAAAGCAAGTAGCCCCATTTATATCCAACAAAATAAAATAACATTTCTATTAGGGTCATTTTAAAACAAGCATCACCAATTTCTTGGCAGCCCATAGAATAAAATAAATTTCTATTACTGTGATTTCAAAGCAAGTACCCCAATTTAGTTACTGCAAAAGAATGAACAAACATTTTTATTAGTTAAATTTTAAAGCAAGCACCCCCAAATTAGTTGTAGCCAACAAAATAAAACTATATTTTTATTACTGGGATTTTAAAGAAAGAAAGCCCAACTTAGGTGCAGCCAATAGAATAAAACATGTCTAATACTGATATTTTAAAGCAAGCAGCCCTATTTACTTATATCAAACATTTAGTGGCATTTTAAAGCAGGCACTACCAATTCCATGGCAGCCCACACAATGAACTAAAATTTCTATTAATGATGTTAAATTAATAAACCTCAAGTTAGTTGCAGCTAACAGAGAAACTAATTTTTCTTAATGAGATTTGAAGCCAATCACCCCCAATTTAATTCTAGCCAACAAAATAAAAAAATTCTCTTATTTCTCTTTTTAATTCAAGCAGCCCAATTTAGTTGCAGCAACAGAACAAATCAATGTTTCTATTAGTGTGTTATAAATAAACACCGTGCTGCAACAGATTAAACCAACTTTTCTAATACTGGCACTTTAAACAAGCACCCCCAAATTAGTTGTAAGCAACAAAATAAAACATTTTTATTACTGGGATTTTAAAGACCGAAAGCCCAACTTAGTTACAGGCAACAGAATAAAATAACATGACTAATACTGGGATTTTAAAGCTAGCAGCAGCAATTTAATTGCTTTAACAGAATAAACCAATATTTTTATTAGTGGGATTTTAAAGCAGGCAGCCTCAATTTATTGGTTACCTACAGAATGAAGGAATTTTATTTTACTGGGTGTTAAAATAACAAATTACAATTTAATTTTAGCCAACATAATAAACCAATATTTTTATTACTGCAATTTTAAAGCAACCAACCCGATTTAGTTGTTATCAACAGAAGAAACCTGAATTTTTATTCCTGGGATTTTAAAGCAAGCACCTCCAATTTACTTATAGCCAACAACATACAACATTTCTCTTATTGCAATTTTAATTAAAGCAAGCCCAATTTACTTGAAGCAACAGAATAAAACTATTTTTCTATTAGTGGAGTTTTTAAAAAGCACTGTCCATTTAGTTGCTTCAATAGAATAAAACAAGGTTTCTTATACAGTACTGGAATTTAAAAGCAACCACCACCAAAGCATTCCTATTACTGGGATTTTTAAGCAAGCATCTCCTAGTTTCCTGGCTGCCCACAGAATCAACCAAAATTTCTATTACTAGGATTATTAAAGCAAGAAATGCCAATTTACTACTTATAGGCAAAAGAACAATATGTCTAGTACAGGGATCTGAAAGCAAGCACCCCCATTTACTTATAGCCAACAAAATAAAATAAGATTTGTATTGCCAGGATTTTTAAGCAAGCACCCCAATTTAATGGCTACCTGCAGAATGAAGGAACATATCTTTACTGGGTTTTAAAGCAACAAACTCCAGTTTAGTTGCACCTAATAGAATAAACCATCATTTCTAATACTGTAATGGAATTTTAAAACAAGCACACTCAATTTAATTTCGGCCAGCAGAATAAACTAGATTTCTATTATTGTTAGTTTAAGTCAAGTGCCCCGCCCCCATGTGGCCAACGGAGTAAAGGAACATTTACACTATTGGGATTTTTAAAACAAGTACAGAGATTTCAATGAGTTAAGAGTGGATCAGATGGCTAAGTTCTTTGCTTTGAAATTCCCGTATAAGAATGTTTGTTGCAGCCAAATAGAAAACCATATAGAATAATATCCTGGATTTATAGTTCTGAATTAGTATTGAATATACAATGCTATTGAATTAAAATTTCTTTATAAAAGCATTGCAAAGAACAAAGCATTTGTTTTTGTTTAAAAGGGATCCACACCACATAGAAATAATAAAGCAAAGAATCTTTTGAAGTAAGGTGACATTCTCAAAGCTAATCAAATACTGTACTGCTTTAAAACCACTCCCCCACCTTTTAAACTAGATATTTTTACTTGCAAATAGCCTTATAGGTTATATTGCTGTTTCCCAGCTGGTTTTGCACCTTTTTAAAAATGTGCAAATGTAACATAATCCGAGATTTAATGATTTTCAAAATACATTTTCATTGTGTAGTTGCTTTTTTAAAAAAAATTTTTTAATTAATTTTTAATAATGACAGATACACACTACATAAAACACAGTGCACAGTGATGCGTACTCCCATCACCCATCATAATTCATTCAGACCCCTCCACTGAGGGTGTACATTTTTATATTATTTTAAACCACAAACCTTACTATATGTACAAATTATAGTGATTCCAGTTTATTCTTTATACCTTGGTCTCAAATTCTACTAACCATATAACCTCTAACCCTGTCCCATCATCTCAATTCTTTCACTTTATTTTCATTAATCATATTCATCTTTATATCAATAATTTCAAACTGAATGTGTTCCACCATGTACCGGTACCAATTTTGTATTGTCCATTTTGTTGCATCCTTTCAACCTAAAACTATTACCGCTTAGGCACTTTCTATAGATACTTCTTTAATTTCTCTGAATTCACCCATATCACTCCTTATTAGTAATATTGCCATTTAAATATTTTATGTTTAAAATCCTATTAATTTCCTCTTGGAAGGTCTCATTTTGAATTTTAAAAAGCACTGTCCATTCAGTTGTTTCAATAGAATAAAGCAAGATTTCTTATACTGGAATTTAAAAGCAACCACCACCAAAGCATTTCTATTACTGGGATTTTTTAAGCAAGCATCTCCTAGTTTCCTGGCTGCCCACAGAATCAACCAAAATTTCTATTACTAGGATTATTAAAGCAAGAAATGCCAATTTACTACTTATAGGCAAAAGAATAAAACAATATGTCTAGTACTGGGATCTGAAAGCAAGCACCCCCATTTACTTATAGCCAACAAAATAAAATAAGATTTGTATTGCCAAGATTTTTAAGCAAGCACCCCCAATTTAATGGCTACCTGCAAAATGAAGGAACATATCTTTACTGGGTTTTAAAGCAACAAACTCCAGTTTAGTTGCACCCAATAGAATAAACCATGATTTCTAATAATGGAATTTTAAAACAAGCACACTCAATTTAATTTCGGCCAGCAGAATAAACTAGATTTCTATTATTGTTTGTTTAATCAAGTGCCCCACCCCCATACTGTGGCCAACAGAGTAAAGGAACATTTACACTATTGGGATTTTTAAAACAAGTATGTAGAGATTTCAATGAGTTAAGAGTGGATCAGATGGCTAAGTTCTTTGCTTTGAAATTCCTGTATAAGAATGTTTGTTGCAGCCAAATAGAAAACCATATAGAATAATATCCTGGATTTATAGTTCTGAATTAGTATTGAATACACAATGCTATTAAATTAAATTTTCTTTATAAAAGCATTGCAAAGAAAAAAGCATTTGTTTTTGTTTAAAAGGGATCCACACCATATAGAAATAATAAAGCAGAGAATCTTTTGAAGGTGACATTCTCAAAGCTAATCAAATACTGCTTTAAAACCTCACTCCCCCACCTTTTAAATTAGATATTTTTACTAGCAAATAGCCTTCAAACCTTGAACTGAAGCTCTTCTACAGTATTATATTTGACTCCAACCAAAGATGCAAGCTGCTACTGTGAGAACAGCCCAGCAGTGAACTAAATGAAATGAACTCTCCTCTCCCTTAATAAGCAGAGGCCTTCCATACACAGCTGAGCTCATTCTTATAATTTTCTCAAATTATCTTACTGCTTGGTTCCACGTGGAGTATCAGCAAAACTATCTACATAGAGCCTAAAGTGATTAGGTTGAATTTTAGCATGCTCTCTCATTTACTGCTTAAAATAGAATGTAGAATTACTTTTTGTTATATTTTAAGTTCAAACTTAATGTATAGACTGGCCATCTTAATGGCAGTCTATACATTACTGTATAAAGAGGTATGATATGCTTTATTAGTACAACATATTAAAAGTGAGCAAATTATATTTTTCCAAGGTACAAGTGACCTCCTTCCCATAATATCCAGTACTAATTTATGTTCCTCTCTCCTTTAAAAAAAATTGTGGTTTGGGCTCAGAAGGAAAACACAAAGCTTTTTTTAAATTGGATGGAGAATCTAAAAACATTCCAGCTGAAGTATTTTTTACTCTTATTATACTCACTTATTTTAACAGATGTGTTATATACGGAGAGTGTTGGCCTGGGACCAGGAGTTTCAGTTTTTGAAAAATTCCTAGTCACTATCTCTTTGGTCAACCTATATAACAGAGCTGATATGGTAGAAATGAGAAGCAACTTAAAAGAAATATCTTGTACCCCTTCCCTATAAAAATAAAATCAAATTTAAATAGCCTTTCCTAAAGTACAGTATTTAGAAACATAGAAACATAGAAGATTGACCGCAGAAAAAGACCTCATGTTCTATCTAGTCTGCCCTTATACTACTTCCTGTATTTTATCTTAGGATAGATATGTGTTTATCCCAGGCATGTTTAAATTCAGTTACTGTGGATTTACTAACCACTGCTGCTGGAAGTTTGTTTAAAGTAATGTATTATTATTTTATGAGCCCCATTAAAGATACACTATCAAATCTAATAAAGAAATACACAAAATGGTTATTGTTGTTTCCAAATCTGGGCATCCTGAATTTGACAGGGGGCTGATAAGAACTTTTTATCTTTGCAAAAGGGCTTTTATGCCTACCTGAAAATACAAATCACCCAATAATTCACGCAAAGCAGAAGGCATTTATTAGGGGCGGGGCGAGTTTCAAATCTTTTTACAGGCACAGAAACAAATGCCACATGTGTTTGAGGTGATATATCAGAAAGCAAATGATCAAACAAAAAAAGACACCTTGACACTTGAACAATAGAAAACTTAATTATAGATAATGTTCCACAAAGGAAAATTTATAGGTTATATTGCTATTTCCCAGCTGGTTTTGCACCTTTTAAAAAATGTGCAAATAGAAAGAATAGAATAGAATTTTACTGGCCAAGTGTGATTGGGCACACTAGGAATTTGTCTTGGTGCATATGCCCTCAGCGTACATAAAATAAAATATACATTTGTCAAGAATCATGTGGTACAACACTTAATGATTGTCATAGGGGTCAAATAAGCAATAAAGAAGCAATATTAATAAAAATCTTAGGATATAAGCAACAAGTTACAGTCATACAGTCAACATGGGAGGAAATGGGTGATAGGAATGATGAGAAAAACTAGTAGAATAGAAGTGTAGATTTAGTAGAAAGTCTGACAGTGTTGAGGGAATTATTTGTTTAGTAGAGTGATGGCGTTCGGAAAAAAACTGTTCTTGTGTCTAGTTGTCTTGGTGTGCAGTGCTCTCTAGCGACGTTTTGAGGGTAGGAGTTGAAACAATTTGTGTCCAGGATGTGAGGGGTCAGTAAATATTTTTCCCGCCCTCTTTTTGACTCGTGCAGTATACAGGTCCTCAATGGAAGGCAGGTTGGCAGCAATTGTTTTTTCTGCAGTTCTGATTATCCTCTGAAGTCTGTGTCGATCCTGTTGGGTTGCAGCACCAAACCAGACAGATATAGAGGTGCAGATGACAGACTCAATGATTCCTCTGTAGAACTGTATCAATGTAACATAATCTGAGATTTAATGATTTTCAAAATACATTTTCCATTGTGTAGTTGCTTTTCTAAAAAAATAAATTTTATTAATTTTGAATAATGTCAGATACAGGCAACTTAGGGCGTAGCTCCATGCTGATCCAGGTGAAGGGGCCATGCTCTCACCTGAATCCCAGCCATGCCATGCATGTGGGAGGTCTCACTGTCCAATCCCTGGAAGGGAATTGAAATGGGTGAGACCCAGAGGCAAGTTCTCCCCAATTGCTCAGGCCGGTTTAAAAGCCATCATGAGCCCTTGGAGAGAATCTGCCAATCATCCCCAAGGATGCCCAACGGAGAACACGCAGTTGCTAAACCCCTCCCAATTTCCGCCCCTAACTTGCCACGGAGGGGGGCCAGATCTCTATCTTGGCCCCCTGACTCCCCCCTATCTGCGCTAGCTCACGCAGGGACCTCTGCAGGTCCTGTAAAAAGATGGTGTTCCCCTGTTCTGACAGGTGAACGCCGTCAGCACAGCAAAGCCCAGGCTGATCAATAGTGATATTGGGATGGGAAACCACTACCCCACCCAACTCTCTAACCCACTTGCCAATGGCCTTATTAACCTTTCTCCTGACCTTGTGAATGGCCCTAGGGGAAATGGCATCCCTCCAAAAAATCCACAGAAGGATTTCAGACCAGGCCACTTGCGTGGCTGGCCAAGCGAGGTGAAGAGCTCGCAGGTCTTCTCGGGGCTGACAAATCAATGCCAGGCCACCAAGCACACATAGCTCATTGCCCCCAAGGCGCAAGACCAGCCACCTGGGTGCAACTACATTGTGGCGCCCTCCCACCACAAGTAAGAATATAGTAGAGGCCTTTACAGGAGCAGATCTGGCACAGCTGGTTAAGACACCAACTAGAGGGGAGAATATTCTAGATTTAGTTTTCACGAATGGGAATTGGGTTTCAGAGGTCAAGGTGGGAGAAAATTTAGGTTGCAGTGACCATCTATGTTTGTGGTTTGATGTAAAAACTAATTGTGAGCAATCCTATACTGCAACCAAAGTATTGGATTTCAGAAAAACAAATTTTAACGCAATGGGGGAATATTTAAATAATGAATTAAAGGGGAGGGATAAAATGGCAGGAGCGAGCACCCAGTGGACTGTATTAAAAAAGGCCATCTTAAAAGCCACAGGACTGTATGTAAGGCAAATAACTAAAGGTAAAAGGAAGAAGAAACGGCTATGGTTTAGCAATGATGTAAGGGCTATAGTCAATGAAAAAAAGGCTGCCTATAGGAGGTATAAAGAGTCTGGAAGTATAGCTGATAGAGAGGTGTATAAAATGAGACAGAAGGAGGTGAAACAGATAATATATGCTGCTAAAGCCTCAAAAGAGGAAGAAATTGCAAAATCTGTAAAAGAAGGGGGATAAAACCTTCTTCAGATATATTAGTGGCAGGAAGAAGAAAAACTGCAGCATCAGGAAGTTTAGTACCGGGAATAATACATGCACTGATGGGAATAAGGAGATCGCTGACCATTTCAATAGCTATTTCTGTTCAGTTTTCTCAAAAGACACCTTACAAAATAATACTATAGAGGGATATAGCATTGCTTCCAGCTGTACGGATTCAGCTCCAGTGATCTTAGAAGCCGATGCCTTAGAAGAACTTGAACGATTAAAGATAAATAAGGCAATGGGTCCAGATGGCATCCACCCCAGAGTTCTTAAAGAACTCAGATCTGTCATTGGTACTCCCCTGACTGATTTGTTTAACCAATCCCTGTTAACAGGAGATGTTCCTGAGGATTGGAGAATGGCCAGTGTTGTGCCTATCCACAAGAAGGGCAGTAGAGAAGAAGCTGGTAACTACAGGCCAGTTAGCTTGACATCAGTTACAGTGATCCCTCGATTTTCGCAATCTCGATCTTCGCGAAACGCTATATCGCGATTTTTCAAAAAATAATAAATTAAAAATACGTGCGCGGTTTTTCCCGCCCGATGACGTCACGCGTCATCACCAAACTGACGTCTACCATTGCTGGTTGGCCGAAATCTCGGCCAATCAGCTTTGCCATTGCAATAAGTTTGCCCGGCAATAATGATACAGCAAAATTTCAGCCAATCAGTGTTGTCATTGCAAACATTTCGCCCGACAATGCTGATGGACAGAAATCTCGGCCAATCAGTGTTGTTTGCTCAGCGTGCTTTGCTTTGAAACTTTTGGAACTTTTGGAGCTGTTTGTCGGAGCTGTTTGTCGGAGCTGTTTCTTGGATCTGTTTCTTGGATCTGTTTCTTGGATCTGTTTGTCGGAGCTGTTTCTTGGAGCTGTTTCTTGGAGCTGTTTCTTGGAGCTGTTTCTTGGAGCTGTTTCTTGGAGCTGTTTCTTGGAGCTGTTTGTGAAGACTTCTTGGAAGATGGCACCTAAACGTTGCATGCGGAGTGGAGGCGGCGACGCTAAAAAGAGCAGGAAGATGCTGACAATCAAGGAGAAAATTGAACTTTTGGACATGCTGAAAGCGGGACGTTCTAATGTAGATGTTGGTCGGCATTATGGGATCAACGAATCGACTGTGCGATACATTCGGAAAGACGAAAAGAAGATAAGGCAAACTTCTCAGATAACATTCAACAAGGCTGCAAAAAGAATGGTGACGCCTAGAAACAAACGCCTTATGAAGATGGAAGCTGCTTTGTCTGTGTGGGTACAAGACTGCCGCAAAAAGAGCATTGCTTTGGATACGAACACTATACGAACCAAGGCGCAGCAATTGTACAACCGTCTTGAAGACACAGAAGGAGGCGATGCAGATGAGGGAAACCCAGGTGAGGGCTGGGGTTTTTTATTCTGTCATTACTGTATTTAAGTGTTTTTTAAGGAAGGAGGGAGGGAGGGAGGGAGGGAAGGAGGGAGGGATGGAAGGAAGGAAGGAGGGAGGGATGGAAGGAGGGGAGGGATGGAAGGAGGGATGGAAGGAGGGAGGGATGGAAGGAAGGAAGGAGGGAGGGAAGGAGGGATGGAAGGAGGGAGGGATGGAAGGAGGGATGGAAGGAGGGAGGGATGGAAGGAGGGATGGAAGGAGGGAGGGATGGAAGGAGGGAGAGGAGGGAGGGAGGGAGGGAAGGAGGGAGGGATGGAAGGAAGGAGGGATGGAAGGAAGGAAGGAGGGAGGGAGGGAGGGAAGGAGGGAGGGATGGAAGGAGGGAGGGATGGAAGGAAGGAGGGAGGGATGGAAGGAAGGAGGGAGGGAGGGATGGAAGGAGGGAGGGATGGGAGGAGGGATGGAAGGAGGGAGGGATGGAAGGAGGGATGGAAGGAGGGAGGGATGGAAGGAGGGAGGGAGAGAAGGGAGGGAGGGAGGGAGGGAGGGATGGAAGGAAGGAGGGAGGGAGGGATGGAAGGAGGGAGGGATGGAAGGAGGGAGGGATGGAAGGACTGTATGCTTTCATTCAAGTCACTTCTCTCTCCCTTTCCTGTCATTCTCTGTAGATGAAGGTGCTGGTGACTCTGAAGACCCCCAGCCATCAACATCTTCTGCTTCTTCAGCCCCAACCACATTCACAGCAAGCAAAGGGTGGTTTGAGAAATTTCAACGGCGCTATGGCCTGAAGAGTGTGTCATTGCATGGAGAAGCTGCCTCAGCAGATACAGGTGCAGCTGAAAACTTTGTCCAGCGCACGTTTAAAGATCTAATTGCAGAAGGGGGCTACCTTCCAGAACAGGTGTTCAACATGGACGAAACAGGCCTGTTCTGGAAGAGGATGCCTTCACGGACTTTCTTGATGCAAGATGAAGCCAAAGCCCCTGGCTTTAAGGCCATGAAAGATAGAGTGACTTTGATCATGTGTGGGAATGCAGCAGGCTTTTTGATGAAGCCAGGGCTAATTTATAAGTCACGAAATCCAAGAGCCCTCAAGAACAGAAATAAGAATGTATTGCCAGTGTACTGGATGCATAATCCTAAAGCATGGATTACAAAACCCCTCACGCGGGACTGGTTTCATCAGTGCTTCATCCCACAGGTGAAGGATTATTTGGCTGCCAAAGGACTCAATTTCAAAGTGCTTCTCCTAATGGACAATGCTGGAGGCCATGATGACCTGGCACATGAACATGATGGGGTGCAAGTCGAATTCTTGCCACCAAACACCACATCGCTTATCCAGCCGATGGATCAAGGTGTTATCCGCGCATTTAAGGCACTGTACATGCGCAATTCTCTTGGAAGCATCGTGGAAGCAATGGATGCTGATGAAAACTTCACATTGAAGGCCTACTGGCATCAGTACACAATTGCATCTTGTCTGAAGAACATTCAGAATGCCTTAATGGATATGAAGTCACAGACAATGAATGCCTGCTGGAGGAAATTGTGGCCAGAAGTGGTGCATGATTACAGGGGATTTGCTCCCAAAGAAATTCAAGATGCTGCAGTCCAGAACTCTGTGAAGCTGGCATAGGCACTGGGTGGAGAAGGCTTCGTTGACATGACACCAGAGGAAGTCAATGGTTTGCTTGATGAGCATGGCCTACCGCTGACAGGCAGAGATCTGGAGGAGCTGACCAGGTCAGCGAGTGAAGAAGATGAGGAAGAGGAAGCTGAAGAAGCTGAGGAAGAAGAAGATGTTGGCCTAATGCTTGAGCGGCTTGCAGAACTGAACAGAGCTGCTGAAAATGTACAACGCATGGTGGAACTTTGGGATCCCAACATGACTCGCTCTATACAATTTAAGGCCTCCCTTGACAACACCTTTGCACCATACAGAGCCATGTTAGCCAAGAAAAAGAAAATGTGCCAACAACTGCCCATAACTATGTTTGTCACAAAAACCACGAGGTCTGTCACACCATCACCTGCAGCGTCCATTGTAGACATGGTGATAGAAGAAGAGCCCGATTTATCCTAGTTATGCTAACCCCCCCCCCCAAAATGTAAAAATGTAAATAAATATTGTTATTATTTCTATCAGGATGACTAAGTGTGTTATTCAATGTGTACAGTACAGGTACAGGTAGAGGTACAGTACAGTACATTAAGGGGATGGGAAATGGTAATTTGTGGGTTGAAAGTGTTGGGACTGAGTGGCATACAGAAGAATGAATGAATGACTGAGTGAATGAAATTCAAACACAGGTGAGGGCTGGGGTTTTTTATTCTGTCATTGTTTAAGTACTTTTTACGAAAGGAAGGAAGGAGGGAGGGAAGGAGGGAAGGAAGGAAGGAGGGAAGGAAGGAAGGAGGGATGGAAGGAGAGAGGGAGAGAAGGGAGGGAAGGAGGGAGGGAGGGATGGAAGGAGGGAGGGATGGAAGGAAGGAGGGATGGAAGGAAGGAAGGAAGGAGGGAGGGAGGGATGGAAGGAGGGAGGGATGGAAGGAGGACATGAGGGCAAACCATTCAGCGTTTAATTGGACTTGAAAATCAGAAGTGGGAGACGTTTTCTCATTCAGAACTAGCAACTTGAGAGGGCAAAACATCCAGTGTCTAATTGGACTTGAAAATCAGAAGTGGGGGAGGTGTTCTCACTCAGAACTAGCAACTTGAGAGGGCAAAACATCCAGGTTCTAATTGGACTTGAAAATCAGAAGTGGGGGAAGTGTTCTCACTAAGAACTAGCAACTTGAGAGGGCAAAACATCCAGGTTCAAATTGTACTTGAAAATCAGAAGTGGGGGAGGTGTTCTCACTAAGAACTAGCAACTTGAGAGGGCAAACCATCCAGGTTCAAATTGGACTTGCAAATCAGAAGTGGTGGAGGTGTTCTCACTAAGAACTAGCAACTTGAGAGGGCAAACCATCCAGGTTCAAATTGGACTTGAAAATCAGAAGTGACAGAAGTGTTCTCACTAAGAACTAGCAACTTGGGAGGGTAAAACATCCAGGTTCAAATTGGACTTGAAAATCAGAAGTGGGGGAGGTGTTCTCACTAAGAACTAGCAACTTGAGAGGGCAAACCATCCAGGTTCAAATTGGACTTGAAAATCAGAAGTGGGGGAAGTGTTCTCACTAAGAACTAGCAACTTGAGAGGGCAAAACATCCAGGTTCAAATTGGACTTGAAAATCAGAAGTGACAGAAGTGTTCTCACTAAGAACTAGCAACTTGAGAGTGCAAAACATCCAGGTTCAAATTGGACTTGAAAATCAGAAGTGGGGGAGGTGTTCTCACTAAGAACTAGCAACTTGAGAGGGCAAACCATCCAGGTTCAAATTGGACTTGAAAATCAGAAGTGGGGGAAGTGTTCTCACTAAGAACTAGCAACTTGAGAGGGCAAAACATCCAGGTTCAAATTGGACTTGAAAATCAGAAGTGGGGGAGGTGTTCTCACTAAGAACTAGCAACTTGAGAGGGCAAAACATCCAGGTTCAAATTGGACTTGAAAATCAGAAGTGGGGGAAGTGTTCTCACTAAGAACTAGCAACTTGAGAGGGCAAAACATCCAGGTTCTAAATGGAATTGAAAATCAGAAGTGGGGGAGGTGTTCTCACTCAGAACTAGCAACTTGAGAGGGCAAAACATCCAGGTTCTAATTGGACTTGAATATCAGAAGTGAGGGAGGTGTTCTCACTCAGAACTAGCAACTTGAGAGGGCAAAACATCCAGGTTCTAATTGGACTTGAAAATCAGAAGTGGGGGAAGTGTTCTCACTAAGAACTAGCAACTTGAGAGGGCAAAACATCCAGGTTCTAAATGGAATTGAAAATCAGAAGTGGGGGAGGTGTTCTCACTCAGAACTAGCAACTTGAGAGGGCAAAACATCCAGGTTCTAATTGGACTTGAATATCAGAAGTGAGGGAGGTTTTCTCACTCAGAACTAGCAACTTGAGAGGGCAAAACATCCAGGTTCTAATTGGACTTGAAAATCAGAAGTGGGGGAGGTGTTCTCACTCAGAACTAGAAACATGAGGGCAAAACATCCAGCGTCTAATTGGACTTGAATATCAGAAGTGGGGGAGGTGTTCTCACTCAGAACTAGCAACTTGAGAGGGCGAAAAATCCACGTTCTAAGGAGGGAGGGATGGAAGGAGGGATGGAAGGAGGGAGGGATGGAAGGAGGGAGGGAGAGAAGGGAAGGAAGGAAGGAGGGATGGAAGGAAGGAGGGATGGAAGGAGGGAGGGAGGGAAGGAGGGAGGGAGGGAGGGATGGAAGGAGGTAGGGAAGGAAGGAGGGAGAGAAGGGAAGGAAGGAAGGAGGGATGGAAGGAAGGAGGGATGGAAGGAGGGAGGGAGGGAAGGAGGGAGGGAGGGAGAGAAGGGAAGGAGGGAGGGATGGAAGGAGGGAGGGATGGAAGGAAGGAGGGAGGGAAGGAAGGAAGGAAGGAGGGAGGGAAGGAGGGAGGGAGGGAAGGAAAAAGCTGAGAAGCCGTTGCCACAAGCGCTGCTGAAGGAGGACTCGTGCCCCAAGAAAGCCGGTGAGAGGGGCGAATCGGGCGGGCGGGGGGTAGCGGCGAGGAGCCCGGAGGCGCTGGGGGGGGTGGCCGGCATGAAAAGCAACCATTGCCAGCCTCCGAACTGCCGTCGCCCCACCATCTGCGCATGCGCGCCCATGGAAAACAGGACGCGCATGCGCAGATGGTGTTTTTACTTCCGCACCGCTACATCGCGAAAAATCGATTATCGCGAGGGGTCTTGGAACGGAACCCTCGCGATAATCGAGGGATCACTGTATAGTTAAAATGATGGAGACTCTACTCAAAAAGAGGATAAATCAGCACCTAAAAAACAATAACTTATTGGACCCAAATCAACTTGGCTTTACTGAAGGCAAATCATGTCAGACTAATCTCATTGATTTCTTTGACTATGTCACAAAGGTGTTGGATCAAGGTGGTGCCATGGATATTGCCTATCTGGACTTCAGGAAAGCCTTTGATACGGTTCCACATAAAGAGCTGATAGATAAATTAGTGAAGATTGGAGTTAATTCCCTGTATAGTTCAGTGGATTTCAAGCTGGCTGAAGTGTAGATATCAGAGAGTTATTGTTAATGGCGAGTATTCTGAGCAGAGACAGATTACAAGCGGTGTGCTACAAGGGTCTGTTCTGGGTCCTATTCTTTTTAATATGTTTGTGAGTGACATAGGGGAAGGTTTGGTAGGGAAGGTTTGCCTATTTGCTGATGACTCTAAAGTGTGCAATAAGGTTGATATTCCTGGAGGGGTCTGTAATATGGTAAATGGTTTAGCTTTACTAGATAAATGGTCAAAGCAATGGAAACTGCAGTTTAATGTTTCCAAATGTAAAATAATACACTTGGGGAAAAGGAATCCTCAATCTGAGTATTGCATTAGCAGTTCTGTGTTAGCAAAAACTTCAGAAGAGAAGGATTTAGGGGTAGTGATTTCTGACAGTCTCAAAATGGGTGAGCAGTGTGGTCGGGCAGTAGGAAAAGCAAATAGGATGCTTGGCTGCATAGCTAGAGGTATAACAAGCAGGAAGAGGGAGATTGTGATCCTCTTATATAGAGCGCTGGTGAGACCACATTTGGAATTCTGTGTTCAGTTCTGGAGACCTCACCTACAAAAATATACTGACAAAATTGAACGGGTCCAAAGATGGGCTACAAGAATGGTGGAAGGTCTTAAGCATAAAACGTATCAGGAAAGACTTAATGAACTCAATCTGTATAGTCTGGAGGACAGAAGGAAAAGGGGGGACATGATCGAAACATTTAAATATGTTAAAGGGTTAAATAAGGTTCAGGAGGGAAGTGTTTTTGTTTTTTTTAAATATTTTTATTAATTTTCAAAAAAACAGACAAAGACATACAACATTAAACATTTAAGGAGCTACCATTGCTCCGTTTGCCGTAGAAGTCTAACTAATACAGAAATATAAAAAACCTAACTGTAGTCAGATCAAAGCAGAAATGCCACACATGTAAGTTACATTCTTATTGAATTCAACTCTATTTTTATAATATTAAACTTATTATTTAAATTTCTTGATATTTTAAGATATTCTATACTTATACAAAAGGAAAAGGGAGAGATTATTAGTAATACAGAAGAAAAAGAAATGAAAGAATATACACTTCTAAGTTAATTATACTATATACTATTTCATTCTATCTTATAATTAACTATTAATACCATTTTTAAAATTCCACCAGTCATATATTTTATTCCATATTTTATAAAATTCTGTTTCAGTTTGATTATTTAAACGTTTAGTCATCATATCTAGTTCTGCACATTCTATGATTTTTTTAAAATACTTCAGTGTCTTTTGGTATTGTCTTTTCTTTCCATTTCTGTGCAAATACTATTCTAGCCGCAACCAATATATGTATCATTAAATAATAAGTTTCTTTTTTATACTTTGTGTTTGAAATACCCAATAAAAAGAATTCAGGAGATTTTTTAATCGTCTCCTTTGTTATTTCATTTATCCAATTCTCTACTTTATTCCAAAATATTTTTGTCTCAGAACATGTCCACCACGCATGATAATATGTACCAATTTCTTTTTTACATTTCCAACAAATAGGCGATACAGACGGAAACATTTTAGAAATTCTATATGGTGGAAAGTGCCATCTGTAAAACATCTTAATTTGATTTTCTTTAAAGGAAATTGATTTTGTTATTTTCTAATTGTACATCCATATCTTTTCCCATGTATCTAAGTTTATCTCTTTGCCTAAATTTTTGCACCAACTAATCATATTGTCTTTCAATATCCAACCTATCATTCTATAATTTAATAAGTATTTATACACATTTCCAATTATTTTTACTTGATTTTGAAATAATAATTTGCTCAGTATATTATTTTAGGAGGGAAGTGTTTTTAATAGGAAAGTGAACACAAGAACAAGAGGACACAATCTGAAGTTAGTTGGGGGAAAGATCAAAAGCAACGTGAGAAAATATTATTTCACTGAAAGAGTAGTAGATCCTTGGAACAAACTTCCAGCAGACGTGGTTGGTAAATCCACAGTAACTGAATTTAAACATGCCTGGGATAAACATATATCCATTGTAAGATAAAATACAGGAAATAGTATAAGGGCAGACTAGATGGAGCATGAGGTCTTTTTCTGCCCTCAGTCTTCTATGTTTCTATGTTTCTAAGCCTCTTTGTCCAAGCCAAGCGATGCTGACCCAACGGCCCAAGGACTGCTGGGTCCCCACGGCAGATCTTGCTGCAGAGCGGCCAGCCCAGAAGACCATACTGTGGCCACACAACAACGCCGTCGGTCTCTCCCCACGAGAGCTATCTAGAAGAGGGTAGAGAAAGGTTACCGAGCGTGAAATCCTGCTCTACCACACCAGCAGTCTGCACGTAAGTTAAATAGGCTGCTGACCTCCAGCGACCAATCTCTCTGATCCTGTGACCCGGGAATCCAGAAACCGCTGCACTGGTGGCAGCCCCAATACGGAACGAGTGCATTCCGTACCAGGCAGGGTCAAGGTCAATCGCAACTAGCGCCCTGGTCATAATTGCCCAAAATTGATAGCGAGTGAGTGGGGAACCATCCTGAGGACTAAAAAGGTACCCCTGTCCCGTTCCTCTCAGATTACAAAAAAGAGGAAAGGGCGGCCACAGGACAGACAGACTGATCGGCTTGAAGCGACCCGTCTCCACGAGAGGAGGCCAAAGCCTCACTAACCCGAAGGGGCCCCAAAAAACATTACACTGGCCACTGCCTGAAAAAGGCGGACCTCGTAAGGAGAGGCACACAGGCTGTTCCACACACCATTAATGCAGGACAGCTGCTGCAAAGTCAGTGCCTGCCTACTGTCTACCGGGGGCGCAGATCGCTCCCTAACCCACCTGTCTAGCATTTTCCGAATGCAGAAATCCCCAGAGGAATCAGAAAATCCACTGGCTTTAGAAAGAAAGGCCAGGCCTGCCAGGCCAGTCCTAATAGTTTTAACTGATAGGCCGCGCTGCTTAAGCAGAACGCAGAACTCTATCAGGTGGTCAACTGGGATGGGCCAGGTGTATAAATAGCCCCTGGAGTGGCGATATTCCCAAAACTCCTTACCTGAGTTTTGGTATGACCTCAAGGTGCTGGGCGCTACTGAGAGGGCCATGACCCTGCCTGCCTCGATCCTCCACTGCTTGTGAGCCCGCCCAGGCTTCACAGATGGCAAGGGAAGGCTTCCTGTGACACATGAGCCCACGGAGCCAGCATCCAGAACCTGGACAACTGACCACAGGACAAGGCATCAGCAATCTCATTATCAAGCCCGGGGACATGACGGGCCAAAAAACAATGCATTTAGGGACAAGGACCTGTGCACAAAATGGTGGACAAGCTGCATGACCCTGTCATTCTTAGAAGACAGGGCATTCACAACATGGACAACAGCCAGGTTGTCACACCAAAAGTGCACAGTCTTGTCCCTAAATTGCTCCCCCCAAAGCTCCAAAGCCACCACCAGTGGGAAGAACTCCAAAAATGTCAGATCCTTGACAACAGAAGAGGCCCTCCATTCTGGAGGCCACATAAAATAGCACCACTGGTTGCCCAAAATTACTCCGAACCCGCGGGTCCCCGCAGTGTCTGAACACAATTGCAACTCAGCTTCTAACAAAAGCTCGTGCCTCCAAAAGGACAGGCCATTAAAGTGGGCTAAAAAGCCTTGCCATATGTGCAGGTCATTCCTGACCCCGGCACGCAAGCTCATTCAATGATGGGGCAATCGAAGCCCCTTCATCGCCTTATACAAATGACAGGAAAAAGCCCTGCCGGGGGCCACCACCCAGCAGGCAAAATTAAGTATCCCAGCCAACTCCTAAAGTTGGCGAAGGGTCACCTTACGACTTGCTAAAACCGATCCAATATATCTTGAATCTTAAAAAAAAAAGCTTGTCTGAGGGCAATCTGAAAGATTGCTCCACAGAGTCCAATTCAATACCCAGAAAGGTAATCCTGGTGGCAGGGCCTTTGGTCTTTTCAGGATCCAAAGGAACCCCCAGATGAGCACAAAGAGTCTCAAAAGCTGACAACAAAGCCAAACACTGCTCTGAATGTGCAGGCCCGGCCATCAGGAAATCGTCAAGGTAATGAATTACCGAACCCGACCCCGATCGCCTCCTGACAGCACACTCCAAGAAGGTGCTAAAGCTCTCAAACAGGGAGCATGATATGGAGCAGCCCATGGGCAATGCTCGGTCCACATAATAGCCATCCTCAAAGTGGAAACCCAGGAGTTAGAAATCATCCGGGTGTATGGGAAGGAACCGGAATGCATACTTAATGTCACATTTACCCATCAGGGCTCCAACCCCACACTTTCTAACCATGGCCACCGCTGCGTCAAAGGACGCGTAGCGAACCAAACAGAGCTCATCAGGAATGTAGTCATTCACTGACTCCCCTTTCGGGAAGGACAAATGGTGAATCAACCTAAATTCACCACTGGCCCTCTTGGGGACTACCCCCAGAGGAGACACCTGGAGAGCGGGTGAAGGCGGGCACACAAAGGTCCCCAATACCCTGCCCTCAGCCACCTCCTTCTGGATTTTAGTCCTAACGATATCCTCATGTCCAACAACCGACTTGAGGTTGCTGGACATGAAGGCCCTCCTTAAAACCCTGCAGGAGCGCAGCCGAGCTCCTGCATGGGTGATAATCTCTAATCATAAACTCAGTACCTCCAGCCTAACCGGGCTGGGGCCCTTTTCCCTCAAGAGGAGGCTGCCGCTCAGGTGGTCCAGCCCCATCCTTTCCATCCATGGGGCCCTTAGGCTTGGGGCAAGCGTGTGTCGCGTGGGAGTGCCCACAGCTCCCGCAGGCATGTCGAAATCTGCAGGCGGGTCGAAAACAAGACCCCCTAGCTGCAGAATCGTGACAAGGAGGGACCATTCTGGCCCCAGTCCCCCCTCCGTATGAGCCATAGGTGTTGCCACTGGCCTAGTCTTAATGTAATGACCACTGTCAGTACGCTCACCACCCCTAGTCTGTGCCAACTGATTGGCATGCTCGCAAATGGAGGGGTGTAAGTGAAATCCTAGGGGGGGTAGAAGGCAACCCCCAGGAAATGGCCACAGCCTGTATGGTAGCCCACGGATCTGTCACCGTGGCAGCCGCCCCGGGCTTTACACACGCCCCTGCTGAGGGGGCCGTAGTCACAGCCAGGACCTGTATCACCGCTAAAGCGACAGGTGTGTCCCAAACCTGGTTACAGGTAAGGACAGGGCTAACCATGGCAAAAGGAGTGACCCCACTCCCTGAAGCCGGTGGCATGGAAACCTGCCCAGATAAGGGGAGGGGCGGTGTGTAATGTGACTGCAAAACCACCTCACCAGACACCATAGCACTAGGTGTCACCAAAGATCCCAAGGAGACCAATCCGGATGCCGTCAATGCCTGCCCGGTCTGTGCCTCCGCACCGCTCAGGGGTGGTCCAGGAGATGCAGGAGCTGAGGGGGCATCCCCCGGCCCATACCCCGACCTCCACCTTGTGTCCCGCTTGTCCAGACGTTCCAGCGCCCTAAACCAGGAATGAGCCGGTAATGTTGAGTCATCTGTGAGTAGATCCGGGACCTACCCCCCCTCCTGGCCCTATTCTGAGCCTCCTCATTGTCCAGCCTGGCCATAACTGAGGTCTTCCAGGTCCTCCGTGGCCTAGCCCCAGGTTCAGGAGCGGGAGGCAAGGCCCTTTGTTTCTTTGGAGCCATAGCCATTCAATACAACAGAATACCCTAAAAAAACCTTAACTCACCCCTAAAAAGGGGGGAGCAAAGCTAGCTACCACCAAATTTCAACCAGGCTGTGAAACCCTGTACCAGACCAGGAGGCCTGGCCACTCCAAAGCCTCCCCCCCCGAGCCTAAGCTGTAAAAAAAAACAAAAGGGAGAGCAGCAGGCCTCTGAAGGGGCCGATCGCCGTCCGAGGCTCCCCCCACACCGATGGGGAAGGACAAGGCCCATGCAGCAAGGGGCAATCTGGCCCAGCGGAGCTCCACTCGCCAGTGAACATCACGGGTGTATGCCTAAATAAACCCCAACCAGCCCAATAAAGCCCCCCCAAGAGGAAGCCTAGGCCGGCAAGGCCCGATGAAGGGGTGCCCAGAGACCACAGGGCCGTAAAGGCTGCAACCCCCCCCGAGCCTGAGAAGGCCGAAAGAGGCAATAGTGCCAAGAAAGAATCCCCCCCCCAAATAGCAGGGGAGAACCAAGTCCCTTCTCCTCCCTGGGAGGAAGCCAAAAGGAAATCCGGCCCAGCAAAGCCTGTAAGCCAGGTCCTATTCACCCCCACAAAATGGCCGTGCCACGAGGCCACCCAAAATGGCCTCCAATCTTCAGCAAACACCAACCGGGTGTTTGCCTGCTCATTGTCCAGGGCAAAAAGGAGGCCCCCGAGCGTGCACAGCCCTTTATAAAGGGCTAGCAGGCCCCGCCCCAGCAACGTCATAGACCGGCGCCAATGACAGGCATGGCCGGGATCTCGCAAAATCTCACGAGATCCCGGCCATTCAAGATGGCGGCTTCACCGAGGTCTGCGTTTCCCTGGCCCTGCTGCAAATCCAGGCCGGGGGTAAGTCGCCAGCTGGGCATTTTAATATCAAAAGCTGCTTCATAATTAGTTTTTTTAAATTTATTTATAGTTTGTGTTGGAAGGGACCCTGTGGGTCTTCTAGTCCAACCTGCTGCTGCTGCAGAAGACCCTATACCATTCCAGACAGATGGCAGTCCAGTCTCCTCTTGAAGGTCTCCATTGTTGGGGCGTTCAAAACCACTGCAGGTAGGCCATTCCACTGGTTGATCGCTCTCACCATCAGAAAGTTCTTCCTTATTTCTAGGTTGAATCTCTGTTTGGTCAGCTTCCATCCGCTGCTCCTTGTCTGGCCTCCTGGTACTTTGGAAAACAGTGTGACACACACACCCCTCCTCACTGTGACAGCCCCTCAAGTATTTGAAGACTGCTATTATTCTCTCCCGGACCTCCTCTTCACGAGACTATCCATGCCCAGTTCCTGCTATCCATCCATCCATCCATCCATCCATCCATCCATCCATCCATCCATCCATCCATCCATCTATCTATCTATCTATCTATCTATCTATCTATCTATCTAGAGGCTTGCTAGAGAATGGAGCTTGCCAAAGAACGGAGCTTGCCAGAGAACAGAGCTTGCTAGAGAACGGAACAGTGAGGAGGACCCGGTAGTAGCACGGCAGACAGAATGGGAGACACACATCTCTACTCACCTGCAGGTGGGGGGGAGGGTTTGTGAAGCATTTGTGAGGTGAAGTTACGGGCCGGGAATGGAGATATGGCGGTGACATCCCAGCTTCAGGGTTTCTGAGGGGAGGCTCAGGGAAGTGAGGAGCTGCTGACTCTGCTGGGGGATCCGAGGGGAGGGGACTCCGTATCCCGAACTGGACATCCCTCCAAGCACTTTGTCACCCGCCGGGCAAGAGGGGGGAGGCATGTGCGGCCCGGCCAGCTTTGGAGGGTCCTGGCAGGCAGCAGTTGCAATTCAACTGGCTGATGGGGAGGAGGGGCAAGGAGGACTTGGAGCGGTTTCTCCCGGATGGAGAAGTCATGTAGGCTTGCCGGGGCTGCCAAGGATTAGGACTCCGGGCCGCAACTTCAACTGGCCACCGCTTCTTTGGTCAGAGAGACAAAAGGGAGCATGTGGCTGTCCCCGCAGGCTCCGGAGGAGGAGGAGGAGGAGGAGGAGGAGGAGGAGGAGGAAGGGGGCACCTTGTCCAGCCGCTGGAAAACAAAGGGAAAATCCCAGGCACTTCGGACGGCAACAGCCGATGTTGGCAGTCCAGAGGTGGGGAATCCCGGTGGGGGCAGCAAGCAAATGGGAAATCCTAGCAGTGGCAGTCACAAGGCAGGGGAATCCCTGCGGCAGTAAGAGAGCGCACGTACCTGGGCTCAGATTCGTAAGGTGAAAATGGTTCTTAAGAAGATGCAAACAAATCTTAAACACCGGGTTCGTATCTTGAAAAGTTCATATGTAGAGGCGTTTGTAGTAGAGATACCACTGTACTTTGGGTATCACAATATCCTTTCACATATAATTCCAAGCGGCTTTAAGGAACCAGCTATCTCCTAAGATCTGTACTGCTACCACACTACTGGCCTTCCGGAAAAGACCTGGCTCTGCCAGCTGGCCTGGGGCCATTGAGCAAATGAGTCATCCTTTAGAACTAGCCATAAAGGATATGAATGTTTTTTATAAAGAGTTTTAAATTGTTCTTTTAAACTGTTTTTTAGTTGTCCTTGCTGTAAGCCACCCAGAATCCTCCAGGAGTTGGGTGGCATATAAATCAAGATGAATGAATGAATGAATAAAGCTGCTGAACTAGAAGTGGGGGAAAAACCCACTTGGGATAATTGGTCATCCATTAGGAACCATCCAGAAGAAGCCATTTCAAAAAGCATCATAGAGATGTTGTAACCTCAGTGGGAATCTGAAACACAGATGTGAAGACTGAAAGACACAACTTTCTCCTTCAGATTAAGAAAAGTCTGTACTATATCCTGTATCCTGTATACTGTAGATCTTATTCTGAACTCAGATGCTTGTTTTTCACTCTTGGCTGTTGAACAAAGGAGAAAGCTTCATGTAGTTTCAAAGCTTTTCTTTCTGTGACAGTGCCAGATTTTTTTATTCCATCCTTGCCAGACAGTTAAGGTCTTGCACTCCCCTGACTGTTGCAGACCATAAAGTCATGGTGCCAAGTTTTGATTATAAAAAAAATAACCTTGAAGTTTGTGTTACCTCTGCCCTAGCACTGGATACTAATTATGATTATAATTAGTAATTAATATTAATAATAATAATATTACATTTAAGCAAGATTCCTCTTTCTTGATCTGCAAACTCTTACATAACCTATAGTCTCAGGATACAGAGTTGCAGGATTCAAAGCTTTTCGAGGCTTTGAAGCCAAATTTTGCAACCAGCCTGGTCCAGATAAACAAAAAGTAAGCTAATTCCATACAGTATAGGAGGTATCAGAGCTGCATTTGCGGAAGCTAGCCAGCCCAAGTAGCAAACCAGGCCAACTAGCTAACCAACACAATCAGCCAGCCACAGACCAGTAGATATGGAGTTGAAGTCTTCAATGAAACACAGCAGCAATAGGAAGTTGTGGGAAAGTATATTTACATCTTTTTTTATATTTACTTCTTATTTACACTACTACTACTATCTATACTATACATAGAAAAACTAGTATCTTACTAGTACCTTGCTACAACTATCTTAGTTCAATAACTCACAGGAACCAACTTATACAGCAATACAGCTTCTTCAGAGCACACTTCTCATGAACAGCAACAGAGCACAGCTAACAGCAAACAGAGAGAACAGAGAGCTCTTGCATAGTTAAATACTATTTACATAATTACTAGATTGCTGCACGCTCAACTGTCTCAGAATGACTCAGCATTCTCAACAGAGGCCTACCTTCTTCATTAAGATATTATCTCAGATTTTTTAATTCCTGACACCTCTTCTAATATCTTAATGCAGTGCTACACAATTTCTTTATTAATATGTTAAACTAGCATACATTTATATTGTTGCATTTACCTTCTTCATATATACATATACATTCTTCATATACATCCATTTTAATCCATCCAGATTCTACAAGTTGTATCATGTTATGTAATTTAACTTCAATATACTGTTTTTAACTTCATTGGTATCCTGTACTTTCACTTACTTTAACAATTATACAGTTTTTGTCTTTTGCCTGAATACAATTCTTTGTTTCCTGGTTTTTACAATATCAATATTCACCTATTGTCTTACATATCCCAAGTCTGTAACCATACATGACTTGTTCAGATCATTAAATACTTGCATGATTAACCAGTCATGTTTTGCACTTACATAAATATCATCACCATATACAATTATCTTTATTTGATCCTTTCCACCATCCTTGGTGTACACACACACATAAGCTGTGCTGCCCCTAAATCCCATTTTACTTAATTGTTCATCTAAACATGTATTCCAACTCTTAGGGAACTTCTTTAAGCCATATAGAGTCTTGTTCAATCTATACACTTTAGAACTACCCTTCAATTCCAAACCTGGTGCTTGTTTGACATACACATCTACCTTTAAATCAGCATTTATATAAGCACATTCAAAATCAAACTGTTTCACCTTGAAATCTTTTTCCATCTCTGACGCTAGCATACTTCTCAACAATTCTTATTTAGCAGTGGATGAATGCTTTTGGATAAATCCCTCCGTTACAAATCTTGCTCTGTATTTCTTACTTCCATCAGGCATTGACTTCAATCTGTACATCCATTTTGTACCAATTACCTTTCTGTCTTTGGGTACATCAACAATGTCAAACACATTTTGCTTCTGCAATACCTCAAATTCATCATTAATTGCATGTTGCTATCTTTGAACTTCCTCTGGTGGTCTCTTTAACAATTCATTATAACTTTCTAGCTCATCTAACACACTACATACATGAACATTGTGTGAATAACCATTCCTATCTGGAGGTTTCCCAATATTAGACCTTTCTGACCTCCTAGGTAACTCCCTTTCTTCACTAACAACTTGTGTTTCCTAACTGTTCTTCTTTAACTTCACATTTCACACTGCTTTTTACTTGTGGCTTGCCTTAACCTCACTTTGCCTTGACTCTGTTGCCTTATTCTCCAAAAATATCGCCGTATTAGAGCGAATCTTTTCCCAATTACCGTGTTTCTCAAAATTGGCATTTCTAAAAATCATAACTCTACCATAAGTTGTGGAAAATCTGTAATGTTTGGAGTGTTCATCATATCCGACAAATCTTAGTTTCTTCCATTTTGCCTGTCCTTTTAATCTCTGTTCCTCAGGTACCAAAACATAAGCATAAGAATCAAAAATCCTTAAGTGTTGCAACTTGGGATTTTTCCCAAACAATTTATAATATGGAGTCTGATTTATAATATGGACTCTGATTTATAATATGGAGTCTCAGCATTCTCAACAGAGGCCTACCTTCTGCATTAAGATATTATCTCAGGATTTTTAATTCCTGACAGGAGGCTTGCTCTGTAACTCATTATGTTAGATTCTTTACATCTTGCACATTGTCTTTTTGTTTTGGAAGCAGAATAAGACATGGCCACAGAACTGGATTTTAAAATGGGTGACTTTATTGTTATGCTCAATCAAATTCTTAAAAGAGGTAAGGAACAAAAGAGAGCAGAATCCCTGTAAAAATATTTCTAAGCAGCTATTGGTGAAGCTCCCTGCTGAGCAAGGGAAGGTATCTCCTGGCCTTTCCCTTGCTCTCTGCAACACCATGGCATGTGGGAAGGCTCACCCCAGTTCCCCATTAAGAGGTCCCAACATAGGTGAGCCCCACTGGCACTCCCCATCCATAACTCAAGCCCAACATGCCTGGAGCTTCTGGCGAGGGGCAACCAATCACCTCCCAAAAGGTGCCCTAAAGGAGAACACACAGCTGCTGCTAACACCCCTTTTCTGCCCCTGACCTGCCACAGCAGGGGGTCAAATCCCTATTTAGCCCCCCTTACCTCTCCCCTCAGCCTGCACCACCTCCTACAGGCACCTCTGCAGGTCCGAGAAATTGTTATTACCGCCAACCAATGTTCCCTCTAATTTTTTTTCGGTGTGGGCAGAAAAGTATAGTGTCTGGGACTGAGCGGCATAAAAGTATAAATAAATAGATAAATAAATAATAAATAAATAAATAAGAAAAAAATCCCTTATTTTTTATTAAAAGAAATTAATAATAATAAAAAACAAAATCCATTACAATTAAAACTAAAACAACCAGCAAAACCAAAAGCATAACTATTAATAAAAACAGGTGAGGGCTGGGGTTTTTTTCTCTATTATTATTTAAGTGCTTTTACCATATGCTTTAAATCAAGAGTCACTTCTCTCTCTGTTTCTTTCTCTTTCCTGTCATTCTCTGCCTCAATCATTTTCTCATTTCTCTTTTTTTCTCCCCTTTTTTCTATCATTTTTCTCTCTCTCTCTTCCTTCCACTCTTCTTTCTTTCTCTTGCTTTCTCTGTCTCTCTCTCTTGCTTGCTTTCTTCCTCTCTCTCTCTTTCTCTCTTGTTTTCTTTCTCTCTCACTCACTCTTTCTCTCTCTTGTTTTCTCTCTCTTGCAATCTCTCCTTCTCTCCCCCATGTTTCTCTCTCTCTCTCTCTCTTTCTCACTTTCTTTCTATCTTGCTCTGTCTGTTGCTCTCACTCTCTCTAGTTCTCTCTCCATTCTTCTTACAGCAGAGGCCAGCAAAGGTGATTTTCAAAGTCTCCATCCCCCTGCCAGCCCGCCCAGAACATTCAAAATAAGAAAAACCTTCGCCGGAAGGACGAAGGGACTGCGAGAGGGGTGGGGCGGGCATTCCCAAAGTGCTCAGAATGGCTAGCAGCCGGATGAGGAGGACGAGAAGCCGCAGCCACCACCGCCGCTGCAGGAGGAGCCGCACCCCAAGGTGGGAAGCGGAGGAGGAAAAAGAGAGGCAGATCGGGTGGGCAGGTGAGGGGCAGCGGTGAGAAGCCAGGGGTGCAAGGGGGCCAGAGGCGCTGGGGGGCATGGGCGGCTGCGGCTCCTTGCGCACCCTTGGAAAAGGGTGTGGGGGGGTGTTTTGTGTGTGCGCGCACAGCTTAGAGTGATCATTGCCTCCAACCCTCAAATGTAACCAATGTCATCCATTACTTGCCATATCATGGCCACGCCCCAACCAGAAGGTACAACTCTGCTTGTCATATCCAGGCCAAGCCCTGACCCAGAGGTCCACAAATGCTTGCCATAACCAGGACAAGCCCATGACCCAAAGGTCCTCAAATGCTTGCCATCTCAATGACAAGCCCATGACCCGGATATCAACCCATGCTTGTTATCAAGGCAAGCCCTGCATAGTGCCCGGGTTTTTGCCTGCAGGATGTATCACCAGCCATCTAGGTAAAACTCTGATCACATTACTGTCAGGCCATAATGGGAGAAGCCTAGCTCATCACATTCTCATTTCTTCAAAGCCACTTGTTTCTCATCCAGCTGCTCAACTTCAGCTGCCTTCCGCACTCCAATTTCGCAGCTCTCTTTTTGACCCAACAACAATGTTGTGGCTGCAAATCAGAAACAGGCTTCTCCCTTGCATTGAAATCTATGAAAAGGCAAAACACAAACATAGTTAGCCCAGGCTCCTTTGTGGGTTCAAGCAATCCATCTCATTCCACCACCAATTGACACCATCCTTTCTGTAGAGATCTTCTTAAGATATCCCAATGCCAGTATGATGTATAATTTAACCCCCCAGCTCCAAACCCTATTCATGATTCCCCAAATGCTCGCCATTTTCTGGCCCAGCCCTACCATATCTGCCCTTGCCTTCATTCATTACGTGGACACCATCATCTCTGTCAATGACCTGTCTATATATCTGAGAAGATGGTGTATAAATTATCCCACTGATACCCAAACTGTATTTTGTCCCCCTGCCTGGCTAACTCCCTGTATAACCTAATATGTCCCTTGACACCCTTGATGTCCCGTTAGTGCCCCACTATCTGAGGCATAATGCTGAACACCCCAGCCACTTTGCTCTGGCCAGCAGCTCTGCTTCAACTGGATCCTAAAATCTGGTTCCATGGCTCTCCCTCCATAATGAAACCCATATTGTGGCCACCCATAAAAAACCCAGGGGCCACTCCCTTGATAGCAATCTCTGATCTCCATGCTTCTGCCAGCTCTGAGGCACTTAGTCCACCATTTCTCCAGCTCCTGAAATGACTCGCTCAATGGCCATTGCTCCCTTATTGACAGTGGTCACCCTGGAGCCCATAGCACCTTCAATAATGGTCGGAATCATTACCTGAGGATGTCCCCCATTCTGGTATGATGGTCTGGGTGACCAGTGAAGTCAGAGGTGCTGCACACTCTCAAAAACATTTCACTTAGTGATGGTTACTGACTAAGGAACAGTGTGTCCCACCCCAATATTAATAGAACATTTGATGATGGCGAATCAATACCCAAAGGTGCCACTTTACAAGTAGAATGATCTGAAGAAGCTGAAACGCTAGAAGGCTAGGGATCACCCTTATCAGGTCCCCTGTCACAAGTCCAGGTGGTACAGGGAGAGAGCTCCACCTGACCCACTGTTCAGCCAGGGCCTCCGAGATAACTCGTGTGTGATATGAGGCCCAAAGCTAACTGGGTCCTGTCTGAAAGCTTATCTAATTCAAACTGAAATATCCAAATAGAAAAGCCAAACCACATCTGCATTTTGTTCCTCTCCACCTGTGTACCTCGTCGTCTGAAATATGCTCTTCTTACATCGAAACTCATCAGGAGGGAAAGAGACAATCAGTTGCCAAGTATGAAAAGGATACAGGTGTTAATAGTAAACCCTGCTTACTACTCATAAGATCATAAAATTGTTTAATAAGGGAGTAAGTAAAGGCTCTGGGATGCTATAAGGCACCTGCCTTTAATATTGAATCATCTATTTTACTGTACCAAGCATTTGATACAGGAATAATTACCCATGAAGTAAACAGGACTAATTACTCATAAAGTCATATGTAATATATTTAGACATACAAAAAGATCTAGCCAGATGGAGAAACCTAAAACTATCTTTAATGGGCAAGATTGCCGCAATTAAATCAAATATCCTTCCTAGATATTTATATTTATTTCAAGTAGTCCCCACTAAACTAAACCAATAATTCTTCGAACATCTCCATAAACTAATTTGAAAATTCATTTGGACAAAAAAGAAGGCAAGAATAAAACTAAAAAACCTCTAAGACCATAGGTCTAGAGGTGGTTTTGGCCTACCCAATTTCTATCTATACTGTCAAGCCACGATTATGACCAAAATCAAAGATTGGATAACTATCCAAAATGCAAGACTGCTTACATTGGAAGGATTTGACATACAGCCAGGATGGCATCCATTTTTAATGATGGAGCCAAACAAAATACCAAAACACTTTAAAAATCACTACATAAGAAATACTCTAATATCAATATGGCACCAAATTAAAAAAAACCTACTACTTAGCAACTCCGAAATGGCTATATCCAAACGAATTTTATACCTATTCGACTGCCCTTTCCACTCCAAAAACAATAACCTACTTTAACCTACTTGATTCTAACGACAACATCTTAACTAGACAACAGATGCAAGAAAATGGAATGCACATAGATTGGTTCACATACACTCAGATAAATGCTAAATACAAATACCATAAAAACACTTTTTGGTTTCAAATTACCAACCCCCTCGATCTAATACTATTTGGACCCAACATAAAAATAATTTCTAAACTATACACCTACTTACTAAAACAAGACACCATAGAAGAAATAGTCAAAGGATGTATGATAGCATGGACACAAAATTTCGGATATACAATAAACTTTACAGAATGGGAAAAAATATTCACAATTAATTATAAATTGACACCAGCAATATCCTACAAAGAAAACCTTTACAAAATGATTTACAGATGGCATCTTCCACCAGCCAGACTGTCAAAAATGTACCCAAATATATCACCCCTATGTTGGAAGTGCAAAAAGAAACAAGGAACCTATTATCATTTGTGGTGGACTTGTACATATGCCCAAAAATTCTGGACAGAAATTAAAAGAATAATAGACCAAGTCATATCGATAAAAATTACAATCAAACCCGAACTGTTTCTTCTAGGTGTCTTCCGACAAAAAACCACCAAAGAAGACAGATACCTTATCATACAAATATTGACTGCCGCCAGACTAACATATGCCCAACAATGGAAAGAAAACAACATCCCAGGCTCATTGTAACATTATGGCCATGTTCCCATATCTCAGGGACTTCTATAATGAAACTTCCAAAGCCCTTATTCCCTATAAAGCATATAAATCCTGTTAATAATTAAATAAAGCACCAGAACCTAAAAGAAAGCTATGGATGGCAACTCACTACTAATAAAACCAAACCAGTTTTCCGAGCCAGACCTAAGTGGGGATCCATGTATTAAAACAGCCCTGTGTTTTGAGGCCCTATATGCTTAAATATCTTCTTAGACATTTGAACATTATTAACTAGGCTGCATTATTAGGCTGCATTAACAGAGGGATCGAATCAAGATCATGTGAAATGTTAATATCATCTTATAAGGCCTTGATAAGGCCATACTTGGAATACTGCATTCAGTTTTGGTCACCATGATGAAAAAAGGATACTGAGTCTCTAGAAAAAGTGCAGAGTAGAGCAAGAAAGATGATTAGGGGATTGGAGGCTAAAACATGAAGAACGGTTGCAGGAACTGGTCATGGCGAGTTTAATGAAAAGAAGGGCCAGGAAAGACAACATAGCAATGTTCCAGTATCTCAGGGCTTGCCACCAAGAAGAAAGAGTCAACCTATTCTCCAAAGTGCCTTAGGGTAAAACAAGAAGCAATGGGTGGAAACTAAACAAGGAGAGAAGTAACTTAGAACTAAGGAGAAATTTCCTGGCAGCCAGAACAGTAGATCAGTGGAACAGCTTGCCTCCAGAAGTTGTGAAAGCACCAACATTGGAAGTTTTAAAGCAGATGTTGGATAAACATCTGTCTGGAGTAATGTAGGGTTTCCTGCCTAAGCAGGGGGCTGGATTAGAAGATCTCCAAGGTCCCTTCCAATTCTGTCGTTATTATTATTATTATTACTACTAAGCATTGTTGCTCATTTTCCACAAGTAGACAATGGAAGACAAGCACTCATCCTGCATATTCAGGTGCAGGATTGCCCCGCAGCATCAGGTGCAAAGATCCGGGACCGGATTCCACCGGCGCTCGGCCATAGCGGCACCTCCACGCAGAGGAAGAACAAAGAAAAAAAACCTGGAGAAGTCCAAAAGAGTGTCCGAAATAAAGAAAACTGAGAAGAACAAAGATTAAAGGTAAAGTGATCATTACCCCCACAAATAAATCCATACGTTGAATTAATAAATAAAATAAGGCAAAAAAGAATTTAAAATTTAACAGATTAAGCTGTTCCACCCCAGACGCCTGATGGATCCAGAAGGCTTTCAGAAGGCGCTTGGGGTTATTCCAGATACACTCGTCCACAGTTCGACAGAGTCTCTGGCTGAGGCCTGGAATAAGGCTGCAGCGGAAGCACTAGACCGAATTGCGCCATTGCGACCTCTCCACAGCTCTATATCCCATAGAGCTCCATGGTTCAATGAAATGCCAGAAAAGATGTCTAGAGAAGCGATGGAGGAAGAGTAAGTCCAAATATGATCAAACACTTGTAAGAGCTCATATTAAGACTTACAAAGTGGCACTCAAGGCAGCAAGATGTGCGTATCATGCTGCCTTGATTGCATCAGCGGAATCCCGCCCGGCTGCTCTGTTTAAGATGACCCACTCCCTTCTTAACCAAGGGGGAGTTGGGGAGCCCTTGCAGAGTAGTGCCGAGGATTTTAACACGTTTTTCACTGATAAAATCGCTTGGACCTCGACTCCAATTGGAAAACAGAGTCGATTGACAATGAGTCAGTCGAGGTGACTGGGGCCCGTACTTGTCCACCTGTCTGGGAAGAGTTTGATCTGGTGACACCTGATGAAGTGGACAAGGCCATTGGAGCTGTGAGTTCTGCCACCTGCTTACTGGATCCGTGTCCCTCCTGGCTGGTTTTGGCCAGCAGGGAGGTGACACGGAGCTGGGTCCAGGAGATTGTCAATGCTTTCTTGGGTAGGGGGTCCTTTCCGGCTTCCTATAAGGAGGCACATTTGCACCCCCTCCTCAAGAAGCCTTCCCTGGACCCAGCTGTACTTAATAACTATCGTCCAGTCTCCAACCTTCCCTTTATGGGGAAGGTTGTTGAGAAGGTGGTGGTGCTCCAGCTCCAGCGGTCCTTGGAAGAAGCCAATTATCTAGGTCTGGAACCAACTCCCCCCAGAGATTAGAATTGCCCCCACCCTCCTTGCCTTTCGTAAGCTTCTTAAAACCCACCTCTGCCGCCAGGCATGGGGGAACTGAGATACTCTTTCCCCCTAGGCATTTACAATTTTATGTATGGTATGTCTGTATGTATGTTTGGTTTTATAATAAGGGTTTTTTAACTGTTTTAATATTGGATTGTTATATGCTGTTTTTATTGCTGTTGTTAGCCGCCCCGAGTCTATGGAGAGGGGCGGCATACTAATCCAATAAATAAATAAATAAATAAGAGAATTTCTGCCAACTTGAGCGGACTTTGGTAAGCGGAAACGGCCTCAGCTCATGTAATCTTAAAGACAGCAAATGGAACACCAATCCAATTTTTTTTTAACTCTATTCCTGGAAGGTTATTTAGTACATCAAAACCGAGGGAATAAGAACTGTTTAAATTGAATTTCAAATTTGAAATATTCAGTATCCTTTTTTCCCCCACTTTGCCTTGAAAGTGGATTGCGCATGAGATGTTTGCAGCACTGAATGCAATGAACATTGACATTGTCAATGAAGATATATTTGGGTTTTTTTTAGTTTAAAGCACTATTTGGATTCTTGGATTATTTGGACTTTATATTGGACTCATTGGATTAAAACCTGATTCTTTTTTTTTCTTTGAAGAATAATAAGAACATTTCATTGACTTAAATACTGGATTATAAATATTAAATGAAATTTGAACATTGAACACTGATTCATTTTTAACTTACTTTTAACCTGGATTTTTTTGGGGGGAAAAGAAATATAAGATTGAACTGCCTCATTTTAACAGGAATATTTTGAACATGCTAACAAATCAGGGCGTTGGTTAGCATTTAAATTAAGAAACCAAAAAGAGGCAAGAATAATTAAAAAATTAGAAGACAGTAAAGGTGTACTTAAACACAGAATCGAGGAAAAGAAAGACATAGCGTTAGAATTTTATAAAAACTTATACCAAAAAGAAGATAAAAATGAAGACAAAGTTTTTGATTTTTTAAGCTCAATAGATTTACCTATTTTAACAGAAGATCATCAACAGAAATTAAATGCTCCATTTACTATGACCGAATTACAGCAAGCACTTAAAAGTCAAAAAAACAACAAGGCCACTGGTCCTGATGCCATTCCTGCGGAATTTTATAAATTAAATAGTACCATACTCATAACTAACATGTTAGAGATATTTAATAATATAATACTAGATGGTAAAATTCCCAAAACATAGTCAGAAGCCCTAATAACTTTAATACACAAACCTGATACTGAAAAGGATGCTGATACTGATGTTAATTTAAACTGGATGGCATATGCGGATGCCAGTTTTGCCTCTGGTAATATGACCAGGAAGTCTACAACTGATTTAGTGATTCTGTTTGGTGTAGGATGGAAGTCAATGAGACAGTAACACATTAGTCTGTCTACAATAGAGGCCGAATTTGCTAGTCTGCTGCAGTTATATACAGATTTAGTGGTGCATCGGCAGTTGTGGCTGGACTTAGCTATAGAGTACCATAAGCCTATTATAGTATATGAAGACAATCAGTCAGCTATCAGTATGGCAAAAGGGAAAGTTGTCAAGATGAGATCGAAATATACAGACTTAAAATATCTGAATGTAGAACAGTGCGTAAAAGATGGGATGATTAAGCTTGAGTACTGTGAGAGTACAGATAATATAGCTGACAATTTCACCAAGGCACAAGGAGCTAAACTACATATTGAGAACTGTACAAGGTACAACATGAAACAGCAAATGTGAAACTGTATTGAATAGAAACTATATTGTCAACCCCAAGGGGGGAGATTGTTAGTACATTCAGGGCCGCCGATAGGGCGGTACTACTGGGAGTGGTGTACCGGGCCCGGCCATGAGGGGGGCCCGGTTTTGCCCGCCGTCGCACATGCGCAGTACCGGCCCTCTCTTGACGGCTGCCTGCCTCACCAACGGAAAAGGCGGGCCCTCTGGCCCTCGCGAGGCAGGACTTTGGCAGCGTGGTCCTCCAGTCCCAGAATAAAGCGTGCGGCGAAGGTAGGAGCCCCTTCGGGGTGGCGGTTGCGCTTGTGTTAAATTTTGTTTCTTTCCTAAGCAGCCTTCTGTGTAAAAAAATCCATTTGAGAACGAGTCGTTCCCAAATGGATTTTTTTACACAGAAGGCTGCTTAGGAAAGAAACAAAATGTAACACAAGCGCAAGTTGTAGGCTTTGCACGCGTGCGCCAGCATCCCCCCAAAAGGCCCCCCCGCGCACCCTTTTCCAAGGGCGCGCACAAAGCCGCGGCCGCCCCCGCTCCCCCCGCGCCTCTAGCCTCCTCGCGCCCCCGTGGCTACTCGCCGCTGCCCTCACCTGCCCGCCCGCTCCGCCTCTCTTCCCTGCAGGCATTCTCACAGCGGGGGCCACCGCTCTCTCTCCATCTCCCTGCTAGCCTGCCCGGAGCATTCAAAGTAAGAGCGAAGGTTTTTCTTACTTTGAATTTTCCGGGTTGGGCTGGCAGCAGGGGATGGGGAGAGCGCGCGTCAGCCCGCGCGCCCGACATTCCAGGCGCCGTCCCAGTGCGACGCCCCAGAGACCCCTGACCCCGGTTTCCTGGATTCCTGGTGGCGGCGACCGAGCCCTGACCAGCGGGCTCCTGACCGAGCCCTGCCGCGGGAACGAAGTGAGTGGGGCGCTCCCCGCCCGGCTGTGGCTCTTGTAACTTGGCCCAGGATGGTTGTGACTCTACGGGCTGCCCTCGTCTGGGAAAGGGAGGGGAGGGGAGGGGAAGAGAGGGCCGGGAGGACACAGAAGGGAAGGAAGGAAAAATAGGGAGGGAAGGAAGGGAAAGATGGAGGGGAAGGAAGGGGAAGAGGGAGGAGAAGGAAACAGGAAGAAGAGATAGGTTGATTGGAATGAAGGAAGAAGGGAAAGAAGGAGAAAGGGGAAGGGAAGGAAGGAAAGGAAAAGAGGGAGGGGGGAAAGGAAGGAAGGAGAGATAGGTTGATTGTAATTGAAAATTACAATTGAAAGTAATTGAAAATTACAATTGAAAGTAATTGAAAATTACAATTGAAAGTAATTGAAAATTACAATTGAAAGTACAGTAATTGAAAATTACAATTGAAAGTAATTGAAAATTACTTTCGCCAGCCTCCGGAGAACGAGAGAGAGTGAGAGCAATGACAGAACAAGATATAGAGAAAGTGAGAGAGAGAGAGAGAGAGAGAGAAATAGGGGGAGAGAAAGAGATAGCAAGAGAAAGAGAACGAGAGAGAGAAAGAGTGTGAGAGAGAAAGCAAGAGAGAGAGAGAAAGAAAACAAGAGAGGGAAAGTGAGAAAAAGAGAGAGAGAGAAAGAGGGGGAGAGATAGAGAAAGAGAGAGAAAGAAAAGAGAGAGAGATGAGAGGAAGGAAGAGGGAGAGAGAGGGAGAAAGCAAGATAGAGAAAGAGAGAGAGAAAGAAAGTAAGAGATGAGAGAGGAAGGAAGAGAGAGAGAGGAAGAAAGCAAGATAGAGAAAGAGAGAGAGAGAGAGAGAGAGAGATGAGAGAGGAAGGAAGAGAGTCAGAGAGAGGAAGAAAGCAAGATAGAGAAAGAGAGAGAGGGGAAGAAAGAGAGAGAGAGAAATGAGAGAGGAAGGAAGAGAGTGAGAGAGAGGAAGAAAGCAAGATAGAAAAAGAAAGAAAGAAAGAAAGAGATGAGAGAGGAAGGAAGAGAGTGAGAGAAAGAGAAAGAAAGCAAGAGAGAGAAAGAGAAAGAAAGAGACGAGAGAGGAAGAAAGAGAGAGAGAGAAGAGTGGAAGGAAGAGAGAGAGAAATGATAGAAAAAAGCGGAGAAAAAAAGAGAAATGAGAAAATGATTGAGGCAGAGAATGACAGAAAAGAGAGAGAAACAGAGAGAGAAGTGATTCTTGATTTAAAGCATATGGTAAAAGCACTTAAATAATAACAGAGAAAAAAACCCAGCCCTCACCTGTTTTTATTAATAGTTTTGCTGGTTGTTTTAGTTTTAATAGTAATGGATTTTGGTTTTTTAAAATTATTATTCACAAAATTGAACGGGTCCAAAGACGGGCTACAAGAATGGTGGAAGGTCTTAAGCATAAAACGTATCAGGAAAGACTTCATGAACTCAATCTGTATAGTCTGGAGGACAGAAGGAAAAGGGGGGGACATAATCGAAACATTTAAATATGTTAAAGGGTTAAATAAGGTCCAGGAGAAAAGTGTTTTTAATAGGAAAGTGAACACAAGGACAAGGGGACACAATCTGAAGTTAGTTGGGGGAAAGATCAAAAGCAACCTGAGAAAACATTATTTCACTGAAAGAGTAGTAGATGCTTGGAACAAACTTCCAGCAGACGTGGTTGGTAAATCCACAGTAACTGAATTTAAATATGCCTGGGATAAACATATATCCATCCTAAGATAAAATACAGGAAATAGTATAAGGGCAGACTAGATGGACCATGAGGTCTTTTTCTGCCATCAGTCTTCTATGTTTCTATGTTTCTATTAATTTCTTTTAATAAAAAAGAAGGGATTTATTTATTTATTTTTTATTTATTTCTATGCCGTCCAGTCCCAAGTTTTTCCTTATTTCCAGATTGCATTTCTTCTTGGTGAGGTTCCGCCCATTGCTTCTTGTACTACCTTCAGGAGGCATGCTCTGTGGCAGCCCTTTAAGGATTGGGAAACTACTATTATATTCCCCCTCAGTTTTCTATTTATTGAGCTAAACATACTCATTTTCTAAGCCCTTGTTCATAGGATTTAGCCTCTAGGCCAGGGGTGTCAAACTCAATTTCATTGAGGGCCACATCAGGGCTGTGTTTGACCTCAGAGGGCCGGGGGAGGGCTTGCCCAGGGCATGGCACGGGATTTGGGGGGCAGTAGTTTTAAAATGGCCGGGGGGGGGGCAGACACTTAGGCTGTATGGGGCCCCAAAATTCCTGATGGTGGCCCTGAGAACATTGGTACTCACCTGTTTTTGCCATGTAGTAAACTACCAATGGTAGTCTGTGACTGTAAAGATATAATATGTCTTTAAGAGCTTTGGCTGGTTTGGCCATAAGAGGGTGCCAGCACCGTTCCCTGTGGGAGGGGTTATCTTTGAGATTAGATGTGTGTGGTTTGTACTCTGTTGTTACTATTTGTATATATTTGAAAATAATATTTTGTTAAATACTAAGTCTGTGTCTTTTACTGGCTAACTCACACAATTGCACCACTGCTATAACTCTGCTGTGCATATGTCGACGGTTTCGCACAGGGCTGCACCGAGACATACTAACACTGTGGATGGGAATGCAGATGGGAGACAGGTTCTCTTGCCTACACCAGTGGTGGAACTTAGACCAGGTATAGTCGTATATCCTGTTAGTGGAGATTCTCCTGGATTTTAACATCACCTCGATGGCATCTGGTTCATAGCCTCGAAGGTCTAAGTCGCGCCGGATAACAGCCAAGTGGTGAGGTGGAACCACTCTGGTTCTGGATGGCAAGAGGCCCACTGCTGCGGCATATCCCCTGAAACAGGGAGTCGCCATGGGGCCTCAATGGAGAGGTGTTGGAGGTCCACAAACCAGGGACACCGTGGCCAGTGAGGGGCTACTACTATCACCTGGGCCTCTTCAAGGATGATCTTGTGAATCACATCTGGTATAATTGGTATCGGGGGGGGGAAGGCTTAGAGTAGACCCCGAGATCAGGGAGTTCTGAGGGCATTTGTTGCTTCCACTCACAGGGACGGGTACCTGGAGTAGATCTGAGTGAGTTGAGAGTTGGTGGCGGTCACAAACAGGTCTAGCGATGGGTGACCAAACTTGAGGCAGATCTCATGGAATAGATCCGGATGTGTCCAGCATTGATTGGGAGAGCCAGTCCACCTGAAGGTTGAGGACTCCCAAAATGTGGTCGGCCAACAGGAATTGGAGATGTCTCTCTGTCCAGAGACCCAGCTTCAGTGCTTCCTGCATCAGGGCCTTGGACTGGGTGCCTCCTTGTCGACAGATGTGGCTTTGGTGGTCATATTGTCTGTTAGGATCAGGACATGTTGGTTACTGATTTTTAAAAAATATATTTTTATTGATTTTATAATATAAAACACCCACACAACATATAACAAGTGCTCAGTGGTTAGTGCCCACCACCAGATAACATCTGCACCCCTCCACCAAAATTGGTGCATATTTTGTATATACCATTTTAACTCAAGAGCAATATATCTATTTACATATTATAAAGTGATTCCCATTTATTCCTTATAGCTTGGTCTCAAATTTTACTGACCATATATCCTCTTACCTTGTCCCATCAGTTCCCGGAGATCAATTTCATTGCCCGAATTCATCCTCTTATCCATAATCTCAAATTGAATATGATCCACCATATACAGATACCAGTTTTATATTGTCCATTTTGTTGCATCCTTCCAACCTAAGACTATTACCGGCTGAGTGCTTTCTATCACTGCTGATGCAATCAAGCCAGCATGGTACGTGCATCTTGCTGCCTTGAGCACCACTTTGTAAGTGTTAATATGAGCTCTTACAAGTGTTCGATCAGATTTGGACTTACTCTTCCTCCATCGCTTCTCTAGACGTCTCTTCTGGCGTTTCAACTCCCGGAGCTCCTCGTTGAACCATGGAGCTCTACGGCATCTAGCACAATCTAGTCAAGAGCCTTCACTGCAGCCTTGTTCCAGGCCTCAGCCAGAGACTCTGCCGAACTGTGTACGAGTGCATCTGGAATAACCCCAAGTGCCCTCTGAAAGCCCTCTGGGTCCATCACGCGTGTGGGGTGGAACCACCTAGTCGATTCTGCCTCCCTGCAGGGAAGGATTGGAGCCAGGAAGTCAAGCCGCAATAGAAAATGGTCTGACCATGACAAAGGCAACACTTCTAAGCCACTTAATCTCAGACCATTACTCAGTTGCTCAGAGAGGAATACCATGTGGGGTGCGTGCCCCCCCCCTCATGAGTCGGAGCCTGTACTACTTCAGTCAGGTCCATGGCTGTCATGGTGGCCATGAACTCCTGTGCTAGCCCAGAGTTTTTACCCAAGACAATAAGCCTGGGGAACCCCATCGCCAGCCCGGCTACCTCCTCGAGCAACACAGGCAGGGCTGTTGACACGCAGCTGGGAGGCAGGTACATGAGCAACAAACCCACCTGAACCCCTAAGTCCAACTTCACCAGGAGGGACTCACAACCCGCAATCTCTGGAGAAACGAGTCTACGCAGGCAAAGGCTCTCCCTGGCTACAATAGCCACACCTCCCCCTCATCCCTGGGGTCGAGCCTGATGCCATACCTGAAACCCAACTGGGCAAATTTCGGAGAGAGGAACTCCTCCCTCCGGTCCCAGCCAGGTTTCAGTCACACATGCCAGGTCGGCCTCCTCATCCAAGATCAAATCTTGGATGAGGAGAGCTTTATTTACCACCGACCTGGCATTGAGTAGCAGCAGCTTGAGCCCAGGGCCAGAACTGGGTTGAGCTCAATTGGACTGGAACAAGGGATCGTTATTAAGCAGCAATCTCTTCTTCCCCTGGAATGGCCAGTTCCGTGGCTCCTGCCATATCTGCCTCTCCCCAGCAAGACCGAGATATTCTGACCCTCTGCCACCCCAGAGATAGGTGCCCTCTCCCCTCCTGCCTCTCCAATGTCAGGTGGGCCAAGTATATCATTCATATCACTCTCATTCACCTCATTCACACCGTAGTCCCCTGCACCCCATCCATCCCACCCACCCCCATTCGTTCCACAGCCATCCACCCAATGCATATAACCCCATTCATTCCAATAATCATCAACATCCATTACTAAAAAACCCCCCCAATAAATTAACTAAAAACAGTTAAAAACATTAAACATTAAAACAACTAACAATAACAATAAGCAATAAGAAATATCTATAGGTTTACAGGTTTAAATCATTCCTTCGTTTGCCCTCAGACCATTTCCCTAAATTTTACTTTTTATTTCCTCATAATATACTTCTGTCTAAAAAAATTTTTTTGAAGAATTTACTATAGTTTAATAGCTACTAAAATCCCAAATTACTGATAAGGTTTGCTAAGTGTATACTTTGTATATAATTTGTATTATCACTATTAATTTAATTCATTCAATAAATCACCGACTGATCTCAGATAAACCACCAATCAAAGTCAATCTTATCTTTCAAATCCTCTAGTAATACAAATATGTTATAGATAAATCAGTTAAATAAATCAATTAATTAAATCTGATGAATAGTACAGAGCTTGTGTAAGTTGTATAGCTTATATATAAATTGGTAACAATAAATATGGTTTTGTAATCTTAAAAATATATACTTATGTTTATATACTTGTATACTTATATACTTATGCTAGTGCTTATATACTTTCTAATAACTATTAATAAATAATAAATTGTTCTTTAATAAATATTAGTAAATGCTATCATAAATATTGCAATTCATAAAATGGATTTATCAATTTATCGATTGTTAAATATCAAATATACTGATTTTCAATTTATTAAATACTAAATACTAATTATCAAATCTATTAAATCTATTAGATAATTAATAATGTTCACAATTAAATAACAGTTAATAATAAGGGTTTAAGATTAAGAAAATGTATGATATTTAGGATATTTAAGCTGTTTAAGATATATTAATTAATGAGTAAACAAGTTTTATTGACAAGTAAGAAGTAAGAGAAAAAACTAAAAACTAAAAACAGTCTAAGAGTAATAGATAAGTAATAAATAAGTAAATAAGTAATGAGATTTCCACTTTCCCGGCTGAGCTAAGATGTTCGTCCTTCTTCTTTCGTGAGTTCCTCATTGTCCCTCGTCGCCTCTCGACGTCTGTTGTAAACGGTCTCCCTGTCTCCCTGGCTCTCGTCTCCTCTCGTCTCCTCTGCGTTGTCTTTCCGCCGCTTCCGCCGCTCTCCGCCGCTTCGCAGCTGTTTCAAAACCCCCCGATTGCTCTCCCGGCCTCAAAAAGAGGCAAAATAAATCGGCAATCTTCTGCTTTTGCTCTCTCCGCTCTCTCTTCTATTCCTTTCTTTTCTTTCTTTTACTTCACGCTCCTCAGACAACGCCCGTTATACCGCTACTCCGCTACTCCGCTGCTCCGCGTTCCTTCTTTCTCCGTCACCCTCCGCGTCCTCTTTCTCCTCAGTGTATGTTTCCACCGCTCCTCTCTCAGGGTAAACGCCGTTCCCCACTCTGCTGCTACGCCCACCAGCAAACACACTGGGATCAAACCGGTACGCCTTCCCTCACCTTCTTCCTCTCCGCTTTTTCTACCTCTCACAGTGTAGCGTCCGCCATTCACTTCCTCTTACTCACTTCAACTTCCTTTTACTTTCTTCTGCTTATGCTCTGAACGCAACGATCACCACTTAACCGCACTCCAGGAGACTCACAACACTCGAAAAAAAGTAGCCTCAACACCGTCTGGTTTAAAATGATGATGAGTTGCTTTTACGCTCCGCCGATTCCGCTGATACACCGACTGTGGCTTCGACTCCCTGGTGACAATTTAGCGTGTTGGGCCGTTGGGCCTTTGGGCCTTCAGGTTGAGGGTAAACCACAACTTTTTCTCCCGTCCGTTCACAGGGATCTGCCTCTCCGCCGGGGGGATTTGCGCACCCCCCCTTGCTTGAGACTTCCCCTCTCTTCAGCACCCTCGACCGTGAGGAACTGTCTCCGTTATCACGGCTAACGAACGAAAACTTCGAGTACAAATTTGCACGTCGCACTGGTCGAGAAAGCGGACAATTTTATTTCACAAAATTTGGAAGGAGAAACCACATTCGGTTCTGAAGGAGGTCCTCAGACCAGACTAGAAGAAAGTGAACAAGGATAACAAAGTTTAGAAAGTGAGAAAGATCTGAGCTCAAGAGAAGAAAGCAGAGTGACAACAAGAGCAACAGCGAAAAAGAAGTAGAAAGGAAAGTCCACAACACCAACTACAACAAAACACATACATAGATACAGAGAAATAATAAATAAGAGATATAGAAAAGGAATATCAGCGAATGAATAAATAAAGGGTTAAACAAACAGTTAAAAAAGGAAAGAGATAAACTAAGAAAAAGAAACAAACTCATTCAAATAAATCAAAAGGAAAAAGGAAAAAATAAAAATAAAAATAAAAAATGTAACTACTTAAAATATTTTCAGTCAACATAAATGGGTTAAACTCAATTATAAAAAGAAAACAAACGATGATCAAGCTCCAGAAAGAAGAAGCAGATATAATCTGCTTGCAAGAAACACACATTAGATCACAAGACCAGAATTTACTTATAAACAAAAAATTGGGGAAATTGTTCACAGCGCTAGCAGAAACAAAAAAAAGAGGAATAGCGGTATATGTAAGAGAGAGGTTACAACCGGAACTAATTTACGCAGACCCAGACGGAAGAATCCTTAATCTGAAAATCAAAATTGGTCAAAATCCTGCAGTCTTGATGGTGATATATGCCCCAAATACAAATCAATCAGAATTCTATCAAAAAATAAATGATCAATTAACACAACTAGAAGGGAAAAACATTTGCGTGATAGGAGATTTCAATGCAATTCCTGACACAAAAAAAGACTATAAAACAGCAAAGAAAAAAACCCAGGAGAGGAAAATCTTACCTAATAAATTTTTTGAATTAGCAAGAGAGTTTAATCTACTAGACCTATGGAGAGAAAGACATCAGGGAAACAAGGAATATTTTTTTTTCCAACTCCACATCAATCGTGGTCGAGGATAGATATGGCTTGGGGGGATCTGGATATGGATAAGTGTATAGAACAAGTGGAGATTGGCCCCAATATATGGGCAGATCACCACCCAATTATAGTTAAGATAAAAGAACCAAAAAAAAATTTTCTAAAATGGTCCCTAAACCAATCATTACTTAAGGAAAAAAATATATTGATCAGGTAAAAAGGGAATTAACCTTTTTCCTTAAAGATAATTGGAATGAAGAGACTTCTACACAAAATTTATGGGACACCTTAAAAGCATACATAAGGGGAATCACTATCTCATATTCTTCCAAAGTAAAGAAAATTAAAAAACAAAAAATTAAAGACTACCAAGCTAGAATTAAACAATTAGAAACAGATTTACAACAAGACATCTCAAATGAGAAACTAAAAGAGGAAAAAGATAAACAAAATCATCAAATTAATTTAATTTGCTCAGGATGAATTAACATGGAAATTAAAAAGGGCTAAATTAGACCACTTTGAAAATGCAAACAAGCCGGGTAGATGGTTAGCCTACAAACTTAAAAAAGAAGAAAATGAACGATATATCCATTCATTAGAAGATAACAAAGGAGAAAGACAATCCACGATAGAAGGGAAAAAACGAATTGCCACTGATTACTATATAGAACTTTATAAAAGGGAAACATAATCGTTAGAGGAACAAAGGGTATACATAACAAAATCTGATCTTCCAAACAATTCCGACAAAATTAGACAATCACTTCTTTAATAAACTGAATAAAGTCATTTCAAAATTTATATGGAATAACAAAAGACCCAGAATAAGATTAAAATGGTTACAAGATAGAACCAAACAAGGAGGTTTGGGTCTACCTGATTTCAAAGCATATTATTTAGCAACTAATTTACTCTGGATCAAAGATTGGATAGAGATTAAATCAGAGAGACTACTGGCACTAGAAGGCCACGATATGCTTTCTGGCTGGCACAACATTTTATGGAACCAAAGAAGTCAAAAAACATCAAAAAATCCCATCTTACTTTAAAAACCACATGATCAGAGATGCTTTAATAACAACATGGTAAAAAAATAAAAAAGATTACTATACAAAGATACCTAGATGGTACTCCAGTCTGGAAGCTCTCACCCACCCGAACATCACAGAATTAAAAAATATGATAACTTATAACCACTTATTAAATACAGAAGGCAATATAAAAACAAGAGAAGAGCTAGCAGAACAAAATATAAACATGGACTGGTGGCCATACAGGTTAATATTCTCAAAATGGCAAAAAGACATTAAAAATGAAGGAATACTGGCACAAAACACATCCCTTGATAAATTAATATTAGGAGGGGGGGGAATTTATAACAAAAATATATAATTACTTAATAAATTATGAAATTGAAACCGAAATAGTAAAAGGATCAATGACCAGCTGGGCAAGGAATTTCGGATACAACATTTATATCGATCAATGGGAGACAATTTGGAATAAGAACTATAAAATTACTAAGTCAGTAGCATATAAAGAAAACACTATAAAAATGTTCTACAGGTAGCATATGTCACCATCAAGACTAGCACAGATTTTTCCCAAAACCAAGCCAAATTGCTGGAGATGTACAAACACAAGGGGAACTTTTTTCCATATGTGGTGGACTTGTCCAAAAATAAAAAAATTATGGAGCAAAATCAGAACTTGGATATATGAAATTACGGAAATCAACCTCTTATTTAAACCAGAGATCTTCTTATTAGGGATAATAGATATGAAAATAAAGAAAAAAGATTACTATATAATTCAACACATTATAACAGCAAGCAGAATAACAATAGCCCAAAATTGGAAAAGAGAAGAGGTGCCAACAGACAGAGACCTGATTAAAAAAATATTAGACTGTGCCGAATTTGATTCTTTAACACAAAAATTGAAAGATAACACGGAAACAAAAAATATAGCCACATGGGACAAGTTCTACAATTGGATCAACGTAAGGGAGAGAGATAAGGAAAGAAATAAGAAAAAAATAAAATAAAATAAAATAAAATAAAAAACAAAAACAAAGAACTGAACAAAGACATTCATTTAACAATTGCAATATTTTATTTATTCGCTGACTTCTTCTTAGAGACCAAAATCAAATATAACTATAACAATTATAATATCAAGCACAACATTTAGAAAAGGAAATCTGAGATTAACAATTGTGTAAACTTGAACAGATAAGATTTCGCTGATACAAAAACCGGGAAAATAAAATAAAATAAAATATAGCTGCAAACTGGCAGCAGGGGGGGGGGAAGGGGTGCTTAGTGTTACTGTTTGATGTGGCATGTTCGATTTTACTGAAAACAATGATCATATGCGCATGATATGAACATCTTGTTTTGTCAATACTGTTCTGTACTGTCTTTTATATTTGTACATACTCAATAAATATTATAAACAAAAAGAAAAAGAAATATCTGTAAAAGTAGCCATTCAGCAGTTTTTAACAACAGCAGGCAGATGGCGCTAGACTCTGAAGCAATTAAGTTCCAGAAAAGTCTGGTATGAAGGTCCAAATGAGAGTCCAAGTCCCCAAATTTCCAGGTTTCTGGGTAAAGATGAACACTGCAATGCTGGCCGCTACCACCAACCAGTACCCCCAGTCCATGTCGATATGGTTAGCTATTGTTTCCAAGGACTTCTCTATCTCTGTATCTCTCCTGGCTCCTATCAGTCCCTCTAGTCACTCCCCAATGTCCGTTGCTCTTCTCAGGAGGCATCTCCAGATCTCTACATAATCCTCCCCCTTCCATATGTTTGCAGTCTTGTGAATACTCGTGAATACTCGCTCCGGATTCGATCTTGTAAAACCACCCGCACTAATGGCCCCTCCGACTCCGGAGGAGTCTATCTATCTGTTCTATCTTAATTATTCCTCTTACCTTCAACTCTCCTATAATTCTATTTAGATTTGTTTCATTATCTCTATTTAGTACATACAACGATGACAATTTTGATTTATATAATCCTATTTTCCCTTGCCATTTTTTTCCAAATTTCTGTAGTCCCTTTCAAGGGACCTATTAATTTATCTAGATTGCTCTTATTCCACTTTATAAAGATTAATTCTCTATTCTTTACCCATTCATCTCTTTTTCCAAATTTACCCTTCCCCCCCTAAATAATTGCAACCACATTAATCTTTCAATTTGAAATGCAATAAAGCTCCAAACAGAGACTTCCCCATCCACCCTCTTTTTCATTAACCACTTTTCCCTTACTCTCGGTCTTTTATCTTCTTCAACCCAATAATTTAGTTTTTTATCCCAGTCCCTTAACTGTTGATTGCTGATGTGAGGTCCAAATTCCTTGAGAGCTAGGAACACTGATCTCAGTTCTAGCCAATTGATTAGCCGGGAGGCCTCCTCCACTGACCATATGCCCTGGGCTATTAGGCCCAGTGCATGGGTTCCCCAGCCTACCAGACTGGCATCTGTGGTGATGGTGAACTGGTTTGGTAGCCTGCACAGGGACCCTTTGTCTAGGGCAGAGGAGAGCCATCATGAGAGGAACCTCAGAATGCTGGGAGGAATGGTGATGGTGCATGCCAAGTTGCTGGTTCCCAATCTCTGGAAGGGCAACAGAAGCCATTGGAGGTCTCTGGTATGGAAGCGTGCCCATGGGATGACTCCAATGCAGAATACCAATTTTTCCCAGGAGGGAAGAAAGAGTAGCAATGGAAGCTTTCTTTTGTAGTTTAACTTGGGAGATAAGCTCCCTGATGCTGGTTTTACCTTCAGTAGAGAGGAAAACTCTGGATTGAACTGAATCTATGGCTGGACCCAGGTGTTGGATGGTATTATTATTATTATTATTATTATTATTATTATTATTATTATTACTATTATTATTATTAATTGGATTTGTATGTCGCCCCTCTGTAGACTCGGGGCGGCTAACAACAATGATAAAAACAACATGTAACAATCCAATACTAAAACAACTAAAAAACCCTTATTATAAAACCAAACATACATGCAAACATACCATACATAAATTGTAAGGCTAGGGGGAAGGAATATCTCAGTTCCCCATGCCTGACGGCAGAGGTGGTAGTGGAGGAAAAGAGCTGACTTTTCTTTAGATTGATAGAAAATCCATATTCCTGTAGGATTGACCTGGATGAATGCAGACTTGAGACGGTGCCCTGTTTGGAGGGGCCGTGAATTAATATGTCATACAAATAGCATAATATATGGATGGCGGTAGCCTGAATGTGAGCTGCTAAGGTGCCCAGGAGCTTAGTAAAGACTCGAGGGGCAGAGGACAGACCAAAGGGCATAGCCCTGTAATGATAGTGCTTGCCCTGGAAAGCAAAGCGAAGGAATTGTCTGTCACCCTTGACAAGTGGAATGTGAAGATAAGCCTCTGTGATGTCCAGGGAAGTCATGAAATCCCCTAGGTGTATGGATGCTAAAGTGGACGATAATGAATGCATCTTAAATTTTCTGTACTTTAGATGTTTAAGATCCAAGATGGCTCTCCATCCTCCGGACGTCTTAGGGACCACAAAGAGGATGGAGTAGAAGCCTAGGCCTCTTTGAGGAATTGGGACTGACTGAATAGCTTTAATGGAGAGAAGGTGCAGGATAGCTTCCTCCATATGGAGGTGGGAGGCTGGGGACCTGGGAGATGGGCATGAGATGAAATGTTTAGGAGGCATGGAATTAAATTCCAATTGGAGCCCCCATTCAATGGTGGAGAGGACCCAAGGGTCCTTGCAGGACTGGTGCCAGGCCGAAGAGAACCAGGCCAGATGCCCCCCAATGGGAATAGAAACAAATTACCATCTGGTTCTTTTAGAAGATTTTGAGGAAAAGGAACCTCTCTGGTAACAGGACCCCCTGCCCCTGGGAGCTCTATTTGTCTGTGAGCGGAATCAGGAAGTATAGTGACCTGAGCTGCTCTGGAAGGCAAAACCTTGTTCTTGTTGGTGGCTGGGGAACCAAAAGGACTACTGTGTTTGGTTGCCTTTTTGGTAGTGGGACCCAGGATTTTCTTTTTGTCTGTAGTTTCAGTAAGTAGTGGATCAAGCAAGTCACCAAAAAGATTTTTGCATTTGAGGGGGCCCATGGAAAGCTGCCACTTCTGCCTGACTCCTGCTTGCCAGGGTCAGAGCCAGAGAAGTATTCTGGCCACTGTTGAGGCAGCTACTGATTTTGCTGCAAATCTTGAAAATTGTAGCATGGCATCAGCTATATATTGGGCTGTTGCAAAAGCTTTGTTTAGATCCTGTTGACCATGTAGATCATCGGAAGGAATGTGCTGTTGAAGCTGTTGGAGTCAGAGCAGCATAGTTCTGGTGAAGAAAGACTCTACAGCTGTGCATTTTATAGCCCAGGTGTCAGCGAAGAAGCATTTCGTGAGCATTTGCTCCAGACGTTTATCTTCCAGTTTTAGGTCTTCTTCTGCCTTGCCAGGCATGGCCGCCGCTGAGTGGAGTATTTTTACTGGTTCATCTGCTTTGGGAAAAAGAAGAAGATGTTCATAAGAAAGTGAAACTTTGTATAGTTTCTTATCTTTGAAAGTGGAATTAGATCCCAAGGTTGGGGGGTCCCACTGTTTAAGCAGTGCATCCTTAAATAGCTTTGGCATGAGGACCTCTGTGTCTTCCTGATCCTCCATAAAGAATGGAAGGTTTTCTTCCTGGGGAGCCGAAGTTCATGGAGTAGGTTGGTCCTGGCCAGAGAGGCCTGTAGCTACTCTAGTTTTGTACAATTGATTTGAACAATTGAAAAGAGAAAATGGTGGATGATGAGGAAATCTTGATTTGAGATTCCTCATCCACTGAGAGACCTTGGAAGGGGTCATCCCTATCATCTGGATCCTCATCATCCTCATTTTCCTCCTATAAAAAGTCAGAATCTGGGTCTTGAGCTGGAACCCTGTAGGTTGAGAAGGAGCTCACAGGCCTAGTAGCACACATGAGGATGAATTGGCATCAATAGCTTGGGACAAGACTGAAAACATGGATTGTAGTTCTGGAGGCAGGTTAATAAGAGATGCAGGAAGATCTGGGGTCACCCTATTTACTTAATTTAGCACAGTCTAGCATTTTCCTAATCACCATTTCTTTATTTGGTGTATTTTCTTTTTTCCAAGTTTGTGCAAACCCCAACCTTGCTGATGTTAATATATGTGTTATCAAGTAGTAATCTTCCTTGCTATGCTGTCCTCTAATTATTCCCAAAAGATACATTTCCGGATTCCTTTCCAATTGATAATTTAACATTTCTTTCAACCAATTTTGAATCCTAGACCAAGGTTTTTCTGCTTCCGGACATAACCACCAAATGTGATAGTACGTACCTATGGCAGATTTGCATTTCCAGCACTTATTACTTATGTTTGGATGGATTTTGGCTAGACATGCTGGAGCATAATGCCACCGATAAAACATCTTGTGTAAATTTTCTTTATACGATACGGACAATGTCATTTTGTAATTAATTTTCCATAATTTTTCCCAATCGTCTAACTGGATACAGTAAGTAAAATTTGTCATCCATGCTATCATGTTATGTTTACACACTTCCTCTGTATTTTCATAGTTTAGTAAATAATTGTACAGTTTGGAAATAAATTTTTTTATCTGATCCTATTAAAATTTTATCTATTTCACTAGGTTTTTTACATATTCAAATTCAATTAGGTCTTTTTTATATCTACTTTGTACCTGAAAACATGGTAACCAATCTAACTCCAGGACTTCACTTTTGAGTTTTTCTCTGGGTTTTAAGACTCCCTTGGGATCTAGAAGTTCTTCATATGTTTTAATTTGGTTTTTATTGATTATATTTGGATGTATTTGAGCTTCCAATGTAGATAGCCATCTAGACACTTCTCTGTATTGTTTTTCCCTTACTTTTCTCCAGTGTTCAAGTAAAATATTCCGTATCTGGTGTTGTCTAAATTGTGAGTGTTTGATGCACTCTCTTTCCCACAGGTGTGCGTGCCATCCCTCATTAATATTATGTCCCTCTATCACTAAGATTCTATTGTTGTCAAATTTAATCCATTCTTTAATCCACAGTGATATTGTAGCCTGATAATATAATTCTAAGTTTGGAAGACCAGATCCTCCTCTCAGTCTTGAATCCTGCAGTGCTTTAATACTTATTCTTGGTTTTTTGTTGTGCCAAATAAATTTAGAGATTGTTCTATTTATGTTTGAGAATTTTTTTTTATCCAATTGAATTGGTGCCGTTTGAAAGAGGTACAACCATCTCGGAAGTATATTAGATTTTATAGTATTAATCCTTCCCATTAAAGATAGATTTAATTTGGACCATTTTTCTAAGTCTTCTTTGGTTCTATTTAAAAGTATAATATAATTTAATTATTTTAAAGATGAATATCTAGATGAGAGCCAAAGTCCTAAGTACTTAATTTTTTTTTCTATTTGAAATCCAGTTTTCTCCATTAATGTCATGGTTTGGTCTTGAATTAGAAAGTAAAAGCCAAGAAGAACAACCCTTAATAGACTTAGACAGTGGAAAAGAAGGAACATCCAAAGATAAAGAACAGGAACAAGAAAGAATGCTCACTAGAATGCAGAAAGAAAATAGAATAAATAGAAGACAAATACGAAACTAAGTGGGAATGGAAAGTACGGTCAATCTACTTTCAATCAATGTAAATGGTTTGAATTCATATGTCAAAAGAAAATGAATATTTAGCAAACTACAAGAACAAAACTTGAACATTATTTGTTTACAAGAAGTACACATCCCACAACAAAATGAAAAACAGCTAGAAAATAAGAAATTAGGAAGAGTATTTAGGGGGGGTTGCGCATGCGTCAGGAAGGGTAGACGCTCTGCTGAACGCTCCTCAAATGAGAAAGTAAACATTGGACTTTAACCCCTACCGAACCTTTTGAAGTCTCAAATAAATTGGACTAAGTTAAAAAGCTGCAGTTTTGGAACCTGGAAATACCTTGGGCTCATCGGAGGAGAGGGAAATAACGCGACAACAGCCTGTTTTCCATTCGAAACTGTGAGTAAACAATAAGTTGAAAGGAAGAAGAAATGGCGGAGGCTGCCGGAGCAGAACTCACAGAGAGAATGGATGCTTTGATGAAAACCTTTGTTGTGATCGATCAGCAATTAAAAGGCATGCAAGAGGTGGTGAATAAAACTGTGACCGAGTTACAAGAAGTGAAAACAGAACAGAAAGCCCAGAGTGTAAGGGTTTCCAAAATAGAAGAAGGGAGGGAACAGGACCGTCAATGTATAAACATGTTGGAAGACAGATTAAGAAGAGCAAATTTGTGACTGAGGGGATTTAAAGCAGATTTCGCTGACAGCAGAAATATGATCCAAAACATTCAGCAATGGTTTAAGGAGTATAAAATTGAAATTCAGGATCAGGAAATTGAACGTGCCCATTGGGTTTTTGGAGCAAGAAGAGATGCGAATCAACGAGATATTGTGATAAAATTTCTCTCAGAAAGAAAGGCTAAAACAGTTTATAAAGAGCTAAGAAAAGTTACTAACCTCAATTTTAAAGGAACCCCAATCCGGGTGTTGAAAGATCTCTCAGCTCAAACCCTACAAGCCAGAACCCAGATGCGTCCGATAACAGAAGCTCTGTTCAAAGGAAATGTGCATTTCAGCTGGCAATATCCTGCGATCATAGTGGTGTTTCAGGAGGGCAGAGTGCATCGTGCGAAGTCCCTAGAAGAGGGGGAGGAAATGCTGGAGAAACTGGGCTTGAATCTGAATCCAAAACAACAGGCAGAAAAGGCAATAGAGGCGACGGAAGAGGGGGGTGTAACAAGAGGAGAGGGGAGTAAAGATCTCTTTGAACTTTTGCAATCAACATTCCCCATCAAGGAATTCGAACTGAAAAGGCAAGCTCTTCTGGAAAAAGAAAAAGAAGGATCAGATTCTTCCAAGATGGAGACCAGGCTGACGAGGCAGAAAAAGAAATGAAATGTTTTGTAAAATTTTTGTGTTTCACCTATTTTATACATTAAGAAAAAGGTTAAGGTTTGGACCTGTTTCAATTTAATAGCTGTTTTAATTTGTTTTAGCTGTAAACAAGGTTAGGGAGACTTGGGGAGGGGAGTGTGGGGTTTTATTTCCATCTTTAAGAAGGGGTGTTGGGGGGGAGCACTGGCTTCGGTGGAACCATTCCCCTAATGGTGCCTAGCCAAAACAGCGGAGGTTTTTTCCACTTTTCTCTCACTGTGAGAGAAATTCGGGGGGAGGCACCTGGGTGGGAAGATTCTTGTATAAAAATGAAGAAACTTATGGAACTCTGGGTTACAGGAGGGAAAAATGTTAAATGGAAATATTATGAGTGATCGAATAATTATGGCAATAAATATAAATGGTTTAGCCTTTGAAAAGGTATAGATTGTTGAAATTAGCAAAAGAAAACAATGTGGATTTTTTATTTCTTACTGAAACCCATAAGGGACGGGAAAAAAATGGATAAATTGATTACAAGTAATGAATGGGAACATATCTTTGAATCAAGAGGAATTTAAAAAAGCAAAGGGGTAGCTATATTAATAAATAAAAGGAATGCATTTCAGGTTATACAAACAAAGGGGGACAATGAAGGAAGATTATTATTTGTAAAAGGGAAAATTAATCAAAAGATAATGACATTAGCAGTAATATATGCTCCAAATGTAAATGCTAAACAATTTATTATGAATGCAAAACGTAAATTGGATTTATTTTCAGAGGGGACGGTGATATTTGCTGGGGATTTTAATGTAGAAATAAGAGCTAATAGTAAAAGAAAGGAAACAATTGAATTTGAATAGGTTAGGAATGATAGATTTACATGCTGACAACTTAAATAGAGGAACATATTATTCAGCAAGACGCAATAAGTTTAGCTGTATTGATTATATATTTACGAACAAAACAGAATATATTCAGGTTACAAAAGCAGAAATTAAAAGTAATTGGATATCTGACCATGCACCCATAACAGCAGCTATAAAAATAGACTCCATTAGTAGACAAAGAATTTGGAGATATAATACAATTGTTTCAGTAAGTGAAGAAAATAAGGAAAAAATCCAGAGAGATATTCAGGAATTTTATAAGATAAATCAAAATGGCGAAATGAGACAATCAGTTATTTGGGACACGAAGAAAGCAGTTATTAGGGGAAACTTAATTAGTATGGAGTCGTATATTAAAAAAAGTTGGGGGCTGGAAAGGGAAAAAAGAATAAGGGAAATAGAAACAATAAGAGAAAATTTAAGAATAACAAGGAATAAGGAATGGAATAATTTGTTAAAACTTAAACAAAGAAGATTAAAGGATATGGAGGAAGAAAACTGGAATAATATGAGAATGATGGTAAAACAGAGAATAGAAATATGGGGGGGGGGATCAGCATTACAAATGGCGAATTATCTTAAAAGAAAAGAAAAATTAATAATAAATGGTTTGAGGGATAAAAATGGAGTAATGAGATATAGAAATAGAGAATTAGAAAATGTGATGAGGGAATTCTATGCTAAATTGTACGAAAGAGAACATGTTACGTTACAAGATATAGAGGTTAAAGAAAGGTTGAATGAAGGAGAAAAACAAATGTTAAACGCAAATATAACAAGAGATGAAATAATTAAAGTGGTAAAAGAGTTAAAACCCGGTAAGGCCCCAGGCCCCAATGGATTTACAGGCGAATATTACAAAATGTGTATAGAAATCTTGTTACCGCATTTGGAAAAATTATATAATAATGTCCTCACAACATTAGATGTTCCACAAACATGGAAGAACTCTGAGATTGTAACAATTCCTAAACCAGATCGAGATTTAAAAGAACCTGGTTCCTATCGCCCAATTAGTCTGCTAAATTAAGATTACAAAATTTTCATGAAAATTTTAGCTAACAGATTGGAAAATATATTACCAAGGATAATTGGGAAAGATCAATATGGATTTATAAAAGGAAGAAGAATATATGAACCTATTAGAAATATAGTGAATGTGCTGCACCATGCTACCAGAACTAAAAGGAAAATGGGATTATTAAAGTTAGATATATACAAAGCTTTTGACAAAATAAACCATGACTATTTATTCCAACTATGTAATAGTTTGAATATGAGGAAAAGATTCTGTCAAGTAATAAAAGAAATATACAAGGAAAATATAGCTTATGTTAGTGTGAATGGAAATAGAACGGAGAAGATAGAAATAAATAATGGGACCAAGCAAGGATGCCCCCTATCCCCGATGCTCTTCACAATGGCGATTGAAACGTTAGCTAATAAAATTAGAAAAGATAAACAATGGAAGGGATATCAAATAGGGAATATCGAATTAAAATTAAATTTATTTGCAGATGATGCTATAATAATTACAGAAACACCAGTAGATATGATTAAGAGAATGATTACAATACTTCAGGAGTTTAAAGACCAATCAGGGTTAAGAGTAAATATGGAAAAATCCGAAATTATCTGTTTAAACACCAGGCCTAAAGAACAAATCGAAATATGGAGGGTATCGGGTTTAAAATTGGGCAATAAGAAAATGAAATATTTAGGAGTATGGTTATTAAAAACCCCGGAAAAAATGGTGGAATTTAATTATAACTTAATATGGAAAAAAAATCAAAAACAAATTAAGAATTGGAGAAATAAAAATTTGAGAAGATTGGCCAGAATAAGAGCACTAAAGATGATGATTATCCCTAAAATGTTATACACTCTACAGGTAATGCATGGAACCTTCCCAATAACAAAAATAAAAGAATGGGACACTAAATTAAACATGTGGATAGAAGGTAATAAAAGATCAAGAATTTTTTAAAAAATGGCTGATAGCCACGGAAGGCGAGGGAGGTTGGGGAAATCCAAACTTGGAGTATTATAGGGACGCATACCAAATAGATAGGCTAATGGAATTACAATTATTAGAGGAAAAACCACGAGTAGAATTAGAGAAAGAAATTAATGGTATTAAGAATCAAGAATTATTATTTAGGAAACGGAGTAAGATAGAAATAAACAGATTAATAGACCCACTAAAGCGATCATAGAAAGTTGGATGAAATGGCAAGATAAATTAAAAATGACAAATTCAAAATTAGCAACGCTGCATGTGATAAATATAAAGAAAGAATGTAACCTCACAAAGGCAATATGGGAATTAAGGAGAAAAGGCATACAGAGAATCGAACAGTTATACGAAAAGGATGGGAGGATTAATAAAGATAAAATAGAGAGATGCCTTGGACCAAAAAATTGGTTACAAATTAATGCAATAAGCACGTATTTAAGTAAAAGGGAAAACAAAGAAATATTCCTCAAACAAGAAACGAATCTAGAAAAGATATTAAGAGAAAAGAGTAAGAATATAAAAGCACAAACAAGTAACATATATAGGGAATTATTACAAGCAGAGGAGCAAGTAATAAAGGAATTGACGAGATATTGGCAGGACGAGCTAGAAATTGATGAATGGGATATGGAAGGCATAATTGAAAATATTAAAAGAATTAAAAATACAAGAATAAGAGAGATGAGAAGAAAATTTTTACACAAATGGTATTATACACCAGTACAATTAGCACGCTTTCAAACGATGATAAAAGGAAACTGTTGGCATGGATGTAAGGAAAAAGGAGTATTTATGCATATGTTTTGGGAATGCAGCAAAGTCCAAAAATTTTGGAAGCAAATACAAGTGGAAGTGAATAAAATTACAGGAAGTAACTGGGAAATAACTAAGGAAGCAGCATTATTAATAAAAAATAGTGAGGTAAAAGAATACGAAGAAATTAAAACTGCAGCAATAGAAAGCGCCCAAGCAACTATAGTGCTTGGGTGGAAAGATGCTAACAAATGGACGATGAAAAATTGGTGTAAGTACATGGTGGACCACATTCACTCTGAAGTTATGGAAATTAGATTACACAACTACAATGAAGAGAAATTAGCAGAAACAATGAGGCGGTGGAAAAAGGTTAAAAATTATATATTAACAATATCAGTAAGCGATGCAAACGTTAAAAATAAAATTAAATCACTCTATAAAGAATGAATAATGTAACCCAGAAAAGAAGTAAATGAAGGATATAGAACTGAATCTTCCTTGGTGAAGGGTTTTTTTAAATTTTCTGTTTGGTGATGGTATTCACTTTTATGCTTTTTGTTTTTTGTAAAAATTTCTTAACAAATCAATAAAAATTATATATATATATATATATATATATATATATATATATATATATATATATATATATATATAAAAGGAAGTGTATTTAGAGCCTTATCGCACAATAAAAAAGAGGGATTGCAGTATATGTGAGAAAAGAACTAGATGCCTAAAAAAATTATGCTGATAAAAAAGGAAGAATATTAATAATTTCAGTTTCAATTTTCAATGTACAAGTTACATTAGTAGTTATATATGCGCCAAACAAAAACCATAACACTTTTTTTTGTAAATTAAATCAGAAATTGGTAGAACTGAAAGTTGAGGATATTTGTGTAACTGGGGATTTTAATGGTATAATTGATGATATTAAAGTGTTAATAAAAATTTATATAAAAAAAGAAAAATGCTTCCGAAAACATTCTCCCAAATGTGTGAAGAATTAAGTCTAAGCGATTGTTGGAGAATAAGAAACAAAGATAAGAGAGAATATACATTTTACTCCAGTGCCCACCAGAGCTGGTCTAGAATAGACATGGCTTGGGCAAATAGTAAAGTAGAAAATTTAATTAATCAGATCAAAATAGATATTAACGAATGGGCAGATCACAACCCTATAAAAATCTTGTGGAAAGGTGAAGGTAGAAAAAAATAAAAGATGGATGCTGAACTTGCAATTATTGAAAGATCAAGAATATATAGATTGGATTTAAAAAGAAATGGAGTTATTTCGTAAAGAAAATAATAATCAAGAAACTTCTTTGCAAAATTTATGGGACACAGCTAAGGCATACCAGAGAGGATTAACAATAGCCTATACATCCAGAAAAAAAATAAAGAAAAAAGACAATGTAAAAATGAATTTATATGCAAGCTGAAAAATTTAGAAAAAGAATCTCAGGATGACCTGGGAAACCAAATTACAAGACAACAAATTGAGCTAATTAAACATAAATTAGAATTATTAGATCAGGAAGAGGTAGTAAGGAAATTAAGAGCTGCAAAACAAGATCAATTTGAAAATGCAAATAAACCAGGTAGATGGTTATCTTATAAATTGAGGACAGAAAAGGAAAAAAGATTAATTTAACAATTAACAGACAAGAATAAAATAATGCACCGCCAATTAGAAAAAAGAGAAAGAAATAGCATTAGAATACTATAAAGAACTATATGATAAAGATAACATTAGTGAAGAAGATATATTAAAATACTTAGAAAACTCCAAAATTAAACCAATAAGTAAAGAAGATAAAGAAATGTTAAACAAAGAAATAACTAAGGAAGAGTTAGAAAAAGTAATCATGAAACCGAGGTTCCATTCTAGCTCTTATGGGGGCATCATGTCTGCACCGCCACCGCTGCTTACCATACAAGCAAGAGACATTGCAAAAAAACCTTATCTGTGATAATTTGTTTATTCAGTTTGTATTTGAAGTTCTGATTCTTTTTGCCAATGTGTAGGACAGAGCATTTGCTGGTTGAGATTTGGAGTTGCCATGTGTTGGACCAGTCAGAAACCGAGTCTCGGTCTTTTTGTAGAGTAGTTGTGTTATCAGTGGTGTTGAAGAGTTTTACATCATCTGCAAAAAGAACACAGTTGCTTGTGATGAGATCGCAAAGGTTGTTGATGTAGAGAATGAAGAGTGTACGTCCCAGTACACTACCTTGGGGGACAGCACTTTTAACAGGGACGGGTATGGATATGGAGCTTCTATTTTAAAGTTGCTTGTTTAATATAGAGCTTCCTATTTTAAAGTCGCCAGCGGGCTCGCCGTTGTCAAATGTCTTTCCCAGCCCATAAAGTTCCCTTCTTTCTGTGGGACAGGATCTGAATGGGACTCCCCCTCCCCCTTCGGCCAGCTGATCGGCCTGTCTGTAATGCGCGAGTGTGATACCCCGTACCATCCCTTCGCAGAGGGCTCAACTAGATGTACTAGGTCGGAGTTTTCACAGATTACAAATCATTCCTTCTTCTGATTGGTGCCATTCATGGGGGTTGGGAGGGTTGTTGACCTGAGAAAGCGAGAAAGTTGGTGGGTTTGGGCTGATAAGAACGTTGGTGGTTTTGGGCTGATTTGAGACAGAAAAGAAACAAATGAGAGAGAGAAGGGGAGAGAAGGAAAAAGAGAGGGAGAGGAATGAGAAAAACAGAAATGAAAGGGAGAGAGGGAGGGAGAGCAAAAAGGGAAGAAAAAGAGAAATGAGAAAATGATGGAGGCAGAGAATGAGTGGAAAGAGTGAGAATTGGTTTAAAAGAACTTAAGTTGTATAAATCCTTCCTTCCCTGTTTGGACTAAACATTTTAAAATTGGAATTAAGGCTTTTTTTTTCTTTTTTGGACTAATGGTGCTGCCATCTATTGGAAGAAGGTTTGTTGATGGGAGAATTATGTACTTACTCAATTAACATCCGTTGTTTGGCCTTGGGAAAAGAAAAAAATAGACCTAACTGGACGATAGACATTCTTTGAAACGGTGATAAAAGAAGAAGCTTTGATAGTGGTAAACTCTGAGTTGGACTTGAACTTTGAACGAACTCTCAAAGAAAAAAATCCTTGAAGCTGCATTATATCTCATGAAATTGGCGGACATAACATACTAGGCTGTTTAGGAGAATTTTCTTTTCTTTTTTTAAAGTTGGAAATATAAAAGTTTTTTCTGCAGATCTGGAGAAATCGGAAATTCAGGAGATCAGAGAAATCTTTAATGATATTTGAGGAATTATGAATAAATTTAGAGAATCAATGAGAGATTGTACAGGAATTACTAGAGAAACAAAGGAAGTGGAAAACAAGACATTGGCAAAATGGAGAATGGACAGATTAAAGGACATGTTATTAAATTGGATGACTCTGTTACTTTAACAAATGACATTGCAAAAAACATTAAGAATTGTTTGGTCAATGATCGGGCTGGGTTTTTTTTGTGGCAAAGATTTTTTTTATTTTTCTCTCCAATCACAATACAGTAAAAAAACATACTAACACCAACAAATTGCTTACAATAGGTCAATTTCAAAAGATTATGGCCTACAAGTCCAATACTGCCTCCTTACTTTTGACATCTGGAGTTTTTTGCATTACTCAGATTTTAAAATGCAAAAATGGTACGATAATGATGGTGAACATATAAAAAGCTATAATGTAATTCAGAGCAAGAGGGGGAAGCTCTCTTCCTATCTATTGGGATCAATATATTTAGAACAGGGCACAAAAATTCTGCTGTGTATGCAGTGATAAAAGTAGAATAGGGCATAATAATCTAGCTGGTTACACAGCAACATAGTCATAACTTGATTCCATTGGGTTAATGGAGGCCCTTCGTTTTTCCTCTTAAAAATATTTTTTTTGCATAAAGAAAGAGAAATTACTTTAGCGGTAATTAGGGATTTCAGAATATAGTAAACTATAGATAATGTAGACTATAAAATTGTGAAGAGAGTATTAATTGTTGAATGGATTTAAACTGAGCTAGGATTAAGGAAGGGGAACTCTCTTTTTTAGCTATTGGGATCAACACTTTAGGCTAGGGCATGATGATTCCGCTGGGTATGCAGCATTATCTATAGAAGTTGACCCCAGTGGGTTATTAAGGGAAGTTTTTTTTTCTTTTTTCAGCTCTCCTTTTTAAAAATAGGGTAGGATGATTTTACTGTATTTACATTGAAAGGTGATTAGAAAAGGTATTACTATTTTGGTGGGATTGCATTAATATAACTAGAACTGGGAAATGAGGTTTTTGGTTGACCATACAATAATAAGATGTGAATAGGATATGATGAGTGATATGTGATATGGATAAGGGAAAAGGTTAGGACATCCTCTCTGTCTGATCTTTTTTCCTTTTTTGAAGGATTTTAGTGGAGGGTGCCATATGGAAACATGTGGGGAAGTTAGTGAGAAGAAGAGGACAGTTTTCTTTTTTCTTTTCCTCTTCCTCTATCTTTTTTTTCACTCTGTACTGTTCTTTTCTTGTCTTCTCATTCCTATCTGTCATTACTTTAAATTTTCCCTTTTATTCTCTGTAAACCACAGGATGTTGCTAAGAGTCCAGAATCTAGCACAGAAGAATCAGACGTTCACTGGGTTGATCCTAAATTCAGAAGGGTCCAAAAACGTAAGGAACAAGTATTTGGAAGAAGATATTAAGGGGAGGAATGGGTTAAATACTGGAGTGATGTATTTGATACATCAGGGGGTCAGTGGGGAAGAAGGATGGAGTTTCAATGTTGTAGAACAAAAATGGAAGGTGTTCCCGTTCACCTCCCAAGCAAGCAAACTCATTCTGTGTTATTTTCTAGTCATTTCTGCTGTTTTTGAATCATGCTGTGAGTACATAAATCTTGGTGAATGGAGGAGGCAGGGAGGAATGCAAAAGGAATGTAATTAGGAGAGATAATGGGAGAACAAGAAATGTGCTAGTATGAAGTGTATTTTGAATACGGAAGGAAGAGAATAAAGATGGAGTTTCTTTGTTTATGAAATACTGCATTTAGTAAAAGATATTTGTAATAGCTAAAATGCTACTAGAAACCAGAACAGTGTTGAAACTCCCCAACTTTGAATTAATTAAGAAATTCAACCAGCCAGCTCAGGATGGCCAATTTAGCTAAAGATGTTCAACTGTTAACACAAATGGTAACTACTCTACAGTGCAAATCATCGCATTACAAAATCAAGGTGCAACCCCCATGCAACCACAAGTAATCATTCAATCAAGGCCAAAGATTTACTTAGCTAAGCCATCTGTTTTTACAGGGGCAAGAGATAAACTTGATGTATTTCTACAAGAATGTCAGAACTTTTTCAATTCATCTCCTGAGGACTTTGCTAGGGATGCTATGAAAGTCTCTTTCATAATAAGTCTGTGTAAAGGTGCTGCATTTGAGTGGGCAATGCACTTTTTAGCAGGCCAGGATCCAATCCTGCAAAATTATGCTGCTTTTCGCCAGAGTTTGAACAAGAATTTCAAGATCCCATGCGTGTACAAAACGCTATCACTCAGTTATGCAAATTGCACATGGGCAATAAGACCATCTCGGAGTATATCTCCAACTTCCGAAAACTAGTCACATCCCTGAATTGGAATGAGCAAGCCGTTATGGAACTGTTCCAAGATGGCCTGAAACCCAGAATTGTGCATGAGATGACATGCCAACCAACACCTAACCTGTTAAATGAACTCTACGAGACCTGTTTCACCATCGAGATTAAATTCTCATCTGCCCAGGACCGTGCCACCAGATACGAAAACCAGTTTGGAGAAAGAACCAGACCAGTGCCAGCTCCACGCCAAAGATTTCAAAACAACGGTTTCAACTCTGTGCCAAGAAATCCCTTCTAGATACTAACAGACACGGGAAACCGACCACCAGTCATCACTCGAGAGGAACCAATGGATCTCAGTATGGCCAGACCTTGCCTGAGTGAAGCTGAGAGAGCGAAATGTCGAGCGGAAGGCCTATGCATGTATTGTGGAGAGGGTGGACACATGATAACTACTTGCCCTCAGAGAAGACGTCTCACTCCGTCCACTCCAGTCTCGAACACCACTCCCGTGTTTCAGGTGCAGGCTACCTTGCCGGGAAACGACCAGAGCCTGGCCTAAAACAAACCTTAGGCCAGGCAGGCACCAAACCAAATGACAATGATAAGACAGAGGAACCAAGACCGTCAAGACACCTGACCTTAGCCACTAGGGTGAACTTAGAAAACCAACCCAAAACCTTCCCTGCTATTGCCTTAGTGGATTCTGGAGCCACCACCAACTTCATGGATGAGACCTTCACTCGTTCTCATGCCATACCATTATGCTCCATCACACCTCCTATTATTGTTGAAACCATAGACGGCCGAGTTCTCTTGTCCAGACCAATCAAACTCCAGACCCAACCACTTACCTTAACCATCGAACACCATGAAGAACCTATTCAATTTTCTCAACCCGAATCAGACGCCTTAAAACACTTTACTGACCAGAACCTTGCCAGAGTTTTCATCCAACCCTCCTCTTCACCACTCTCCGCACCAGTACATTTTGTCAAAAAGAAAACCGGAGACCTTAGACTTTGCTGTGACTATCGTAAACTCAATTTCATTACCATTCGCAACCGCTACCCTCTCCCTTTAATTTCGGAACTCATGGACCGCCTCCGTACAGCAACCATGTTTACCAAAATCGACTTACGAGGTGCCTACAACCTCATTCGCATCTGTCAAGGTGATGAATGGAAGACCACCTTCGCCACCCGCTATGGCCATTTTGAATTCACTGTCATGCCTTTTGGACTTACCAATGCCCCTGCAGTATTCCAACATTTTACGAATGAGATCTTTAAAGACTTTATTGACCATTGATGACATTTTGATATACTCTCCTTCACCAGAAGCTCACCTACACCACTTACGACAAGTACTCCAATGCCTCTGACAACACCTTTATGCAAAGTTAGAAAAATGCCAATTTTTTCAAACGGCCAACGACTTCTTAAGTCATGTCATTTCCCCTCAAGACATTGCCATGGACACCGAAAAACCCGACGCCTTGCAAACATGGCAACCACCAGCTTGAGCCAAAGATGTCCAATGGTTTCTGGGTTTTGTCAACTACTACCAAACCTTCATCTCTAACTTTGCCACCTTGACTGCACCCCTCACTCGCCTTCTCCTGAAAAATGTTCCATTTCAATGGGGCACCGAAGAACAACAAGCCTTTCTTAATCTCAAAAAAGCTTTCATGCAAGAACCTATTCTCCAATACACTGATCCCCGCCATCCATTTATCGTTGGAGGCGTTGGAGTAGGAGCTGTACTTCTCCAACAATGCCAAGATGGCGGACCTTTATTTCCCTGTGCCTATTATTCTAGGAAATTAAAACCTCCTGAACAGAATTATACCATTTGGGAAAAGGAACTTTTAGCCATCAAGACTGCTTTTGAGACCTGGCAACATCATCTGGAAGGAGCCCGTCACCAAGTACAGGTCAGAACTGAACACAAAAACTTGGAATTTCTCCAAACTGCCAGGAAGCTAAGCCAGAGACAAATCTGATGATCCTTCTTCTTTGCCAGATTCAACTTCCGCATTACTTACATTAAAGTGGGACAACAAACAAGCCGACGCACTGTCTCACAAACCTGAATACACCCAAAACCATGAACCTGCGCCACTTCATACCATTCTGCCTCTTACATTGATCGCAGCCACCCACACTGCGGTAGATCTTCGCGACAGAATTCGAGAAGCGCAATGCCAGGACCCCTTTGTCACCCAAAGGAAACAAGACCTAGAACCTGATTCTCCATGGACTGTTGCTGAGGACTTGCTCTGCTACCGTGACCTGCTCTACGTTCACTCCGAGGTCTCATCCTCAACCAGTGTCACGATAATCCCGCTGCTGGCCATTTTGGCCTCTTCAAAACCCTACGCCTCATTTCTCGTACCTTTTGGTGGCCCAGACTCCGCCATGATGTCAGTACCTATGTTAACTCATTTATCCGTTGTCGCCAAGCCAAAGCCACCACCAGACCCCCTCCGGGATTATTGCAACCTTTACCTACACCTGAAGACCCTGGGGTACCATTTCTATGGACCTCCTCCCCTGCTTACCTGTTTCCCAAGGATTCAGTGCTATATTTGTAGTACTGGAGATGTTAACCAAGATGGCTCATTTCATCCCTTGTTGTCGAATCCCTACAGCCAAAATCACAGCTCACCTATTTATCCAAAACATCTTCCACCTCCATGGATTACCCGACACCATCGTCTCCGACCACGGTCCGCAATTCACCACCCAGTTTTGGAAAGAACTCATGACCTCTCTCCAAGTCAATATTTACCTGGCATCTACCCATCACCCCCAAACCGATGGGGGCACAGAAAAAGTTATTGGCATCCTGCAACAATACCTCTGTTGTTTTGTTCATGACAGACAAAACGATTGGTCCAAATATATCTCTGTAGCTGAGTTCGCCTTTAATAACTCTGAACATACCTCTACCCAGACCATCCCCGCTTGTTTCCGCTCACTCCTGCTGATTTGCCGTTTCCATATGCTGGAGATTTTCTCAACAAGTTACGTGCTGTTCACCAACTCATCCAACGTTCCTTAACTCAAGCCAAAGAAGACTACAAACACTTTGCCAACCGTTCCTGCAGAGACAATACGCCATTGACTGTTGGCGATCAAGTTTGGCTTTCTACCAAATACCTTTCTTCTGAACCTCACCGCAAGCTGGATCAACATTTCATTGGCCCTTTCCCTGTTGAAAAGGTCATCACTCCTGTCACATACCGTTTGACTCTACCTTCTTCCATGCGGGTGCATCCCGTTTTTCATCGCTCACTATTGCTGCCAGTGTTCCCTGACTCTCCACTTCGGGCCCCACTCCCGGGCCCTGCCGGTCCTGCTCCCTCCCATCCGGACACTGCCCTTCACATTCCACTACGACGCTTGGACATTACTAGCATCTGGGACTCTCATTGGCTCAACGACCGTTTCCAATACCAGGTGGAAATGGTCCGGAGGCGGGCCTGACACCACTGTTTGGATGGATGCTCATGACTTTGATGCTCCTACTTTGATTGCTAAGTTTCATGTTCATTTCCCTGATAAACCTCACCCTAATTTTCCTCCAGGGGAGGGGAGGGACCCTGAGGAGGGAGATGGTGTTGTACATACTCCTGGTCATTTGGAGGATGATGAAGAACTTGAGGACTCTGATACAGTTAGTATTTATGAATTAATGGTGGGCCCAGGGTTACAGGTAGTAGAACAGGTGGGAGGCCAGCCACAGGATGTTGCTATGAGTCCAGAATCTAGCGAGGAAGAATCAGACGTTCTTTTCTTGTCTTCTCATTCCTATCTGTCATTACTTTAAATTTTCCCTTTTATTCTCTGTAAACCACAGGATGTTGCTAAGAGTCCAGAATCTAGCACAGAAGAATCAGACGTTCACTGGGTCAATCCTAAATTCAGAAGGGTCCAAAAACATAAGGAACAAGTGTTTGGAAGAAGATATTAAGGGGACAAATGGGTTAAATACTGGAGTGATGTATTTGGTACGACAGGGGGACAGTGGGGAAGAAGGGTGGAGTTTCAATGCTGTAGAACAAAAATGGAAGGTGTTCCCATTCAGCTCCCAAGCAAGCAAACTCATTCTGTGTTATTTTCTAGTCATTTCTGCTGTTTTTGAATCATGCTGTGAGTACATAAATCTTGGTGAATGGAGGAGGCAGGGAGGAATGCAAAAGGAATGTAATTAGGAGAGATAATGGGAGAACAAGAAATGTGCTAGTATGAAGTGTATTTTGAATACGGAAGGAAGAGAATAAAGATGGAGTTTCTTTGTTTATGAAATACTGCATTTATTAATAGTTATTTGTAATAGCTAAAATTCTACTAGAAACCAGAACACTATGTAATATTATTGGGTTTATTCTTTCCCCTTTGAATACGTCACTGGAAGGGGTTTTTTTAATGTTATTTTTAAGGGACTTTTTATTAATAGGCGTTAAATATCTATAAAGGTTATTGATTATATGGGAAAATTGACATGGAAAAGATTAGGAGAAATTTAAAATATTTCAACCCAATCTTCTTGAGGTATTTAAAATTGTGAACAGCTTAAAAGGTAAATTAGCTTTTAGGATATTTGTATAACTTAAGAAAACTGAGCAGCTATTGTTATTCAGAACCAGAGATCGGGCTGTTGATTGCATGTTTTACTATGATTATATTGAAACTAGCACAAAGGAAAAATTGAAAGGATGTGATTGGGAGCCAGGTGTTGACCAGACTCAAAAAGAATGCAATATTGAAAGCAACTGGCTGGAAAAATATAAAAAGCTGATATTCGAAAAAAATTGAAGAATAAAATGGAAAAGGGGATTAAAAGGGGATACAAAAAAATAAAAAAGGGGTTCGGTTCAAAGTTCTGCTCAGATTAATGAAATTAGAGTTTGAGAAGGGTTGATCAAGTTTGGAGGGTTTTTTGGTTGTTCTTTTTTAATTTTAATTACTTTATTTAGATATATAAATTTATGAATTGATGACCTGTATTAATAGAGTTATTAGTATTGACTATAATAAAGTATGTACTAGGATATTTTGATTTAGATTAATGTATAAATGGAATTGAATTTAGAATTGTTGGGGAGATTAATGATGTTAATCATTTTAATTGATTGAAAATAGAGAATATTTAGAAACTTTTTTTCTCAAATTGACTGAAATTTAAGATTAATAATTAAGTAAGAAATGTAGATAAGTATTAATTGGCTAAATGTTAAATGGGCTGAAATAATTCTAAATTTTGGAATTAGGTAAATGCACTATTTAGAGGGGGGGAAGAAGTCTGAAATTTTTGTATGTTTATTTGTCATGTTTTGTTTTTAATTTTTTTTTTCAACATCTGATTGGTTATACAAGGTTTTCTTAGTTTATAGGAAAATGAATGAAGGAAGGAAACACTATGGCATAATGGGTAATAAATTAGAAATATGATTCATGTTATATTTTTTGAAGGAACATTAAGGAGGGAATTTAATTAAAAAAATATATGTAACTAGATGACAAAATTAGAAAAAAAATCTTTGCAACTTTTTTGATGATTGATATTAGTTACTAACAAAATACTGCATTTTATTCATGGAAAATTAGATGGTATACTGCATTGATTGTTTTATGACTGATTCCATGATTTTGTATGTGACTCAACATAGTGAGATTGGGCTGTAGTTTTCAACGAGATTGGGGTCTCCTTTTTTGAAGATGGAGATGACCATTGCTTTTGACCATAGCTTAGGTAGTGAGCTGGTCCTGAAGGAGTTTTCAAAGATTATGCTTAGTGGAGAGCTGTGGAGAGCTTTTTTAGGAAGTATGCACGTAGACCGTCTGGTCCAATTGATAGAGAAGGTTTGAGGTCATGTAATGCTTTTTCAATGCAGTTTTCAGTGAAGTCTATTTGGGTTAAGTCATTGAGAGAGTTAGAAGTGCGATTGGTGAATTTTGGGGATGAGCTGTTGCTGTTAACAAAGACAGAGCCAAAGAATATGTTGAAGAGGTTAGCTTTGGTTGAATCATCATGGTATTCTTTGTTGTTGGGTCCTTTGAGTGGTGGAATGGAATGCTATACAAGAACACCAGTAGTCAAAGGCAACGCCCAGTTGGCTTCTCCAACAATTCCCACTGGCAGTTGGGGCACACCAAGGCTCTGCACTGTTACCATTTTTTTAATACTGGTCATCACGCATTACTTGTAGCAGAATGTACTCTGGGCTATGCTCTATGCTGATGTTATGCTTGCTCCCAGCACTAGATGCAAACTATAGTAGCAAGTTCAAACATAGAATGATCGCTTTAACTGTTTCGGACTGCAGCTCAACAGCAAGAAAACGGAGTACTTAGAGATTGTCATCACCCCTGGAATGCTTCAAATCAATAGAGACAACCTAAAAAAGATGGAATTTTTTGGTATCTGGGATACCACTTCCATGTTTATGGCGACATGCGAGCAAGGATGTGTTGGCAAGGGCTTACAGGTATGTTATGTGACAAATGCCAACCTGTCTTAAATTAATATTTACAAGACAACTATCTGCCCTGTATGGTACTGAATGCTGGGTAGCAACAACAGGGACCAAAAGCTATCACCATGCCATGGAAATGTGAGTGCACCATTGGATACTGGGCATCTTCCTTTTAGAGCACATTGCAGATGACACTACTGTATTTGACAATATTTTGATGTGGCATCAATTATAGAGATGAGAGGACAGTTCCACTGGTATGGACATGTCCTGCGAACAACACCTTCCACAGTTAACAAGACTGCCTACGAACTAGAAGTTAATGGCCGGTGACTCGAGAGTGTAGGACACCATCAACAAAGATATGCAAGTTGCAGGACTGTGCCCTGGAGACACAATTGACTGTGCGAAGTGGCGTTCAATGATCCGCGAACCCTGCACTTCCGGGAATAAGCGAAGAGAAAGAATAATCAACAAACCAAACAATGATATAAAACAATACACCAGGACCCCAACAACCCGTTTGACAGCACCCAACTGCCAGTGGAAAAGACACATCTCGGACTTCCAGTGTATGGAGATACGTCATGAAAAAAAATGCTTCCAATATCATTTGAAAGTATAGGTTGCATACAACGCTAAATTTCGATTAAGTTTCACGTTTGATGTAAACGTTTCGGGAAGGGACGAACAAGTAGCAATAACCCAAGTATTTTTAACTAACATGTTTTCGAGAGAACGCGCAAAAGTACAAGTGAATAATCACACATAGGCTCATTATTCGAAGGAGTTGCTTTCCCCAAATGTAGGGGAAAAGGAAGACAAAATGCGCAAGCGCAGCGGGGAGGCGGAGCTATCTCTTAACAAGGAGGTGATTTCTTCGTCTCCTGCCGACGTCCAATTCCCCCGTTCGCAGTCTGCGCTAGTCTGGGATCGAGAAGTTCTGTAGGGTGCTTCTTGTGCGTTCGGTAGTACTGAGCGGACGTTAGGGCGGGGAAAGAACGAGGTGAGGGTGCACGCAGTCGCCGTGCGTTCCTTCCCCAACAATCTCGACGCCGTCTTCTCCAAGGCCAGGAGGAATCTGAGGTTGAAGCAGCGACAAGGCAGGCCGGAAGTTGGGGGGAGGGAGCGGGGAATCTCGTCCCCCCCCCTTTCCCCTCTCCTCCATCATTTCACCTTTCATTTCTGCAGGCCTTGCTTGGCGACAGTTATGGAGAAGACGGTGTGGGCCTCTTCATTTTCTTTCTTTGATTTCCATCCCCGGTTCTCGGAGGCGGTCTGTGAGCTGCGAGCAACTGCCTGAAAGAAGGAGGAAATGGATGCAGGGGTCAGCACTAGCTTTCGCTGAGTGGGGTAAGGAAATCGGGAGACTCGCCTTTTCTGCTGTGTGCATGGAATTTGGCGGTTGCCGATGCGGCAGAATGGGCAAAGCAAGGTAGGGAAGTGAAAGCGTACGTGTGCACTTAGAGGACCATGTGAATAAATCCGGCCCTCCGGCTTGTTTTATCGTCATGCAGGCGGTACAGCAACAGCCTGGGTGTTAACGTACGTGAGATCCTGCTGTGGGCAGCAGCACCGCTATTTCCTGCCTTCTTCCAATGTTATACTGCGGCTAAACCCTGACACAAGGTACTTTGCTCCAGAGATTGTGACAGAGGTGATTTTCGAGATGCTTGGCATGATGCGGGAAAGGAGAGAGGCTGAATAACATAGAAACATAGAAACATAGAAGTCTGACGGCAGAAAAAGACCTCATGGTCCATCTAGTCTGCCCTTATACTATTTTCTGTATTTTATCATAGGATGGATATATGTTTATCCCAGGCATGTTTAAATTCAGTTACTGTGGATTTATCTACCACATCTGCTGGAAGTTTGTTCCAAGGATCTACTACTCTTTCAGTAAAATAATATTTTCTCATGTTGCTTTTGATCTTTCCCCCAACTAACTTCAGATTGTGTCCCCTTGTTCTTGTGTTCACTTTCCTATTAAAAACACTTCCCTCCTGGACCTTATTTAACCCTTTAATATATTTAAATGTTTCGATCATGTCCCCCCTTTTCCTTCTGTCCTCCATAACTTGGTTTGCCTGGCCATAGGATGACATTCTGATGGATAGGTTAGGATACCATATTTTGGATTTATATTAATTGGCATATAAATCCAATAAATAAATAAATTATTACTTTGAAAGTGGTACCTTGATTCTGCTCTGCAAAATACTAAGTTGGCTGTGCTCACCTGAAAACCTTGTCCAGTTGCAGTTAGAATAATTCCTAGCGCCCCCCCCCCCAAAAAAAAGAAAAGCAGGTAGGATGGATTTATTTGTCATCCCCATGTAATGATTTTGCATGCCAAATAGGATTAGAAAATATATTTCCCACTCTGGGGGAAGGGAACCCCCCCCCCCCAAAAAAAAATAATGAATAATATAACCACTAATCCTAAGCATACCTACTTTTTAAATTTTGGGTCAAAAGTAATCAAATTGGTGAGAACTTAATATGCAGTGTGGTATTGTTTTATTAGATAGAAGACTATTGGACAGATTATAGAGTGTTATACTGGCAATAGTAAATAAGTTCTTTGTGCAGTATTTTTCTAGGGTAAAGGTTGTGTAATGGTAAGTAGCTTTACTGTCACTCTTGCTTGTGTTTCTATTAGAATAAGTGTTTTAGCACAAGGTTCGACAAACCCAGGCGCCTGGTCGCCAGTGGCGCCTAGAAAATGTTGTCTGGCGCCTAGAGCCGCCTGGGCAGGGCGCTGCGGTGCCTCTGACCTCTCCGCTCCTGCCCGATGCCGGGGTTTCTGGCGCTCTCCTGCTGGGTCCCAAAGAAGGCAGGCAGGAAGGAGAGCTCCATTCTTCGCGCCTTTTTCCCGCCTTCCTTCTTTGGAGCCCAGCAGGAGAGCGCCAGAAACCGCGGCATCGAGCAGGAACCGGGAGGTCGGAGGCACCGGCACGGCAGCGCCCGCCCAGCTGAAGGTTCCCTGTCGCCATCGGCAAGTGTCCTTTGGTTGCCCGGCGGGAGGGCACTGGCGGTGGGAGCGGGGGGGGGGCGCGGCTGCAGCGGCACAGGCAGTCGCGGGGAGATGGCGGGGGGAGCGGGGGGCGGCTAAAGCGGCCCCGGGCACCGTTCCCTGTACGCTTTTCCAGGGGCGCGCAGGGAGCCGCGGCCACCCGCCCGCCTACCGGATTTCCCTCCGCGCGGCTGGGGAGGTGGATTCGCCGCCCCCGCCAGCCCGATCTCCCTCCAGTGGCTGGTGACGTAGTTCTACCGCCCTCGCCAGCCTGATCTCCCTCCGTGGGGGGGTGGGGGGCGACGAACCGACGACCGGGGGCTGTCCGTCCGTGTTGGGTGGTGCAGGGCAGGCACAGGCAGCCCCAGGGGAGAACAAGGGAGGGAGAGAAAGGAAAGAGAGAGTAAGGGAGGGAGAGAAAATTGAATGAAGGAGGGAGAGAAAGAAAGAGTAAGAAGCAGAAAGGATAGAGAAAAAGGAAGAGAAAGGGAGGGAGAGAAAGGAAAGAGGGAGGAAGGGGGGGAGAGAAAATTGAATGAAGGAGGGAGAGAAAGAAAGAGTAAGAAGTAGAAAGGATAGAGAAAAAGGAAGAGAAAGGGAGGGAGAGAAAGGAAAGAGAGAGAAAGGGAGAGAAAGGGAGGGAGAGAAAATTGAATGAGGGAGAGAAAGAAAGAGTAAGAAGTAGAAAGGATAGAGAAAAAGGAAGAGAAAGGGAGGGGGAGAAAGGAAAGAGGGAGGAAGGGGGAGAGAAAGAAGATATGAAGGAGGGAGAAAAAGAAAGAGAGATAGGAAGGAAAGAGGGAGAGAAAGGAATGAGAGAGAAAGGGAGGGAGAGAAAGGGAATGAAAGAGGGAGAAGGGGTGAGAGATAGAAAGGATAGACAGAAAGGGAGAGAAAGGAAAGAGAGAAAGGGAGGGAGAGGAAGGAAAGAGATGAGAGAGGAAGGAGGAGACAGAGGGGGTGAAAGCGATGTCAGGTGGAGACTCGGCAAAAAACCAAGTTTGCTTAAAAAAAATTCTGGCTCCTAAATTTTTTGGCTGGCTCCTAGATTCTGAACAACTTTGTCGACCCCTGTTTTAGCAGATAATAAAATTAAAAACTGTTAACAAAGAAGACAACTGAATAAAACAACACAGGAAATGTATTTCCAAAATATAGTGAAAGAGTTTTGATGGTTACTTTCTAAGCCCCCCCCCCATTGCAATTTATAATTTTTAATATTGGCCTATTTACTAATGTCTGTCTAATTACCATTTAGCAAAAATGCAGGTTCTGTTGCAATAGTCATACTCAATTTTAAATAATGTATGGCTTACTTACAAAAACAGTTGTCCTACAGAAAGGAAAAGTTTTAACTTGAAACAAAAATGTAATAGTGCGATGCAAAAGACAAGTTTGCGGTTTGGAGAATTGTTACCTCAATATCTTTAGTGGTTTTATTTCTTTGAATTAGGTTAAGTTTAAGTTTATTGGATTTATATGCTGCCCCTCTCTGAGGACTCGGGGAGGCTTACAACAGATGAAAGAAACAATATATATTGAAATACAAATAATTAAAATTAAAAGTTACAACTAAAAACTAAAGAACCAATTAAAATACATACATAACCATTCAATCATGAAACTCACTATACATTCATCGGCCAGGGGAAGAATCTAATGACCCCAAGTCTGGTGGCATAGGTGAGTCTTTAGACTCTTACGAAAGGCAAGAAGGGTGGGGGCAGTACGAATCTCCGGGAGGAATTGATTCCAGAGGACCAGGACCACCACAGAGAAGACTCTTCCCCTATTTCCCACCAAGCGACATTGTCTAGTTGACAGGACCTGTAGAAGGCCGACTGTGGTACCTAACTAGTCGCTGGGATTCATGCGGCAGGAGGTGGTCCAGTAAGTAATCTGGTACCATGCAATGTAAGGCTTTATAGGTTATAACCAACACTTTGAGTTGAATCCGGAAACCAATTGCAGCCAGTGCAAAGCGTAGAGTGTTGGAGAGATGTGGATATGTCTGGATAGCCCTGTGACTACTCGCATAGCTGCATTCTGCACAATTTGTAGTTTCCAAACACTGTTCAAAGGCAGCCCCATGTAGAGAGCATTGCAGTAGTCGAAGCCTGAGGTGATAAGGGCATGAGTGACTTTGAATAGAGATTCCCTGTCCAGATAGGGCCGCAACTGCTGCATCAGGTGAACCCGGGCAAACACCCCCCTTGCCACAGCTGACAAATTATGTTCTAAAGTCAGCTGCCGGTCGAGGAGGATGCCCCTTTAGTTGGTGCAGAAGGATACCATGGTCGATGGTATCAAAAGCCTCTGAGAGGTCAAGGAGCACCAGGATAGAGGAATATACCCTATCCTGGGTTCACCAGAGATCATCCATCAGCGCAACTAAAGCAGTTTCCGTGCTGTAGCTGGCCTGAATCCTGATTGTTCAGGGCCTAGATAATCAGCTTCATCCAAGGACCGCTGGAGCAACATCACCTTCTCAACAACATTCCCCATAAAGGGGAAGTTGGAGACAGGACGATAGTTGTTAAGTATAGCTGGATACAGGGAAAGCTTCTTGAGGAGGGGGCACACAAGTGCCTCCTTGTAGGGAGCTGGAAAGGATCTTTCCCTCAAAGAAGCATTGGTAATTTCCTGGACCCAGCTCCGTGTCACCTCCCTATTGGCTGAAACCAGCCAGGAGGGACACGGGTCCAATAAACAGGTGGCGGAACTCACAGCTCCAATGGCCTTGTCCAATTCAAACTCCTCCCAAACAGGTGGATTAGGATGGGCCCCTGTCATCTCAACTGACTCATTGTCAGCTGACACTGCATTCCAATCGGAGTCAAGGTCTGCCCGGATCTGAGCAATTTTATCTGCTAAAAACTTGTTGAAGTCCTTAGCATTACCCCCTGATTAAGGAGGGAGCAAGTCACCTTCAACAGGGCAGCTGGGTGGGATTCTACAGATGCAATTAGGGCGATATTATATGCACATTTTGTCGCCCTAAGCGCCACTTTGTAAATTTCCATGTGAGCTTTTACAAGTGTTCGGTCAGATTTGGATTTACTTCTCCTCCAACGCTTCTCTAGTCATCGCTTCTGGCATTTCATCCCCGTAGTTCCTCAGTGAACCAAGGAGATCTCTAGGGTCTACTGCCACAGAGATGTCGCAAAGGCGCAATTCAATCTAGAGCCTCTGCCGCTGCTGTATTCCAGGCTGCAACAAGAGACTCTGCTGAACTGTACAAGCAAATCCAGCAGAACCCCAAGCACCCTCTGAAAGCCCTCTGGATCCATCAGGCATCTGTAGTGGAAACTTCTAATTGGTTCCACCTGCCTATGGGGGAGGATTGGAGCCTTAAAATCCAGCCATAGCAGAAAATGATCTGACCATGACAAAGGCAAGGTATCTAAGCCCCTTAATTTCAGATCATTGCTCAACTGCTGTGAGAGCAATACCATATCGGGAGCATATCCTCCTTTGTGAGTTGGCCCTGAACTACTTGGGTCAGGCAGATTGAATTTCCCCAGGTCAATAAGTCTGGGGACTTCTACCGCCAGCCCAGTTACCTTCTCGAGTAGTACAGACAGGGCTGTTGACACATAGCTGGGAGGCATGTATATGAGCAAAAAGCTCACTTATACCACCAGGTCCAACTTCACAAGGAGGGATTCGCAACCCAGTATCTCAGGAGCAACGAGCCTACATAGGCTGGTGGTCTTCTTGGCTATGATAGCCACTCCTCCCCCCTTCCCTGGGGTTGAGGCTGGTGCCACACCTGAAACCCGGCTGGGCACATTTCAGAGAGAGGGACCCCTCCCTCTGGGCCCAGCCAGGTCTCAATCATACATGCAGGTCCTCCTCCTCATCCAGGAGTAGATCCTGGATGAGGGGAGCTTTATTCACAAACGACCTGGCATTAAGTAGCAGCAGCCTGAGCCCAGAGTCTGGATTTTGCTTGTACCAGCACCCTGGGCTGCGTTCATGGGGCCGAAACAAGGGATCACTTTAAGCAGCGAGCTCTTGTTTCCCGGGAGCGGCCTACACCATGTCTCCCATCATATCTGCCTCTTCCCAGCAAGACCGGGATCTTCTGGCCTTCTGCCAACCCAGAGATGGGTTCCCCCACTTCTCCTGCCTTTACATCACCAAGCAAACTGACCCTTCCATTCAAAATATTGATCCCAATCATACTCTCCATCCAATCATTCCCAGTCATCTAGCTTCAAAATTTACCGAATAAGTTAATTAAAAATAGCAATTAACAATACAGAAAACCCCACCCCAATATAAGAACAATTCCCCCTTCTTACCATGCTTTCCATCCATTCATACTCCATTTATTTGTCCCTAAAATTAAATTAGTGGCAATGTCTGAAAAAAATTATTCAATATTTTAGATAATTTTGCTCAGTGAGGAAAAATGAGAGGCACAGCTAGCAAACAGATATTAGGCCTGTGCACAGGGTAGATAAAAATTAATTTTAAAAAATACCCCAAAACCCAGATTTTTAAAAATTTAAATCAGATTTTATATTTAAATTGGTTTTTTATTTTTATCAAATTTATTTTATTAAAATTCTTTTGGAGTAAAAATCTATTAAAGGTAATTTTCTATTTAAGATAAATACTTTCATTTATTCAGCATGAGATGGAACTTAGTTATTTAGCATGAGGCTGTATATTCTGCAATATTTACTTTTTTGGTAAATTCATTAAATGAATCCAAACCCTTCAAACTAAACAGGAAACCTTCATTTTGTTTGTAAATAATATTAAAGATTCTAACTTTCCAGCAAGAATGAATCCTTATTTTTAAAGAGCACCTGTCATTTCAGATCCATCATGGCACCTGTTAACAGTCATCCACTCACCTGCTGCCTGCCACATCTCTTATATTGTGTCACTGACGCATCACCAGCCATCTCATTAAAGTGTATGGGATTGTCAGTGAGTCAACAGTGGATGAGAGGAGAAGATGCTGCCGGACAGAGATGACAGTTGCTCTTTAAAAATTATTATTTAAATCAAATTGATTTAAATCAAGCCTTTATACTAGTGATTTAAATGATAATTTAAATTAACTTAATTTAAATCATATCCATCCTGACTGTGCAGTTTTTAAATCGCAACCATTAGCAATGCCTTAAACCAGGGGTAGACAATTTGGACCCGTTTCCCACAGAAAGAAAACCACCGGGAGCCACAGAAACTGGGTGGGCGTGGCAACTCGACATCACTCACTCTCACCCAGTCACATGACACCCCCCCCCAGCCATGCCTACCATTAGGACAGAGAACTAGGAACCGCAAAACCCTTTTGTCGCTCTCTCCCCTTCTATTTGTCTCTCTCCCTCTTCTGTGTGTGTCTGTCCCTCTCTATCTCCCTCCTCTTTCTGTAATTCTTTCCCCCTCTCTGCATTTCTCTATGGTTCTATCCCCCTATCCCTCTCTATCTCCCTCTTCTTCCAGCCCACTTTATATAAACTGTTCTGCCTAGCCTCAAACCACCCAGGAACAAAGTAATTAATCAAACACACACACAAACTTGTAAAAATCAAACAAGGATTGTTCTTGATATTCAGAAAACTGCAAACCACAAAGTTTCAGAGTAATTGTTAGTTTAACAGTTCAATAGGTCAGAGTTAATTACTAATTTTGTTTATAATGATTTAATTATAAAATATACACAGTAAAATTATTCTAACAGATTATATAGATTCCTAATACCATAGTTGTAAATTATAATAGTTCTTAGTAAATCTTAATTAGCAAATCTTAATTATTAATTATTATTTGTCCATATAAGTACAGTGGTACCTCGGTTCTCGACCACAATTCGTTCCAGACGTGTGGCCGAGAACCGATTTGGTCGAGTACCGAATTAATTTATCCCATAGGAAATAATGGAAATGGGTTTAATTGGTTTCCAGCCCCTATTTCCTTTATTTCCTATGGGATAAAGATCTGAGGAAGGGTGGGGGCAGCTGCAATACCGGCAGTTTCGGGGGCTCCTTCTTCCCTTTAAGCAGCTACACCAACTTTCTCCTTCTCGGCGAGGGCGGATTTCCTTCAAGCAGCAGCAGCGCCGGGAACGTCACATGAGAAAGGGAAGCTACTGATGTTCCTGGCGCTGCTGCTGCTCGAAGGAAAGCCACCCTCGCTGAGAAGGAGAAAGTTGGTGTAGCTGCTTAAAGGGAAGAAGGAGCCCCCGAAACTGCCTACAGCTTGGAGCGGAAAGGTGTAGGAAGGGTGGAGGCAGCTGCAATACTGGCAGTTTCGGGGGCTCCTTCTTCCCTTTAAGCAGCTACACCAACTTTCTCCTTTTCAGCGAGGGCGGCTTTCCTTCAAGCAGCAGCAGCGCCGGGAACGTCACATGAGAAAGGGAAGCTGCTGACGTTCCCGGCGCTGCTGAGTGCCCTCCACAAAAGGCTGGGAAACACAACTTTTTAGGAGTCGCGCATTCTGGGTCCCCCCACGAGGGAGGGGGGGAGCGAGGGACGGATGTTTTGTTTCTCTCTGACTGACCAGCTACGAAGAAAAACATTCTACTCCCTCCCTCCCGAAACCCGCCGGCCCAACTGGGACCAAGTTATCTTGCCAAGCGGGCGGCGAGGGAACCCCGTCGTGTTGGGGATCCTGGAAGTGGACTTGGCGGAGGTTCCCCACGCCGGGGACGGCGCCCCAGAGACGGTTGGCGGTGCCCCTCAGCAGGCGGCCGCTCTTGTCCGTGAAGGTGGTGAGGTACTCCATGAGGGGCTCGAGGCACCGTGGCCCGTCCGGACTTAGGAAGCGGGGCGAGTTAACTACTGCGCAGCGCGGGCCGCGCGCCACAGCCTCATGGCGGACTAGAAGCCGAGTTCGGAACAGAAACGGAGAGCAGCACGACTGGGGGAAGGGAGCAAAAAAAAAAGTTAGGCCAAAAAGTTGGGTCTGACGCCGCCTCAGGTCCCTTCCTACAGCTTGGAGCATTTAGACTAGAGACATGGGAGGCTGTTTAGTGGGCGGCCAGGATGGGCGTGTCGGATTCCGACTCCCATTCCGTCTCACCCCGTCCCCTCAGATCTTGTAGCATTTCGGATAATAAACAAAATTTTCTGTGGCTGTTCGGTATCCAAATTTTTGTTCAGATACCGAAGCAAATTTTTGCCGAAAATTTTGTTCGGTATCCGAAATGTACGAGAACCAAAGTGTTCGAGTACCGAGGTACCATTGTACTTATTGATTAAATTCACCTTATGAAACCAGTTATATCAAATTGTAAAACCTTATAAATTATAAAGTAATTGTAGCAATTCCTGAGAATCTCAGTGGTCCTTTTTAGTGTTCTTCTGTAGTTTTTGTAGATTTGTAGTCTCTATTTTAACTATACAAATTCCTATAGGGTTGCTAAAAGGTGATAATCTGAATCACAGATCTCTAATTGATGGTTTCAGTTAATATTACGTACTTTAATTAAGATTAAAGAGATTTCATTAGTTTCCCGAGGGGAATAAATGTTCGACGAAATGTTTCACAGTAATCCAGACTCTGTGCTTGAAGAGGCCTATACTCTGTATTGTTGAGTCTCTCTATAGACGCTTGACGTCACTTCTCTTTCCTTCGGTGTTGTCCCGAAGTCACAAAGGAAAAAGGAAAAAAAAGAGAAATAGACGGACAGCAAACTGGAGAGAATTTGGAGATCAGGTTACAGTTCCTAGACTACTATGCCAAGGCTCCATTCGTTTAGCACCTTCAGCTCAAATCTGTCCATTCAACCTGGTTTGTTTTATTTTTTAAAAAATTTGTAAGGGCTGCTGCCCCCCTGCTGCCAACAATTTATTAATTTAATTTAATTTATTAAATTTATAAACCACCCAACTACTAGACCAGCAGAGTGCTAATAATCTCGGCCTGTCATAGTAATTAGAATTGGAAGGGGTCTTGGAAGGTTTCCCTCGTTTTCATTGGAGCTCTCAGCAACTGCTAGAGCTTTAAGCTTGCGGTTTGCCTTTGCCTTCTGGGATATCGGGGTTAAGAGGAGAGACTTTTCAGCTGTCAAAGGATCAGTTTCACTACCCTCCCTTCCCCGCCCTCATAGCTAGCAGCTTGTAAACTTCCCTCAGTCATCGGCAGGCGCTTGTTTGTTTTTCTTTGGCCTCGTGATCGCTAGCTGCAAGAGCCTTAATTGCCCTTAATCACCGGGCAGACGATTTAACTCATAGCCCCTATTAACTGGCCTTTGTTACCTAATCTATAGCACTACAGAGCATATCATAAATCCCTTCTTCTTTTGCTTGTGTTCGGTAAACCAGGGGTCAGCAAATTTAAATGGGGATACATGCGCAGTACCAGAAACTTGCTTTTGCAGAAGAGACGCACTCTAGGGGCCAAAGAACCACTTGCAGCTCGCGGACCGTGATTTGCCAACCCCTACCTTAAACCAAATGATTATTCTCTTCAGTATACTACAGAGAGCAGCTGTACAATGTTAGGAAAAAGATGTAGCTGTAAGCTTAAGGGGTTGTTCTGTAATTGTCTCAGTGTGCTCCAAAGGGTTTTTTTCTTTTCAGAATCTCATAGCCTCAGTGTTGTTGCTTCTTTGTCTTTTATAAAAGTAGCTCAGCATTTTTCAGTTCTCCATCTGTCCTGAAAAAAGTGCTGGATTTCATAAAAGCAATCCTTAAAACTGTAACTTTTTTTCAGGCTTGAACAAAATTGGGCTCTTTTATTCATGAGCAGAGAAAGTTTGAATCATTTTTCTGAATCATTTGTGAAGTATGCACTGTCTTGGTATTCATAGTGTCTTTGCTGCCCAGTGTCAAAACAAGGCTTAGCCTGCGTTGTGTCAAAGAGGATGATTGAAGATGGCTATTTTGGGGGTGTATGGTAAAATGCATTTATTAAAATGCTCGTCTTGGCCAAAACGACCCCTGGCCACTAGTGGGTTCCTACCGGTATGTATAATTGTGCGCAGCTCCGTGTCTCTGGCATGCATGCATGCTTCCGAGTGAGTTTGCTTCTGCGCATGTGCTGAAAGCAAAATCTCACAAGGATGTGTGCATTTGTGAAATTTCAGTGATTTTTTTGCTTCTATGCATGCAGAGAAGCAAAAAAAATGCTGAAATCTGACACACATGTGCATCCCCTCACAAGACCTTGCTTCCTGCAGATGCACAGAAGCAAACTCACTCAGAGATGCGTGCGCATGCCAGAGATGGGAGCTGTGCACAATTATCAGTACCGATAGGAACCCACTATTGCCCCTGGCCCTAGATGGAAAAATAAGGATGGTAATTTCAGCAATATAATTTTTCAATGAACAGATTATTGAGGGGTGTTATTATTCAAAGTAACTCCACTTATTAGAGCTCATTTTTTTCATAATGCTTCACCTTCCCAGAATGTCATAAATGTTTATCTTGATTACATAGGCCCGTGATGGCAAACCTATGGCACATGTGCCAGAGGTGGCACACAGAACCTTCTTTGTTGGAGCTACGATTTTATATCAGGTTAGGCCTGACACTCTTTGTAGGATTGATTCTTTGTGTGCACATGAACCCCATTTAGCTGGTCTTCGGGTTTCTGGCACTCCAGTGTACATGCATGTTCCGGTTTGGGCACCTGGTGTTGAAAATATTCACCATTACTGACATGGGCTGTTGCAAATTTACAGTGTTCTCAACAAAGGAAAATATTTGTAGCTACAGTTGATATGAAGAGTACTTGGTGGTCTCTTATCTTGGTTGTTTTCTTGCAGATGTTTCATTACCCAAACTTGGTAACATCATCAGTGCTAGTTGGGTAATGAAACATCTGCAAGAAAACAATCAAGCTTAGAGAGCACCAAGGACTCCTCATTACAGTATTGTTCACAGTTGCCTCTGTGTAAACCATTTATGCATTGAGAGAAATATACAAGGAGAAATCATAAATTAAAATAAGCTCTGGTTTGATTGCCAAGTCTACATTGGATTTAAATAAATTGGGATTAGCTAAAGTAATAAAATAAATAATTAAATAAACTATGCTATTTTGAGAAAATTCAGATGTCTATCAGAGAACGTGAATGGATAAAACAAGTTGCCAGGACATGATTCTCTGGTTCTGTATTTTCTTCTATCACTATATTAGTATTGTACCCAAATTGTCCTGCTGAAAGCTCTCTTTAAACTGTCTTCCAACAAAATTAAACATTTTGGAGGTCTGCTAAAATCAGTTGGTGAAGTCCACTGTACATTTATTTATTGATTTTTAAAAGAAATATGTTAGTTAGCTGAAAGTATTTGCACATAGCACTTTTTATTTCATTTTCTTTTCATAACGTAATTTGTAAGGGCGATCAAAGGCTAGTTACTTACAAGTAATTCAGTACGTTTTTATAACAGGATAGACAAAATAATTTATATTCATTTTGATTTAAAATTCCAATTATGAACCATGGTGACGCAGTGGTTAGAGTACAATACTGCAAGCTACTTCTGCTGACTGCCGGCTGACTGCAATTTGGCAGTTCATATCTCACCAGAATCAAGGTTGATTCAGCCTTCCATCCTTCTGAGGTGGGTAAAATGGGGACCCAAATTGCTGGGGCAATATGCTAACTCTGTAAATCACTTAGAGAGGGTTGTAAAACACTGTAAAGTGGTTTATGAGCCTAAGTGCAATTGTGCAAATGTTTTCTCATTCATTTTCTACCATGGGTTTATTTTATCTCTTAAGTTTTGGAAATAAAATTTACATAAATAATGGCCTATGTTCATTATTTAAAATTTGATACTCAAATGAAAGATGATGGAGAACCCCTCAAGGAAATAATTGCATATTCATACTTCAATATCTGTGTATTTGGCTAATTATATAATATCAGATATTGTATTCTTGGGAAAAATGAATGAGAAAATTAAAATGAATTATCTAGACTAACTCAAATACACTAGTTAGATCCATTTCAACCCAATTTCAAATTTTGTTTTTGAACTGAATTAGCTGTAAATTTCCATGAATTATCTCTGTTGATTTTGGTACTAAAATTCATGGCATCATTTTTCTTTGTGATGTAGAGAGACATTTGGGGTTATCAAGTTGAACTTCTCAAAACTGCTGTAAAACTTATGCTTTGTAATATAAGACTTAAGAGGTGCCAAAAGCATCCCTATTTGTTCTACATGACTTTCAATATCTACTTTAATTTACCGGGAACAAAGAACAGTGATTTCAGGCTAAATTTTTATTTGGTAATTGTATGTTATAAATCACAGATATGTGATATGTGACACTTTTCTTTACAATAAATAGTATATTATATTTTAGGTTTGTCATATTTGAAGACCCAGCTTCTTGGGGACAATATGCAGACTCTGCAAACCACTTACAGAGACCTGTAAAAGCACTATGAAGCGGTATATGTCTAAGTGCTATCGCTATTATTTAATGTGATACTGAGTCACTGAAATGTACTCCTTCCTTAGTTAAAGACAGTTAGTTTTCCATTTTATGACTTTGGATTAATATTTTATTCTAAATCAAATGATCTTACTGTTGAAGTTGTGGTCAGTTTACATTTTTTTAAAGAATAACCTTAAATCAGTGTTTAAGAATATTTCCCCAGTGAAATTAAAGGAAATGCTGATTGCTTTTATATACTATATACTGCTTATTTAGTATCCCAATTATAGTTGCTTATGTTACTAATGAGGTGATCTTGAGAAAGTATTGAACTTCCTCTGCTTCTATTCATCATAAAACAAAAGGATAATTGTAGAAATATACCAGACACTATTTCAGGCAAAATAATAGTTGATTGGCTTAAAAAAAAATCTCTGACATGATTTTTTGTCCCCTTCTAGTTGCAAGTCATTGTTAAGAGATGGTTCAAGAAAATCTACCTCACAAATTCCGTTTGTTTGCCCAAGTGCTGCATCATTGGAGATCTCAACAGGAACTTGTCGGTTATTTTTGAAAGTCTCAGGAGAACATATGGACATCAGGCTAATGTATTATACTCTAGGAATTGATCAAAATATGAAGCATTCTCAATTCAGCAGGTTAATCTATTACCCATAAGGGTGTTAAGATAGCTTAACAACACTTCAGAGAGTACTCTCCAGAGTTCTTAATTATTCAGGAAAGGTAGCTTGATCTCTTCTGAAATCAACTGACTTTCTCTAATCTTGTTTCGGAGATATTAAATGGAATGCAGTCATGTCTACTCATGAAGAAATCAACACTGACTATGCTGTCGCTTTGTTAGAACAGTTAAAATCGTTCTATGAGCAGCAATTGCTAACTGACATTGTTTTAATTGTCGAGGGCACTGAATTCCCATGTCATAAGATGGTTCTTGCTACATGCAGCTCTTACTTCAGGTATGTATTTATAGTAATGCTATTTTTTTCAAGAAACATGTATTCAAAATATGTCTGAATATTTTAATTTATTAAGTCCATTCTACCACTAGCTTGAAATAAATGAAGAATTAAATTGTGCAGTTGAAATTCAGGTTAACAAATATGGAAGAATTGAACTAATGCATGTTAAGGGTTATTCAAAATGTGGAAGACAAAAATGGACATCAAATACTTGTAGTTTATTTGAACATAGTTGTATATTGAGGGAGGAAGAGGCAATTTTTTGCAATTCCTGTGCATTCTTCAAATTTCAAAGCATCTTACACATCCTCTCAGAAGAAAATTGGCAACATTGCAGCCAACAATTCCTCAAATTTGTCCATCCATTATTTTATCTATCTTTCCAGCTCAAGTTTACCTTTTTTATTGGACAAATGAAATGTGTATAAATATACACTAACCAACCAACACTATACTAAACCACTAAACCAGACCATCAAACCAGACCACACCTACACCCACCACAAAAGGTGTCTGAGGTATTTTGAATTTGCGTTGGAAATGTGGCAAATATCAGGAACCAGGTAGTTTTCTCAATAAACACGCGACAGCAGCAGTTCTTTCTTCAGAAGGCTCTTTTACTTCTTCAGTAGTATCAAAAGTAACTATTTACTCTACATCGGGGTAGGCAAAGTTGGCTCTTCTATGACATGTGGACTTCAACTCGCAGAATTCCTGAGCTAGTATGATTGGCTAAGAAATTCTGGGAGCTGAAGTCCACAAATCATAGAAGAGCCAACTTTGCCTACCCCTACTCTTCACCATATTACAGAACAAACCACCAACCAACCACACTGTATTAAACCACTAAACCAAACCGCCCCCACAAAAGGTGTATTACATTATATACATGTACTAACCAATCAGATAATAGAACAGATTGCATCATTCTGCTGAAGTACCATGACTCAGCATTCACTTTACCTCTACTGTACTTGTAATATTACTTAAGGTTTATATCCTTACAATAAAGCACTTTTATATGATATATTTAATTATTGACTTGTATCTGACTTGTCTCAGAAACAACTCATGAATTTGGTGGGCATTTTATTTTAAAATTAGTATTGCATTTTTCACTTGATTCACATTTGGGCTGTCTGCTAAAAATAATATTTGGAGCTGACATTAAATTTATTTTGAGCTGTAGCGGGGCAGTGGTTAGAATGCAGTATTGCAGATTAATTCTGCGCACTGCCAGGAGTTTGATCCTCACCAGCTCAAGTTTGACTCAGCCTTCTATCCTTCCGAAGTCAGTAAAATGAGGACCCAGGACTCAATACGCTGACTCTAAACTGCTTAGAGAAGACTGTAAAGCTTTGTGAAGAGATATAGATATAGAATCTCTGGAGATTACATATAATAATAGGGCATTGTTTCTGTTATAAATGAAAAAGACAGTGTTTAACTAAAATAAATCTCAAAACCTTAAACCTATAAACAAATTGAAATGGAAAACCTAAATTGACTAGGCATATAAAATGTTTTAGGACAATAGATCAGTAGAAACAAGTATTAGGCAACATAAGGTTAGGCCAATCTTAAGGTTGAAAACAAACAGACTTGACAACAGATTCCCTTATTTGAACTAGAATGGGGTACCATTGATACAATGTAAAACATTTATATCCATGAATTGTGAAAATTAGTCGTCTCTGAAGTTATATTATTAGCAATACTAATATCATTTAGTCTTGCTCCATAGTGCTTTATAGCTTTTACTGAGCAGTTTACAATGTAAACATTATTTGCATTTTACCCCAACAATCTGGACCCTGATTTTACTGACCTCAGAAAGATGGAAGGTTGAGCCAGCCTTGAGCCACACTTTGATCAAACTTCAGACTGTGTCATAGTTTGCCTGCAATACTACATTCTAACCCCATCACCACTTAAAAGGACGTTCTGCGTAGCCTGATATTAAATAATATATAGTTAGGAGATGGTGCTTAAAGCTGCATGCATAATAATTTTGTATAATATTTTGCATCAATATGGGCCCTCCTTTCAGTCATAGGGAACTGTACAAGATAACTGTAAAGTTACTTGCTATGAAATAGCTGCAATATTAGCTAAGGCTAAAGCTTGGTCCATATATTCTGCATTGATTTGCGAAATATTGGGATATAATGTTTTTCTTCTATGGCTTGCTTCTTATAGAGAAAACTAGGCAAAATATCTCTGGTAAGACAGATTCTACATTTTTTCCCAGATCAAATTTTTAGTTTATTCAAAGTAAGTTCAATTTTAAAAGAATAAAAACCACAATAAAGAATACATTGAAAAGCAAAAGTATCTTAAAAACAACAAGAAAAGATTAACACATATTTCCCTAGTTGAATGCTGATTAATATAATACATCAATGTTAGTTTCCCTCCCCTTTCAAAATAGTCAAAAAATATTTAAACTATTAAACTACTAAATCTATTGTAAGATTGTTAGCCAGACATTTGTATCCTATATTAATAATAAAATGGTTAACAGGAAAACAATATATTATATAAAATTGTAAACCTAATAAAAATGAACAATAATAAGAAAGAAATCAGATTGAAATTCTAAAACCCTCTGTTAAAAAACTGTTATTGTAATCAACTTGTAGAAAATTTACGATGGCTTTAATCCCAAATTCCAAAGAATAACTCTTATTGGTCCCGGATCAAATATCCACATTTCTTTCCCAAATCATCCCAAATAATAATTCTAATTTGTCCCAGGTCAAATATCCCCTTTTTTTCCTTTATGCTCTCTTTTACCAATTTTGATAAACAATTTATCAATTGTTTGAATACAGCAAGTCCAATCCCCAAAGCCAATGTATCTTCCCCAAAAAATCTTTGATAAGATTATTACTCAATAAAAAATAATACATCAATTTCCCATTCTCCTTGAAATCCTTAAAAAAGTGTGGGGGGGTTGCCACTCTCTTGCCACCAGAGAGTTCTCTGCTAATGTATAAAAGCACAATATTGAGGTTCAGGAAAGTGTATGGAGTCGACTTTGTTATTTCTAAGTCTATATTTCTTCCCGATCGGTTTACTGCTGGGAAATTACATTTGTTAGTTTTCCACAGTCTGTGTTGCCTCTGAGTCTATTATTTTTTGCCCCAAGACTGCTACTTTTAAAATAAGTTCTTTTTGTGGGTTTAAAGTATTTAGGTTCAGTTTCTTCAGAATGTTTTCCATGATTTTTATGAATTCATCAGATTAGAAAAAAATATCAGCCAAAGATTGCATGTGTTACAGTCTCTGTCTCCCCTTCCCTGTGTCAGACTCTTCCTTCTCTCTGTAATTGTTGCTCAACAGAATGGTTAAAATAAAACAGACAACAAGAAAAGAAAACTATGAAGATATTTGATGACTATTTTGGTCCCAAAACTTTTTTCAGGTTAATAAAATACAAATCCAGAGACGTGCCCTCTTTCCATATGGAAAAGAAAAAGTTCAAAAGAGCAGTCAAGTAAAAAAAGCAAAAAAACTCCCAACCCAGATGGAATCCAGCAGGGGTTGAAATAAATACGCATTCAGCCAAACAATTAACTTTAAAAGATAATAAAGATTTTCACAAATGTGAAGTTAAAAATCCTAGGCATGCTTAAGAAAACATTCTGCTGGTAGAAAGAGATGTAAAAAAGACCATTGACTTTCCAGCTGCTCCCTCAAGAAGCTATAGTCATCAAGATCCCCCCTTCTGGGAGGGTCCACATCCATTCAAAAGTCATCTTCAATACTTTCTAAGTGGCTCCATTCCAGTACAGGGGGCAAGGCTGCCAAAAAATCAGCTCTGGCAGCAAACATAGATCATGACTAATAGAAAGAAGGCTGTTACTTTTCAGCAGTCATCTTGGGAAGGAATCAACAGATTTCTGTTTTCTAAACAAAAATCAGAAATATATGAACAAAATTGAATATATTTTTATATAGATAGTTTTTGACTTATGACTACAAAGGAGACCAAAATTTCTGTTATTAAGTAAGACAATTTTGTAATTAAATTTTGCCTAATGACCTTTCTTGGCAAAATTGTTAAGTGAATCACTGCAGTTGTTAAGTTAGTAACACGGTATAAGTGGATCTGGCTTCCTCATTGACATTGCTTGTCAGAGGATCAAAAAGATGATTATATGATTCTGAAACTGCAAGCATCATAAATATGAGTCAGTTTCCAAGTATTTGAATTTTGATCACATGACTTATGTGATGCTGCAATGATTGTAAGTGAAAAATGGACACTAAATGAACTGTTTTAAGTCGAGGACAACTTGTAATTAATTTTTGATAGTTCAGGGAAAACAATAGAAGCATTTTTCTGTTTTGGCACTAAAAATAGTGTGTAGCGTTGATGCTAACATTTCTATATCAGAATGAAAACAGGTGGTACATGGGTATTATGGTGACTTTCTAAGGTATGATTAATTTTCATGAGGCAGTACAACTTGGAATATAAATTTTTAATTTTACAAGATATTCATTGTATTGAATGCTTTCCATAAACAATTTTTAGAATACTGAAGCAATTTGATAGGAACTAGGGATGGTTACAATATTATTTTTTTTATCATCCAGGGCAATGTTTATGAGCGGGTTAAGTGAAAGCAAGCAAACACATATTCATTTGAGGAATGTGGATGCAGTCACTTTTCAGATCATAATAACTTATGCTTATACGGGTAATTTGGCAATAAATGACACAACAGTTGAACAGCTTTATGAAACGGCTTGTTTCCTACAGGTAAGATTGTTTTATACTAACTTTTCTAACACATGTTTTCCTAAGTTATACCTTTAATAAAATTGAATACTGTACTCAACAATAAAGCAATCGGCTAAGAAAAAATGGAAACAACTCTTGAAATTCCAACTATAGTAGAACTTCTGGTCATGAACTCTCTGACCATGACCAAATCAGGTTCCAAACAAAAAATTCACCTTTTTTTGCAGCCAATTTCTCCTGGGCCATTTCTTTTTTTTGCAAGCATGAAATTTCCAAAATTAGGTTTGATTTCAAATTGGTTTGCAACTAAAGTTATGGAACAAATCATTGTCATGACCAGAGGTTCTATTGTACCTTCTGTCAAATTCTGTGCAGTTTTAGATGCCTATGATCACAGTAAAATGTTATGACATCTCCTTTTCTCCTGTTAATACAGAGATAATAGAAAAATATTGCTTACTGAGATGTTAATAATCTTTTAGTAATAAAATGTATAGTGGAAAATACTTTTATTGGTACAGAAATTCATTGTGACAAGCTAAAATTTCATAAAAGAGTATTCTTGTATTAATTTTGGTAGTTTCAGTAACAATAAGAACTCTAAGGTTCAGCTCTTGGAAATAGATTTTTAGAATTTATAGAAATGTGTATGAGATTCTTTTGTTTTAAAGAAGCTGTGTGGTTTTCTAGGCTTCGTTGTTTTCCCATCAAAGCAAAATGAACATGCAGGTACCTGTGTTAGGATCAGGAGCAGCATCTGCACAGTCCTATTCACTAGAGCAGTGGAAGGCATTCACTAAATGGTCAGATTTTAGGAAGCACATCTGAGATACAGTGGTACCTCTACTTAAGAACTTAATTCGTTCCGTGACCAGGTTCTTAAGTAGAAAAGTATGTGATTAAAAGCAATTTTCCCCATAGTAATCAATATAAAAGCAAATAATGCATGCAAACCCATTAGGGAAGAAATAAAACTTGGAATTTGGGTGGGAGGAGGAGGACAGTCGCTGCCAAAGGAAAAAAAGTGAGGTGAGGGGAATCAAAAAAATTCAAAACTTTAAGGCTTAAAAAAAGGACTCTGAGGCAGCCCAGAGCGAAAGGAACATTTCTCTGGGCGCTGGCAGAGGTTTATTCCCTCTCCAAGCGCCCAGAGAAGGGAAAATGATTTGTTCGCTCTGGACTGACGAAGCCTCCTTAAGCGTCACCGAATGGCTCCTCTGGCAGCCTAGAAAAGCCTGAGATGGCCGGGATTAAAGGGGGAATGGCAGGAAACTGGCTGGGCTTGCCTGTTGCTCTCAAATTTCCTGGAAAATTTTTCTGGGCTTGGGCTCTTAAGTAGAAAATGGTTCTTAAGTAGAGGCAAAAAAATCTTGAACACCCAGTTCTTATCTCAAAAAGTTCTTAAGTAGAGGTACCATTGTACATTGAAGCACATCTCAAAGCGTAAAATAAATTATGTTCTTCAACAATCTCAATTCAGCTTCTTTGAAGGTGTCCTTTGTTTTTTTCAGTGGGACTGGAAGTATCATTATGTAGATATGAGCACAGATCTCCTGTAACAGTTCAGGAAAGGGTGTTTTGCTTGTATTTCACAATATACTTTGTGAAGTTCCTTTTAGATACTTTGCACTCTATTATTACTTCCTAGTCATCAATTTGGTCTCAGAAGAAAATTTTGATAGTTTCTCTTCTTTCCATAATTCGCTAGCAGTAAACAGTTCTAGATTGATATGTGATATCCAATATTTTGGTATATAATAGAAATTAAGATTATTAAATTCCATATTCTCATAATTAATCACAAGTATGAAGATGATGAAAATGTTTTGATCACTTCTCATATATATATTTTTTTAATTGCAGGTTGAAGATGTGTTACATCAGTGTAGGGAATATTTAATTAAAAAAATTAATGCTGAAAACTGTGTGCGGCTTTTGAGTTTTGCTGATCTTTTTAGCTGTGAGGAGTTAAAACAGAATGCTAAAAGAATGGTAGAACACAAGTTTACAGTTGTGTACCACCAAGAGGCTTTCATGCAGCTCTCACATGATCTGTTGATAGATATTTTGAGCAGTGACAATTTAAATGTGGAAAAAGAAGAGACAGTTCGTGAAGCTGCTATGTTGTGGCTGGAATATAATACAGAATCCCGGTCACAGTATTTGTCATCAGTTCTTAGCCAAATAAGAATTGATGCACTTTCTGAAGTTACACAACGAGCTTGGTTTCAAGGCTTACCACCAAATGATAAATCAGTAGTGGTTCAAGGGTTGTATAAATCTATGCCGAAGTTTTTTAAACCAAGACTTGGAATGACTAAAGAGGAGATGATAATCTTCATTGAAGCTGCTACTGAAAGTCCTGGTAATCTTTACTCTTCAGTATGTTACAGTCCACAGGCTGAAAAGGTTTACAAACTCTGCAGTCCTCCTGCTGACCTCCATAAAGTTGGGACACTTGTAACTCCTGATAATGATATTTATATAGCGGGAGGGCAAATCCCAATGAAAAGTACAAAAATCAACTACGGTAAAACTAGCAAATTTCAATTTGCCTTCCGTACTGTGAATTGTTTCTACTGGTTTGATGCCCAGCAAAATACATGGTTTCCAAAGAGTCCAATGCTATTTGTTCGTATAAAGCCATCTCTTGTTTTCTGTGAAGGCCTTATCTATGCAATTGGTGGAGACAGTGTTGGTGGAGAACTTGACAGAAGAACTGTGGAAAGATATGATACTGAAAAAGATGAATGGACCATGATAAGCCCTCTGCCCTGTGCTTGGCAGTGGAGTACAGCCGTTGCTGTTCATAATTGCATTTATGTAATGGCACATAATTTGATGTATTGTTACTTCCCCAGATCAGATGCTTGGGTTGAAATGGCTACAAGACAAACTAATAGATGCTTTGCTTCAGCTGCTGCTTTTGGAGATAAAATATTTTATATTGGAGGCTTGCATGTTGGTGGCAATCTTGGTATAGGATTACGTCCTCGGACTGTAACTGGACCTTCCCTAGCAGTGGAAGTTTATGATGTGAATAAAAATGAATGGCAAATGACAGCCAAAATTCCTGCCAAGCGGTATTCTGATCCCTGTGTCAGAGCTGTTGTGATTTCTAACTCATTGTGTATCTTTGTACGAGAAACCCATATGCATGAAAGAGCCAAGTATGCTACATACCAATATGACATGGAACTTGATCATTGGTTCTTGCGACAGGATATATCTGAGCGGGTACTCTGGGATTTGGGAAAAGATTTCCGATGCACTGTGGGAAAACTATATCCATCTTGTCTTGAAGAGTCCACATGGAAACCTCCATCATACCTAGTTTTTCCTTATACAGATGATGAGTTTGAAATTGAGGAGGATGTTCCACTGCCACCTGTATAACTTTCTTATTCAGAGACTGCATGCCTGCAACTATAATTAACGTTGTATTTAAGAGACTAAAGCTGCAAAATGAAATGTCTTGTATGTACGCCCTAATTTTTTTGTGGCCATTGAGTCTAAATCAGTAAAAATTCTTACTAGATATGCTTCCATAATCAGTCCCTCTGTTAGTTGATGGAATCTCTCTCTCTCACACACACACGTGTTTGTATATGATCATATATGTATCATGATTATATGTATTATCTATATATTTCAATGTAAAATCCTCTGCTTATTGTCTAAATTTTAGTCCTGTGAAACAGCGAGTTCTGGAACTTTTCACAAAGCAGCAGCTTTTTCTAGAATGTTATTAATTGTTCAAAATACCTTAGTTATATTTAACTGAATTCTGGAAATATCTATACGCTAGTTATATAGATTGTGTAGCTGAATGAAACGTGCTGCACTCAATAAACACAGCTGTGTTGGTGTAATAATACTATGTAAAAGAATAAAATCCCATGGATCTACCTGTGGTAGGAAGGGTAGATCTTCCATTTTATGGTGATATGCAGGGCAACATGACTGCAGGTTCAGTCGAGGTAGGTGATGCTGACGCTGATGACTAGGTGCATGTATTTTCATTAACATACCTGTTTATTTAGAATACAGGTCTTCCGAGCAGCTGGTAGTTAACCAGGTGTGAACTGACATTGCAGTAAGAATTGCTAGCTCTTTGTAGTGCAGGTCCCTGTGGAGCTTTTGATCAGTAAATAGCTCCATGTTCTATATTTTGGAAACATTGGCTCATGAATATTAGTTCCTGCTGCTTATTTCCCCCTACCCGATATAAACAAAACTGTAGTGTATATTGACCACGTCTATATTTTTGTTAATTTATATTACTGTAGTATGTCTTTGTAAAAAATATCCTTACATTGTTTGTCTCTCTTATTTTTTCCTGTGGGGTGGGGGAGAGAAATTTTGTTCAGGAATATTTTGTCGGGGGAGTGGTTGTCTGATACTGTTCTGGCATTAATCTCAGGAACCACTGGCAGAGGTAAGGCACCACCAATCTCATATGAGACCAGATACTTCATGATGGATCATACTAACATTTCCAGCTGCATCGTGTTCTATCACTGTATTTTGAATGATATTAATTTATTAAAAAGAATCTATTCTTTCCCTTCCCCTTCACACGTCTGTGTATTTATCTGAAGCTATTGAAATATAATTAAAACAACGGTTTTTAAAATTGCTGTTTAAAATATTAATACTTACAGTAGCAGATTCAGTTGTTCAGAAAAATCTGAAAAGTATGAGTAAGTGCCTTCTATAATTTCTTTCTGTTTGGAGGTAAACAAGTGTTTGAAGACGGGTGAAAATGTGGTAAAAGCCCTGTTATTAAAAACCACACAGACTTTTAACACATAGGTCTCTTTCACAGACAGTATTCACAGATTCATTTTATCTTACAAAATTTTTTATCTTACATTATTTACACTAATATAAATACAGCCAAACAGTAAACTGAATCCTATTTATATTTATTCTCTGGGACTTCTTACATCTCTGTATTGCCTTCTTTTTTTCTAGACAATAACTATATTTTATTTAATCTTTAGAATAGTTCTTATATTTTTTGTAGTAAAATAATCTTTGAAAACTAGAAAACCAACATTCAGCCCAAATAATAGAAATTGGATTGTATCAGCCAATTTCAAAAGTGGAATAAAAAGCATTCAGAACCCCTTATTGCCCCTTTTCCTGAGTCAATTACTCATTCTTCAAGAGCTTATTAAAAATTTTATATCTTTGAAATTACCCATTTTTGGTTAGAATAGAATACTGAAGCAAACCGTTCAGTTTTGTGATTAAATATCACTAATCAATAAGCATACTTTTTCATGACCATTGAATAGATATCAATTTGTGATAAGCCAATCAAAACAAAAGCTTGCTGCTTGAAAAACAACAAAAACTCAACTAAAGAGATTTAGATTAAAAGGGAATGGCAGAAGTTACAATATATGGCCACAGAAATTTGTGTATAAAGTAGGTATCTTATATTTGAGCATGCTGGCCTTGGATTAGAATAGTTCCCTTTGAGAAGCATTTGATTTAAAGTATTAAATACAGTTGTTTTTTTAATATGGATTTCTTTTGTCCTTGTGAAAAAATAAAATTGTCTCTGGAAAGGGAGACATTGAGATTATGCGAATCTACTCAAATTCACGAGAAGGCATTTGTGTGTGTGTTTATCTTACATTTAAAAGAAGACATGTAACATCTAATATTCTGAGGAAAACTAAATTGTTTTGTCAATTTTCATAATGAAACCTTGTAAAATTATTTCTTTTAAAAATAGTTTATTAAGCCATATTTCATTTTTGCTATTAAAATTATCTGATTTTCCACTAAAAATCAGAATAGATTCTTGAACAAGATAGGTCAGCAAACATGTTTGAACAAGGCTTTCAGAAAGTTTTATAAAGAACCAGAGGGCTCTGACAACTTCATGGGATTTTATAAGAAACTACCGTGAAGAGGATGCTGCCAATTTTCTTTTATTAGAGCTTTGGCTCTTGGTCAAGAATTATAGCTTTTAAAAACCCACCAGATTCTTTAGCTCAAAAAAGTTTGAAAAATTATTAGACAAAGATCTTGTTGTATATAGGTATGTTATCTTTTTGCAAACCTGAGAACATCTGATCATGGTAATCATAAACTTGTCTGTCTCACTATTTTGAACAAAACGACAAAGCTAAGTATGTAAACTCAAACAGGTACATTCATTTTTTAAAAATACTTTCCAAAGCAGTTCTGCCTGTGTGATTATGCCTGTCTACTTTGCTATTCTTAATTCTTTGTGGCTTATCTGGGCTTTACAACCTAACATTTGGCTTCATAAATGTGTAAAGTGTATAAACAATTAAGATTATATGGAAATTATCTAAAATTCTAGTGCATTTATACTGAAAAATTGTATAATTTTTTTGTTTTAAAAAGTGCATCTGGAACTGCTCTATAACTAATGTGTAAGAAAAATTTGAAACCATGATTAATACTGAAATGGTAATTGCAGTAGTAGAGTAACCTACCAAGGTAATAGCAAGAGAAAAGATAAACAGTATTTTCTAAATTGCCTAGAGCCGGGGTAGGCAAAGTTGGCTCTTCTATGATTTGTGGACTTCGTCCCAGAATTCTTGAGCCAATCATGCTAGCTCAGGAATACTGGGAGTTGAAGTTCACATGTCATAGAAGAGCCAACTATGCCTACCCCTAACCTTGGAGGATAAGATAAAACTTAAAATGTTTTGTAGACTTGGTGTTTTAAATCTTCATTCCATAAACAAAATAAGCATTTTCCAATAGCTATAGCATGTTCAATAGAAATGGTGGGGGGGGTGATATTAAAATCTATCCACAGAACAGAACAGCGTTAGAGATGGTAACATATAAAGCATTTTTAACTATTCGCTTTTTTCTGTTTTTATCTTCATAATACAAATCTCAAACTTTTATCAGTTCAGAAGCTTTTAGCACTATTAATAATTCTTCATGTGAAATATGCTCCTGATATTTCTACATATCAAAAATAACTAATAACCTGTACTGAAATCGATTTGCCATATTTTCTTAAAGTATTTTGAAATAACATCTTTGGATACCTTGCAAAATAAGAATATTTTGTTAGGCTACAATAAGCATATGCATTAATAGTCTTTCTTTAACACAAGCATATTCTTTGTTTATCCAATATACATTTATTCTTTTAGAACTGATAATGGGTTGCTTTCAACTAATTTTTACTATTATGGTTCATTTCAGTTAAGTCATGATTGTATAATTATATTTGTATGTCCAGAAGTTCATTTTGTAATATACATATTTCTAAATGCTTGAAACAAGTTTTAAAAACTAAAATCATTGTGTATGTTGCAAATATATAATTTTACAGTAAAATCCCAATGCCTCAAACAAAAATACTTCAAAATAGCAAGTGACCATAAAGTCTGATTCTAACCTGTTTGTGCAGATGTAGCATCAACATGATGTTCATAATATCCATTATATACTTTTATTAACTGTTCTTGATCATTTGCTCACACAGAAAGATTGGGTGCATATAATGTATTTAGAAACTGAATATTTCATGGCATAAAGTTTGCAGAATTACTCCAATATCCCATTTGTTCCTATCTAGAATAAAGCATGAATGCCTTATTTTACTCACACATAAATATTATATATTTGAGTCACATACGCATTCTGTGTCAACAAAATAAGATCCATTTGGTGATATAAACATTTCATAAGATACAATGAATGCTAAATTAGGCTTGGTTGTAAGATCTATCTGCATAATAGTAAAAACATCAAAATAAGGAATTAAAATGGAATTGGAATAATAAACTTTATTTTTGTGGTCCTTATCAATGAATGGCAATGCCACATGCATACTAGATAGATAAGTTGACCATGTGTGAGAAGCACTAAAACAAAATCCAAGAGTTTTAAGTACAATAAAACTTACTTTGTAATTTTCACTTCCTACTGATGGAGTTTAAAGAATTGTACCTAATGCTCAAATTCCACAATATAACTTACCAGCTGGAATACAAAGATACATTGTTTAATATTAAATTTGAATTGCATTTTTATATATCACTGAAGCAACATAGTTTGAAATATCAGTGCCATTAAAATACAGTGGTACCTCTACCTATGAACGCCTATACTTGCACACTTTTATAGATACGAACCAGGTGTTCAAGATTTTTTTGCCTCTTCTCACGAGTCATTTTCCATTTACGAATTCAAGCCTGGAAAAATTCCCCCTTTAATCCTGGCCATCTCGGGCTTTTCTGGGCTGCCGGAGGAGCCTTTCAGTGGTGCTTAAAGAGGAAGAGAAGTAGAAGGAAGAAAGGAGGACAAGGAGAAAGGCAGGAAGCTGAGGACTCCCATGCTCGGATCCTCTGAACGGGGGGCGGCTGGTGACAACTCATCCCGAGTGTCAAGCAGCCAGACAACGAGTGAGTGAGCGACCCTGAGGGGGGGGGGACAGCGGAGGGAGAGGAGGGCGGGGGGAATTGTTTGGACGCTGGTGGGGGAGGAAGAGAAAGAAAGGAGGAGGAGGAAGAGAAAGGGAGAAGGGGAGGAAGAGAAGGAGAAGGAAAAGAAGATGAGCAGGAGGCAGCGGGGCAGTCGAGGGCGGAAGCCCCAGCGGGGGCTGTCAAGGAGGGCAGAAGCCACCAGGCAGTTCACTGCATGTGTCAAGTTGCTAGGCAGCTCCCCACGCGTGTCAATCCACCCTCCAGCAGCCTCAGCTGTCTTTTCCCTCTACCTACCCCCAAACAAGGATCAGAATGCCGGTGGTAATAAGGCAAAAGGGGTGACTTTGGGGATGGGCTCGCACTCATTATTTGCTTTGGGGAAAAACATTTCTATGGGAAAAATGGTTTGCAAAAATTTGGCTTTTACCAAGGCTCGTAGTGGTGTTGGCGAGCCACTAGATTTATTAGAACTTAAGGACTTTAGAATTCCAGAATTTTTGAGTACTGCAAATCTCTACAACTTTAATTAGGGCCGAAAGATCAGAGGCGCTACGCCCGCATGCCAGCTGTTGAAGAGGTATCGGCCAGAGGGAGAGACTGGCGCCGGATTAACGAGAGAACAGGCAAGCAGAGACCCTTAAGCGTGCTCAAGTGGGCTAGTGAGGAGGGGTTTGAAGAGCAGAGACGCTGTGCCTGTGTGTTGGCTGCTGAGAGGGCGTCGGTCGGTGAGAGAGACCGACGCCGGGTCTGGAGAGTGAAACTAACACTGAGCTAGCAACCAAGCGAAGAGACGAGGGGGCAGAAAGGAGAGGAGACCCGCGCCACATCCCTGCGCCATTGCTGAGAGCTGTCGGCCGGTGTGAGAGAGGCCGACGCTGAGGATAGCAAAGAAGCGGGACAAACACAAGTAAAGCGCCGGGAATGTGGAGTGAGCGAGATCTGTGCCCCACCCACATCGAGTAAAGAGGCCGACGCTGAGGTGAACGAGAAAATTTGGACATTAAAATTTATTTTTATTTATTTATTTATTTACTTACATACTTATTTTATTATTATTATTATTATTATTATTATTATTATTATTATTTATTAGATTTGTATGCCGCCCCTCTCCGTAGACTGTTCAATACAAATTGAAAGTTAAGGAGAATAAAAACGTGTAGTAGTAAATATCAGGGAAGGGATAGAAGAAGAAATATGAGAATAGAATACATCAATGAAGAGTAGAGGAAGGATATATGGATGGGAGAAAATATATATAAAATATAGGAGAGACAATTGGACAGGGGATGGAAAGCACACTAGTGCACTTAGACTCGCCCCTTACTGACCTCTAAGGAATCTGGAGAAGTCAACCTTGGGGGTTGACACCACGGAGTCTGGTAATGAGTTCCATGCTTCAACAACTCGATTGATAAAGTCATATTTTTTACAGTCAAGTTTGGAGCGGTTGATATTAAGTTTGAACCTGCTGCGTGCTCTTGTGTTATTGTGGTTGAAGATCTGCTTGGTTTACCAAGGAGCTCCAGGGAATGAAATGCCAGAAGAGAAGTCTAGAGAAGCGTTGGAAGAAAACCAGATCCGAATCTGACCTAACACTTGTAAAAACTCATATTAAAATTTACAAAGTGGAGTTCCGGGTGACGCTCTGATTGTGCTGGGAGGACGAAGACATTGCTCCGTCTTCGTTCCTTCCTTTTTCTTGTTGTAGGGTGCGTTTCACGCTTTGCTCGAGCCCGGAGGGCTCAGCACAAAACAGGGGGTCTCCTGGGTCCCTAGGGGCAGAATGCCAGTGCCCTGAAGGGTAAGGAAAGCCCCGCAGCTGCAGCATGGAGAACCATGCCCCAGCATCGGCAGGAATGCGGCCATAGCGATCTGTCCACGGAGGAAGTAAAGAAATACAACAGAAGTCTACAACAAGAAGATCAACAGAAAGAAGAAGGTATAAGCACATACGAGGTAAAATTTTGGAACTCAATATTTAAAAAGTGAAGATCTTGAATTTAAAAGGTGAAAGAGAAAAAGCTTATCTCTCAGAGTTAAATCCTTCCGCAAAAGTAAGATACGGCCAGATCTACTTTCCTTTGTTTAACTGTCTGGATTTATTTAAAAAAAAGAGAGAGGAAGAGACGTTTTTGTAATTTAACCATTACATATTAGACCCTGGATTCTGATTTTTTAAACTTTGGACTGAAAACTCCTAATATAAATTACCCATATGTTATGAAATGAAATGAAAATGAATTCTTATGAACTTATCTGAGATTTTATAAATTTCCATGTGGACCAATTTAAAAGGTATCGTGGCGAATGGACTAAACCTTTTCAATGAATTCCTATATTGATGGATTTAACTTTTAATTGATTAAACGTGAAATTTTTGCATAAAATTTGGATTTGTAAGTATCTATAGTAGGACTACTTTATAGCCGACAACAGCGTAAGGATCAAATCGAACGAAACAGATTAAAGTTTTTTCCTTTCCTTTTTTTTTACATCCTTGAATTTTCATATTTGCAATACATCTATATCTACGTTTTTTCCTGGTCTTTTCTTGTGGATAGTGGATTTTGAATTTCTTTTTGGATAACCTTTTTCTGTTTAATAGAAGACTGAGGAACCTGGACAGAAGACTTTGGTAAAAATAAAAACCTTCCTTTCTTTTTTCTCTTCTTTTCATAAAGCATTTATCTATTTTTATCTTTTTTCCTACATTATAAACTTTTTAAAAATATATTGCGACGTTATTTATATTTTTCTACATTTTTTTCCTGTTTTTTATTATAACTTCCTTTTTATATTTGCATATTTACATACTCTATAATTTTAAATAGAATCTTTAAATTCTTTCTCCTTTTTCCTGTTTTTTCTATTTTACATTCTATTCTGGTATCTTCAATTTCTTTCTGTTTAATTCTGATAATAAAAATGTGCTAGAATATTACCTTCCCCCCTCTTGATTTGGTATACCCCCCAAATTTACAAAATATTTTAGATTATATTTTATATTTACTCTCTCTTCCCCCCCCCCGCATCTCTTATGTAGTATATATAATAAGTTTATGGTTAAGTGTATTGCTAAGGGTATTGTTTGATATTTGATTTAGAGTGTATTTTAAAATTTACTGTTATAAGTTTTTTATTATTATTAACTCTTTCCCTCTCTTATTTCTTTCTCCTTTTCTTTCATCTCTTTACCTTATATTAATATTGACATTCTCTTCTAGATCGTTTGTTGTTTGATTGCTGTATTTCTTTCTTTTTTTAATATTGCATAATTACTAAGTTTGATTACTTTAATTCTACAGTACTTTTTAAAAGAATATAAACCATATGATTAATTGAAAAAGAAACTAAGCCAAGATATTGCATAATACATTGTAAACTTCTGAGACATGAAAGGTTCTTTTAGGGCTCAAAGTGTGTGACTTCTGTTACAACAACAAATCGAAAACAAACATCCACTCCAATTCCAACCCCAACTCTAACTCCAAGGGTATCCCCCACATCATCTCCGTTACAACAGAGATCAATAATAACAATGTTAGCTAAAGAAAAGGAAAAGATGCCGACAGAATCAAATCTCCAGGCTATTCAAGATATCCTAGCAGTTATTCAAGATTTTATGCAGAAAACACAAATGCAAATGGATACAAATAAAGAAGTGAAAAAATACATAGAAGAAATGAAAAATGAGATGAGAGCTCTGAAAGCTGATATCAAGGCGGAGATTGGTGATCTTAAAACTGAAATTGGTGAAGTTAAAGGGAGCATGAAGGAGATGGATGGAAATATGAAAGTTATACAACAGAATCTACAAGAAAATGAAAAAAAGAATGAAAGTAATGGAAGATAAAGTTCACCATATAGGACAAAAGGTGGAAGAATATGAAGAACATACTTATGCAATCAACAGAGGCTTTGACGAAGCAATAATCAACCTTGAACTCCAATCCGCATCACATGGCTTGAGATTTCAAAGTATAAATGAGGAGAAAGATGAAGACCTATCAGCAAAGATGGCAGAGATAATACAAGAAATTTTACAAATGGACCCACAAGAACCTTTAACAAAGATAGATGAAATTTGCAGAGTCCAAACTGGCTATGCATGGAGACACAACCTACCAAGAGAAGTCCACATCAAGTTTTCCAGAAGAGTAATTAGAGATGATATCCTAAAACAGGTGAGAAACCAGACTTGGAAGTACAAAGAGAAAGACATTACAATTTTGAAACAAGTTCCTAAGAGGGTGAGAGAAAGTTCCTAAGAGGGTGAGAGAAAGTAGAAGAGAGTACTATTTTCTCACAAGCGTTTTAATTAAAAAGAACATAATCTTCTGATGGTTAGTACCAGAAGGACTTTCTTTGACTGGGCAAGCAATGAAAATTAAGATAGAGAGCGTGGAAAATGCAAGAGCTTTCTTTGCACAAAGTGGATTGAATAGAACTGACCAATCACAGAAAGAACTCAAAGATAAAGAAGAAGAAAAGGGGGCTACCACTAAAGAGAGGGAGGGAATGCAAGATGTTAAAAAGAAACAACCCCAAACCCAACAAGAATTGGTATTAGACAGCAGATTGCGTGAACCAAAAGAAATAAAAAATACTATAAATAGAAATGTCACATGACCTGAAAATCTTTTCAGTTAATGTAAATGGTCTGAATAACTCCAGGAAAAGAAATCAAATATTGATTAAACTCAAGAAACAAAGAGCACAAATAAATATTCTACAGGAAGTTCACATGAAGAAATCAAATAGAAAACTATTTATCAAATCAAAATTAGGGAAACTTTATACTAATTTAGCAAATCAAAAAAAAGAGGTGTAGCAATTTATATTGATGAAACAATAGAGTCAAAACAAATATATAGTGATAGCGAAGGTAGAATTTTAATTGTACAACTGGATTTAGAACTGAAACCTCTCATTATATTAATATACACACCAAATGATAATCAAAAACAATTTTATAAGGAATTACACGACAAAATAATTGAACTATCAATAGAAAACATGATAATAATAGGGGATTTTAATGCAATCCCAGATAGCCAAATGGACTACACTGGGAAAAAGAAAAAAAAGAAAGAAAAGATAATGACTACAGAATTATTATTAAAAGATATATGACATGAATGCCATCCACAAAATAAACAATATACCTTCTATTCCAACCCTCATAAAATTTGGACAAGGATAGATATGGCCTGGGCACCAGCATACATAATGGAAAAGATCAGAGACATTGAGATAGAAACTAATAGCTGGGCAGACCACAACCCATTATATATTGGAAAGCCAAGGAAAAATCTAATAATTGGTTCATGAATAGAAATGTATTACATGACTCTGAATGTAAAGAATGGATAGGGAAAGAATTGGAATTCTTCTTTAAAATAAATAAAAACAATGATACAACCCCACAAAATCTTTGGGATACAACAAAGGCATATATATGTGGGTTAACAATCTCTTACATGGCAAAAAAGAACAAAGGGAAGAAGATGCTAGAGGATGAATTAAAAAAATTAGAATTAGAAATGCAACAAAATGAACATGACAATAAAGTTAAAAAACAGAGACTTATTAAAACATAAAATAAGGTTGATAGAACAGGAACAAATGGTAGAAAAAATAAAAAGAGTAAAACAAGAATACTTTGAACACGCAAATAAACCAGGAAGATGGTTGGCTTACAAACTTAGGAAAGAAAGAGAAAGTAAAATTATTTAAGAATTAGTAGACAATAAAGGCATAATAAGACATAGAATAGAGGAAAAGAAGGAAATAGCGTTAGATTTTTATAGGAAATTATATGGAAAAGAAGAAATAAAAGAAGATGCAATCTTGGATTATCTAAACTCTATAGATTTACCTATATTAACTGAAGATCAACAACAAAAATTTAAATAAACCTTTTACAGAAATAGAGTTACAGCAATCTATTAAAAACCAGAAAAATAATAAAGCCACTGGCCCAGACGCAATACCAGCAGAATTCTATAAGTTAGATAGTGCAATACTTTATTCTAACATGTTAGAGATACTTAATAAAATAATAGCGGATGGTAAATTACCTAGATCATGGACAGAAACCTTAATAACACTAATACATAAAGTGGGAACTGAGAAGGAAAAAATTGAAAATTATACACCAATTTCACTATTAAATGTAAATTATAAAATTTTAATATCAATATTTGCCACTAGGTTTAAAAATATTATAAAGGAAATAATACATGAAGATCAGAATGGATTCTTACCAGGTAGACAAATCAAAAATAATTTGAGAACAATTATAAATATTTTAGAATATTATGAACAACACCCGGAAAAACAAATGTCACTCATATTCCTAGACGCCAAAAAAGCTTTCGATAATGTAGATTGGACCTTCATGAAAATACAATTAAATAAGATGAATGTGGGAACCATATTTTTGAATATAATTGATGCTATTTACTCTGACCAATCAGCAAAAATTATAATAAACAAAGAACAAACAGGAAGATTAGAAATACAAAGAGGAGTTAGACAAGGCTGCCCCATATCACCATTACTATTTATTTTAACACTAGAAACTTTACTAATAAAAATAAGAATGGAAAAGGAAATAAAAGGTTTGAAGATTAAAAAGGAAATATATAAAGTTCAAGCTTTTGCCGATGATGTAGTTTTTATAATAGAAGATCCTTTGACATCAATTTTAAAATTAACAGATTTAATAGAAGAATATGGGAAAGTAGCAGGTTTGAAAATTAATAAAGAAAAAACACAAATACTTACAAAAAATATGACAGATCCACAGATAAAACATCTTGAAAAATTAACAAACATGAAAATAAAAAAAGGGTAAATACTTAGGTATATGGATTACTTCCAAAGTTATGTCTTTAAAAAAATGATAATTATACAAAACTCATTGGACAAATTAAAAATGATCTGAAAATATGGATACAACTATCTTTAGTTGGTAGAATTTCTACAATTAAAATGAATATTCTTCCCAAAGTATTGTTTTTATTTTAAGTTATCCCAATCAACCCTGGCCCAAACTTCTTCAAAGAATTAAATAGAATTATAAAAAAAATTATATGGCAGAGCAAGAAACCAAGAATAAAACAAAGTTCATTAGAGGACCGCAAAGAGAGAGGAGGGCTTGTCCTCCCAAATTGGAAGTTATATTATCAAGCAACTGCACTAACGTGGATAAAAGAATGGTTAACTTTGGAAAATAGAAGACTACTCAACTTAGAAGGTCATGATTTAATGTTAGGCTGGCATGCCTTTGTATGGTATGAAAAGTTTAAAACTCACTCATATTTTAAAAGTAATATAATTAGGAAGGCATTGATAGAAGTTTGGAACGAGATAAGGAAAAATCATTTTTTAGTTATGCCAGAATGGATTTCACCGATAGAAGCTATCTCTCACCCTAATTTGTTGAAAAAAGGTAATATATGGAAATATAGAGACCTATTGGATAATCAATTAAAATTGAAAACAAAACAAGAATTGCATGAGACAGGTGCGGATATAGATTGGTGGCAGTATGCCCAGATTTTAAGAAAGATAATAATATACTTGGGAAATTATTAATTCAAAACCAAGGGAAATTTATTGGGAAGTTATGTTTCCTTCAAAGAAAATCAAATTAAAATGTTCTACAGAGGGCACCTTCCGCCGTACAATATTTCAAAGATGTTTCCAAACACTTCACCCATTTGCTGGAAATGTAAAAAAGAAATTGGCACATACTTTCACGCATGGTGGACTTGCCCTAAAGCTAAGATCTATTGGAATAAGATAGAAAAATGGTTAAAGGAAATTACAAATAAGGAGATTAAGAAGACTCCAGAACTTTTCTTATTAGGTATTACTGACACAAAATATAAAAAGTAAATATATTATTTAATAATCCACATGTTAGTAGCGGCAAGAATTGTATTTGCGCAAAAATGGAAACAAAATGAAATTCCAAAAGATGAAGAAGTTCTTAAGAAAATTATGGAATGTGCAGAATTAGATATGATGATGAGAAGGTTAAATAATCAAATGGAAACAGAGTATTACAAAACTTGGGAGAAAGTATATAATTGGTGGAATGTTAATAAAGATTATTAATGATACAAAAATAAATTATAGAATAATTAAACCTACCAGGTTGAATATATTGTGTACTGATACTTAATGGATAAGATTTAGTTTTATTAATTGATTGAGATTGAGACGTAACGAAAATGCTGAAATATATAGATTTTACATTACTACTATATTAAGAGATATGTTATTAACAACTTTTATCTTTCTGTATTGATCTAATTATAACTAGTTAATTTTTTTTCTGTATTAGAAGACTTCCATGCCTAGCGGAGCAATGCTAGCTCCTTTGCATGTTAAATGTTGTATGTCTTGTTTTGTCTCATATTTTTAAAAAATCAATTAAAAAAGATTTACAAAGTGGCGATCAGGTTGACAAGACGTGCATACAATGTCAGCCTGATTGCATCTGCGGAATCTCGCCCAGCCACCCTGTTTAGGGTGACTCGCTCCCTCCTTAATCAGGGGGGAGTTGAGGAACCCTTGCAGGGTAGTGCTGAGCTGTTTTGCAAATAAAATCGCTCAGATCCGGACTGATCTTGACTCCAATTGGAATGCAGAGTCGGCTGACGAGTCAATCAAGGTGACACGGGCCCATCTTAGTCCACCTGTTTGAAGCGAGTTTGACCTGGTGACACCTGATGAAGTGGACAAGGACATTAGAATTGTGAGTTCCACCACCTGTTTATTGGACTGTGTCCCTCGTGGCTGGTTTCGGCCAGCAAGGAGGTGATACAGAGTGGGTCCAGGAGATTACCAACGCTTCTCTGAGGGAGGGGTCCTTCCCGGCTCCCTATAAGGAGGCATTTGTGCACCCTGTCCTCAAGAAGCCTTCCCTGGACCCAGCTGTATTTAACAACTATTCTCCTGTCTTCAATCTTCCCTTTATGGGGAAGGTTGTTGAGAAGGTGTTGTCGCTCCAGCTCCAGCAGTCCTTGGAAGAAGCTGATTATCTAGGTCCTCGACAGTCAGGATTCAGACCCGGCTACAGCATGGAAACTGCTTTGGTTGCACTGATGGATGATCTCTGGTGGGCCCGGGACAGGGGTCTATCCTCTGTCCTGGTGCTTCTTGACCTCTCAGCGGCTTTTGATACCATCGATCATGGTATCCTCCTGTGCCAACTCGAGGGAGTGGGGGGCATAGTTCCCTCTAAGCTGCGCTGCGCGCTATAGCACAGAGGTTTTTGCCTCTCAGCCCAGGGAATTTCAACTTTAGCGCGGTGGACTGACCTCCGCGCTGAAATTTGAAATGAGAACTGCTGCTGCTCTACAACACAGGGCAGTAACAGTTCCTTAAGGAAAGGTGGGAAAGAAAGGGACCGGCCAATTGCAGGCCCGCTTTCTTCCCGCCCCTTAAACTCCGGATTTTCTCCTCCCCGGCCCTGCCCCTCGGCAGCCAAACGGTTGTTTAGCTGCCGGCTGGGTAAGGTAAGTCTCCCTGGGTGGGGTGGGGGGATTGCCGACAAGGAGGGCTGGCGGCCATCCTGCCGCTAGGCCTCTAAGCCTCCATGGGGGGTGCCGACGAAAAGGGCTGGTGGCGTGGGTGGGGTGCGACGAGCGGGCCTCTTCTCCGCGGGGGCCCTCGTGTCAGGTGTGCCACGAGCCGGGCCCGGCAGTGACAGCAGCCATCCACCCCCTTGCCCTCCCAGGCATCCATGGCGCCCGGCCGACTTTTACCTGCTGCCGGAGCCGTTTTGTTTTCATGGCGCAAAGCCACACAGTTCCGGACTCCCAAATCGCTCTCTTCTCCGGTCAGCAAAGCCATCTGCCGAGGAAAGCGCCACACGTTGAAAAAGCACGATGCTTTCCTGGGCAGCCGGCTTGCTGGCCGGAGAAGCGAGCGATCCGGGATCCGGGACTGTGTGGCTTTGCACCATGAAGACAAATGGCTCCGGCAGCAGGTAAAAGTCAGCCAGGCTGGCGGAGGCGGAGGCGGTGTGTGGCTACTTCCTCTTCGCTGCAGAGCCGCGCGGAGGTGAAGACACGGCGCCCGGCCACGCTCCGCCTCCCGGTAGCCTGGCCGAAAACAAAACGGCTCCAAAAGTCGGCCGGGCTCCCAGGAGGCGGAGCGTGGCCGGGCACCGTGTCTTCGCCTCCGCGCGCCGCCTTCGCCCAGACGAAAACAAAACAGTTCCAAAAGTTGGCCGGGATACCAGGAGGCGGAGCGTGGCCGGGCGCTGTGTCTTCGACTCCGCGCGCCGCCTCCGCCCAGCCAAAAACAAAACGGCTCCAAAAGTCGGCCAGGATACCGGGAGGCGGAGCATGGCCGGGCGCCGGGGATGCCTGAGAGAGCGAGGGGGTGCATGGCTGGTTCCTCTTCGCTGCAGAGCCGCCGAGCGGAGGCGAAGACAATGGCGCCCTCCACTCTCTCTCCGTCTCTCTCTCTTTTTCTCTCTGTTGCCGGCATGGTGAACGAGAAAGAGAGAGAGAGAAAAAGGAGGGGAGAGAGAATGAGAGAGAAAGAAAGCAAGAGCGAAAGAGAGGGAAAGAAAGCAGGAGAGAAAGAGAGGGGGAAAGGAGGGAGAGGGAAAGACATAGAGGGAGGGAAGGAGGGAGAGAGAAAGAGCAAAAAAGAGAGGAAGGAAGGAAGAGAGAAAGGAAGAGGGATGGAGAGAGAGAGGGAAAGAAAGATGAAGGAAGGGAGAGAGAAAGGGGGAGAGATAGAAAGGAGGGAGAGGGGGTAGTTAGATAGGGAGAGGGAAAAGGAAGGGCTTGGAGAAAGGCAGGGGGAGAGAAAGATAGAAAGGAAAGAGGGAGGGAGGGAGAGATAGAAAGGAAAGAGGGAGGGAGGGAGAGATAGAAAGGAAAGAGGGAGGAAGACATAGAAAGGATAGAATTATGGATGCAAGAACTTGCTCATGTGTGATAGCGCACGCCCACACTTACTTACTTTATTTATTTATTTATACTTATATGCCGCCCAGTACCAAAGGGACTGCCGCTCAGACACTATACTTTTCCGCTCACCCCGAAAAAAAATTAGAGGGAACACTGGTGGGAGGCACCGTTTTATAGTGGTTCTCCTCCTACCTCTCTGGTTGGTTGCAGTCAGTGTTGGCGGGGGGTTAGAGGTCGACTCATAGGTACCTACCTTGTGGTGTTCCTTGGGGGTCGATCCTCTTGCCCCTGCTGTTTAATATCAACATGAAACCACTGGGTGAGATCATCCAGGGGCACGGAGTCAGTTACCACCAGTACACTGATGTCCACTCCGTGTTCACTCAGTGAAGCAGTGGAAGTAATGTGCCGGTGTCTGGATGGGTGTCAACAGGCTCAAGCTCAATCCAGACAAGACGGAGTGGCTGTGGGTACTGCCTCCCAAGGACACATCCATCTGTCCGTCCATTACCCTGGGGAGGAATTATTGACCCCCCCCAGAGTGGGTCCGCAACTTGGGCATCCTCCTCGATCCACAGCTAATTTTAGAAAACCATCTTTTGGCTGTGGTGAGAGGGGTGTTTGCTCAGGTTCGCCTGGTGCACCAGTTGCGGCCCTATTTGGACAGGGAATCTTTGCTCGCAGTCACTCATGTCCTTACACCTTGAGGTTCGACTACTGCAATGCTCTCTACATGGGGCTACCTTTGAAGAGTGTTCAGAAACTTCAAATCGTCCAAAATGCAGCCGTGCAAGCAGTTTTGGGCTTTCCAAAATATGCCCACATCTCTCCATTACTCTGTGGACTGCATTGGCTGCTAATTGGTTTCTGGACACAATTCAAAGTGTTGGTTATGACTAGTGTTTGGCAAACCCAACGAAGTTCAGGTTTGGCGAGTTCAGGAAGGAGTCTCTGTGACGTCAAAGCCCCGCCCCCAGAATCCCATCGTGGGATTCCCCACCTCCTTTTGCTTGCAATGCCGCTGTGGCGTCCTTTTCCGTAAAAATAAAAACCCACAAATTTTTCCATGAAAATACTGCATATCTCAGCTTTTCAAAAGGTGGCACACCTTGGAGGGAACATGCATTTAGGCTCTCAGAAAACATCTGTGCAAAAAATAATTTTATTGATGGGCACCTCCAGTTATACCATTGACAGGATTCGAACACAAACTATACACAAACGTTTTCCATAAAAATATACCTGATTATATACATACATAAGATGAATTTTACAGCTGTCGGAGGAGGGAGGTGGTGGTGGTGGTAGCGAACACTCTAACCACTCACTCAGGTGGTGGCACAGCCAAGTCCCGTGGGATCCACGCCTGGTTCGTTTTAAGGAATGTAAGTATGTCCACATTGTCTGTGGATAGGTGGATCCTTTTGTCGATGATGACCCCTCCTGCGGTGCTGAACACACGCTTGGACAGGACACTTGCTGCAGGGCAGGCCAGCACTTCCAGGGCATAGAGGGCCAGCTCTGGCCACATGTCCAATTTACCTACCCAAAAATTGAAGGGGGTGGAGGCATCGCTAAGTACCATGAGACACGTGGACAGATATGCGTGTCGTCCACCATGCGTGTCATCTTCTGCCTTCTGGTATGGGCCATCACATCCGATGGTGGTGGATGTGTGGGACGATGGAATAGGTTTTCCCACATTGTGGCCATGTTCACCCTCCCCTGTGAGGTGCTGCCAGTGCCCCTGCTGCATTGGCGACTGCGTCCTACTCCTACTCCGCGAGCCACCACTGAGCACTCCAATTGCTGTGGGAACTCTGCCACTAGTGCATCCACAAGCGCACGCTTGTACTCTTTCATTTTGTGCTCCCGCTCGAGTGCTGGGATTAAGGACGTGATGTTGTCCTTATAACGGGGATCCAGCAGGGTGGCCACCCAGTAACTGGCAGAGGTGACGATGCGGGCTACCCTGGGGTCATTGCGCAGGCACTGGAGCATGTAGTGGCTCATGTGAGCCAAGCTGCCCTGAGTCAAGGAGATGTTGTCAGTAGCAGGTTTCTCCTCCTCCTCATGCTCCTCCCTCTAGCCACACTCCATTGATGCCCATGAGCTGCACTGGGGGCTGCCCTGCTACAAGTCCTCCTCCTCCTCTTCCCCCTCCTCCTCCCCCAAAACTCTATGTTGGCTGGACAGTAGAGTACCTTGCTGCTGTCGGCCCAGCCACCCACCCTGCGAGCCACAGATGAACCCCCCTGCTGCCTGGGAAAATGGGTCTTCCTCCTCCTCCTCTTCCTCCTCCTCCTCTGCTTCCTCCTGTGCCACATCCTCCGTCATGGCCTGAAGGGTTTTTTCAAGTAGGCAAAGGATGGGGATGGTAGCACTGGCGATGGCATTATCAACGCTGACCATATCAGTGTCATACTGGAAGCACTGCAGCATGGCACAAATGTCCTTCATGGAGGCCCACTCAGTGGTGGTAAATTGCTGTTGGTCTGCACTTCTACTCACCCAGGCATTTTGAAGCTGGAACTCCACTATTGCCTGCTGCTGCTCACACACTCTTTCAATCATATGCAGCATGGAATTCTACCTGGTTGGGAAATTGCAGATGAGGTGGTGGGTGGGAAGGCCAAAGTTCCTCTGTAGGGAAGACAGGCGAGCAGCAGCAGGGTGGGAACAGAAAAAGTGTGTGTGCACCGCACATACTTTATTCAGCAGCGCCGACATGTATGGATAATTGGCCAGGAACTTCTGCACCACCAGGTTGAGCACATGCGCCAGGCAAGGGATGTGTGTCAACCCCGCTCAGCCCAAGACTGCCACAAGGTTCCGCCCGTTGTCGCACACCACCTTCCCCGGCTTCAGGTTCAGCGGCAGCAACCACTCATCTGTCTGCCCCTGGATGCTGGTCCATAGCTCCTGGGTGGTGTGTGGTCTCTCGCCCAAGCAGATGAGTTTTAGCACCGCCTGCTGCCGTTTCTCCATTGCCGTTCTGAAGTCAGAGGTTTCTGAGCTGTGTTTACTGAATGTGGAGGGTGAAGAGGGGGAAGCAGAGGAGGAGGACGCAACAGCAGGCACCGACTGATGTCTAGCAATCCTGGATGGTGAAAGAATATGTGCTAAATTGCTTCCCACCTCATTCCCAGCCGCCACTACATTCACCCAGCAGGCAATGAGAGAGATGTACCGGCCCTGGTCCATGTTTACTGGTCCATGTGTCAGTGGTGATGTGGACGTGGGAACTGACAGCATTGCACAGTGCACACCGAACTTTCTCCACTACATGTTGGTGCAGGGCAGGGATGGCCTGGCATGAAAAGTAGTAGCGGCTGGGAATGGCATATTGTGGGACAGCCACTTCCATAAAATTCTTGAAACTTTCTGTCTCCACCAGTCAGTAGGGGAGCATTTTAAATGCCAGCAGCTTCGAAATGCTGGCATTCAGGGCCTGGGCTCGTGGGTGAGATGGTCCAAACGTCAGCTTTCTCTCCAAAGTTTAAGGGACGGACAACTGAAAGCTTCCCTGGGATGGTACAGACAGGCTTGGCGATGGTGCTGGTGGTGCTGGTGGTGGTGTTGCTGCTGCTGCTGGTGGTGATCCTACATTGTCCCTTTTGGGAGAGAAGGTGGCCTTGTTGGGGAGGCGGTGGCAAGGGCCAAGGCAGCCATAGCAGAAGAGGAAGACCCAGGTGTTTGAATACTTTGAAGGTATTGTTGCCACCGAAGCTCATGTTTTATATTCAGATGCCTGGTCATGCAGGTGGTGCTGAGATTATTAACAGCTCTCCTTCATTTCAGGGACTGCTGGCAGAGTGTGCAAATGACCTTTGTCTTGTCATCTGTAAACTGCTTGAAAAAATGCCATGCTGGTGAGATTCTTCGTGGCACATGTGGTGCGCTCAGTCCCTGGCCACGGTGGACAGTAGTACTAGCAGACTGAGCGCTGAGGGTTTGCACCCTTCTCCCTCTTCTGCTGGCTGCCTGGGACTGTGGGACCACCACAGCCTCTTCCTCCTTTGAAGTATGCCAGCCTTCGGTCCACGTGGGATCTAGCACCTCGTCATCACCCCTGGCATCTTCTTCCACCCACTCCTCCCCGCTAACCTCCCTCTCAGGCTGAACACTGTGGTAAGCATCAGGAGCGGGGATTTGAGTCTCATCATCCTCCATCGTGGTCTTCCCTGATGGTGTCCTGGACACCTCATCGTTTTCCAACAGAAGCTCTTGGCTATCTGGAAGCTCAAGATCTGCAACTGGGGATGGGGCAGGTGGACGGCCCATGTCATTCCAGTTACTTGTCATCGAACAGCATTAAAGACTCCACTGCTTCTGGCTGAGACGGCTTTGCTGCTTTGAGGGGGGGGGTGATGACGAGGACTCTGAACTTGCAGCTGCGTTGGACTGTGTAGAAGGCAATACCACGGAACTGGTAGCCCCAAACCCAGGCACCTGCTTGCACCACAGATAGGGGTTTGAGGCGAAGATGTTACATGCCCTCTCCCTGCCCCTGCAGCGCCAGCCCCATCACCAGCAGAACCACGGCCACTTCCCTTTTTTGCGGCTTTCTTCATGGTTGAAGTCCTGCAGTGAAACTGGCCCAAGGAAACTGTGAACAAAACTGGCACACTGGAAAATGCAAATTGGGGAGAGAGGACCTGGCACCCTGACCACCAAAGTCTGTTTCTTCTGTTGCCCTGGCTGGCTGGCTTTGACCACAGGACAAGACTGGCACACAGGAAAACTGGAACTGGAGGAGAGAGGAACTGGCACCCTGCCCACAAAACCTTTTTTCTTCTGGTACCCTGACTGGCTGGCTTTGACCACAAGACAAGACTGGCACACAGGAAAACTGGAACTGGAGGAGAGAGGAACTGGCATCCTGCCCACAAAACTTCTTTTCTTCTTGTGCCCTGCCTGGCTGGCTAGGCTGGTATGCCCCCTGCCCACACAAGTTTTCTTCTTTCTTTACCTTGGATGCCTTTTGAAGACAATGTCACAGTTGAGAAATCTCCCTTTTAGTGGAACAGCTAGCAGATGCAGCCTAGTTGATGTTTGAAATCTCCTCAACCTATTTCTCCCTATCAGCAGCAGCAACAGCACTGTCCCTAACTAACTACTATCTCTTTCTCTCTTTTTTTGAAATATTTTTATTAATTTTTTAAAAATGTAAGACAATTGCTTCGCTAAGTATAGAAGTCTTCTTAATACAGAAAAAAAACCCTAATTCTAATTTAAATCAATACAGAAAAATAATCTTATCAATGAAATATCACTATATAATCAGTAATAATGTAAAAATCTTGACTTTTCAATTCTTTCTAACAATTATATAATTATAATTAAAATAATTACAATCAGTTAGTAAAAATAAGCATATCTATCTAATATCACTATATAATATGTTCAACCTATTAAATTTAATTACCGGTATTCAATGCTTTATTTTGATATCTTTAAAAATGCTTTTTTGTATTCCACCAATTGTAAACTTTCTGCCAGGTTTTATAAAATTCTGTTTCAGCTTGGTTATTTAACCGTCTCATCATCATATCTAATTCTGCATATTCCATAATCTTCCTAAAAACCTCTTCGCCTTTTGGAATTTCCTTTTCTTTCCATTTTTGTGCAAATGTAATTCTTGCTGCTACTAATATATGAATTATTAAATAATATATTTCTTTTTTATATCTAATATCTGTGATACCTAATAAGAAAAATTCTGGGGTCTTCCTAATTTCCTTGTTTGTAATTTCCTTTAACCATTTTTCTACCTTATTCCAATAAATCTTGGATTTGGGGCATGTCCACCACGCGTGGAAGTATGTGCCAATTTCTTTTTTTACATTTCCAACAAATAGGTGAAGCACTTGGAAACATCTTTGAAATCCTATTTGGTGGCAGATGCCATCTATAAAACACCTTAATCTGATTTTCTTTAAAGGAGACTGATTTAGTTATTTTCCAATTGTATATCCAAACCTTTTCCCATGTATCTAGATTTATTTCTTTTCCAAAATTTTTACACCAACTGATCATATTATCTTTTACTATCCAACTTATTGTCTTATAGTTTATTAAATATTTATATAACTTCCCAATCAATTTTCCTTGGTTTTGAATTAGTAATTTCCCAAGTATATTATTATCCTTCTTAAATATAAATATTCTTGCATCTTTTGGGTATCTAGAATTAATCTGGGCGTATTGCCACCAATCTATTCCTACCTCTAATTCCTGTAATTCTTGTTTTGTTTTCAGATTTAATTGGTTATCAAGTAAGTCTCTATATTTCCATATTTTACTTTCTGGCATTACTAGAAAATGATTTTTTAAAATCTCATTCCAAACATCTATTAATGCCTTTATAATTATGTTTCTTTTAAAATATGAATGGGTTTTGGACTTTTCATACCACACAAAGGCATGCCAACCTAGCATTAAATTATGGCCCTTTAAATTTAATAATCTTCTATTTTCCAAAGTTAGCCATTCTTTTATCCAAGATAGTGCTGCCGCCTGATAATATAACTTCCAGCTTGGGAGGGCGAGCCCTCCTCTCTCCTTCCGATCTTCTAGTGAACTTTGTTTTATTCTTGATTTCTTACCATGCCATATAAATTTTTTAGTAATCTTAGTTAATTCTTTAAAAAAAATTCTTCCTGGATTTATTGGGATTGCCTGAAATAAAAACAATACTTTGGGAAGAATATTCATTTTAATTGTAGAGATTTTTCCTACTAAGGATAACTGTAGATTATTCCATATTTCCAAGTATTTTTTAATTTGACCTAAAAGTTTTATATAATTATCATTTTTTAAAGATATGGCTTTGGCAAAGATCCAAATGCCGAAAAATTTAATTTTTTTGGTTGCCTTCATATTTGTTAATTTTTCTAATTGTTTTATCTGTAAATCCATCATGGTTTTTGTGTCTTTTCCTTATTAATTTTCAAACCTACCACTTTACCACATTCTTCTATTAAGTCTATGCTTGGACTTTGTATGTTTCTTTTTAATCTTTATCCTTTTATATCATTTTATGTTCTTATTTTTATTAATAGTGTTTCTAATGTTAAAATAAATAGTAATGGTGATATAGGACAACCTTGTATAACTCCTCTTCGTATTTCTAATCTTTCTGTTTGTTCATTATTTATTATAATTTTTGCTGATTGAGTGGAATAAATCGCATCAATTATATTAAAAAATTTGGTTCCCACATTCATCTTATTTAATTGTATTTTCATAAAAATCCAATCTACGTTGTCAAATGCTTTTTTGGCATCAAGAAAAACAAGTGCCATTTGTTTTTTGGGGTGCTGTTCATAGTACAGTGGTACCTCGGTACTCGAACGCTTTGGTTCTCGTACATTTTGGATAACGAACAAAATTTTCAGCAAAAATTTGCTTCAGTATCTGAACAAAAATTCAGATACCGAACAGCCAGAGAAAATTTTGTTCATTATCCAGCAGCATCGGGGGGGCTGAGGAGCTCTATAAGAGCTCCAAGCTGCAGGAAGGGTGGGGGCTGCTGCAATCCCACTCCTTTCTGCTCCTTTCCTTTCCTCAATGCTTCCTCTTATTACCTGTAAGCAGCTGCAAAACTTTCTCCCTCCCGTCGGCTGCAACGGCTTCCCTTCGAGGAACAACAGCACCGGGAACGTCACGTGATGAAGGGAAGCCGCCATCCGCCCCAGCAGCTTCCCTTCATTACGTGACGTTCCCGGCGCTGTTGTTCCTCGAAGGGAAGCCATTGCAGCTGACGGGAGGGAGAAAGTTTTGCAGCTGCTTACAGGTAATAAGAGGAAGCATTGAGGAAAGGAAAGGAGCAGAAAGGAGTGGGATTGCAGCAGCCCCCACCCTTCCTGCAGCTTGGAGCTCTTATAGAGCTCCTCAGCCCCTTTAAGCTGCCGGGATTGCAGCAGCCCCCACCCTTCCTGCAGCTTGGAGCTCTTATAGAGCTCCTCAGCCCCTTTAAGCTGCTGGGATTGCAGCAGCCCCCACTCTTCCTGCAGCTTGGAGCTCTTATAGAGCTCCTCAGCCCCTTTAAGCTGCCGGGATTGCAGCAGCCCCCACACTTCCTGCAGCTTGGAGTACCGAATTTATTTATCCCATTGGAAATAAAGAAAATAGATTTAATTGGTTCCCAGCGAATTAACAGGGGCTGGGAACCAATTAAATCCATTTCCATTATTTCCTATGGGATAAATAAATTTGGTACTCGACCAAATCGGTTCTCAACCACACTTCTGGAACGAATTGTGGTCGAGTACCGAGGTACCACTGTATTCTAAGGTATTTATAATTGTCCTCAAATTATTTTTGATTTGTTTACCTGGTAAAAATCCATTCTGGTCTTCATGTATTATTTCATTTATAATATTTTTAAACCTAAATGCATATATTGATATAAAAATTTTATAATCCACATTTAAGAATGAAATCGGTCTCTAATTTTCAATTTTTCCCTTTTCTGTTCCCACTTTATGTATTAATGTTTTTAAAGTTTCTGTCCATGATCTAGGTAATTTACCATCCACTATTATCTTATTAAATACTGTATATCTAACATATTGGAAGAGAGTATTTCACTATCTAATGTATAAAATTCTGCGGGTATTGCATCGGGACCAGTGGCTTTGTTATTTTTCTGATTTTTAATAGATTGCTGTAATTCTAGCATTGTAAAGGGTTTATTAAGTTTTTGTTGTTGATCTTCAGTTAATATAGATAAATCTATAGAACTTAAATAGTCTGAGATCGCCTCTTCTTTTATTTCTTCTTTTTCATACAATTTCCTATAGAATTCTAATACTATTTCTTTCTTTTCATCTATTCTGTGTCTTATTACTCCTTTACTATCTAACAATTTTTTAATAATTTTAGATTCTCTTTCTTTTCTTAATTTATAAGCCAATCATCTTCCTGGTTTATTTGCATGTTCAAAATATTCTTGTTTTGCTCTTTTCATTTTTTCAGCTATTTGTTCTTGTTCTGTCAACTTTATTTTGTGTTTTAGTAGGTCCCTCTGATTTTTAACTTTATCATCATGTTCATTATGTTGCATTTCTGATTCTATTTTTTAAAATTCTTCCTCTAATTTTTGATATTGTATCTTTTTCCCTTCCCCCCCCATATAAGAGATTGTCAGACCCCGAACGTTTGCCTTTGTTGTATCCCAAAGGTTTTGTGGGGTTGTACCATTATTTTTGTTTATTTAAAAAAAATCCAATTCTTTTTCGATCCATTCTTTATATACAGGATCGCGCAAAACTTTTCTATTCATATGCCAATTATTGGGTTTTTCCTTACCTTTCCAGTATATAACTAATGGATTATGGTCTGCCCAACTGGTAGTTTCTATTTCAATGACCCTAATCCTTTCCATTCTGTGTGCTGGTGCCCAGGCCATATCTATCCCAGTCCAAATTTTGTGGGGGTTTGAGTAAAAGGTGTATTGTTTGTTTTGTGGATGGCATTCATGCCATACATCTTTTAATAATAATTCTGTACTCATTTTCCAGAAAAGTGTTGGCAAAATTACCTTTTTTTCCTTTTCTTTCTTTTTCCCTGAATAATCCATTTGGCTGTTGGAAATTACGTTAAAATCACCTACTATTATCATATTTTCTATTGATAATTCGATTATTTTGTCATGTAATTCCTTGTAAAATTGTTTTTGGTTGTCATTCGGTGCATATATAGATATAATAATGAGAGGTTTTGGTTCTAAATCTAATTGTACAATTAGAATTTTACCTTCATAATCACTATTTGTTTTGACTCTATTGTTTCATCAATATACATTACTACACCTCTTTTTTTTTGACCTGCTAAGTTCATATAAATTTTCCCTAATTTTGGTTTGTTAAGTAATTTTCTATTTGATTTTTTAATATGAATTTCTTGTAGAATATTTGTGCTCTTTGTTTTTAAAGTTTAGTCAATATTTGATTTCTTTTTCTGGGATTGTTCAATCCATTTACATTGACTGAAAAGATTTTTAAATCTTGTAACATCTCTGTTTATAGTATTTTTTGGTTTCTTTGGGTTCTCGTAATCTACTACTTAACACCAATTGTTGTTGAGTTTGTGGTTGTTTCTTTCTAACACCTTGTATTTCCTGCCTCTTTTTTGCAGGCAGCCCCCTGTGCCTCTTCTTTATCTTTGGATTCTTTATGTGGTTGTTCAGTTCTGTTCAATCCACTTTGTATGAAAAAGGCTTCTTCTACATTCTCTATCTTAATTCTTGATCCTTGCCAAAATAAAGAAAGTCCTTCTGGTACTAACCATCGGAAAACTATGTTTTCTTTTATTAACACACTAGTAAGGAAGTAGTATTCTCTTCTGCTTTCTCTTACTCTTTTTGGAACTTGTTTCAAAATTATAATATCTTTCTCTTTATGCTTCCAAGTTTGGGTTCTTGTCTGTTTTAAAACATCATCTCTGATTATTCTCCTGGAGAAATTAATATGGAACTCTCTTGCTAGATTGTGCTTCCGCGCATAGCCGGTCTGAACTCTATAAATTTCATCTATTTCTCTTATAAGTTCTTGTGGGTCCATCTGTAGAATTTCTCCTATTATCTCTGCCATCTTTGCTGTTAAATCTTTATCCTTCTCCTCACTTATATTTTGAAATCTCAGTCCATGTGAGGCAGATCGTAGTTCCAGATTGGTTACTGCTTCGTCGAAGCTTCTGCTGATTACGTAGCTATGTTCTTCATATTCTTCCATCTTTTGTCCTACATCCTCTACTTTATCTTCCATTGTTTTAATTCTTTTTTCATTCTCATGTAAGTTTTGTTGTATAACTTTTATGTTTCCATCCATCTCTTTCATGCTTTTTTTCACTTCCCCCATATCAGTTTTGAGGTCACCCATTTCAACTTGCAGATCTCCCATCTCAGTTTTCATTTCTTCAAGATATTTTTTCACTTCTTCTCTATTTGTATCCATTGAGATTTGGGTTTTCTGCATAAAGTCTTGAATAATGACCAAGGTGTCTTGTATAGTCTGAAAGTTTGGTTCTGTCAGAGTTTTCTCCTTTTCTTTGTCCTCGGCCAACATTATTGTTATTGATCTTTGTTGTAGTGGAGATGGTACTGGGGATACCTTTGGGATAGAGGTTGGGGTGGACTACTATCTCTTTCAATGGCAATGGACTGCATGGTCCTGCCTTTTATACAGACAGGTCAGGTGTCCCAAAGGACCAATCTCAGCCATGCGTCCGGCTGGCCAATCAGTGGTCAGCAGGACACATGGCCAATCACAGCCAGTCCTTGAATTTTATGTCCTGAGACTGCATGGCTTCAGCTTAGAACAAGGCTATTGATTGGTGCATCGTGGAGTTCATTTGAACACTGAACTTTTGCATGAACTTTCAAAAAAGTTTGGGTTCAGGTTCGGCATGCCAAACACCACAAAGTTTGGTACGAACCCAAACTATGCAAGTTCGGTTTGCCCAACACTACTTTTAACCCTTTCGTGGTGCAGCTTGCATTACCTAAAATCCTAGGTAAAATCCATCCCATATTCCACTGCAGCCTGCTAAAACCAGTGATCGGGTCCAACATTTGGCCACGTATACAATCACCCCTCCCCTTGTAGTAATATAGGGGAGAACGCACTATGAAGTGAAAAGATTTTGGATTCCCATATTTTCCAGGGCCAATTACAGTACTTAATTCATTGAAAGGGTTACCTCTTCTTGCAGGCTATCTGGGTTAAGAGTCGGGATGTCAAATGCTGATAGGTTAATTAAACAGTTCTATGAAAAATATCCAACAAACCTAAGGATCCCCGAGGGGGGAGAAGGTTAAAAGCGATACTAATCCTTGTGTGAATTATTCTATTGTTTCAGGAGTTGTTTCTTCTTTGTGAAGGGGAGGGAGCACCCGTCAGGCCAAAGCAATCATTTGGAGTTAGAGTCTTGGGCCTGCCACAGTAGAATTTATTTTATTTTATTTATTTATTTATTGGATTTGTATGCCGCCCCTCTCCGCAGACTCGGGGTGGCTAACAACAATGATAAAAAAACAGCATGTAGAAATCCAATTAATTAAACAACTAAAAACCCTTATAATAAAACCAAACATACACACAAACATACCATGCATAACTTGTAATGGCCTAGGGAGAAGGAATATCTTAACTCCCCCATGCCTGGTGGCATAAATGAGTCTTGAGTAGTTGAATAGTATTATGGGAACTGGGAGGGGTAGTTGCATGAGAGGGAAAGTTACTAGCCACAACAAATTCCTTTCTTAGACTCCAAGGTCATCCTTTGTTCTGCACCAGCGGATGTAAGAGGAGGTTGGTGAAATCCCTGCATTTGGACTGGTCCTCATGGGTGTGGGGATGGGGGATGAACCTTTACCTGGATGGGGTACTGCAAGGAAGTTAGTATCAGGATGGCAACTGTGTGACCAATATGGCTATGATAATAAATCAAACCTTGGATGAGAGAATTGGAGTGGAATCTGATTTATTTCTCAGATGCCATTTGTGGCGCTGACACAGAGACTATAGAAACCCCAATGATGGTAATGTCTGAGTCAGAGGAGGTGGGAGAAATAGGGGATCAGGAGCCCCAATTAGATGCCCAGGTCAGAAAGTTATGAAGCAGACAAGCATACCTTTATGGGAAAAGTTTCAGAAGGTGAGTCTATTGTTCGCTGAAATTCCTAAAAAGAAATAATCAGACAAAGAAGGCTTCAGAGAAGGAAATATGGTTTATTTGGGCACAATAATCTCTCTACTGTCCCGAGCATTTTGCAAAATGGGTGCCATCTCAAGGATGCACACTTACAGAAACAAAATGCAGGTTATTTATACCCTCACACAGACCCCTCCCAGGTATGTCAGCTAATCTGATATACTGGGTTACAAACTAAGTTCATCTCCCGATGCATGCATTTCTCCTATCCCCTATCTTTATCTAAAAAGCTACGTGCAGGTATTTTTGGTTTCCTGTCTTTAAAGATGAGACACAAACCATTATCTATTCTTGCTGACCATCTATCACAAGTTTCAACAATACTTAACTGTTTGTTTTACTCTTCTGCTTCATTTTATTTATTTATTTATTTATTTATTATTTAGATTTGTATGCCGCCCCTCTCCGAAGACTCGGGGCAGCTCACAACAGAATAGAACAAATCATAAATAATCAGAAAACTTTAAAATTTATACAAGATTTAAAAGAACCCCATAAACTAACAGATGCACACACAAACATACCATGCATAAATTAAACATGCCCGGGGGAGGTGTTTCAGTTCCCCCATGCCTGACGGCAGAGGTGGGTTTTAAGGAGTTTACGGAAGGCAGGGAGAGTAGGGGCAGTTCTAATCTCTGGGGGGAGTTGGTTCCAGAGAGTCGGTGCCGCCACAGAGAAGGCTCTTCCCCTGGGGCCCGCCAACCGACATTGTTTAGTTGATGGGACCCGGAGAAGGCCCACTCTGTGGGACCTAATTGGTCGCTGGGATTCGTGCGGCAGTAGGCGGTCTCGGAGATATTCTGGTCCAGTGCCATGAAGGGCTTTAAAGGTCATAACCAACACTTTGAATTGTGACCGGAAATTGATCGGCAGCCAATGCAGACTGCGGAGTGATGGTGAAACATGGGCATACCTGGGTAAGCCCATGACTGCTCTCGCAGCTGCATTCTGCACGATCTGAAGTTTCCGAACACTTTTCAAAGGTAGCCCCATGTAGAGAGCATTACAGTAGTCGAACCTCGAGGTGATGAGGGCATGAGTGACTGTGAGCAATGAGTCCCGGTCCAGATAGGGCCGCAACTGGTGCACCAGGCGAACCTGGGCAAACGCCCCCGTCGCCACAGCTGAGAGATGGTTTTCTAATGTGAGCTGTGGATCGAGGAGGACGCCCAAGTTGCGGACCCTCTCTGAGGGGGTCAATAATTCCCCCCCCCCAGGGTGATGGACGGACAGATGGGATTGTCCTTGGGAGGCAGAACCCACAGCCACTCCGTCTTATCCGGGTTGAGTTTGAGTCTGTTGACACCCATCCAGGCCCCAACAGCCTCCAGGCACCGGCACATCATTTCCACCGCTTCGTTGACTGGGCATGGGGTGGAGATGTAAAGCTGGGTATCATCGGCATATTGATGATACCTCACCCCATGTCCTTGGATGATCTCACCCAGCGGTTTCATGTAGATGTTAAATAGCAAGGGGGAGAGGACCGACCCCTGAGGCACCCCACAAGGGAGAGACCTCGGAGCCGACCTCTGACCCCCCACTAACACCGACTGCGACCGGCCAGAGAGGTAGGAGGAGAACCACTGGAGCACAGTGCCTCCCACCCCCAGCCCCTCCAACCGGTGCAGAAGGATACCATGGTCGATGGTATCAAAAGCCGCTGAGAGATCGAGGAGCACCAGGACAGAGGATAAACCCCTGTCCCGGGCCCGCCAGAGATCATCCATCAACGCGACCAAAGCGGTTTCCGTGCTGTAACCGGGCCTGAAACCCGACTGCTGGGGACCTAGATAATCAGCTTCTTCCAAGGACCGCTGGAGCTGGAGTGCCACCACCTTCTCGACAACCTTCCCCATAAAGGGAAGGTTGGAGACTGGACGATAGTTGTTAAGTACGGCTGGGTCCAGGGAGGGCTTCTTGAGGAGGGGGCGCACAAGCGCTTCTTTATAGAGTGATGGAAAAACTCCCCTCCCCAAGGAAGCGTTGGTAATCTCCTGGGCCCAGCTCCGTGTCACCTCCCTGCCGGCCGAGACCAACCAGGAGGGACACGGATCCAGTAAGCAGGTGGCGGAACTCACAGCTCCAATGGCCTTGTCCACTTCATCAGGTGTCACCAGATCAAACTCTTCCCAGACAGGTGGACAAGTACGTGCCCCAGTCACCTCGACTGACTCGTTGTCAGTCGACACTGTTTTACAATTGGAGTCGAGGTTGGCCCGGATCTGAGCGACTTTATCAGCGAAAAACGTGTTAAACTCCTCGGCACTACTCTGCAAGGGCTCCCCAACTCCCCCCTGGTTAAGAAGGGAGCGGGTCACCCTAAACAGAGCGGCCGGGCGGGATTCCGCTGATGCAATCAAGGCGGCATGGTACGCGCATCTTGCCGCCTTGAGCGCCACTTTGTAAGTCTTAATAAAAGCTCTTACAAGTGTTCGATCAGATTCAGACCTACTCTTCCTCCATCGCTTCTCTAGACGTCTCTTTTGGCGTTTCAACTCCCGGAGCTCCTCGTTGAACCATGGGGCTCTACGGTGTCTACCGCCACGGAGAGGTCGCAAAGGCGCAATCCGGTCAAGAGCCTCCGCAGCAGCCATATTCCAGGCCTCCGCAAGAGACTCCGCCGAACTGTGGACAAGTGCCTCTGGTATAACCCCAAGCGCCGTCTGAAAGCCCTCTGGGTCCATCAGGCATCTGGGGCGGAACATCTTCATTGGTTCCGCCTCCCTGCGGGGAAGGATTGGAGCCAGGAAGTCGAGCCGTAGTAGGAAATGGTCTGACCAAGACAAAGGCAATGGTTCTAAGCCCCTTAATCTCAGACCATTACTCAATTGCTCGGAAAGGAATACCATGTCAGGTGCGTGCCCTCCCTCGTGAGTCGGACCCTGTACTACTTGAGTCAGGTCCATGGCTGTCATGGTGGCCATGAACTCCTGTGCCAACCCAGAGGTTTCGCCGAGCGACGGCAGATTGAAGTCCCCCAGGACAATAAGTCCGGGGAACTCCACCGCCAACCCGGCTACCTCCTCGAGTAGCACAGGCAGGGCTTTTGACACGCAGCTGGGAGGCAGGTACGTGAGAAATAAGCCCACCTGAACCCCTAAGTCCAACTTCAGCAAGAGAGACTCGCAACCCGCAATTTCCGGAGCAATGAGCCTACGCAGGCAAAGGCTCTCCCTGGCTACAATAGCCACTCCTCCCCCCCCTTCCCTGGGGTCGAGGTTGATGCCATATCTGAAACCCGGCTGGGCAAATTTCAGAGAGAGGAACACCTCCCTCTGGGCCCAGCCAGGTTTCAGTAATACAAGCCAGGTCGGCCTCCTCATCCAGGATCAGGTCCCGGATGAGGAGAGCTTTATTTACCACCGACCTGGCGTTGAGCAGCAGCAACCTGAGTCCAGGGCCAGAGTTACACTCATCACCAGTACCCAAGGTTGGGCTCACAGAGCCAGAACAAGGGACCGTTATTAAGCAACGGTCTCTCGTTCCCCTGGAACGGCTAGCTCTGTGGCCCCCGCCATATCTGCCTCTCCCCAGCAACACAGGGATATTCCGACCCTCCGCCACCCCAGAGATCGGTGCCCCCTCCCCTCCCGCCTCTCCGGCGTCAGGTGGCCCAAATATCTCATTCATACTATTCATACTATTCCCATTCACCCCTCCCCTGACATAACCCCACCCACTCCAGCCATCGCATTCATACCAATCATTCCTCCCATACATATCATTACACCCACTCCAATTATACATCAGTTAAACCCCCCCATTAATTAAAATAGATTAAATATTGCTAATATGTAAGATATAAATACAAATCTAAGTAAGTTAATAAGATAAAAAGTTAATAAGTTAATAAATTAGTATAAAAAATAAAATATAAAATATAAAATATAAAATCAGATCTTAATTGACATCAATCCTCCCGGTCCAGATAGGGCCGCAACTGGTGCTACAAAGATCACTGGAAAAACTTTTAATCAGTCACAGAAGAAGAGTTATATACAAAACTTTAATTTTTAAAATCTTCAGCTCTCACTATGAAAGAAAGTCTAGACAGTTATAGCTCTAGGAAATAGTTGACCATACCCAGACACTTACAGAAATCATGGGTAAACAAAGGTGTGGAGTTCCAACATTTGTAATGGTGGAAGTCCTAGATTCGGGGTTCCAGAAATGCTCTTCTAAATTCATTGAGGCGAGATGCAGCTGTTTGAAGGAAACCTGGAGATCCATGAGTGTCCATGTGTGACTGAAAAGCATTATCTCACTGAGGAATGTTAATTAGCTCTGATTCTCAGCTGTAGTCCGGTACTTTACCTCTGAGCCAATTTAACCAGGAAAGCTGCCAACATGGTCTAAAATGCCTGAACTTGCTTGTATAAATACTGTTTTTAATATAAAAGTGATTTGATTTGAAATATCAATGCATGCATTCTCCCTTTATTCTGATCCAATTAAGCCAGAGCAGAACAGTGTGCAGGTGAGCCTAAGGGGTAATATTGATGGCAGAAATTATTTTACCCAGGAGCATATACAGCAGGTTCAGCTGAGTCCTGTGTTGCTGAAGCATCTGATGTGTTAACTCAGAGATGCATTCCTGCCACTCCAGGGAAAGATATAGCCTGCACTCCAGAGAATCCACAATAGCCCCCAGATGGGTAATATGGGTGGTGGGAAAGAAGTGACTTTTTTCAAAATTATGCGAAAACCTATGGTGTTGTTGCATGTTAATCATTATTTGGATGTTTTGCTCTACCTAGGGCCTGGACTGGGACTGAATATCATCCAGGTAATATTGTACTCGCATGGGTGTTGTCTGGAAGTGGCAGCTACTATGGCTAACACCTTTGTGAACACCTTGGGGAAGGAAAAGAGACCAAAGGGTAGGGTCCTTTACTTATAATGAATACCTGCATAGCAGAATCGCAAGAAGTGGTGACAATGCCACATTGATATGTGCAGGTATGTCTCTGTGAGATCGATTGAGGTGAGCAGATCCTCCTTTCAGATGCACCCAGGAGAGTACAAAGGGTGTGCATCTTGAACCTTTTATCGGTAATGTACAAATTGAGGTGTTTCAAATCAAGAATAGCTCTCCAACTACCCAAGATTTTAGTGACTATAAATAAGATGGAATAGAACCAAGGCCCTTGCTGCTCTCTCCAGCAGGCACCTGCTGGGTAGCTTGAATTTCCAACAGGTGCTGTATGACAGCTGCCATGAAGGCCCATCTATCTGGATTAAAAGATGCAGGACATCTTAGGAAAAACCTCAGAGGGTGTTCTGTCCCAGCGATGAGCCCCCAAGAAATAGGCCCACCCACAAGAATTAAGCATGTAATTCTAATATTTTAGGAGCAGGAAGGTTGGATTTAAAAATCCAGCAACAAAGCAAGAAATAAGTATGTTTGGTGCCAGCTGCTAATTAGTGTCCAAAACAGAAACCAAAGCTCACATTTTTCTTTGATCATAAAACTTTTATTAACTGATTTTTTCTGAATTGGCAGGAAGCCCAGAAATAATGAGCCCAACTCCCCAGTTCATAATTTATCATTGGAATAATATCCCAAGAAAGAAATCTGAGTGAATATCTGGAAAATAAAAAACGTTCACTTCCGCACTGAAGCATCATGTGACTCAACGTTAAATAACCTAAGGGCATGGCCAATTGTTCTAGAAATCTATTCACGCAGAGACCTTCTCTTGCTTAGCTACTTGTGCTTTCTGGCTACTCTGTGTACCCTACCATGAAGAAGAGGCTCCTCCTCTTCTCCTAAGTCACTCATGTGCACCTCGGGATGTAAAGAAGGCCCTGATTGGCTTTCAGCCTCTGACACCACATCCTCTCCGATTTCCTTGCTAGCAGACTCGGGTGCCAGGTACACAGGCCTAGAGTACCAGGCGACAACAGTCTCTTGATTCTTGGGATCCATGACCAGCTGCATGGGACACAACACTATCCCTCACTGCAGGGCCCTTCCTCTGGCTCTGTCGGTGCGGATGCAATCATGATGGAAACTGTTCATGAAATGCACAAACCAGATCAGGAGCTTGAACAGAAGTCGCATCCTCCCAGGTCCATACTCCTTCCCATTCACTGGGAATCCTGAATGCTGGTGACTTCAGACTTGGGCTGTTCATCACAGACACTGGCGGGGGTTGATAAAAGGACAGAATGGACAGGCAGGATGGTCTGGAACAAGAAGGGATCAGTGAAACACTGGATGAACACTGGATGACTGATGAACCGGTCTTAGTCTGGTTGTGTGGGATGAGTTTGAACAGATGACACCTGATGATGTGGATAAGGCTGTGAGCCTTCTCCATCTATTTACTGGACTTGTGTCCCTCCTGGCTGGTTTCAATCAGCAGGGAGGTGACAAGAGGCTGGATCCAGGCAGTGACCAATGCTTCATTGATGGAGGAGTCCTTCCCGTTCCCATTAAAGGAAGCAGCAGTGTGTCCCCTCAAGAAGCCTTCCCTGGATATGGCTAATTTGAATTACTATTGTCCTGTCTCCAACCTTCCCTTTTTAGGGAAGGTTGTTGAGAAGGTGGTGGAGCTCCAACTCCTACAGTCCTTGGATGAAGCAGATCACCTTGACCCTTACCAGTCTGGTTTTAAACCCGGCTATAGCACCGAAACTGTTTTGGTTACACTGATGGATGATCTTGATGGGCTCAGGATAGGGGTTACTCCTCTATACTGGTCTTGTAGATCTCTCAGCTGCTTTTGATACCATTGACCATGGTATCCTTCTGCGCCAAATGAAGGGATTGGGAGTGGGAGGCACTGTTTTACCATAGTTCTCCTCCTACCTCTCTAGTTGGTTGCAATCAGTGTTAGTGGTGGGTCAGAGATCGGCTCCTAGGTGCCTCCTGTGTGGGGTGCCTCGGATTGTTTCTCTCCCCTCTACTGTTTAACATTTACAGGAGATCATCCGACAACATGGGGTGAGTTTCCAACAGTCTGCTGATGACACTAAACTGTACATCTCCACTGCGTGTTAATTCAGTGAAGCAGTGGAGGTGATGTGCCAGTGTCTGGAGACTGAGGGTCTAGATGGGTGTCAACAGGCTCAAGCTCCTCCTTAACAATGGAGTGGCTGTGAGTTTTGCTTCCCAAGGACAATTCCACCTCTCCTTCCATCACTCTGGGAAGGGAACTTATAGCCTCCTCACAGAAGGTTCACAATTTGGCAGTTTTTCTGATCCACAGCTGAGGCTAGAGTAATATCCCTCAGCTGTGGTGAGAGGGACATTTGTACAGGTCTGCCTGGTGCACCATTTGTGGCCCTATTTGGATAGGGAGTCTCTTATCACAGTCAACTATGTCCTCATCACCGCGAGACTCAATTACAGCAATGCACTCTACATGGAGCTACATTTAAAAATGTTCGGAGACTGCAGTTAGTCCAAAATTCAGCCACAAGCCATTATGGGTTTACCAAGGTATATCCATATATCACCATCACTCCGTGAGCTGCACTGGCTATTGATTGGTCACTGAACACAAATTAAAGTGTTGGTTATTGACTTCCGGGTTGGCAACGAGTGGTGAAGCAGCTGTGGGGAGGATCTCTCCTCCCGCGATTGCTCTTTCCTTTGTTCTCTGAGACCTTTCAGGGCACAGTTCATTTTGAGGGCGACGTGGATAATGAGGGACCATCCAGGCATCGATTGGTAAAGGCGTTTCACAATCGGTGCGAAGGACACCCTTTCTATCGGAGATCGAAGGTGCCTGTCACAGCTGTCACCAGTATAGCGGGCCTGAAACCTCAAGGAGCCACCGCAGAGGGAAACAAGTGAGACAAACAGATCTTTCCATACGTTTTATAAACTCATACCTTGTACTGTATACTGAGGATTCCTAGCAGAACAGTTTGACACAACAAAATACAGATCTATTTTTGTTTTTTTAGAAAGTGACTACCCCAATCTAAGATCTAAGAAAACAATCGCAGAAAAGCAGCGACGGCGAGGGGAGAAAAAGGATCGGTAACTTACTATGATCGGGAGTTCAAATATTTAGAAGAACGTGCAGATCTCCATAGGGGAGCCGAAAATTCCCCCAAAAGATACCATACTTCTGATTTATAGAACTATAGAACTATATTGAATCACATAGGATATTTACTTTTGCTTTGAATCGGGAAATCGGATCTGTCGAATCTGAGCAAATTGTCTGAATGGGAGAACTTCTTTTTTTTCTTTCAATGATCTCAAATGCCGAGCTATTAAACAAGCAGCGACTTTTCTTTTCAACAATCTCAAAAGCCGAGCGGTTTGACATGTAGCTAAGGAACAAGAGAATGGAAAGTGACAAAGGACGAAAACCTAAAAGGAGCTTCAGAGTGCGGATATAAGAAATAGAACAAAATGCTGGATTTGTGGTGTGTTGGACTTCAAGCCGACTTCAAGCCGAGGATCTAAGAAGTGAATTACAAGGAAAAGATTTGACTCTTGACTCTCTAAAATAGAAGCCGACACAGAGGAAAAAGAATCCAGGAAAGCTTGGGCGGAGGAGGCGACTGGGAGACAGCATGCCACGACAGATCACTCCGCAGAAGATCTGGAACTTGATCATCAGAATAGCAAGAAACGGCAAACAGTAAAGGAAGTGACGTTTCATTTTGTGAATAATAAACCAAAAAAAGAACTAAAAGAAAAAAGAAAAAAATCTAGAGAACTAAACTGCAAACTGGAACTTTGAAAAACAATCTTTATTGGAAATAACGAAGTAATACCTCCTCCTTTCTTCTCTTTACCTCCACTCTCTTTCTTGCTTCCTTTTATTAACGTTAAAACTCAAATGTAAAATATATAGAATATATAGAATATAGAATAAGAGTAGAATTTAGAAAATAAGTTTATATTATTTGCATATATTATTTACATATTAGTAGTATTATTTGAATTAGAGTTAACAACTGGAATTTATAACCTACTCTTAAATAGTTTTATATTTTATAGGTATACATAATAGAATATATAGAATAAGATTATAACTTGTAACTATTCATATAATCTTGCATAATTTACATATTCTTAAGACTCTTAAATAACTTTTTAGGTTACAATATTTTTATATTATATTAAAGTTATTACTTGAATAAGAAATTAGAAGTAAATATAGGTATTAAGAATAATTGTTTATAACTTGCTTGTATATCAAAAAATTATAGTATACACCCTACAGATACATTTATTATATATTTACTACTTACTTAGCCTTCAGCCTTTTAGAAATCCAATCTATGAATTAATGAATTGTAAGAATAACTCTTATTTTGTTTAGATACTTCTTATGGTTATATGAAATAGAATATACACTATTCTAGAAAAGCAAAATCAGATTTTAAAAGAAATGGCTAATTACCAACCCAGAGGTGGTAAAAAAACAGCATTGCCAACACCTGCAAATACAGCCTCCCCGGCCTCACAAAGACAAATAGACGAGATGCTAAACTTAGAAAAAGAAAAAGAAAAAGAGTTCTTCACTGATGCAGAATATGAATAAAACTTTATTGGTTATGCAGGAGACAATGTTGAAACTGCAAGAACTTATTACAAACAACCATTTAGAGTTAAAAACTGATACATTAAGGCTAGAAAACAGGTTGGAAACATCCAAATGACGACACAAAAAAATGAACAAAAAATAACGCTGGTAGAGAAAAAAACAGAACAGAATGAAAAAAAACTAGAACAAGTTGACCAAAAACTAAAAGACTCTCATAAAGAGCTTGAAAACTCGTTGAACCAATTGGAATTAGAGAGATCCTCATATTTTTTGAGACTCCAAAATGTAATGGAAGCAGAAAATGAAAATCTAGGGGAGATTATGACAACTATAGTATCGGGGATACTACAACTTAGCCGAGAAGAGGTAGTAAACAAAATGGACGAAATATACAGAATTAATACAAACTATGCACGAAGACATCGACTCCTGAGGGAAATACATCTAAGATTCTCTAGAAAGATCACAAGAGATAGAGTATACGCAGCCTCTAGAGAAGGAAAAATGACATATAAAGGCAGAGAACTAAATATATTAAAGCAAATTCCTAGAAAGGTAAGAGAGCGAAGAAGAGAATACAAGACTTTAGCTTCACTCCTAAATAAAAAAGAAATTACATTTAGATGGATAACCCCGGAAGGAATGATGATAAACTTAGAAGGCAGAAGAGTTAAGGTTGACACCCTTGAAAAGGTGCAAGAAATATATGAGCAAATAGCTACCCCAGATTTAGAGTTAGAGAGCGGAGACAGATTAGAATCCAGCAAAGAAGAAGAAACAGAAATAGATAGACAAACAGAAAGAAGACTGGAGGAAATAAGACCAGAGGAGAGAGGAAGGGAAAAAGGGAAAGAAGAAGGAGCTAAGACCAGATCACAAACAGCAGCAGCGGCAGATAAATAAAACTAAACAAACAAACCAAACAGAACTAAAAGAAGGAAACTTTTCATTTCTCCTTCTCTTTACTCAGCTAAATGCTATCAGAAATCAAATTAATCTCAATAAATATAACAATATTTAACAATAACTACAAAAGAAGAAAGGTCTTTTCCAAATTCCTGAGCCAAAAAGCACAAATAATATGTCTGCAAGAAGTGCATATTAAATTGGCACATAAAAAATATCTAGAGTATCCCAAATTGGGAGAAATATACACATCACTGGATGAAAACAAAAAAAAAGAGGGGTGGCCACATATGTGAAAAAAGAATTAAAACTAAAAGAGATAAAAACAGACTCAAAAGAAAGATATACAATACCCCGGTTATTGCGTCCCCGACCATTGCGAACAGGGTAATTTGCGATTTTTCAACCCGGAAGTCAAAACACCATCTGCGCATGTGTGCCCTTTTTTTCTATGGGCACGCATGCGTAGATGGCGCCCGGCAGATCAGCTGCTGGGCGGCTTCCCTGGGTCTTCCCCCTCTTGCTGGCGGGAGGGCGAGCAGCGGGCATCAGCAAGGAGTTTCCCCACCGCCCACGCAAACTCCTCGCTGCCGCCCGCCCTTCGCCCGCCCACGCCGTTCATTCTCGCCGCTTTCGAGCTGAGTCCTGAAGCGAATTCGCTCCAGGACTCAGCTGGAAAGCGGCGAGAGTGAGCGCGGACAAGCCGTTCGCTGGCGCTGGCTCTCGCCGCTTTTGAGCTGAGTCCTGAAGCGAATTCGCTCCAGGACTCAGCTGGAAAGCGGCGAGAGCCAGCGCGGACAAGCCGTTCGCTGGCGCTGACTCTCGGCGCTTTTGAGCTGAGTCCTGAAGCGAATTCGCTCCAGGACTCAACTCGAAAGCGGCGAGAGCGAGCGCGGACAAGCCGTTCGCTGGCGCTGGCTCTCGCCGCTTTTGAGCTGAGTCCTGAAGCGAATTCGCTCCAGGACTCAGCTCGAAAGCGGCGAGAGCCAGCGCGGACAAGCCGTTCGCTGGTGCTGGCTCTCGGCGCTTTTGAGCTGAGTCCTGAAGCGAATTCGCTCCAGGACTCAGCTCGAAAGCGGCGAGAGCCAGCGCGGACAAGCCGTTCGCTGGCGCTGGCTCTCGGCGCTTTTGAGCTGAGTCCTGAAGCGAATTCGCTCCAGGACTCAGCTTGAAAGCGGCGAGAGCCAGCGCGGACAAGCCGTTCGCTGGCGCTGGCTCTCGGCGCTTTTGAGCTGAGTCCTGAAGCGAATTCGCTCCAGGACTCAGCTCGAAAGCGGCGAGAGCCAGCGCCAGCGAACGGCTTGTCCGCCGCCTGCCTGCCCGCTAGCGAGGAGCCGAAGATTGGGGGCGGCACGGCTGTTTTAAAATGTCGCCGCCGGCATGGGGGGCTTGCCAGCACCCCCCGGACCCCCAATCCAGGTTTGGGGGGCTGCTAGGAAGCCCCCCATGCCGGCGGCGACGTTTTAAAACAGCCGCGCTGCCCCCAATCTTCGGCTCCTTGCTAGCGCTGCGTGACTAAAAACACCATCTGCACATGCGCAGATGGTGTTTTTACTTCCGCAGCGCTACTTCGCGAAAACCCGCTTGTTGTGGGGGGTCCTGGAACGGAACCCTCGCAATGAGCGGGGGATCACTGTATAATGACTGAAATTGATATCAAAGGAGAGAAAATACTATTAGTGAATATATATACCCCAAACCAAAAACTGAAACAATTCTACAAAAAAATACATGAAATATTACTTCAAACTAACCACACAGACATCTGTATAATAGGAGATTACAACAGGATTGTGGACCCTAACATAGACTACAAAGTAGGAAATAAAAGTAAAATAAAAAGATCCACATTACCCATCACGTTTAAGAAAATGACAGAAGAACTAGATCTTACGGATATGTGGAGACTAACACACCCAAAAGAAAAACAATTTACTTTTCATTCGGCACCACACAATTCTTTTTCCAGAATAGATATGGCATGGTTAAGTAAAAGAATGTATAAAAAATAAAATCTGTAGAGATAGAACCAAACACGTGGGCTGACCACAATCCGATAATAATTATTTGGCAAGGAGAAAAGAAAGAATACAAGAGATGGTCACTAAACACACACCAACTCCAAGATGAGAAATATACAGAGATGATTAATAAAGAAATAAAATTATTCTTGGAGGAAAATAAAAAACAACCTACCTCAATACAAATACTTTGGGATACACTAAAAGCATACACATGGGGATTAACAATAGCATACACAGCCAAAAAACAAAAAGAAGAGAAGGCAGAATATAATCATTATATAAATAAAATAGCTAGTCTAGAAAAGAATCTTCAACAAGACCCAACAAACAATCAGACTTTAAAACTACTAAGGGAAGCCAAATATAAAATAAACTCCATCGATCAACAAGAACTTGCTAGAAATATAAAACAAACAAAACAAAAATATTTTGAAACAGCTAATAAGCCAGGTAGATGGCTCTCCCAAAAAATTAAAAAAAACAAAAAGTGATAAACTAATTTATCAACTAGAAGACAAGAATGGAACAATCCAATATACTGAACAACAGAAAAAAGAAATAATACAGGATTACTACAAACATTTATATAAGGAAGAATTAATAGAAACCACGAAAATTACTAAATATATACTAGAAAACAATGCACTACAAATAGAAGATCCTGATAAACAAATGTTAAACGAGAAAATAACCATACAAGAAATACAACTGGCCCTAAAAAAACAAAAAAATAACAAATCTCCAGGCCCGGATGGACTCCCAGGAGAATTTTATAAAGGGAATAAAGAAATATTTGAACCCATTTTATTAGAAACATACAATGAAATATTAGAACAGGCAAAAATTCCGGATTCATGGAGAGAGCCGTATATAACAGTAATACCGGAAGAGGGTTTAGACAAACAAAAAATACGGAATTATAGACCAATATCACTGCTAAACGTGGATTATAAGATCTTTATGGCGATCCTAGCAGAAAGAACAAAAAAAAATTAAATAAAATAATCAACACAGATCAAAGTGGCTTCCTACCATTTAGACAAATTTCAAATTGTACAAGGACAGTATTGGACATTCTGGAGTATTGTGAAGTCCACCCAGGAAGGCAAATAGCTCTTGCCTTCTTGGATGTGCAGAAAGCATTTGATAATGTCAACTGGCAATACTTATTAGAAGTAATTAAAGAATTAAAATTAGGCAATAAATTCGAAAATATCATCAGAAATATATATACTACCCAATTGGCTAGAGCAATAATAAATAGCGACATGACAAAACTAATTCCTATAGAAAAAGGAGTACTCCAGGCAATGTTCCCTCTAATTTTTTTCAGTGTGGGCGGAAAGGTATAGTGTCTGAGCGGCAGTCCCCTTGGGACTGGGCGGCAAATAAATAAATAAATAAAAAATAAATAAATAAATAAGAAAAAAAATCCCTTCTTTTTTATTAAAAGAAATTAATAATTTAAAAAAACCAAATTCCATTACTGTTAAAACTAAAACAACCAGCAAAACCAAAAACATAACTATTAATAAAAACAGGTGAGGGCTGGGGGGGGGGGGTTTCTCTGTTATTATTTAAGTGCTTTTACCATATGATTTAAATCAAGAGTCACTTCTCTATCTGTTTTTCTCTCTTTCCTGTCATTCTCTGCCTCAATCATTTTCTCATTTCTCTTTTTTCTCCCCTTTTTCTTTCTCTCTCTTCCTTCCACTCTTCTCACTCTCTCTTGCTTTCTTCCTCTCTCACACTCTCTTCCTTCCTCTCTCATCTCTCTTTCTTTCTCTCTCTCTCCCCCTCTTGCTCTCTCTCTCTCTTTTTCTCACTTTCTCTCTTGTTTTCTTTCTCTTTCTCTCTCTTGCTTTCTCTCTCACACTCTTTCTCTCATGTTTTCTTTCTCTCATTCGTTCTCTCTCTTGTTATCTCTCTCTTGCTATCTCTTTCTCTCCCCCTCTTTTTCTCTCTTTCTCACTTTCTCTCTATCTTGCTCTGTCGCTCTCACTTTCTCTCGTTCTCCGGAGGCTGGCAAAGGTGATTTTCAATGTCGGGCATGTGGGCTAGCACGCACTCTCCCCATCCTCTTGCCAGCCAGTGAAAGTTTTTCTTACTTTGAATGCTCCGGGTGGACTGGCAGTTGGATGGGGAGAGTGTGCGCCGGCCCGTACACCCGACATTGAAAATCACCTTCGCGGGCCCCCGCTGTGAAAACACCTGCCCTGCCTCTCCTGCAGCCCCCTCGCTGAGAGCCCAGGATGAAAGCACTCTCAGCGAAGGGACTGCGAGAGCGGCGGGGTGGGCATTCCCGCTATGGGAGGAGCCGCGCCCCAAGGCAAGAAGTGGAGGAGAAAGAGAGGTAGATTGGGCGGGGGCAGCAGCGAGTAGCCAGGGGCGTGAGGGGGCTAAAGGTGCAAGGGGGGCAGGGGCGGCCGCGGCTCTGTGCGCACCTTTGGAAAAGGGTGTGCGGGGGGCATTTTGGGGTGCGCTGACGCAGGCGTGCGCAGCATACAGGGAGCGGTGACGCCAGGGTTGCCCAATGTCACCTCTTCTATTTATACTAACACAAGAAGTATTACTAAATAAAATACAAAATAATAAAGAAATAAAAGGAATTAAAATAAAAGACAAAGAATATAAATTGCAGGCATATGCAGATGACATAGTCTTTTTTTTTTTGGAAGACCCTATAAGCTCAGGCCCTGAGTTAATTAAAGAAATAGAAAGTTTCAGTGAATTCTCAGGATTAAAAATCAACAAACAAAAGACAATGCTAATGACAAAAAATATGACCACAGGGCAAATTAAGAAACTGGAAGAAGCCACGAATCTTCAAACTACAAAAAAACCCAAATATTTAGGACTAATAATATCTAATAAAACTACATCCCTCAAGAAAGACAATTATGATAAACTATTACAAGAAACAAAAAAAAAATCTAGAAAAGTGGAAGGACCTACAATTGCCTCGGACACCAAGCTGGGTAAAATGGGTTACTTTATTAAATATTAACAGAAAGACCTGCAGGGGTCGCTAAATGGGGCGGAGTTTCCTGAACACAACATACTTGGGCAACTCAAATGGGCGTTACTCCATGCCTGGTCAGGTGAGGCGTGCCCTGCCTACTCCCGACCCGAAAGCCACGCCCAGCATGTGGGAGGGCTCGCCTTGCATGACCCGTAACCGGAAATGACGTAGGTGAGCCCCAAGGGCACCCCCTTCACACCTCTCTGTCCATGGAGGAAGCTTGAGCTGTGCAATGGGGGTGCCAATCATCTTACAAAAGATGCCCAAAGGAGAACACACAGTTTCTACTGATACCCTTTCCGCCCCGTTTCTGCCACAGCAGGGGGTCAGATCTCTATCTTGGCCCCCTGCTCCCCACCTAAGCCTGCTCCAGCTCACACAGGCACCACTGCAGGTCTGTGTAAAAATTGCCACTCCTGACATCTTCCTAAATTGACCCAGTGAAAGCTAAGGGGGGGGGGGGTTAAAAACACATGCCCGGTTGTCAGATCACTTTGCCTCCCCCTGCCATGTTAACCCATATCCTGGTCTCGTCAACAGCTGTTGGTGTGACGGCGACTCTGCATCCCCTCCATGTGGGGGTATCCAAACCACACACCACGGCCGTAGGCCCCGTACGACCGGTGGTTCACCATGACATGGCATCACTGTCCCAAGTCCTCCAACAAATTGTATGTCGAGCCATATGCTCTGCAAGCCCCGGGGGTCTGCCATGTCTTGACACCATTGAGCCAAGTCCTTCACCACCACCAGGTCGTTGCCACCAGTGTGCAACACCAACAATCTGCTCCCGACTTTTCACAACGGAAGAGGCCTGTCTCAAATGAAGACCTCCGAGCTCAAGCCTTTCCGTTGAAGCCCCAGCGACTCAGCAACCTCCACCTTCCTGAAGATAATGCTGCAGCTCAACATTCAGCCACCAAGCCACGCTGTGGCCGCCGTTCACTACTGTAGGCAACGGAAGGGCAGCTCTTTCGCACTTTGCATGTAACAAAGTGGAGCAGGGCCAGGACCTAGAGAAACGATAAGACAAAGACAGTGTTAGCCAACCGATCCCAAAATCGCTTGCACTCAGGTGCTCTGAATCTACTTCATGAAAGCCACAGACTTCCATCTGCCACCGGATTCATTACTTTGCTGAGAACTTGTTGAAACCTGCATTCAGTATTGTTGAGGGAATACCACCCGATATCCTGCCAATCCTCCTGTAACGGCCCCTAACTGTTATTTATTCAATGGAGGCCTGTCTTATGGTAAAAAAAGGGGGGGGACCATTCCCTGGCTTCCTCGCTTTACTTGCACTGAGTCCATCAAACCCAGGCATATATCCTTGTTTGATACACCCGGCCAGTGATCAATCCACCATCTGCGTTACTGGTCAGCCACTGTGCGTAACCAACCTGGCTGCCGCAGCCCCCATTTAACATCGGTTTGCTGGCCCAGGGAACCTTGCATGATCCACTACTATGCGATCATGACAGCACCTTGCAGACCCACCATGTCCCAAAGGCCATTTTTTATGGCTGTCGTGTGAAACAGCCTCGCCTCGTTGGGTGAGGATCTGCCCGCTGCCCCTGAAACTGGGTAATGTATAGCGGCTTACTAATGTCTCCCCAATCTGAGTCCTTTCCTTGGACCATCTCTTGATCCTTCCCCCTATCCTCAAATAGTTTGACACCAAGGTCTTTTGTTAGGAGAGCTAAGCCCACCTGTTGCCCCTATATGATGGCATGTAACCATGTGGTCCAACCTGCACTCCTTTGCTTGAGCGATGATGCCCTCCACCAATTCTGGGTACCCTGCGCCCCAGCCTATGCCATGTGGCTGCCAACCGCCTGCCCATGCACACATACTCCCTGTTAACTGACTGGGCCTCCTATTGCTGGCTCGCTTCACTCCAACGATGGGCCAGCTGTACACCATAGTCGCAGTCCCATGTTCCTGTATTCCTCTCAGGAAATCATAATACTCTTCCTCCAGCATTAAAATGCCAGGGAGATTAGCCAATATGCTCCGTGGCCTTGCCTGCTCACCCAGGGAGTAGAATAATTGCAAGAAATTTATGAAGATAAGCAAAGGCCCATGCCAATGCTTTCTTTACCGCTAGCGCATGGATTAGCTTTACCAACATGACTTAATCAATATAACCATAATATTAATGGTACCATCCTGACACCACGACTTCAATATTGTTTATGATAATAACATTTTCTGAATTATTCATTAAAAACAATTAATATAATGCTTAATAACTCATATTAAGCTTAAAATCAACTCAAGCGTGAATTTGATTCAGATGACCTCAATGCTTAGCGTTCTTGCAAGCCCACCATTCCGTTAAGTGACTATACCATTTCTTATGAACAAACTAAAGGGGCTGAGATAAGCTGACTAACTAATAATGAAAATAATGTTGTTCGGGTAATGTGCACGAATGCTCAAAGCTTGAGCAACAAGCTCTGTGAGTTAATGGCCATAATATCTAGAGATAATTTGGATCTGGTTGCCATAACTGAGACATGGTTTAAGGATTCTAATGAATGGGAAATATCCATACCAGGATATACACTGTATAGGAAGGATAGAATAGAGAGAAGGGGAGGTGGAGTAGACCTTTATGTTAAAGAAAGTCTAAAAACAACACTAATTCAAAATACATGTCAAGATCTGGAGACTCTCTGGATTTGCATGCAAAATAAAGAAGGTTCTGTCATTAGAATTGGGGTGATCTATAGGCCTCCAGGGCAATCTGAGGAATATGACAACAAGATGGTGGATGAAATTACCCAAATGGCACTAAAGGGAGATATTGTGGTTATCGGTGATTTCAACATGCCTGATGTTGACTGGAATATCCCCAGTGCCCTTACATGCAAAAGTAAGAATATAGTAGACGCCTTTACAGGAACAGCTCTGGCACAGCTGGTTAAGACACCAACTAGAGGGGAGAATATTCTAGATTTAGTTTTTACGAATGGGAATTGGGTTTCAGAGGTCAAGGTGGGAGAAAATTTAGGTTGCAGTGACCATCTATGTTTGTGGTTTGATGTAAAAACTCATTGTGAGCAATCCTATAATGTAACCAAAGTATTGGATTTCAGAAAAACAAATTTTAATGCAATGGGGGAATATTTAGATAATGAATTAAAGGGGAGGGATAAAATGGCAGGAGTGAGCACCCAGTGGACTGTATTAAAAAAGGCCATCTTAAAAGCCACTGGACTGTATGTAAGACAAATAACTAAAGGTAAAAGAAAGAAGAAACCGCTATGGTTTAGCAATGATGTAAGGGCTATAGTCAATGAAAAAAAGGCTGCCTATAGGAGGTATAAAGAGTCTGGAAGTATAGCTGATAGAGAGGTGTATAAAATGAGACAGAAGGAGGTGAAACAGATAATATATGCTGCTAAAGCCTCAAAAGAGGAAGAAATTGACAAATCTGTAAAGAAGGGGGATAAAACCTTCTTCAGATATATTAGTGATAAGAAGAAGAAAAACTGCGGCATCACGAAGCTTAGTACCGGGAATAATACATGCATTAATGGGAATAAGGAGATCGCTGACCATTTCAATAGCTACTTCTGTTCAGTTTTCTCAAAAGACACCTTACAAAATAATACTATAGAGGGATATAGCATTGCTTCCAGCTGTACGGATTCAGCTCCAGAGATCTTAGAAGCCGATGTCTTAGAAGAACTTGAACGATTAAAGATAAATAAGGCAATGGGTCCAGATGGCATCCACCCCAGAGTTCTTCAAGAACTCAGATCTGTCATTGCTACCCCCCTGACTGATTTGTTTAACCAATCCTTGTTAACAGGAGAAATTCCTGAGGATTGGAGAATGGCCAGTGTTGAGCCTATCCACAAGAAGGGCAGTAGAGAAGAAGCTGGTAACTACAGGCCAGTTAGCTTGACATCAGTGGTAGTTAAAATGATGGAGACTCTACTCAAAAAGAGGATAAATCAGCACCTAAAAAACAATAACTTATTGGACCCAAATCAGCATGGCTTTACTGAAGGCAAATCATGTCAGACTAATCTCATTGATTTCTTTGACTATGTTACAAAGGTGTTGGATGAAGGTGGTGCCGTGGATATTGCCTACCTGGACTTCAGCAAAGCCTTTGATACGGTTCCACATAAAGAGCTGATAGATAAATTAGTGAAGATTGGACTTAATCCCTGGATAGTTCAATGGATTTTCAGCTGGCTGAAGCATAGACATCAGAGAGTTGTTGTTAACGGCGAGTATTCTGAGCAGAGTCAGGTTACAAGCGGTGTGCCACAAGGGTCTGTTCTGGGTCCTATTCTTTTTAATATGTTTGTGAGTGACATAGGGGAAGGTTTGGTAGGGAAGGTTTGCCTATTTGCCGATGACTCTAAAGTGTGCAATAGGGTTGATATTCCTGGAGGCGTCTGTAATATGGTAAATGATTTAGCTTTACTAGATAAATGGTCAAAGCAATGGAAACTGCAGTTTAATGTTTCCAAATGTAAAATAATGCACTTGGGGAAAAGGAATCCTCAATCTGAGTATTGTATTGGCAGTTCTGTGTTAGCAAATACTTCAGAAGAAAAGGATTTAGGGGTAGTGATTTCTGACAGTCTCAAAATGGGTGAACAGTGCAGTCAGGCGGTAGGGAAAGCAAGTAGGATGCTTGGCTGCATAGCTAGAGGTATAACAAGCAGGAAGAGGGAGATTATGATCCCGCTATATAGAATGCTGGTGAGACCACATTTGGAATACTGTGTTGAGTTCTGGAGACCTCACCTACAAAAAGATATTGACAAAATTGAACGGGTCCAAAGACGGGCTACAAGAATGGTGGAAGGTCTTAAGCATAAAACGTATCAAGAAAGACTTAATGAACTCAATCTGTATAGTCTGGAGGACAGAAGGAAAAGGGGGGACATGATCGAAACATTTAAATATATTAAACGGTTAAATAAGGTCCAGGAGGGAAGTGTTTTTAATAGGAAAGTGAACACAAGAACAAGGGGACACAATCTGAAGTCAGTTGGGGGAAAGATCAAAAGCAAAATGAGAAAATATTATTTTACTGAAAGAGTAGTAGATCCTTGGAACAAACTTCCAGCAGACGTGGTAGATAAATCCACAGTAACTGAATTTAAACATGCCTGGGATAAACACATATCCATCCTAAGATAAAATACAGAAAATAGTATAAGGGCAGACTAGATGGACCAGGAGGTCTTTTTCTGCCGTCAGACTTCTATGTTTCTATGTTTCTATTTATTTATTTATTTATTTATTTATTCAATCCTTATGCCGCCCTTCTCCTTAGACTCATGGCGGCCCACAACATGTCAGCAATAGCACTTTCCAAACAGAGCCAGGTCATTTCCCCCACAATCCGGTTCCTCATTGTCTTACTCATGAGAGGATTAGCCAGAACTTGGGAGATTTCCAACCTTCAGCATGGTAATGACATGGGGACCTGCAGGCTGTAGTTATGGTATTAATAGTATCTTTCAGTTTTGCTTGTACGTAAAAGGCCTGCTACCAACTGCACCCGTACTGTTATAGCCTTCAGTACAATAACTTTACATTTGGAAATGTGGCAAAATTCAGAATATTAGTAGCACCATTCAGGGAGACATAATGACTTCCCTGCGCAACTGTTCCAGGATCCGGCACATCATGAAAATAATAATAATAATAATAATAATAATAATAATAATAATAATAATAAATAATAATAATAATGGTAATAATAGTAGTAGTAGTAATAATAATAATAATAATAATAATAATAATAATAATAATATACCCAGGAGCAAGCACATAAAACCCTGTTACCAAGTAATCCCTTAGTGCAGTACATCACTAGTTAAGTATGGCCATAAAATTAACAAAGATAATTTCTCAGGAAAAAAAGGGGGGGCATAGAATGCCTTATTCCTATGAATTGGCTATATTGCTGTTTACAAACAATTTTATTTAAGGTGAGATTTATAAATTAACAAGCCTATTTGGATACTATGGGCTAGCCCTTCCTAAGGGAAGAAATGCTTCCCTGGTGTAATGTCCCTCTTACCAATGTCTGGTTCTCCTTATGGTTCTTATCCCAACTGGAACCGCCATAGCATACAACAGGTTCAAAGTGTCATGAATTACTTGCCCCATTGCCTAAATGGCCATTGCCAATTTTAATATCTCCCCATTTAATAAGGCCAACAGGTACCTCGTATGGACCATGTGCCCTGGCCGAATTGGCCAATGATAGAAACATAGAAACATAGAAGACTGGCGGCAGAAAAAAGACCCCATGGTCCATCCAGTCTGCTCCCACACTACTTCCTGTACTTTATCTTACAATGGATATATGTTTATCCCAGGCGTGTTTAAATTCAGCCATTTTGGATCCACCACCCACGTCTGCTGGAAGTTCGTTCCAAGGATCTACTACTCTTTCAGTAAAATAATAAATTAATAAATGATAATGATAACGATAAGATAACAAGGCACCAAAGCAGACAGCGCTCACAGATAGCCCTCCAATCTGCTAGAGATGTAAGCTTTTACAGTGAGCGATTGTGCATAGCCTGCTTACTGCCAGGGTGTGTGTGTGTGTGTGTTACAGGCTTTGTCCCAAACTGGGGAAGGGTGGCAACTGCCATGTGGGTAATCCCCTTCCTCGCAATGAGGGCATAGTAATGCTGTTGTCCAGCTCAATTACTGGTATCTAGTTCGTAAAACAAGTAAAATTAAAATAAAATAAAATATATCCTTTATAATAATAGTAATAATAATCATAATAATAATTCATTAAATTTGTATGCCGCCCCCTCTCTGACGACAATATATATCATTATAGTGTTGATTAGGGAATAGATAAATAAACAAACAAGGCATATCCCATTCACCCAGCAGGGAATTCCAAAGCCAATCACTGCCCTGTAAAATTAACTTATGGGCAAAACGGGTAGTTAAAGTGTCTAATTAACTATACACATGCCTGGACATGATACCCATACACGTGCACCAATGCACCTACATATATGCTTATACATAATGATACATCCATCGGAGGTATATAATACAGTACTTATAATGACTTGTTATAGCAGTGCATCAATATATGCATACATATATATACACACCTATAAATACCATAATATATATACACCCGCCTGCCTACCTACCTACCTACCTACATATACATATATACCCCCATATAGAATGAATTAATAGTAGATTAAATAAAACTGAACCCAGTGGTTCAATTAATCCAACCACTTGATCAGATGAAGCTTCCTAAAAGTTGAGGTAAATAGCTCATCCATCAACCAATGTATTAATCCATACATCCAGTGTAAGTCCCTTTTGATTCTAATGGATTAATAATAATTATTACTTTATTTATTTTTATAATTCATTGTTCAATAAATCAGTCAAGATTGAAATGCATAATATATAATAACTGGGGTCTCCATATTATCACTATGTCCGTTTTGCGGCGAGCTCGGGGGCAAGAGAAGCCGGGGGGGCAAGCAAGCCCTGATAAAGGGCACACGCCCCGCCCCTCGGCTTTCCCAGAATGCCTGAGCGGCCGCTGATTGCTCTGGGGCGTTCCCACGCTATCGCGGGGAATGCCCCCCAGCTGATGGGGGAGCCGAGTTGGTTCCCGCCATTGGCAATTTTCGACCAGGCGTTATTTTGCCCGGCCTCTCATTTATCAATGCTAGGTAGAATTGCGGTAATAAAAATGAATATCCTTCCATCTTATCTGCCATCTTCTCAAAATTTTTATTGGTTTCTTCTTGATTTTTTACCATTGTTTCCTGGGTTACAGTGGAAGCTTCTTGGCTTCCCGCCATGAATTCTTGGATGAGGTCTAGAGAGGCCTGGATTGATTGTAAGGTCGGTAGTTGGCTTTGTTTTTCTATAGAGGCCATCTCCGTGGTCTGCTTCGGATTAGAGATGTTTGGACTTCCTGCAATAGTTGTTTTCTTAGATGTTTTAATAAAGGTTGTTGACATACCTGAAAGGCTTTTACTTGTAATATTAATAATGCAAGGTTCGTTTTCTTTTTTTTAATGGATTTTCTGGTGAAATTCCTCTTTTTAAAGTAATGTGTTTCTCTTATAATTTATCTGAAGATATTTACGTATAGATTAAATTGACTCGTCTCAATTATATAGATTTACAAGTTTAAATCACTCCTTCATTTGCCCTCAGACCATTTCCCTAAATTTTACTTTTTATTTCATCATGATATATTTCTGTCTAAAAAATTTAAATAATTTACTGTAGTTTAATAGCTACTAAAATCCCAAATTACTGGTAAGGTTTGCTAAGTATATACTTTATATATAATTTATATTATCACTATTGATTTACTTTAATTCAATTCATTCAATAAATCACCATCTAATCTCAGATAAACCATTATTCAAAGTCAATCTTATCTTTCAAATCCTCTAGTAATACAAAATATACTATAGATAAGTCAGTTAAATAAAACAATTAATTAAATCTGATGGGTAGTACAGAGCTTATGTAAGTTGTATGGCTTATATATAAATTGGTAACAATAAATATGGTTTTGTGATCTTAAAAATCTTAGAAATGTATACTTATGCTTATATACTTATGCTTATGCTTATATACTTTCTAATAACTATTAATAAATAATAAATTGTTCTTTAATAAATATTAGTAAATACTGTCATAAATATTACAATTCATAAAATGGATTATCAATTCATCAATTATTAAATATCAAATATACTAATTTTCACTTTATCCAATACTAAATACTAATTATCAAATCTATTAAATCTATTAAATCTATTAATAATTAATAATGTTCACAATTAAATAACAGTTAATAATAAGGGTTTAAGATTAAGAAGATTTATAATATTTGGGATATTTAAGCTGTTTAAGATATCTTAATTAATAAGTAAACAAGTTTTGTTGACAAGTAAGAAGTAAGAGAAAAAACTAAAAACTAAAAACTAAAAAACAGTCTAGGAGTAGTAGATAAGTAATGAGATTTCAACTTTCCCGGCTGAGTTGAGGTGTTTGTCCTTCTTCTTTCGTGATTTCCTCGTCACCCCTCATTGCCTCTCGACGTCTGTTGTAAATGGTCTCCTTGTCTCCTCGGCTCTCGTTCCCTCTACGTTGTCTTTTCGCCGCTTCTGCCATTCTCCGCCGCACTCCGCCACTACGCAGCTGATTCAAAACCCCCCGATTGCTCTCCCGGCCTCAAAAGAGGCAAAATAAATTGGCAAATCTTCCTCTACTTTTGCTCTCTCCGCTCTCTCTTTCTATTCTTTCTATTCCTTTCTTTTTCTTTCACTCCTCAGACAATGCCCATTACGCCGCTACTCCGCCACTCCGCCACTCCGCTTTCCTTCTTTCTCCTCACCCTCTGCGTCTTCTTTCTCCTCAGTGTTTGTTTGTTTCCGCCACTCCTCTCTCAGGGTAAACGCTGTTCTTCCACTCTGCTGCTCCACCCGCCAGCAAACACACTGAGACCAAACCGAGACGCCTTTCCTCACCTCCTTCCTCTCCTCTTTTCTACCTCTCACCGTGTAGCGTCCACCATTCACTTCCTCTTGCTCATTTCAACTTCCTTTTACTTTCTTCTACTCGTGCTCCGAACACAATGATCGCCGCTTTACCGCACTCCAGGAGACTCACAACACTCGAAAAAAGGCAGCCTCAACACCGTCTGATTTGAAATAGTGATGGGTTGCTATTGCGCTCTGCCGATTCCGCTGATTACACCGACTGTAGCTTCGACTCCCTGATGACAGTTTAGCGTGGTGGGCCTTCAGTCCTTCGGGTTGAGGGTAAACCACAACTTTTTTTGATCCCCGTTCACGGGGATCCGCCTCTCCGCCGAGGGGGATTTGCAAACCCCCCCTTGCTTGAGACTTCCCCTTTCTTCAGCACCCTCGACCGTGAGGAACTGTCTCCATTATCACGGCTAACGAATGAAAACTTCGAGTACAAATCTGGAGCCCCAAATTTACACGTCGCACCAGCCTTGCCCCGCCCCGCCCCGAAAGTCCCAAGGCAAGAAGTGGAGGAGAAAGAGAGGCGGATTGGGCGGGGGTGGGTGGGGGGCAGCAGCGAGTAGCCAGGGGCGCGAGGGGGCTAAAGGTGCAAGGGGGGCAAGGGCAGCCGCGGCTCTGTGCGCGCCTTTGGAAAAGGGTGTGCGGGGGGCATTTTGGGGTGCGCTGACGCAGGCGTGCGCAGCATACAGGGAACGGTGACGCCAGGGTTGCCCAATGTCACCTCTTCTATTTATACTAACACAAGAAGTATTACTAAATAAAATACAAAATAATAAAATAAAAGGAATTAAAATAAAAGACGAAGAATATAAATTGCAAGCATATGCAGATGACATAGTCTTTTTTTTTTTTTGGAAGACCCTATAAGCTCAGGCCCTGAGTTAATTAAAGAAATAGAAAGTTTCGGCAAATTCTCAGGATTAAAAATCAACAAACAAAAGACAATGCTAATGACAAAAAATATGACCACAGGGCAAATTAAGAAACTGGAAGAAGCCACGAATCTTCAAACTACAAAAACCCCCAAATATTTAGGACTAATAATATCTAATAAAACTACATCCCTCAAGAAAGACAATTATGATAAACTATTACAAGAAACAAAAAAAAAATCTAGAAAAGTGGAAGGACCTACAATTATCAATGCTAGGTAGAATTGCGGTAATAAAAATGAATATCCTTCCAAAATTTCTCTATCTCTTCCAAACAGCTCCTATTAATATAGAACAAAAATTCTTTAGAGAGATAAATAAAAAAATTTCAAAATTTATTTGGCAAAACAAAAAACCCAGAATTAAATTCGCATACCTTCAAGACAGTAAAAGCAGAGAAGGCCTGGGGCTCCCAGACTTAAAATTATATTACAATGCTGTGAGCTTAACATGGATAAAGGAATGGATAAATCTCACAAATAAAATAATATTGGTACTGGAAGGCCACGATCTACAAATAGGTTGGCATGCCCATCTTTGGAAAGATGAAAGAAAAACACAAACTATTTTTAATAAACATTTGATCAGAAAATCCCTGTTAAAAACATGGTACGAAATCAAAAAGAAACATTATAATAAAATTCCCAGATGGCTATCCACCATGGAAGCCATTATATACCCAAATCTGATAGAACCAACCAAGACCATAAACTATACAGACATTTTACATCCAAACGGAGATTTAAAAACTAGACAAGAATTGGAATCGCAAAACTATAAGGTAGATTGGTGGACCTATACACAAATAAAATCTAGATACAAGAAAGACAGACAAACACGAGGCATTGAAACCTCTACCAAAACTCTAGACAAGATTTTAATAGGACATGAGAATAAACAGATAGCCAAAATTTATCAGCTACTACTCGAATAGGACAGAATAAAAGATACAGTTAAAAACTCCATGATAGCTTGGGCAAAAAACATACAACGTGAAATACATCTAGCAAATTGGGAAAAAACCTGGAATACAATATTGAAAATTACACTATCAGTAGCATACAAAGAAAACTTCTACAAGCTTCTTTATAGATGGTATATCCCACCGTCAAGGCTAGTGAAGATCTATCCAACATTACAAGATACATGCTGGAAATGCAAAAAGCAAAAAGGCACCTTTTTTCACATGTGGTGGTCCTGCCCTAAATTACAAAAAACATGGAAAACAATTCACAGATGGCTTATAGAAATCACCAAAGAAGAAATAGAATACACCCCAGAAGGTGTGCTTCTAGGAATTTGGAAGAGACATTATTCTAAACAAACACTTCTTCTTATAACACACATAAATACAGCAACCAGAATAGCGATAGCGCAAACGTGGAAAAACGAACAGACCCTAACAGAAAATGTAATAATAGATACAATATACAGATGTGTAGAAATGGATGAAATCACAAACTCAATCAAGGGAAATAAAATTAATGAATCAAAACGAACATGGAACAAATGGCATGAATGGATTCAAAAGAAAACATAAAAACAATACAATACAAAGTATCAGTACAAATAGAAAAAATAACAGATACCTCGCAAATGTTTTTTTCTCTTATTTAAAAAATGTATTATATCAATGAAATAAATAAATAAATGTATATTATTAAATGTAAGATATAAAAGAATGAAAGATATACACAAAAGGTAATGGAGATGGATTAAGATCTGTAAAACCAATCAAAACCTGTGATAAATATTTTTGAAAACAATAAAGAATTTTTTTTAAAAAAGTGTTGGTGATTACCTATAAAGCCCTACATGGCTTAGGACCAGATTACCTGGTTGTACTACCTCTCCTCAAGAAACCGTTCCTGGATCCAGCCAAATTGAAGAACTATAGACCAGTCTCCAACCTGGCCTTTCTGGGTAAGGTTGTCGAGAAGGTGGTGGCACTCAAACTCCAGCGGTCCTTGGATGAAGCTGTTTATCTGGACTCCTTTCAGTCTGGTTTCAGGACCAGTCATGGCTTGGAAACTACTTTGGTCATGCTGATGGATGATCTCTGGAGGGCCCAGGATAGGAGATATCCCTCTGTCTTGGTGCTCCTTGATCTCTCAGCAGCCTTCGATACCATCGACCATGGTATCCTTCTGCGATGGCTGGAGGGATTTGGAGTGAGAGGCAATGTTTTACGGTGGTTCTCCTCCTATCTCTCCGGCCATTCACAGTCGGTGTTAGTGGGGGGCAGAGGCCCACCCCTTTGTGGAGTGCTGCAGGGGCTTGTCCTCTCCCCCTGCTATTTAACATTTATATGTAGCCGCTGGATGAGATCATCCAATGGCATGGAGTGAGGTATCATCAGTACGCTGATGATACACAGTTATACATCTCAACCCCATGCCAATTCAGTGAAGTGGTTGATGTGATGTGCCAGTGCCTGGAAGCTGTAAGGGTCTGGATGGGGAGCAACAGGCTCAAGCTCAACCCAGACAAGACCGAATGGCTGTAGGCATTTCCTCCGAAGGAGATTTTGATTTGATTTGATTTGTATGCCACCCCTCTCTGGAGACTTGGAGCGGCTTACAACAACAATACATAGTACAAATCTAATGGTTAAAAAAACAATTAAAAACCCTTATTATAAAAAACAGTCATGCATCCCAAACAAACCATACATAAAATGAAAATGATCTATCCATCCATTGTTCTGGGTGGAGAATCACTGACCTCCTCAGATAGGGTCCGCAACTTGGGTGTCCTCCTGGATCCACAGCTGAGCCTTGATCATCATCTCTCAGCTGTGACCAGGGGGACCTTTGCCCAGGTCTACTGGTTTACCAGTTGCGGCCCTATTTGAACAGGAAGCTCTACGCACAGTCATTCAGGCGCTCATCACTTCCTGTCTTGATCATTGCAACGCACTCTACATGGGGCTACCCTTGAAGAATGTTCAGAGACTCCAAATGGTCCAGAATGCAGCTGCACGAGCTGTCATGGGGGTACCCTGGTACTCCCATATAATATCTACACTCTGTGAGCTGCACTGGCTTCCTACTAGGGCATAATTCAAGGTGTTGGTTATTACCTATAAAGCCCTACATGGCTCAGGACCAGAATGTTTACAGTACCGTCTCTTGCCGCATACCTCCCAGACACCAATAAAAGCACACAGAGTCAGTTAAAACTCCTCTGGGTCCTGTAAACTTAGCAATGCAGGTTGGCGGGGCCATGAGGAAGAGTCTTCTCTATTGCTGCCTCAGTTCTATGGAATCAACCCCCCCCCCAATATCCATACTGATCCCACCCTACTAGCCTTCTACAAGGCCACTAAGACCTGGCTTTGCCAGCAGGCCTGGGTGGGGGCATGAATTAACAACTATCATGGCCAAATTGTAGGAATGTTTAGTGTGCATGTTGTTGTGATTGGTTAATTTATGGGTTTTTAATTAGGGTTTTAAAAATTTTTAGATTTTTAAAATTGACTTCTTTTTTTATTGTTTTGTATTTATATTGTTGTTGTAAGCTGTCCTGAGTCCTTCGGGATTGAGTGGCATAGAAGTCAAATTAAACAAACAAACAAACAAATACATATGGGACCATCTCCTGCCTCTTGTATCCCAGCGACCAGTCAGATCCCATAGAGTTGGTCTTCTCCAGGTCCTGTTAGCCAAACAAAGTTGGCTGGCAGGGCCAAGGGGAAGGACCTTCTCTGTGGTAGCTCCAGTCCTCTGGAACCAACTCTCCCCAGAGATTTTCACTGCCCCACCCCCCTGGTCTTTCATAAGGCTTTAAAAGCATGTCTTTGCCAGCAGACTTAGGGCCATTGAGTGCTAACATTCCACTCCGGCTGATAGTATGTTAGTGGTATTGAATGAATTTTAGATGAATGGGGTTTTTTTATGTTTGTTGTTTTAAGATTTTGTATTTGTTTTATCTTGTATGCTGCCTGAATCCACTGGAGAAGGGCGTCTTATAAATTTGAATAAGCAAACAAACAAACAAATATGGAGAGAGAGGCTAGGTCAGGTGATGTCACAGGATTGATAAACGCTTCCATTGGGAATGGATACTGATGGTCGAGATACTGATGGTCGAGCTTGTGGAGCAGTCAATCTGAGGGAAGATAGCCAAACTTGATCCCCACAGCCAAGAGTGGGGCTGCTCGGCGAGAACGGTATGCTACCCTTTTATAATCTTCCCAGGCCTTGTTCAGGTAGTTTCACCAAAACGACCTGGAGCTCAGACAATAACTTCTCCACCACTGGAACTGAAGAATCAAAGAGCATCAACGGAAAGAATCGGGGGTTATAGCCAAAATTGGCAAAGAAAGGAGTGATCTGGGTAGAGATATGTTAGGAGTTATTAAAAATGAATTCAGCCACTGTGAAATACTCTGCCAATTTTTTCTGCTGTTGGTTGACAAAACAACGTAGGTACTGCTCAAGAATGCCGATCATTTTCTCTATGCTTCCATCAGTCTCTGGATGATGTGCTAACGATAAACAGACCTGAACCTTGAGAGCCATCATCAGCCCTTTCCAGAACTGAGTGGTGAACTGGGCTCTTCGGTTTGACACAATCCTATCGGCAGACCGTATAACTGAAAAACATGCTGAATAAACATATGGATGGTGGCGCGAGCAATTGGTAATCCTCAACGGGATGAAATGTGCCATCTTCATCAGAATATCTATCACCATGAACATGGTTGTGAAACTGGCAGAATGGGGCATGTTTGTCAGGAAATCTATGTAAACTGCCCCCAGGGTCTCTCTGGCATTGGCAAAGGCTGTAACAAACCAGGAGGTGCATCCATAGCTGGCTTGGTCTGACAACAACAGATGCAAGATGTCATATAGGAGTGGATGTCATGCTAGTGGAGTCTAGGTCACCAAACAATGCAGGAAACCAGATGGAGTATTTTGAAGAGACCAAAATGTCCCGTTGCAGGGTTATTATTGCACCAGTTTAGAATCAGGCTGTGGAGCAGTCCTGCTGGGACATATAACTTGTCTCAAAAATGGAGAAGGTCATCCAAAAAAGTCCAAGGAGACTCAGGCCCTATATCCTGCTTCCATTGCTCCATGAACTCATTCTGCTGCCATGCCTCCTGAATCTGTCCTCGTAGATGCATGGGGTTATGGATGGCCATGATTGACTTGACAGGCAGAATAGTCCAAGGCAGTAGTGGGTCCTTGATGTAGGCATATTCCGGTTTGCAGGAAAGGGCATCCACCTGTTGGTTATGCCCACTCAGGATGTAGGTGTCCTTAAAGTGGAACCTGGCAAAGAAGGAGGACCACTGGATCTGACGCTGATTAAGTTTCCTTGTGCGGACTTCTGGGGGTGGGGCCATGGTGGAGCAGAGTTAAGGGAGACGCTGCTCCACTTGATTCTGAAATTTTATGGTTGGGGACTCCTTCAGAGACATCGCAAATCCCGGAGAGGTGAGCGATAAAAGTGGGAATACCACAGGAGGGTGTGGATGTGCCCAAATCCTGCCCTTCCAGGGTAGATCCCACATAACCAGACAGGAAAGAAGCCGATGTGTAAACATTACAGCCCGAAAACATGGCGACCCCTTAAGACACCGGAAAGAAGACAACACGAGAGAGACGGTACAAGACCAATGGATAGGAGAGTGACAGCCAGAAGAATAAGAAAAAATTAAACTTGACCTTTCTTTTAAGAAGGCTCCTGAAAAGATACAGCTGAGAAAGGCTCTGGACAAGAGAGAGATGACAGCGCACTAAAAAGAGAAATCGGAGCGTCAAAACTGGAGACCGGAAATAGCGAGTTGCAAGTCCATCAATTAGAAAGAAGACATTAAACCACAGTTTCTCCCATATACGCAGTTCCTCCTTGGTTAATCTTCACAAATTAATTACAGACTAATTTGGATCGCAGGTAAATAATATAACAACTGCTGTTTTTCCGGTTTTTTTTTCCTTTTTCCTTCTCTCTTTGACTCTCTACGTACGGTTCCCCACTGAGAAATTTGCGTATAATATTAAGAACTTTGCGTTGATATCGAGAACTTACCGTAGATGTAGAGTACCAGACACAGACTATCAGAATATAAAACTAGTGTTTTCCCATGGCGTTTCAAACATTTTTGCCCTTTTTTCCCCTTCTTTTTCTCTAAGATCGGAACTGTGGATATGTCAATGTAAAATTTGAAGGGGGAACGCTCTTCCGGAATGGCCAGAAACTTAAAAAAAAAATTCGTTCTACCCCTCACACCCTTTTATCGGCCCTTCTATACCTTTCTCTCTCTCTTTTTTGGCAAATAAGAAGGTTCCCTACCTTTCCTTTGTATCAACTTTTTGCTCATTTTTGGACCACCCCAACAAAAACTCTTCAACAACTATTTCCCCCCCCCCTTTTCTTCATTCCCCTTATCTTTACACCCTTTTTTCCTCTTCCTTTTTGTTACATTTTTACTCTATTTCTCTCCTCCCAACTACCAAACCTGCCCTATATTTTCACTCTCTCACTATTTGGAATCAAGTAGATTATTTAACCCATGATACTGTAATTTGCCTTACTTTCCTATTTGAACACCCTGAGTCATTAGTTGATTGTTAACTTGGTATAACTTATAGATAAATTAGATATTACTGTTCTACATATTTATATATTTGCATATTTATACAGCTACATATTTAATATACTATTCAACGTATTTAATATTTTAATAAGTTTAACTATCCCTAATATTTGTTTTAAGTAAGTAACTATTAAGCTTCAACCTATAATATACTGTAATACATTGTATTGTTTATTGGTTATTGTTTACTATCTGTTGTGATTCCGTCTGAGGCCCCTCAGGGAACGGTTGATCCTCTGCCAGCTTCCGGCTCAGAGGGGGAGGATGAGGAACAGGAGGTTCAGGCAGATGGGGAGGAGGAATCTCAGGCTGAGGGAGAGGGAGGACAGCCAGAGTCCCCCGAGAGGGAGCTCTCCCCAGCAAGCAGCCTGGATTCCTTAGATGAAAATGCACAAGCAATAATCGATCTCCGGCAGAGAAGAGCAACACAACGAAGGGGACAATTAGCCAGGTACTTTCAGCACTAAAGAGGCAACAGCTGGGTTTGGGTGTGGTGCTCTCTGGAAAGGCTGAAAAGGCAGACCCACCCTTCCTGGCTTGTGGAGTATTATCTTTGGGAGTCCTGGGACCTGGCTGTGATCTTTGGCGTCTTGGAATTCTGGTTTGTGACTTTGAATACTGAAACCTTGGGGGGAAAAGGTGTGGGTCTTATTCTCTACAGTGGTGGGTGTGCCAGCAAGAAGTCTGCTGTATTGTCTGGCCATCAGGACTCTGCTGTGAAGTCTCATAGCCTGCCTGTTGGGAAGAACAGGTTTTTCTCTGTGTTTATTTTTCAAACTATAAAGTGCTTTTGCTTTTACCAGCGTGTCTGGCTGCTTTTTCCAGTTGGTGTTGAAGTCTGGGGGCACCCAGACAGAACACTATCTATGTAAAACAAACAAATATAAGTGATTAATTGATTTGAACATCTTAAATGAAATTTAATTAAATATTCTATAAATAATATTAAAATTGATATAGTTATAGAAGTGTAGAAATAAGTGGATAAATAAGTGGATAAATAAGTGTATGATTAATGTATGACTAGTAATAGAATAGCAATTGAATAGTAATTGAATAGTAAGTGTAATAGCTACTGACAACTGACATTGTAATTAGATATTCTACTACTCTGTTTTTCCCTTTCTACATATATTCTTATTCTCTCTGAGACGAACAGATAGAGTGATTACAAGATTAATACTTAATACTGTATGAATTAAAGGTGGTAGACCTATTGTGTTAAAATAATTAACTTAACATAATAATTATAGTCAGTAACACAATCCTAAATATAAGGTTTCTTTTTCTTACCATTGAATGAAAGTGTGGAGTAACTTTTTCAGAGTAATAAATATGTCGCAAACATATACTAAGTCTCTTAAGAAACAAATACCAACAACACCGCTTACAATTGGAGCAAAATCATCGACAGAAATGACAGCAATAGAGAAACAAGGTCCATCTCTCCAATCCATTCAGAGCTCACTGGACTTAATACAAGACTTTATGAAACAAACACAAGAAACCATGATTCAAAACCAAGTTCAAACAAATAAAAATTTCGAATTCATGAATGGGAACATGGAAGAAATTAAAACGCAAAAAAGAAATATTCAAGAAGTAATTGATAACCACGATCAAAAGATTAAAGTAATGGAAGAGAACATTGTGAAGACAGAATGAAAAATAGAAGGAACAGAAGAGAGACTAAGAGCAGCTAACCGTGAGTTGGAGGGAGCAGTGGCATTATTAGAAATAGAAAAAGCCAATTTTTACTTACGAATTCAAAATGTACCGGAAACTAATGATGAAGATCTCTTCAAAAAAATGACTGAAATATTCACCTCACTCTTAGAAGTAGATGAAGAAGGGCTCAGAAACCATATCGACGAACTGTACAGGGTTCAAATAAATTACGCCAGATGCCTTAAATTACCGAGAGAGGTGCATATTAGATTTATAAAGAAAACCGTCCGAGATGAAATATATAAAAGCACAAGAGGTGAACCCCTAATATATGAAGGGAAGGAAATAATAATATTAAAACAAATCCCGAAAAGAATAAGGGAGAGAAGGAGAGATTTTCAATTTCTAATGAACAAATTGATAAGACAAGGGATCCCATTTCGATGGCTAATCCCAGAAGGCCTGTTAATTATATGGAAGGATAGGATGAAAAAGGCGATAGATTCATAGAAGAAAATTTATAGAGAACCACAAATAGCAGTTCGGAGAGTGAACCCGGAAGCCAAGAACAAAAACACAGAAATAAAAACTGTGAACCAAGATCCAAGAGAAGAAAGAGAGAGAGTAATTATACAAGCAATGGCCAGGAAACAGTAACATGGAAAAACAAGCAAAAATATTTTCGGTCAACGTCAATGGATTAAATCCAACAGTTAAAAGAAAACAAACATATAAAAAATACAAATGAAAATGCAGATCTAATTTGTCTACAGAAAACCCACATTCAAAAATCAGAAAAAAATTTACTAGAGAATCCTAAACTTGGAAAAACATTTGTAGCCCTAACAGAGAACAAAAAAAGAGGTATAGCAGTGTACGCCAAAGAGTGGCTTAACCTGAAACACTTATACTCAGATGAAGAAGGTAGAATCTTGATACTAGAAATCTCGATAGATGAAAAAAAGATTTTAATAATTGCAATTTACGCACCAAATACTAATCAAAAACAATTTTATAAAAAACTATACGAACAAATAAGTATGACCCAAAACCCAAATATATGCCTGTTGGGAGACTTTAACGCTATAGTAGATCCAGAAATAGACTATAAATCCAGGAGAAAAAATAATAAAACTAACAACAGAAATCACTTACCACCAGTTTTTTTTGATATCGTGGAAGAATATAGACTAAAAGATACCTGGAGAGAGAGAAATAAACTCAAGACACAATTTACATATTACTCATCTCCTCACCAATCGTGGTCCAGACTAGATATGTTCTGGACCACAAATGAGATTGAAAACATGATAGAAAAAATTAAGGTTGGAGTAAATATTTCAGCAGACCACCACCCAATAACAGTAACACTTAAATCAGTAGAAAAAGGAAACAAACGCTGGGCTATATACCCAAATATAATAAAGGAAAAGGAATATATAAAATATAGGACTAGAGAACTAACCTTCTTTTTGAAAGACAATTGGAATAAGGACACTAGTTTGCAAAACATTTGGGATACCACCAAGGCATATATTAGGGGTCTAACAATTGCTTACACAAGTAGAGAAAACAGAAATAAAAAACAAAAATTAAGGGAACTACAAGAGCAAATTAAAAAATTGGATACACAGCTACAAAATGATCCCCAGAACAATTACTTAAACCAAGAAAAAGATAACCTTAAACACAAAATCAATTTAATTATACAAGAGGATATAGCCGTGCAAATAAAAAGAGTAAAACAAAACAACTTTGAGCAAGCTAATAAAACAGGTATTGGCTGGCATACAAATTAAAAAAAGAGAAAGAAAATAAATATATTCAACAATTAGAAGACAATAGGGGAGTGATACAATTTACATTAACAGAAAAAAAGAAGATAGCTATGGAATTCTATCAAACACTATACCAGAAAGAAGAAACAAATGAAATAGATATTTGTAATTATTTAGATAAATGTAACTTAGACGAGATAACAGAACTAGATAGAGAACTGCTAGGAAAAAATATAACTAAGGGAGAATTAGAAATTGCTATACATAAACAAAAAAACAATAAAACCCCAGGTCCAGATGGAATTCCGGCAGAATGCTACAAAGAATTAGGAGATACTTTAAATGATTTGATGTTAGAATTATTCAATGAAGTATTAACTCTGGGTAAAATGCCAAACTCGTGGATAGATTCTCTGATAACTTTAATTCCCAAAGAAAAAAAAGAAAAAGAAAAAATAGTTAATTACAGACCTATAGCATTATTAAATACAGATTATAAAATCTTCTCAGCTATAATAGCCAATAGACTTAAACCAATTTTTAATAATTGGATACATCCTGACCAGAATGGGTTTTTACCTAATAGACACATCCAAAATAATACTAGAATAATGCTTGACACATTAGAATTTTACGAATCACACCCGGAAAAAGCAGTGGCAATAATATTTATGGATGCACAAAAAGCATTTGACAATTTAAATTGGGAATTTTTATTCGAAGTGCTGACCAAAATGAATTTTGGACAAAATTTTATTAGAATAATTCAAACAATATATTCAAAACAATCAGCCAAAATTATAATTAATGGAGAGACAACAGATATGTTTCAAATACACAAAGGAGTTTGCCAGAGATGTCCCCTATCTCCTTTACTTTTCATTTTATGTACTGAAATTCTATTAAATTAAATATGCAATAATGAAGAAATAACAGGCCTCAAGTTCAAGGGTCAAGAGTTCAAATTACAAGCCTTTGCCGACGATATAGCCTTTATCATTGAAAACCCGATACAAACGGGTATAAAATTAATGGAAGAAATAAATAATTATGGACCCCTAGCAGGATTAAAAATCAATAAAGCTAAAACTAAAATTATAACTAAGAATATGACGACGGAAGATAAGCAAATCCTAGTTAGAGAACTAGAATTGGATATTACTGAAAGAACTAAATACCTAGGAATTAATCTCTCATCCAAATGAATAACATTAAAAAAAGACAATTACGATGTACTACTAAATAAAACAAAATTACAATTAGATGCCTGGACCAAACTTCCAATTTCATTGCTAGGAAGAATCGCAACAATAAAAGTGTCCATATTACCAAAATTTTTACATCTTTTTCAAACAATTCCAATCAAATTATAAGGAACATTTTTAAAAAACTTAGAGAAATTAATATCTAAATTCATATGGCAAGGCAAAAAAGCAAGAATTAGACTTAAATGGATGCAAGATAGCCCAAAACAAGGTGGACTCGGTCTACCCAATTTTAAATTATACTACCAAGCCGCAGTCCTAACTTGGGTCAGAGATTGGATACGGCTCCAAAATATAAGATTACTCGCCCTGGAAGGACATAACATTCAGTCCGGATGGCACAGTTTCATTTGGGATAATAAGGCCGCCACACACTCTTACTTCAAACATCACCTGATCAGAAAATCATTATTAGACATTTGGAATTTAATCAGGAAACAACACTACTCTAAAATACTGTTATGGTTCTCGAGTATAGAGGCAATAACATACCCAAATACCTTAAACCTGCCAAAACTGTTAAAATATTCACAACTATTGGATAAAGAAACAAATTTAAAATCATGAACACAATTAAAAGAGGAAGGAATTAAAATTGATTGGTGGTCATACTATCAAATAACATCCAGATTACGAGCAGACATAGAAAAATATGGAATACAGAAAAACGACACACCATTAGACAAAATCTTATTAGGACCAAACAAAAAATCAATCACTAATATATATAAAATACTACTAGAATATCAAAATGTTGAAGAAATTATTAAAGGTAACATGATAGCTTGGGCTAAAAATATTGGCCACACAATTCAATTAGACCAGTGGGGGGGGGGGAAATGGCACACTAATTATAAAATCACAAAATCTACTTCATACAAAGAAAATGCAATTAAAATGTTTTATAGGTGGCACATGCCACCAGCAAGGCTAGCTAAAATGTATACCAACCTCAAACCTAATTGTTGGAAATGTGGAGACAAACAGGGCTCATATTTCCACATGTGGTGGACCTGTAAACAAGTTAAAGGAATTTGGCATAAACTTCAAAAATGGATAAAAGAAATAATTAAGATTAAATTAGAAATGAAACCGAAAATATTTTTGCTTGGTATTATTGAAAATCAGATGAAAAAGGAACAGTATTATTTGATACAACACCTAATAACATCAACAAGAATAACCATAGCCCAATTTTGGAAAAACGAAGCAATGCCGAATGAACGGAACGTAATAAAAAAATGTTGGACTGTGCAAAGCAGAGAAGCTAACAATGGAGCTAAAAGAACAAGATAACTCAAAATACTATCAGATTTGGAAAGGCTTCTACACATGGTTGAATAAAAGAACAACTACTAGTAGTGCTGCGTGACAAAGAAATGTTATAAATCAAAACTACTAAAGAATTAATACAACTCTTTTCTCTGTTTATTTAATAGAATATGCATTAGGTATACCCTGTATTCTATTATTAGCTATGAAATAAGAACTTAAATGCAATATTATATAATATAAATCACAAACTACATATTATAGATTAAACCATTGGTTTTAATACCGCTAAGAACAAAAAGGAGGCTGTAAATAGAGCCAACCATAGGAGGGGAGGGGAGATATACCATATGCTCATCTTTTAATTTTCGTGTGTGTATTGTATATTGTTTAGATGCAAATGTATTGTCTGTCATTATTGTTTAAATTTTTATATGTAAATAAAAATTATTTTTTTTAAAAAGTTTTCTTGTGGTTTGCAGGAACTCCAGGTTTTTATGGTCTGTGCGAACTTCCACTTGGTGTCTGGCTCCTTTAAGGTGATGCCTCCAGGTCTCAAAGGTAGTCTTAATGGCCAACAACTCCTCCCAAACAGTGTAGTTGCTCTCCGACGAATTTAGCTTCCAAGAATAATACGTGCTTGGAAAAAGAGAACTGCCATTCTCACAAGTCTGAAGAAGCATGGCTCTGACAGCAATGTCTGATGCATCTGCCTCCACCACAAATGGACAATGAGGGTCTGGGTGTTTGAGGATCAGTTAAGGCCAGGAATGCCTGCTGCTCAGGATCACCCCACTGGAACAAGATTTTCTTTTGCAGGAGCCAAGTGAGAGACACAGTCAGAATGGCGAACTCTGGGATGAACGTTTGGTAATAATTCATGAACCCCAGGAGACTCTGGACATCTTTCACCTGACAAGGAGGCTGCTAGGTTTTCAAAGCCTCGACTTTGCCAGGATCCGTCGCTATGCCTTATGGAGAAATGCAATGTCCCAAGTAATTAATGGCGGTCTGATAAAGCTGGCGTTTCTCCAGCTTGGCATAAAGGTGGTGTTGCCACAGAGGTTGCAAGACCTGGTGGAAATGTTGGAGATGACTTTTCTGGGATGTGGAATAAATCAGGATATCAACAAGGTAAACCATGACAAACTGGTGCAACAGATACTGGAAAATGTTGTTCATGAAGCATTGGAAGACAGCGTTTGTGAGCCCAAATGTCATGACTATGTACTCGAAATGGCCATACTAAATCCCAAACACTGCTTTACACTCATTCCCTTCACGGATTTGAACCAGGTTGTAGGTGTTGCATAGGTCAAACTTTGAGAAGATGGTCATTGATCGGAGTCTCTCCATGAATTCCGGGATCAAAGGCAAAGGGTACCGTTTGTGCACTGTGATAGCATTAAGTTTCCCCCACAAAGAGAACCGGAGCTGACAAGGGTGATGAAAGTTAAATAAAATCCCTGGCCAGGTTTTTGTCCACAAAATCTCATATTGTGGCCAGAACAGATTCTGACATAGAATAAATGGATCCCACAGGAAGCTAAGCATTCAGGAGCAGATCAATGGCACAATCATATGACCAGTATGGGGGCAATTGGTCCACCTCTTTTTCACTGAACGCATTGGCAAAGTCCAAGAGGTGCCCCTGTACTTGGGCTTCCCAGACTTGGTGCATATGGTCCACAGGCTGCAGGCTTGGAAAAGAAATTTTGGGACCACACGATGCAAGGGTGGTGAGTCCTCAGCAATGCCAGACCTAGAACCAGGGGGAAATGAAGTCCCTTTGTGGCATAAAATTGGATGGCCTCCTCATACCTTCCAATGGTCAAGTGCACGGGTCGGGTGATGGCCTTAATTGGTCCAGACAGCAACACCTGACCATCAATCATTTCAAGCAGCATAGGAAGAGCCACTGGGCACAAGAGAATGGCACAATGAAGAGCAAATGCCTCATCCCTGAAGTTCGTGGTCACTCCAGAGTCCACCAAGGCATGCACTGGAAGCCTGCTGGTGTGACAATAAACACCTTGGTATCTAGGATCAAATGCTGTGTTGGTCCAGGATCTACATCTGCAGAACGAGAGTATGACTTGATGTCTGCCCAACCCAATGTTTCCACTAGGCTGAGCTCTGACCATTTCTTGACAGGGACGACTGGGACTCTGAAGCAGGACCAGGAACTGACACCCCATGTCCCTTCTTGGGGCAAGAGATAGCGAAATAGCTGCCCCCATACAAACACAAATCCCCTGTCCTACATCTGTCCTTTTCTGCCCCAGACAAGCAGGGTCTGGCTGCACCAAGGTTCATGGGCTCTTTTTGTGGAGCTGAAGCCGATAGAACAACAGGAAGCACAGGAGGTTCCTGGGTAGGATGTCATGAAACCAGAGCTGGCCAGACAACAGGAGAGACAGATGGTGTTTGGGCCACACGACAGGAGTTGCTGCCATGGAGGAATCTAGCATTGATCATCAAACAAAGATGCACCAACTCAGATATTGTAGGAGAAATATCCACTCTGGCCAACTCGTTCTGCAAACTTTCTGATAATCCATCCTGGAATGCATTCATGAGAGCTGTCTCATTCCGGGCCGAGTCTTGGCTGAGCAACTGGAACTCACTGATATACTCTTAGAGGGGTTTCCAGCCTCTTAATTATCTGGTGGCTGTTTGAGTTTTGATGTCTGCAAACATCTTCTCCTGCCAAGTACAAAAACCGTGGAAGTTTTAGAGGAGGGGGCTGTTCTAGACTAACAAAGTGTGGCCCACTGAGCTGCAGAGCCAGACAGCAGGCTTATCATGAACCCCTTTTGTCCCGATCGTTTGGGAAATCCTCTGGCAGTAGAACCATGAACAACTAGCATTGTTCCCCAAAAGCTGCAAACATAGTTTCATCTCCATTAAATTTATCTGGCAAGATCACAGTGCAATTTCTTCTTGGAGCAGGAAGAGGTGGGGCCAACTGAACAGCCATTGCAATTAACTGTTGCCAGATCTGAGAGTTTTTGTCACAGAGCTGATTCATGATCCTAGTTTGTGTGTGAGTTGGGGTGGAAGTCCTTCTGTTTTGTCCCAGCAATGAGCCCCCCCAAGAAATAGGCCCACCCACACTGATTTTACAAGATTTAAGCATGTAATTCCAATATTTTAGGAGCAGGAAGGTTTAGATTTAGAAATCCAGCAACAAAGCAAGAAATAAGTATGTTTGGTGCCAGCTACTAATTAAGAATCCAAAACAGAAACCAAAAGTCAGAGATATTCTTCTTTGATCACACAACTTTTATTAACTGACTCACTCTGAGTTGGCAGGAAGCCCAGATATAATGAGCCCAACTCCCCAGTTCATAATTCATCATTGAAATAATATCCCAAGAGAGAAATCTGAGCAGACATCTGGAACACAACGAAAGTTGACTTCTACTTTGAAGCATCATGTGACTCAACCTTAAATAGCTTAAGGGTGTGGCCAATTGTTCTAGAAACATATTCACTCAGAGACCTTCTCTTGCTTAGCCACTCATGCCTTCTGGCTACTCTGTGTATCCTACGGTAGCATCAAGGGGCTTCTCCTCTTCTCCTGAGTCACTCATATGCACCTCGGGAGGTAAAGAAGGCCCTGGTTGGCTTTCAGCCTCTGACACCACATCCTCTCTGACCTCCTTGCTATCAGACTTGGGTGCCAGGTACATGAGCCTAGAGTACCAGGCCACAACCATCTCTATCTGTGACCAGTTCCACAGGATGCGAACAGGCCACAATGGGGGGAAGGGGAATGAAAAGAAATTCTAGGCCGCAGCAAATTGTCTCCCTGACCCATGCACCCGCAGTTATTTCCTTCCATCTACTGGTAAATAATGCCAGTCTGACATCAATGGAAGGGTCAAAAGGGGTTTCACTTGTTGCGTTGAAAGGGATGCCCCATTGCCTCAAAATGACTGCTGGTATTGGCTGCCTCTATCTGATCTGTCTTGGGGTTGTCTAGGTCTAGGACTATATTGGTTGGATGATCTTGGGTAGGTATCTGCCTGATTGGGGGCTCAAAAGGGCCATTTTGAGTAAGAAGGGAAACAAAAGGAGCCCTTTCGAGTATGTAGGCAAAAATCTAACACTTATCCCAAGATTCCAAGATAGGTTCCAGGGCCACCCTGAATAACATATGCCCCTTGTAAAGAGCAGACACCAGGCACAACTTGTGGAGGGTATCTGCGTGCCAGCCCTTCAGTCATTGTATCCGCCATGCTATTAAGGAGGACCTCAGAGCCCTGGCCATAAATCTGGTCATCTGCAGCATGATGTCGGCTGAAAACAGTGCTACAGTCAGTAATTTGTTCAGGTTCTGGTGAGCTCTGAGGTTGGATACGGGGAGATGGCTCCTGGAGATGGAGCAAACGGCACAATACAAGAGAAACTGATGTGGATGCCTGGATAGACTGATGAGTTTTTTGAGTGCCTGTTCCGTTCGCCAATCTTTGGGTTAGAGTAACTCCTCAGGATTTTCGGGCATATTGGCTGTGATATACAGTGATGACACCAGAGTGTCAATTGATAGCACCTGCAAATTTTGTTTGAGCTCTGCAGCAACATTGTAGTAACACCTATCTGCCACCAATGGTGCAGGCCCAAAGTGAGCCATTGGTGCATGATTGCATCCATGAAGAAGGGAGGAGTCGGGAAGAACTCAGCTTCAGCAGTGGTTTTCTTGAAGAGAAGATCAATGGTGCTAGACCCATGGTCACTGGGACCTGGTGGAAGACCTAGGTTTGCTGTGGCCCTTGCTTTAAGAAGGACCGGAACAGTCCCAGGTCAAATAAGACAGATTGCTAGGAGGAGAAGGGCAAGACCCTCGTCCTCTGAAAGTTTTAAGTCCATCTGACCATCAGTTTAGGACCCTTGAGAGAATGACCCTACTGAATAATCCGGGGAATACCACTACCTCTGCTAATCCTGGCTGTTCTCATACGACCACATGCAACCCAGTTCCAGCAGTTCTGTGGGCATGTGACAAGGAGGCTGTTGGCCCAGTTGCAAATCCAGCTTCAATGCCCTGTTTAATGGTTTGACTGATAATCAGTTATTGGGGCTGGGGAAGTAGCTCAGAGCCTGGTGGTCATGGGAATAAAGGGAGCTAAGGCTAGCAGCCTGCCAGGGGCTGTTGAAGTTCCCTGCCTGTGATATGTCTCACCCTGACCCCAAGGGTCTGAGTCCCAAATATTGAGAAGTGGAGTGTCCCTCTATGTTGCCTAGGAGTCTTGGCTTGAGACTGGCTTTCTGAAGAAGCCCTGTCTTGGCTTGAAGTCCCTGGGGAGTGGTCAGCTTCCCCTTTGGGCCGGGAAACCTCATGGACCTTCTTATGCTGTTTGGCTGCTTTGGCCTTGGAGGGTTTCTCTTGGCCACTGTTGTTGGCCATATTATGGGTAGACCCAGTTAATGGCCGTGGAATGACTTTAAAATGGCTATTGCCTGTGCCTTGCTATGATAGTCAAAACAAAATGGTTACCCCAGTTGTTTCTCTGCCCAAAATGGCCACCACACTAATTGTTCTGTGCACGGCTCTTGGACCGAACCCACCGACTCAACATCCCTTATTTTATAATAAAACCAAACTCTTTATTGAGAAAAGCACACATAAAGAAAACGACAAGGAAAAAGGAGTTATTTCTCTTCGGAGCTAAACATAAACAATGTCAGGGAAAGGTGCCAAGCTCGGCCTAATCAGCATTCCTTAGATAACAAGTCCATTTATCATTTAAGCACATGGCCTTGGACCAGAATACCTCCGGGACCGTCTTCTACTGCACAAATCCCAGCAGCCGATTAGGTCCCTCAGAGTGGGCCTTCTCCGGGTCCCGTCGACTAAGCAATGTCATCTGGCGGGGTCCATTGGAAGAGCCTTCTCTGTGGCGGCCCTGGATCTCTGGAACCAACTCCCCCCAGAGATCAGAACTGCCCCCACCCTCCTTGCCTTTCGTAAGTTGTTGAAAACTCATCTTTGCCACCAGGCATGGGGAAATTGACACCTCCCCTAACTACTTGGCTTATGTATGGTTTGATTGGATTGTGTGATCATTTTATTATAAGAGTTTTTAAATTTGTGTTTTTAAATATTGGATTTGTACATTGTTTATTATTGTTGTGAGCTACCCTGAGTTCTCGGAGAGGGGCGGCATACAAATCTAATAAATTATTATTAAATTATTATTATATGAATTTTCTCACCAAAGCCCCGGGCAACACGCATCCAGCAGAAAATATCTTTTATTGAGGCAGAAATCATGGTTTTAAAGCCTTATTCAATTACTCCCCCCAGTCTAACCCTCTTCCATTGAACAACGTTGAAACCCCACACTCAATTTCCCCAAATCCTTTGCCTTTATATTGCCTGGAAGTGATATCACACCCCAAAGAAGCTAAGGCTGTACACTATTAGCTTTTACTATGCAACTCCTCTCGCCTTCTCAACAATCTGCTATAACAAGGATCTATCCACTGACTTTCCACTCTAATGTCTTCCTCATCCTCCGACTGGGACCACTCTGCCATTGTCATATCAGCCCCCTCTAGTGTTTCCTCAGGTTCACTCAGGTCACCTTCTCCCTCACTCTCACTCTCTGTATCAGCTGGCAACCCCTCCATGGGCCAGGGTATCCAGAGGCACCTGGCTCGTCCTCCTCAGAATCTAACATGACCTGAGGTCGACAAGGATCACTTACAGCAATAACAGGGTGGGAAAATGGCTATTGTTAGAATAGCAGGCAGTCTAATAACTGTTGCAGTTGCTGGAGAGATTATAGTAATCAAAATGACTGCTTTATTGGATTTGTTACATTGTTGTTTTTGTTGTGAGCCACTCCGAGTCTCCGGAGAGGGGCAGCATACAAATCTAATAAATTATTATTATTATTATTATCATCATCATCATCATCATCATCATTTTTATTAATAGTTGTCACCTAAATGATGAGATGGTGTAAAATTTTAAAATGCTATCCTAGTCTTATTTATTTATTTATTTATTTATTTTATCTGATTTCTGTGCCACCCTTCTCCTTAAACTCAGGGAGGCTTACAACCTGTTAGCAATAGCACTTTTTAACAGAGCCAGCATATTGCCCCCACAATCCGGGTCCTCATTTTACCCATCTCGGAAGGATGGAATCTAATTTCACATTACCCCACTTAGAATTACTTCCATTTGTAACACATTTGTGGAAATAAATTTTATTGAAACAAACAATTCTGCATATTGAACTTGCAGAAAAGAAAAGAAATTACAAACCCAAATGTGAAAATATTTTTATGTATTAATTGTTGAAATATTACCTCCATATATCCTATCATGTTCCATACTGAAATATAATTCAAAACAACGCTAAACAATTTAACTTAAAATACAGCTAAATTGACATATGTCACCATCCTCCAAAATACAAAAATAAACCTGGAACAAGGTTTACATATAAAGCAAAGAAGTATAAAAACAGTTGTCAAATTATATCTTGTGATGCAGCTCATCTTCATGCTGCTTGAATTCAAATGCCTATGATTTTATAGTGAAGCCTTTTGGTTTCTTAAAAGAAATGCAAGAACTTGGCCCAGAAGAATTATTCCCCATGGGTTTGAGAGAACTGGGTGAAAGTAGAAAGCCATGAAGACATTGCAGATTTTGCACTGATGAGAGCTCCTCCAACTGACTGACCTGTATTATGAAACAAAAGAGGGGGGAGGGGAGAAAAAAAGTAAATGGAATAGATTAAAAATATATGTCAGAAGCTCTTTTGCTTGAATAATAATATTCTCCATAGTAAGTGGAGCTAGCCTCCAACAATGAGAAAGACACCGATCATAGCCAATCAGGACTAAGGATGAAAACTATAAATTTGGCCCCCACACCTAGATCCCCCTTTTTTGGCTCAGTCCTTAGCTTTAGGACACATGCATTGCTCTCATCTTTTAGGTTAGCCATTTATGAGGTGGTTTTTTTCCTCTTAAAATATACCATCTGTGAATACCAGTAAAACCAATAATACCTGCCTCCACAGTGCCGTTCCACACACCTGGATTGAGGATGGCAGGGTACCCCAGCCCTGCTGGGACCAGTCCTCTAGCCAATGTCAGCTGTCAAAACTTTCACTATTCTTTCCTGGCTGTTGAGGACTATATGAATCCCCATCCACTCTGTCTGAGCTAGGGTTCCCCCCCCCTGTTTGGCAAGCTCTGCTCGCAGTAGAGAGGTCATCAAACATTATTCTAGCTGTTCCTGCTATCACTGTCAAGTCGCAGAAGCCCAGCACTTGCACAGCCTCCTATATACCCTCCGGCTGGGCCTAGGCCCATCACAGCCAGTGAGGCTCAATAAATTGCAGCGTGAATGATTTCCTAACCTGAGCTGCCTCAAACCAGCCGTTTTCTGCTTCTCTGATGAACCTGCTATCATTGCCTTTGCCCCTGAGCCGCAGGACCATCTGCCAGCTGATTTTGATGTTTGGAGCTTCTCTGCCGCATTCCGCCATTGTCTTCTTTGGGCCTGTTCATCAGCTGATTTTTATTGATTGGCCTCATTCTGCTGATTCCTGATAGTTTCCAGGCTTCTGAGGGGAGCAAAAACTGAAGCTACCTTCCCGGTGGCCATTTTGAATAATAATAAGGCACCAGTTAGCATTGGCTGGTGACCATTTTGAAAACTAATTACTGACTGCTGAAGCTCCGGTCGCCATTTTTGTTTGCCCTCAAGTACCAGCAGCCATTTGGAATATAAATACTATCTGCTGAAGCTTTGGCCGCCATCTTTGATTATCCTCGGGTGCTGGTGGCCATTTTAAGTACAGTCACATGCCGGAGGCCATTTTGTTTCAGTTTTCAAGGTCCAATGTTTGAAAAGGCCTCAAGTTTAGGGCCAAACCAAATATGACCCTAGGAGAGGGCATGATGGCTGCAGTGAACATCACACTAGACACCATACAAACCCCATCCAGGGACAGGTCTCCAATCAAGGCTTCGGCCCCTGGTGCTTCAGGAGGGGGGGGGGCGCGTAAGGACAGCTCATTCAACACTGCCCTCCACAAGTATAAGGCCCACCAGAAGCCAAGGGGTCAAGTGAACATGGCCCTAAAGCAGCAGTGGGCTACAAGCCAGAACGCTAAATTGCCCTTGCCAGTGCTTAACATAATGTACTCATCATTTAAGACGTGGGCATTGATATCTTCATCTACCAAAAGTTTTTCAGAAATTTCTATAATTTTACCCCCAGATTTCTCTTGTTCCACCTCAGCATGTAATCATACACCATCCAAAAATATGTAGTATATCCCCCAATTGTTCCATCCTTAATCCCAAAATTGTTATTATTTCCACATTCAGTGATTGTCTCTTTATATATTTCAAGTCCATTTTGTTCAGGTACATCTTCTATTCCCACTTCATGTTCTTCTGCTTTTTCTGTTCCAATTCCAAATTCGTCAAGTCCATTATAACTGTTATTAATGTCCTCTTTGCCATCTCCAATTTGTAATCCTATTTCAGGTCCAATTCCAATGTCAATTATTGATATCATTTCATGGTGGAAACCTTTAATATCCTCAGAAATCTCCAAGCAAAGCTTATGCAACAAGTCTCTTATTTCTTTTAAATCCTCCGTCTCCTCCTTTATGTAAGGAATGACTAATCTTGTCCAGCTGCTTAAACCAACAGCCTACAAAAAAGCAACCAGGTGCTTTTTTTTCTTTATGCAGAAACAACAACATATTTAATTAATCCAGATAGCACGCTTCATGAAGGTGGAGTCTAAGTAAACAAAAAATTCCAACTCAAAGAACTTTCTCACGAGTACAGTCTCTACCAATAGATGGCAACCATACCGTCCTTAAATCTCTTATTGTCCTTGCCACAACTCCAGCACAAAAACTTACATTCCCTTTTCTTTTACGAATGACTTGTAATTCTTCAAGCAACTCTTTCTAGCATGCAGTCTCCTTGGCTAATGGCGGCTAACCACCTTCACACTGCTGATGGTGGAGTCTCCAGGTCTGGTCAACCCTAGGGTTTGCCAACCCCAAACAGGGACCAAACCAAGTCCCCCCTTTTTTTAAATTATAATTTTTTATTTACAAGGGTAAATACAGTAAATACAATAACAGTACAAGTAACAATATAAACATGTAGAAAGAAAGAAGAAAAGAAAAGAAAAAACAAAAAGAAAAGAAAACAAAAGGAAGAAACAAAAATTATACAGTAAATTGTAATGTAGAAATTGTATATTTAACAATAAACAAGGCGGGTGAGTATATGGCAGATCTGTATTGAAAATATGAACTATAAATATCCTCTGTAGCTCATTACATTGTAACTAATAATCTAAATTATAAATAAATAAGAGGAAGTGTTGAGTATGGCAAAGCAGAATAGATAAGTTTAATTTTTACATATATTTTTATCTCATTCATCCATTGAAATAACTTAAACACCAGATATTTATCTTTGTATATAAATTTTTTTTGACAGATGTTGAGTGAATTGTTCTTTTTCTCTAACCAGCGGTAAAAGGAGTCCCAGCAGTTATAGAATAAAAATTCTTTGTTATTTCTAAGTTCCAAAGTTAGTTTGGTCATTTTTGCACAGTGTTTAATTTTTTCTAGTATTAAACCATCTGTGATTTTTCACATTGCCACCATAGGTGGAAATATGTGCCTTGTTGTTTTTGAAATTTCCAGCAGGTGGAAGACAATTTTTTATTTAACTTAGCCAGTTTTGCAGGGGTAATGTGCCATCTGTAAAACATTTTGATTAAATTATCTTTATACGGGATAGCTAAAGTCAATTTAAAGTTCCTGCTCCACATAAGTTGCCATTCTTCAGATTTAATTTCATAATAATAATAATAATAATAATAATAATAATAATAATAATAATTATTATTATTATTATTATTATTATTATTTATTAGATTTGTATGCCGCCCCTCTCCGTAGACTCGGGGCGGCTCACAACACAATAAAACAGTTCATGACAAATCTAATAATTTACAATTTAAAATATTTAAAAAACCTCATTATTAAGCAGACATACATACAAATATACCATACATAAATTGTATAGACCCAGGGGAGATATCTCAGTTCCCCCATGCCTGACGACAAAGGTAGGTTTTGAGGAGTTTACGAAAGGCAAGGAGGGTAGGGGCAGTTCTAATCTCTGGGGGGAGCTGGTTCCAGAGAGTTGGGGCCGCCACAGAGAAGGCTCTTCCCCTTCCATTTTTAATATTAGTTTTTATTTTAGCCGTGTCAAATTCATTAGTTGTTAACCAGCAATATAATTTTAATTAGTTTTTCCTGTGGTCCAACAAGTATTTTATCTAGCAAGTTATATTTTTTGATGCCTAGCGTGTTTTTATCTTTAGTAAATTTTGATTGAATTTGTAGATATTCCCACCATTCTGTCTTTTGGCCTATAGTTTCCAGTTCTGTTCTTGATTTGATTTCTCTGTTAGTATTTATTATATCCTTATATCTTATTATGTTGCTCCTTTTATGCAGATTAGGGTATATATAGGCTTCTAGCGGTACGTACCGTGTTGGGATTCCTTTGTAAAATTGTTTCCTAATTTTTAGCCAAGTATTTAAAAGAGGTTTTCTATGAGAATGATTAGTAAAATATTTATGATTTTTTTGATCTATTTCCCATAAGTAAAATTTCCCCCCATTTCTCTGTATCTTTTTTGATTTGTTGCTTAATTTGTCATAGTTATCTTCTTTTAAGCTTGAAGCCTTTACAGTTAAGTTGATGCCTAGATATTTAACTTTTTTAGTTATTTGAATGTCCAATTTTGTAGATAGGTTAGTTTTTTGAGGCTCTTTCATATTTTTAACTAACATTTGAGTTTTAAGTTTATTAATTTTTAGTCCTGCCGCGATGTCATATTCGTCTAGGATTTCAAACAGTTTTGGACCAGAATCTAGTGGATCTTCCAAAATAAATACAAGATCATTGGCGAACGCCTGTAATTTATATGACTCTTTTTTACAATTTAACCCTATTATCTCGTCATTTTTCATGATGATTCTAGTAAAAACTTCTAGCGTCAGGACAAAAAGCAAAGAAGAAAGTGGACAACCTTGTCTTGTAACTTTTCAGATGTCCCCTTCTTTCCGTCCCCTTCAGGGAGGTTTGGGCCGATTCAAACTGAATCGGCACCCCAAACAGCGGGGATTTGGCAATTCTCCACAGGAGCGAGAGAACCGCCGCTTCCAACAAGGTGCTGACCACTGCTTTAGGACCCCTCCCCAGCTCCTTAGATATTTATTTAAATGTCACTTCTCATTTAGTGCAGCATCTTCCTGTTCTCCCAGTTGATGCTCCGGTATTGGCGCTGTTCCAATGCCAAATGCCAGGGGATTCAGAGGAGCTGCTTAAGCTGGAAGACCGCAAGACTGAAATTGGTGTTGCAACGCTCTCATCAGGCCTCTGCTTGGGTGTTAAAAACAGCAACCATGGACTCCTTCTTTTCCAGAACATCCATTCAGTAGCTTCAAACATTGAAGGACCACATCCCAGCAACCAACTCCAGAGCACATCAGGACCTTAACAAGCTGATTGCTGCGCCTTAATTCACTTCAAATACGACATTGCAAGCAGCCAGGGCTATGGGGTCGACAGTCGTAGCCTGCCACATACACTGGCTTAGGTCATGGCCCAAGAATGTCTGGTATAAGTGGTGATTGGCAGCAGCTCTAATCAAGGATCAGTCATTATTCAGCCCATCCCTTGATCCCATTGTCATTGAAACTAAGGACAAATGCAAGATCCTTCCCTCTTGCACCCAAAAGGCAGTAACCAGGGCTGCTTCCTTCCCTAGAAAAAGTTTCAGGAGTCAGGAACCATCACCGGCGAGGTACCAGGGTCAATATAGTCTCGTCAAAGACAGCCATCTGACCGGCTCTTCAGGGAGTCTCAGCCCCAGTTCCAGCAGCCCTTTTGTGGGGCCAGTGGACACCTCTTCTGCCAGAATCATTAGATCCATTGGGGGTCATTTGGTGCTGTTTGCCAAGCGCTGGGAGGATATAACATTAGATAATTGGATGCGAGACCTTGTTATCCAATCTCACCCTTGAATTCCTCTCCATCCCCCCAAGTTCTTTGCACAGTGCCCCCTGCCCTCCAATTCTCATGGCAGATGCCATTTCACACCTATTAGACATTTGTGCCATCCAAAAGGTGCCTGGGGACCAGCAGGGCAGAGGGTTTACTCCATCTTATTCCTGCCCTGAGTCCTCGTAGAGGAGAGGCATACAAATCTAATAAAATAAACAAACAAACAAATAAATAAATTGTATCATAATCCTTGGGTGGGTGGAGCAGCTGAACAAGTTCGTTGTATGCTGCAAATTTAAAATGCATACCTTGCAGTCAACCTTGGTAGGTATACGGAGGGGCAATCTCCTTTCCTCTGTTGATCTGTTGGATGGTACCTCCATGTTCCGATTCAGCCAAACAATAGCCAGTACCTCTGCTTCTCCTATGCGGGGGGACATTATAAGACACTCCCCTTAGACCTGTCATCACTGTCAAGGGTGTTCATGAAGATACTAGATGTCCTTGCTGCCCATCTCAGTGCATCCTGTCCAGTGGTACCTGGACGACATCCACGATATCCCACATCAAGTAGAGGAGGATGTCTTGGTAATATTTAATACCCTTAGACACCCTGGGTTCCTTGTGAACATGGGCAAGAGTCAGCTCTCATCATCTAAAAGACAGGAGGGTACCATCTCTAAACAACTTATGTCTGAGGCCAAGACCATGGCATCCTGGGCGAGAAACATCTGCTTTCCATCTCTACAGTTCATATCTCTGGGGTAGCCAACATGACAGTGGACTAGTTTAGCCATCATGATGTGGATCAGATGGAGTGGTGCCTCCATCCTTCCCTTTTCCAACAATTAGTGGACCACTATGGCCAACTGATCATGGACTTTTTTGCTACTGCAGAGAATGCCCAACTTCCAGATTTCTGTCCCAATACTGGACCTCTGGGACGGAGGGAATGGCCACTCTCTGTTACGTGTGGTCTCATGGTCTATGTTTTCCCTCCCCTTCTGCCCATGGTAATCCGAAGAATCCTGGATCTGAAGGCCGAGGTGATCCTGCTGGCTCCCTACTGGCTGAGGAGGCCCTGGTTTGTGGACCTTATGTTCCTGTCGGTCTCCCCACACTGGAGGATCTGGCCCACAGAGTGGTTGCTTGCCCAGGGCTCAGTGCAGCATCCATGACTCATCCTGACTGCAGCTGGTCACCTGATATTTCACTCTAAAGCATCATCAGGTACTTGATGACATTGTTGAGGTCATGTTGGCTTCCTGTTGCCCTTCTACGGAGCATATCTACTTGGCAATGTGGTGAATTTTCCGGTTGTGGTGTCTCCAAGAGAGCTGCTCCCCTGTTGGTTTTTCCGTCATTCAAGTTCTCCGATTCCTATGACAGGGTTTGTCTAAAGGGCTTTCACCAAACACCCTCTGTTGCCAGGTGGCTGCCCGCACCATGGTACTCTCATGTCACTTGGAGGGGGTGTCAGTGTGTCACCATCCTCTTATCAGTAGATTCCTCAAGGGGGCAGTCAATTTCTGTCCCCCAGTGGTGCACAGGTATCCCTCTTGGGACTTGGCCACCATACTTAATGCTCTCACTCTGTCTCTGTTTGAGCTACTGAAGACACTTCTCTTTACCATCTAACTATAAAAGTAGTCTTCCTGATGGCAATTATCTCTGCCAGAGGCATATCTGAGCTGGCAGCTCTTTCTGTATGCAGAGATTTGTGCATGTTTTGTGATAATAGAGTTATTTTAAGATTAGATCCTTTCTTTACCCCCAAGGTAAATAATCCCTTTCACAGGACGCAGGAGCTTGTTCTCCCAGACTTGTGTGTCCATCCCAATAATGACCAGGAGACTCAGTGGAGTACTCTCGATGTTAGACATGCCTTTGATACTTACATTAGGTACACTTCCTTCATCCGAAGATTGGAGTCGATGTTCGTTTCCAGGGTGTTGTGGCCAGCCATAAAGCATCTTCTACCACAGTGGGATGCTGGATCTGGGTGGACATTTCCTTTGCCTATGAAGAACTGTCTCAGCCTCTAATTGCTCACTCTACTTGTAACACCACCACTACTGCTGCACCTGTTTTCATCCTTCACGCAAAAGAGGGGAATTTAGGCATGGGGGCCAAATTTATAGTTTTCAGACTCAGTCCTGATTGGCTATGGTTGGTGTCATTCCTGTCCTTGGAGGCTAGCTCCAGTTACGAGAAAGGGCGTATCATGTAGGTCTAACGTAAATGACATGAAATATGTTGTTTTAATATACAGGGTTCCAAAAGTAATGCAATTGAATTTCCTGCGCTGCTCCTATTGGTTGGAGTGGGACCGGAGCACTTGGAGTAGGTGGATGGGTTGCTAAGCTTTGCCACGAAACCAGTCTCAGTTCTCTCCAAGCTGTGGAAGTGGACAAAACCGATCTCAGTTCTCTCCAAGCTGTGGAAGCGGCAGGAGATCAGTTTTTGTAAACCTCTGCATGCCGACTGTGTCATGAAAAAAATGGAATCGACGATCAAGCATGATTAAGTTTAACGCTAAACTGAAATTGAACCTGATTATTTGGACAATGTCATCACTGGTGATGAAACCTGGGTTTTTGAATACAACCCAGAAACAAAACGCCAAAGCTCTGAGTGGCACACCAACCAGTCCCCCAAGGCCAAAAAGTGAATCAAAAGTGAAAACACTGCTCATTGTCTTTTTTAACAGTAAAGGAATGGTCCATAAGGAGTTTGTTCCTCAAGGACAGACAGTTAATGCTGCCTACTACGTGGATGTGCTGGAAAGATTCTGAAAAAGGGTCATCAGGACAAGAAAAGACATCTCCGCTATCTGGCAACTCCATCACGACAATGCGCCTTGCCACAATATGCTACGAGTCCGTGAGTTCCTGGCCAAACACCAGGTGCCAAAGCTGCCCCCCCTTATAGTCCTGATGTCGCTCCAGCAGACTTTTTTTTGTCCCTCGGATTAAGGCAGCCCTGAAAGGTCCAATTAGCCGTGACGAAGTCCTTGTAAGAGGTCCCCGAAGACACCTTCCGGGGTGCACACTGGTTATGACAGAGTCGCTGGAAAAAATGTGTAGAGGCCCAAGGACAGTACTTTGAAGAATTTTAAGTGTTTGTGCAAATCTGTTCAATAAATTACTTAAAAAAAAATAATTGCATTACTTTTGGAAAGCACCCTGTATGGATCCCAATAAGCCATTTTAAAAATATATTATCCAAGATATTTATTTGGATAATTATTTTATTGAATAATACAGAGATATTGATATTAAATATTAAAGGAGTTTTTACCAAATACAGTATGATAAAGGAATTAGGAAACAAAGAAGTAAATCTGGTCATAACTCATATATTATTTGAATATCAACTTTATAATAAAGACCAAGACTTTATTAATTTGTGACAGCTGAGAGGTCCTTGATGCTCTCTGAAATTGGTTGTTTTCTTGCAGATGTTTCAATATCTACGGAAGAATTCAATAGTTCTCTAGCTGAAATTCGATCTGTACTATCAGATATAATTTTGGAAGTCTGTAGGTTTCCATAGCAATAGCACTTAAACTTATATATAATTTATAGTGCTATATAGCACTCTCTAAGCCAGGGGTATCAAACACAAAGCCCATGGGCTGGATTCAGCCTGTAATGCAATTGGATCTGGCTTGCAGGGCCATCGTGGAAAATGTAAGGAGCTGGCCCATATGACTTTAACTCAGTTTAGTCAATGTGAAGAGGAAACTTCAGGCCAGCATGGTTTTGGCCTGGTCTACCCAATGTGAAGAGGAAACATCAGGCCAGCAAGGTTTTGGGCAATCTACCCAGTGTGAAGAGGAAATATGCCAACAGTTTGAAAATGGGATCAAGCTGGCGGTGCCCATCATCAACCATATCCCGTGAGTGTTGTTAACCTGGCCACAACCACCCAGATAGCCGCATCTACCCAGTTGCCCCCCTCCCCCGTCAACTACAGCCCTGATGCAGCCCTCAATGATCTTGAGTTTGATACCCCTAGTTTACAAACATCAGGATATTGCCCCCAACAATCTGGCTCCTCATTTTACTAACCTAGGAAGGATAGAAGGTTGAACCAACTTCCACCCACTCAAGATAGACTTCCAGGCTGTAGCAGAATTAGCTTGCAGTGCAATCTTCTAACTACTATGCCACCACAGCTGCTAATATTGATTTTGCTATTGTAAATGTGTGCACTGATTTTAGAAAATATATTCCCAATGTGGCTCTAGTTGCAGCATCTGTGGTCCTTTTAGCTACATTAAAAATACTTCTCAGGTGTGTGCTCTATATACATTTTATTTGAATTCCATATAAGGAGTATAGGAGTTGCAGCATCCCCATGGTCATGTGATTTACATTTGGATGCTTGACAACAGATTCATATTTATGATGATGGAAGTGTCCTGGGGTCATGTTATAATCTTTTGCAACCTTCTGACAAGGAAAGTCAATAGGATAGCTGGATTCACTTAATAACATGCTACTAATTTAACGACTGCAGTGTTTCAAGAAAAGTCATAAAATGAAGCAAAATTCAACAAATGCCTCACTCAGCAACATAAATTTTGGGCTCAATTATTGTAGTAAATTGAGGTCTACCTGTAGAATTCAATATGATAATGTTATATTGTACGTTTACAGCAAAGTATTGCAATACCTCAGGCATGTGTGCTTCAGGATTCTTCATCAGTATTGTTAAATCATTAATATGGAGACTGGTACATGTATGCATCTCTTTCTTAAACCTTTAAATATTGATACTGCTTGAATTATTTCATTGACTCCAAACCACAACTTTAAGCAAGGATTTTGTGCAAAGGATTTTGATTAGTGCAAGCAGGCTGGATGCCATATTGAGGATAAACAATTTTCTCCATTATGTTTCTCTGTTAAAAGTGTCAAGTGTGACATTCTATAAGCTTAGGAAATGGTTGACTCTCCTTGCTCACAGATTTAATAATTAGTTAATTAAAGATAAAGTAGTCATCAGTAGTAGATTGACTCTGCTTAAAATCAGATTGCTGTTCTCTGAGACCTACATATATATATACAATAAGATTTATTCCTAAAGGCATTGTGACAAAAATTTACTGTACATAAATATACTGCATATACTTACTTATATTTTAATTTCCACAGCTGACTTTAGAGCACCATCTTTTAGCTGTGGCAAGGGGGGCATTTGCCCAGGTTCGCCTGGTGCATCAGTTGTGACCATATTTGGACAGGGAGTCTTTGCTCACAGTCACTCATGCCCTTATCACCTCGAGGTTTGGCTACTGCAATGCTCTCTACATAGGGCTACCTTTGAAGAGTGTTCAGAAACTTCAAATTGTCCAAAATGCAGCTGCGTGAGCAGTTATGGGCCTTCCAAGGCATGCCCATATTTTGTCATCACTCCGCGGACTGCACTGGCTGCCGATCGGTTTCCGGACCCAATTCAAAGTGTTGGTTATGACCTATGAAGCCCTACATGGACCAAACTATCTCCAAGACCGCCTTCTGCCGCATGAATCCCAGCGACCAATGAAGTCCCACAGAGTTGGTCTCCTTAAGGTCCCGTCAACCAAACAATGTCGGCTGGTGGGACCTAGGGGAAGAGCATTCTCTGTGGCGGCCCCGGCCCTCTGGAATCAGCTCCCCCCAGAGATTCACACTGTCCCCACTCGCCTTGCCTTCCACAAGAATTTAAAAACACATCTTTGTTGCCAGGCCTGGGGACATTAGACCTTCCCCTGTCCAGCAAATGTTGTTAGTATTATTGCTGAATGAATGAAAATGAATGTTTTTAAAGTTAGAATTTTAAGAACTTTTTAGTATATTAATTGGATAACTGTATTGTTGTGTTTCACTATATGTTATGAGCCGCCCCAAGTCCACGGAGAGGGGCAGCATACAAGTCCAATAAACAAACAAACAAACAAACAAATTTGCTATGGAATGTTTGTTTTATTGTTGATGTTACATGGGACCGAAATGGTTCATGAATTTCCTGTGTTAAAAAAGATTTTTGGTAAAATATGAATTTATGATTCAGCAAAAAAACAATATTTTAAAGCCAAGGGAAGTATATTTTGCAATTGTGGAATGAAGAGTTCGCCCCAATCTCTTGTTTGCAAGCCTGAATAATTCAGTTGCCTGGATTTACATATAATGCTAAGCCATTAACCATATCAACTTCATCATTGCCTAATGAGATGCATAATCTAGCCATTGAATTTGTAGCACACTGATTCCAGTTAGAGGATCACTTACCGACAGCTCTTCCCGTCTGAAAAACATTTCGACTACTAGTAACCATGGCATTTCCAATCTTCTTACCTCGTTCACTGTTCTGAACAGAACTAAATTAAGAAATACAATAGCACTGTCTTATTAGTTTCTGCTAATTTCATATATGTAATGTTTAATAACATTAATTATGGACTCCACTGACAAAAGATAGCTCAGGACTGCATTATATGGAAACATGTGGAAAAGGCCTTCATTCTGCAGTGGATAGACTGGCTAAAATGATGAAGAGGAGGAGGAGGAGGAGGAATGTTTATCCATTAAACATAAGTAAGTTGAAATATAAACTTATGTTGCAGTTAACAAGTGCTAGAATGGTAAGTTATTTGGAATTTGAAATATTTTGAATCTAAAATTGTTCATTTTTGGAATTGCTTGAAACTCAATCTATTGCTGTTTCAATCTCAGAATGCTGCCAGGAATTTGAACATTATTTTTATTTCAAAATATTTTAAAAACTTGGTCTACATGCCTATTTAGAAGTATCTGAATAAGCTTTCAAAAAGTTCTAAAATTTTCATAAAACATTGGGCACTGATCAATCCATTTCTGCCATAACTGAACAACAGATTACGTACGTTTCAACTGTGAACAAATTTAAAAACATAAGCAATACTTACTGCGATAATCTTAATTTTACATCAGAAACAGAATATTGTCCTTGGAATGGATGACTGAAAAATGAGGCAGGACAGAAGAAAGAGAGAGAGAGAAAAAAAAGATAAGTTGACAAAATTTCATATACTTTCTCAGTTATAACTATGAACCATTACTTTTATGTGAAAAGGATACATTAAAACATTTTGCCTCTCCTCTATTAGGAGTTAATAATCTAAATACTTCTTATCTTTAGAAACTAAATTATTTTCTTGCCATGCTACTTCTGCTGCTTCAATAACTGGCTAGGTACTATTAAGGATAAAGGAAGTTGAACACTTTCTGGCTTATTATATAAGCCCAACAAATCAGGAATAACTTGTCATATTTGCACAATCTTTCTCAGCAGGAGAAATAGAGGAATGATAAGCAAATATAATCCCAAATTTTGAGAAATTTACCATCATCACTTTCTTATTTCCATATACATTGATATACTCTTACCTAGGATTTACTTCTGCAAGGGCTGGGTGTTTATTACTGCTCCACACTCTATAATTATGAGTATTCTTCCAAGCTGCTACAAAGGCTGTTCCAAAGTCAGACAATATTTTCTCACTATCTGCCAAATAAAAAGAGTAAAGTGATTAGGTTCCAATACTTCTATGCTATTAGCATACCTACTGATTGTGTTCTAGTCTTAAAAAAAAACCCACCCCATATACCGTATTTTTCGCTCTATAAGACGCACCTGCTGATAAGACGCACCTAGATTTTAGAGGAGGAAAATCGAAAAAAAATATTTTGAGCCAAAAAGTGGGCTAAAATATTTATTACAATAACAGAATAACTTAACATGAACAATAGCCAACAGCAGCATTAAGAACCATCATTACTGTAAAAGATAAGGTCATTGGGAAATCCCAAAAATTCCTCACAACTGTCCGAACTTGTCACGCTCAGTGGCTCACTATCACTGGTGTCAGGGTCTTCATAAAGGACATCATCCTCTGAACCATCCAAGGCATTACTGATGCCACATTTCCTGAAGGAACTTACAACCGTTTCATCCTTCACGGCTTGCCATGACGTTTTCACCCACTCACAAACTTGAGTGATGGAGGGCCTTTTCATTCTTCCAGTGGGTGTCAGGTCATGATTCCCAGCAGCCATCCACTTGTTCCACTCCTCTCGCATGAACCCTTTAAATGGCTTGTTAAGTGAAACATCCAGAGGTTGCAACTGGCTAGTAAGCCCCCCAGGAATGACAGCTAGATGGGTCTTTGCTAATTTAAAGATTTTTTTTGTGTTGTCACTGATATGTGCCCTAAACTGGTCAAGTACTAGTAGGGCAGGTTTCTTCAGAAGCCCTCCAGGGCGTTTGGACCACACTTTTTCTATCCATATTTTCATTCCACCTTCATCCATCCATCCTTTCTCATGAACATGGACAATAACTCCACGTGGGATCACCTCTTTCGGCATGGTTTTTCTTTTGAAAATTATCATTGGAGGCAACTTGGTGCCATCCGCGCAGCAGGACAACACAACAGTATAATGGGTTTTCTCATGTCCTGAGGTCTTCACAGTTACAGTTTTTGCACCTTTCACATCAACAGTCCTGTTTGATGGAACATCAAAGGTTAATGGGACTTCATCCATATTTCCAATCTGCCCTATTTCAAAGCCATTTTTCTTTCTTGCATCAATAACAAATTTATGGAAAGACAGAATCTTGGATTCATATTCTTTAGGCATTTTTTGCGCAATTCTAGTTTTGGTGCGCATAGCAAGGCCAGATCTTCTCATGAACCTGTAGCACCATGATGCTGATCCAGTAAAGTCGTCAATGCCTTTCTCTGCAGCAAGACGCTTGGCTTCATATCTTATCATTTTCGTGGAGACTGATAATCCATTGTTCCTGTGATGTATGATCCACTCTTTCATTTCCACATCTATCTGTGGCCATTTTGCAGTATGCCCACGAAAAGTGTGTTTGCTTTTATCTGCTTTTTAGAAACATAGAAACATAGAAGTCTGACGGCAGAAAAAGACCTGATGGTCCATCTAGTCTGCCCTTATACTATTTTCTGTATTTTATCTTAGGATGGATATATGTTTATCCCAGGCATGTTTAAATTCAGTTACTGTGGATTTATCTACCACATCTGCTGGAAGTTTGTTCCAAGGATCTACTACTCTTTCAGTAAAATAATATTTTCTCATGTTGCTTTTGATCTTTCCCCCAACTAACTTCAGATTGTGTCCCCTTGTTCTTGTGTTCACTTTCCTATTAAAAACACTTCCCTCCTGGACCTTATTTAACCCTTTAATATATTTAAATGTTTCGATCATGTCCCCCCTTTTCCTTCTGTCCTCCAGACTATACAGTTTTTGCAGTGCTTCCTCCTGTTTCCTCCATTCCCGTATCATTTTTTCAGTTGGAGGTGGCCCAAACTGTCTTTCAGCTGCCCTGTTTCCATGTTCTTTGGCGTATTTTACTACCTCCAGTTTAAATGGGATTTTATAGCTTAGCCTTTTCTGCTTTGACATCTTTGTAAAATTGGATGCAGCAGGAGACTACGGTAGTGTTCTACAACAAAAATGTAATGAAACAACTGTCATCAAGAGCTGCCATCTGCCCAAGGCACTATTGTGGGGGCTGGGTACTGTATGGGACACTAATATGGGGGCTGGTTACTATATGAGACACTTGTGGGGGGCTGGCTACTGTATGAGACACTTGTGGGGGGCTGGCTACTGTATGAGACACTTGTGGGGGGCTGGCTACTGTATGAGACACTTGTGGGGGGCTGGCTACTGTATGAGACACTAATATGGGGGCTGGGTACTGTATAGGACACTATTGTGGGGGCTGGGTACTGTATGGGTTCGAATATGGGGGGGCTGGTTGCTGTATGGGACACTACATGTACGGTACATGTATGTGGGGTTGCCCTAAAGTTGCACAGCCCCACATACATGTACATGAATGTGTTAAACTGTCACTGAGTGATTCTGTGTAGTGACAGTTCAGACAATTCATGTTGTGTTTTATGTTGTCATGTTTGTGAGCTGGAAAGGACAAGGGGAGAGAAAAAACAGGGTACCAGCAGTCGGGCGGGTGTCTTGAGGGGGCACTCCCATCTGGAAGGAACGGAAGAAAGGCGAGGGCGAGCTATGAAGGAGGGAGGGAGGGTGGAAGGAAGGAAGGAAGGGTAAAAGGGGCGATCAAGAGAGGAATGGGTGAATGAATGGACGGAGGGTGGGAAGGAAGGAAGGAAAGAGGGAAGGGACAGGAACAGAGGAAGGGTGCAAAGAAGCAAGGAAAGGTGTGAAAGGGGAGAGTAAGAGAGGAAGGAGTGAAAGAAGGGAGTGAGGGAGGAAAGAAGGTAGGAAGGAGAAGGAAAGCAAGAAATGGAGGGAGAGAAAGAAAAAAAGAAAGAAAGAAAGAAAGAAAGAAAGAAAGGGGAAGGGACAGAACAGAGGAAGGAAGCAAGGAAACTTATGAAAGGGGAAAGAGAGGAAGGAGTGAAAGAGGGGAGTGAGGGAGGAAAGAAGGTAGGAAGGAGAAGGAAAGCAAGAAATGGAGGGAGAGAAAGAAAAAAGAAAGAAAGAAAGAAAGGGGAAGGGACAGAACAGAGGAAGGAAGCAAGGAAACTTATGAAAGGGGAGAGTAAGAGAGGAAGGAGTGAAAGAAGGGAGTGAGGGAGGAAAGAAGGTAGGAAGGAGAAGGAAAGCAAGAAATGGAGGGAGAGAAAGAAAAAAAGAAAGAAAGAAAGAAAGGGGAAGGGACAGAACAGAGGAAGGAAGCAAGGAAACTTATGAAAGGGGAGAGTAAGAGAGGAAGGACTGAAGGAAGGGAGGGAGGGAAGAAGGTAGGAAGGAGAAAGAAAAGAAGAAATAGAGGAAGGGAAGGTAAAAGAGAGAAAGAAAAAGAGCAAGAAAGAAAGAAAAAGAGAAAGAAAGAGAATGAAAGAGAAATAAAAATAGAGAGGGGGAATGAAAGAAATGAAAGGAAGGAAGGAAGGAGAGAAAGCAAGAGAAAGAAAGAAAGAAAGAGAAAGAAAAAAGAATGAAAGAGCAAGAGAGAAAGAGAGAAAGCAGAAATGAGAAGCTGAGAGCTGGCAGGCCAGGAGCCTCGCATGTGCTGTTGGAAGGGGGCTTGGTGGTCCTGGGAGATGGTGAACATTGTTCCTTCTTCCCTCTCAGCACAGAGGGGTGGCTTCCTCCTGCAAGGAGAGCTCTGCTCACCAACCTCTCCCAACTTCTTCCACAAGTTTCAGATGAGAAGCCTCACCTGGGTTCCCGGAGCTCCTTAGAAATAGAACTTCCCAGCAGCGGGGGGGGGGGAAGGCAGAGTCAAGAAGGGCTCCGCCCTGGTTCCCCGCTGCTCCTCCCTAGTGCAAAGCGCAGGACTGCCGCCTCCCCCCAGGATCTCGTGCTTGCGGCTTCGGGCAGGGGGCTTGCGGGGAGCGGCAAACGATTGCTTGGAAGCGGAACCGCCGGAGAAACAACAAAGCGAGAGGTGGCAAGCGGGGGGGGGAACGGGGACTGCCTTCCGCGAGAGTTCGGGGGGGTTGGGGCGCGCAGGGGCCGGCAGGCAGGGAGGGAGAGAGGCGCCAGCATCGGACGGAGGTGCCGAACAGGCAGCGCTTTCGCCTTGGCAGCCGGGCCGTCGAGAGGGGTGTCCAGAGCGCTCCAGGAAAGGCTCTGAGCCGCTAATGCTCCTCCGGCGACAGAGGCGGCGGTCTCCAGATGAAGACCTCCCCTGGACGGCGATGGGAGACAGAGGCTGTCCGGGACACTTTTGTTGCGTATAACGCCCCCCCCCTCTGCTCCAGCGCCTCCCCCCCTCCCTGCCTGCATCTTCGCTCCATAAGACGCCGCTGATTTTTCATCCTACTTTGGGAGGAAAAAAACTGCGTCTTATGGAGCGAAAAATACGGTATTTTCTGCTCAGTGAAAGATTAATTTATTTCTAAAGGCTAATTTTGAAACAGAAGAGCAAACTAAGATTTGCAGAAAAAACAGGAATGAGGATAGATCCCCCCCCCCATTTAATCTTCCTTTAATAGAGAGGAGGCAGAACCAACTTTAATTTAGAATTTAAATACTGTATATTAAGAATTTTATTTCACTTGAGGCATAAAACCACCATATGACTGATGGGTACAGAAATATCTAGTTAAGAAGGCCCTGGTTGCTCTTCAGTCTCATCACAGTGACACCACGTCCTCTTCATTGTCAGTCTCGGATGCCAGGAACACAAGACGCCTGTACCATGCCTCCACTGTCTTTGCATCCTCTGGATCCATGACTAATAGCACAGGACGCGAGTGGACCACAACGTTATCCCTCACTACAGGGCCCTTCCTCTGGATCTGTCAGTCAGGATGTGGTTTAGATGAGAAACATTAATGAAAAGTCCAGACTGGATCTGGAGCATAAAAAGAGTCTGAGTCCTCCCATGTGAATTCCTTCAGCTCCTGCCCCTCCCATTCCACCAAGTACTGGAACTGACCTTTCAGCCATTGAGAGTCCCTAATGCTGGCAATCTCAGGCCCTGGAGATGCATCCCAGACGATGGGCATAGACAGCAGTTGTGCAGCAGAATGGAGTGAGCAGGCAGGACGAGATGGGACAAGAAGGGAGAGATGGAAGACAGGATGAATCTGGAGCATGCGGGGCAAGGTTAGTCTATAGGCCACTGGGTTGATGACTATTTCTATCAGGAATGGGCCTAGGAACCGGCAATCAAGTTTATAATCCAGTCGGTTGGTGGGTAGATACTTTGTGGATAACCAGACGTGGTCCCCTACTGCCAAAGGTGGTGCATCTCGCTGGGAATGGTCTGCGAACTTCTTGTAAGCTGCTTTAGCCTCTCCAGTTCCTGTTTTACTAATTGATGTACTGATTGGAGCTCTGATAAAAACTCTTCCGCCATAGGGACTGGGGAAATCTAGGAGCGTGAGGGGAAAGAATCAGGGATAACCCAAGTTGGCATAAAACAGTGGTCTGGGTAGAGGTATATTGGGAAGTGTTGAAGGCAAATTTTCACTTGGCCCAATTGTTTTGCTGTTGATTTACAAAACATCGCAGGTATGGTTACAAGATGCCAATGACTTTCTCCATAGCCACATTTGTCTCTGGATGATGTGAGGAAGAAAGACAAACTTGGACTCCCAGTGCTGCCATAAGCCCCTTCCAAAACTGTGAAGTGAAATGCACCTCTCAATAGACATGACCCTATCCGGCAGGCTGTGTAATTTGAAAACATGTTGGATAAACATGCATGCTGTGGTGCATGCTGTTTGTAACCCTTTGCAAGGGATAAAGTGAACCATTTTGGTTAACATGTCCACAACCATGAACACGGTTGTGAAACCGGCAGATGGGGGCAAGCTGGCCCCTCAAGATCTCTCAGGAGTGGGCAAGGGTTGCAGCAAACCTGAGGGCGCTTCTATGGCAGATTTGACCTGACAGCAATGATTGCAAGAGGTGATGTATGTGTATCTGTCATGCCGAAGGCAAGGTCTGCGGAGAGGGGCGGCATACAAATCTGATTAAACTTAAACTTAAACTTAAACTTAAGGTCACTAAAATGTCTGGGACACTAAATGCAAGATTTTGAAAAGCTGAAATGTTCTGCTGCAGGGTTATCATGATATTGTTGTAATATCTGTCCTCGAAGTGGCCTGGCTGGAACAGAGCTTGTTCCAAAAATGGAGCAAACCTTCGGAATAGGTCCAAGGAGACTCTGGACTTATCTCCTGTTTCTGCTGCTCCGCAAACCTATTTTGCTGCTGCACCTCCCAAATGTTTCCTTCCAGATCTACAGGAGTTTGGACAGCTGCGAATGACTCCACAGGAAGAATGGTTCAAAGTGGCAGTGATTACTCAACACGGGCATACTCGGGCTTGCGGGATAATGTGTTTGCTTGAAGGTTCTGGCCACTGGGAATGTAACTGATACAGAAATTGAATTGGTCAAAGAAAAAGGATCAAAGGATATGACGCTGGTTTAATTTCCTCGCCGTCTGAAGAAATTCCAGATTTTTAAGGTCGCTAGGTACCTAGATCGGGTGCTGAGCCTCTTCCAGATGGTGTTGCCACACTTCAAATGCAGTTTTGATGACAAGTTCTTTCTCCCAAATAGTGTAATTCCTTTCTGATGGGTTTCATTTACAGAAGTAACAGGCACATGGGAACAATGTACTGCCATCTTCTTGAGTCTGCAGCAGCACAGCTCCGATAGCGATATCTGAGGCGTCCGCCTCTACTACGAATGGTTTGTTGGAATTTGGGTATTTGAGTATGGCTCTTGTATGAAGGCCTCCTTTAAGGCCAGGAACGCTTGCTGTTCTGGATCAGCCCATTGAAACATGACTTTTTTCTGGAATAGCCGGGTAAAGGTGGCAGTCAGGGTGGCAAATCGCAGAATAAATGTTTGATAGTAGTTTGCAAATCCCAGAACATGCTGAACATCTTTGACTCTGTGAGCAGGCTGCCATGTTCTTAGAGCCTCAATCTTGCCAGGGTCCATGGCTATGCCTTGTGGAGAAATGTAGTGACATAGAAATTCTATGGTCGCCTGGTAGAACTGTTATTTCTCCAACTTAGTATAAAGATGATGCTCCCGCAGGCAATGTTCCCTCTAATGCGTGCAGTGCGCTGGGGCGCAGGGAAAAACCAAGCTCAACCCAGAGTTTTCCATGCCAGCGCGATGGAGCCGGCGCCCTGTGGGCTCTAAGCCCCGCCCGGCTTCTCCGGCTCTGTCGCTGCTCTGTCGCTGCATGCGCTTCCCCGGGCGGCCTTGACGTCAGCAGGCCCCTGTGCCGCGGGGTGTGTGTGTGTGCAAGCCCCTTGCCTCCACCGCCTCCTCTTCCACCGCCCCACTGCCTGAGCCCGTTTACAAGGGGCTGGTGGAAGATCCGATGTCGCTTTTACTCTTCCCCCCCCCCCACCTTTAGCAAAAGCGACATCGGGTCTTTCACCAGCCCCTTGTAAATGGGCTCAGGCAGCAGGGCGGTGGAAGAGGAGGCGGTGGAGTCAAGGGGCTTGCACACGCCCCTCCCATGGCACAAGGCGAACACAGCGGTCAGGGCAGCAGGGGCCCCCGGACGTCAAGACCTGCGACAGCCAGCAAAGCTGCTGACAGCTGTGAAGGAGTCTCAAAAGTCTCCTGAGGGGGTATAAAGCAGGGCCTGGAAGATTTCCCCCCCCCCCGCATTTTGAAATGGAGAATCCGGCAGTCAAAAGAGATGTGAGCTGTCCATTGTGAGTGCTGAGACAACAGGAGAAGTTGTAAAACTTCAGAGAGAGGGGTCGGGGTTTGAGAGGGAGGACGAATCTTCGGAGAGGGAGGATGAAAAGGCGGGACGGACTGAAGCTGAGTGCCTGGTAGCACATCTCTTCTCCACTCCGTTTCCCTCCAACACGGCTGGGTCGTCATCCCCCCCTGCTTTGGAGCCAATGGAATCTGCTCCGGGACGATCCTTCCTTTATTTCTTTATTGACCAAGTGTGATTGGACACACAAGGGAGGAGAAAGTGAAGGGGGGAGAGGACGCAGGAATGAGAGAGACCTGGAAGGAGAGAATGAGAGAGAGGGAAAAGAGAAAGAAAGAAAGAAAGAAAGAAAAGGGAAGAGAGGGAGGGAAAGAGAGAAGTGGAGAGGAAGGAAGGAAGGAAGGAAGGAAGGAAGAAAGGAAGGAGAAATGGAGGGAGGAAGGAGGAAGAATGAAATGAATGGAGGGAAAGAGGGTGAAAGGACTTTTTTGGGGGGTATTTTTCTCTCTCTCAACATACATTCAAACAATACAATGTACCATCTAATTTTCCCATGAATAAAATGCAGTATTTTCTTAGTAACTAATATCAATCATCCCAAAAGTTGCAAAAGTTTTTTTTCTAATTTTGTGATCCATTTACATACATTTTCTTTTAGTTAAATTCCCTCCTTAATGTTCCTTCAAAATTACAACACCAATTATATTTCTAACTTATTAACCAGTATGTCAAAGTGCTAAATTCAATTCCATTTATGCATTAATCCAAATCAGTATCACCTACTGCAAATCTTACTATAATCAATACTTCTAACTTTATTAAAACAGATCAGCAATTCCTAAATTCATATATCTAAATAGAAAAATAGAAGTTAAAAAAAGAGCAACAATACTCCAAGCTTAATCAACCCTTCTCAAACTCCAATTTCTTCAATCTGAGCAGAACTTTGAACCAACCCCTTTTTCTTTTTTATTTTTTTGTATCCCCTTTTAATCCCCTTTTCCATTTTATTCTTTATATTCTTTCTTCTAGGACGAAAGGATTTTGTTAGAAAAATAAAGGGGTTATTGGATCAAACTTTGGACACTTGACAAGTTAGTTATGATGGTGGCCATGTCCCAGGGTTATATGAACATCTTTTGGGATGTTCAAGCAGCTGCAGGGATTCACTTAATGACTGTGGCAAGAAAGGTGGTAAAGTGAGGCAGAACTCACTTAATAACCGTCTTACTCAGGAGATAGAAACGTTGGCCTCATTGGTTCATTTCTGACTGTTCAAAGTTGCAATGGCCCTGAAAAAAGTGACTTATGCCCCTTTTTCACACTTAGGACCTTCGCAGCAGCCCAATGATCGGAAGGTCAAAACCTTGCTGCCGTTTCATTTTTATGACAGTTGCTGTGTGTCCTGAGGTCACGTGACCCCCCCTTTTGTTTCTAACCAATCCATGCCCAAGCATGGAAATGTGCCGCTCAGACATTACAGTTTTCTGCTCAAACCGAAAAAAAATTAGCGGGAACACTGCCCACAGGTGTTGCAATATTTGGCATAGATGCTGGTTGTAGCACTTCTGGAAGGGGGAGTAGATCAAAATGTCATCTAGGTACCCAATGACAAACTGGTCCAGCAGGTCTCTAAAGATATCATTCATAAAGTGCTAAAATACCGATGGAGCGTTGGTCAACCCAAACAGCATGACAGTGTATTCAAAGTGCATCCCAAATGTCATCTTTCTTTTATCCCCCTCACGTATCTGCACTAAATTGTAAACCTGAGTGTCTAGAATCAATTGTAAACTAAATCTAGTTTGATGAAAATGGTCGCTGACCGAAGTCTTTCCATCAATTCTGGGATGAGTGGCAAGGGGTATCTGTTGTGCTCCATTATGGTGTTGAGCTTTTGATAATCACGACACAAATGCAACTCTCCTGACATTATCTTCACAAAAAGGACCAGGGTTGACAGGGACGATTGGCAGGGCTGAATAAAACCCTGGGCCAAATTCTTATCAATAATCCTTTAATAGTCCTTTAAGGCTGCTAATTCAGGTTTGGATATGGAGTAGATGCACCTGACAGGAAGAGGCACATTTGGAAGCAGATCAATCAGGCATTCATAAGGCCAATGTGGGGGCAACTGATCTGCCTCTGCTTTACTGAAAATATTGGCGTAATCTGACAAGTCATCGACAGCGCATCATGGGAAGCACCGTGCAAAGTATCTATATAGATTTGGCACATATGGTCCATGCACTGCCAGCTGGGAAATAATGTTCTGAGACCACACGATCCAAGGGTCATGCATCCGTGGCCATGCCAGACCTAGTACCAGCAGTAAATGAAGATATGCTGTCCCATAGAATTGGATGGCTTCCTCATGTCGCCCTACCAAAATCGCACTGGTTGTGTAATAGTCTTAATAAAGCTGTACAAGAGCACTTGGCCATCAATTGTCTTTATGAACAGAGGAGGGTCTACTGGGCACGAGGAAACATAGCAATGATGAGCAAATGCCTCGTTCATAAAGTTCATGAATACTTCTGAATCCACTAATGCGTGCACTTCCACCCCCTGGGCCGGTTATTGATAAAAACCTGAGTGTCCAGAATCAAATGCTGTGGAGTCCAGGAGCTACATCCACAGGTACAGAGTCCGTTTTGGTACGTGCCTGATCCAGCATTTCCACTAGGCCAGGCTCCAGCCGTTTCCCGACAAGATGGGCTGGGTCTGAGTTGCAGGATGAGGAATCAATGCACCAAGTCTTTTCTTGGGACAATTAATGGTAAGGTGTCTAGGCTGCCCGCTATATAAACACAGCCTACCTGCCTGTCATCTGTTTTTTTCCTCACTGGACAAGCAAGGCCAGACTGTACCAATATCTGTAGGCACTATGCATGATACTGAGGCTGGATGAGCAATTGGAGAAACAGGATGGAGCTGGATAACATGTGGTGGAGCTGAAGAAACAGAAGGGGGTTGGGTAACACATTGTAGAGCTAAGGCCGACCAGTTCATCAAAGAGATGGGAGTTGTCCAAGCAGCACACCGAGAATCTCTGCTCTGCAATCTAGTGTCAATTCGCAGACACAGTTGCACTATCTCTGTCGTGGTAGGAATCTTAACTTGAGCCAGCTCATCCAGCAAGCAGTCAGATAAGCCATCCTGGAAGGCATCCAGGAGAACTGACTCATTCCAGGATGATCCTAACTGAGTAGGCAGAACTTACTGATGTACTCTCAGAGGGGTTTCCGGCATTGCTTTAATTCTTTAATCTCTGAGGTTGTTTGATTCTTGATGGGATCTGAAAACATCTCCTCCAGATGAGCACATAACCCCCTGAAATCCTGTTGGGGACTATTATGAATTAGTAATGGAGTGGCCCATCACGCCGCTGACCCAGATAACAAGCTTATAATAAATCTCACCTTGTATCTGTTGTGTGGAAAGTCCTGTGGTCGCAAGGCTATAAACAATTGGCACTGTTCCAAGAAGTCCGGAAACATGGATTCGTCCCCATTAAATTTATCTGGCACAGCAACCAGGCAATGTCTTCTTGGGACAGGAACGGGAGCCGGCTGACCCATTGGGCCTTGAAGTTGAGCCAACTGAGCAGAAATTGCAGTCAGCTATTGTTGTAATTGTGTATTCTCCTGCCGAAGCTGTTCCATTTCCCCGGTTGGTGTGGGTGGGTTGGGCAGAGAACAAACTGCTCTGTTCCAGCACTGAGCCCCCCAGAAATCAGATGCACACCATAGGTTTTAAATAATAAAGGATTTTACTATGTATTTGCAGTTAAAACCTTTTCAAAATGAAAGTAGAATCTTTTAACAGCTTCACCATACAGATTGTATAATCTTATCAACTGGCTAGAGTACCAGAAAAAGAAGCCCGGAGCTCCTCAGAAAGCCAAGAATGAGTCTCTTTAAATCACATGCTGAAAAAACAAGAACTAGAAACCAGATGCTAGAATGAACCACGTTGTGCTCTGTGCAGAAGCAGTGTAGTCTGAGGGTGTGGCCCATTAATTAGCAGTGCTACTCACATGTAAACCTCCTCCTGAGTAATCACTGATGCCTCCTAGAGATCCTACAAATCCTAGCATCAATAAGAGACTCCTCCTCTTCTCCTGAGTCACTCATTTTAGGTGATGCAGAAGGCTCTGGTTATTCTTCTGTCTCTGACACCATGTCCTCTTCGTTGTTAGTCTTATGTGCCAGCAACACAGGACACCTGTACCGTGTCTCCACTGTCTCCGAGTACTCTGGGTCCATGACTGATTGCCCAGGATGGCAAAGTATTATGTATATTAGCAAAACACCTTGCCACTCACAGTTTGTGCCCAAACAATTTAGTTTCCACAAAGTCATTTTCACAATACAAAATCCATTCAATTTTTTGGATGCAACTGCTAGATTAGTCATGGGAATATAAGTGATCAATATTTTTTTAAATATTTTTTATTAAATTGCAAAGACAGACAAAACATACATTACATGTAACATTTAGTGGAGCAACAATCGCTCCTCTCAAAGTAGAAATCATCTTTATATTTATAATAAGTAAAAAAGAAAAAAGAAATAAACTTACTTTATCATTATTTATAAAATACTTAGATATATCAATTGTAAGATAATAAGTAAAAACACAGCTAAAACATTTAAAAATATATAGAAATTTTAAAATTATAACTTGAAATGAACTATGAAGAAAAAAAGAGAGAAATGGTAGAAGAGGAAAGAAGGAGTTTATCTTTATATTGTTAATAATCACTGTCTAATACAATATAACTACTAGGTACAAATATATTTAAAATAGTGTAAAAATAAGGTTATCTCTGTTTCTTTGTATCCCACCAGATATATACCTTTTGCCAAACCTCATAGAATTCTGATTCTTCTTGATTTTTCAATCTTCTCGTCATCATGTCAAGCTCAGCGCATTCTAAGACTTTCTTAAATATATCAATTTCTTTTGGGGTCCCAAAGTCTTTCCATTTTTGAGCAAAAGCAATCCTAGCTGCTACTAAAATGTGGATTATTAAATAATATATGTCTTTTTTGTATTTCTTATTTGAAATGCCTAATAAAAAGAATTCTGGTGTTTTCTTAATTTCTTGCTGGGTTATTTCTTTTAGCCATTTTTCTATTAAATTCCAGTATTCTTTTGCTTTTGGGCATGTCCACCAAGCATGGTAGTACATACCTATTTCTTCCTTACATTTCCAACAATTGGGTGACGCAGTTTGGAACATTTTTGAAATTCTATTAGGCGGCAGATGCCATCTATAAAACATTTTAATTTGATTTTCTTTAAAAGAAGTTGACCTTGTTATTCTCCAGTTATGTGTCCATACCTTTTCCCAAGTATTTAAGTCTATCTCTTTGTTTAAGTTTCTACACCAGCTTTTCATATTGTCCTTTAATGTCCATTCTGTATTTTTACAATTAATTAAAAAATTATATATTTTTCCAATTAACTTCAATCAATATTTTAAATAGGGAAATGTCTTTCAATCAATAATTAATCTGGCCATATCCTCCTCTCTTCAGTTTTTTTGACTCTCCCTTCCTAGATTCTCCTAGACAATGACAAAGTATTTTGTAAGATTGTTTAAATTTAAAGATCAAAATATTTCAGAACCTACCTGGCTGTACTGTGGCAGCAAGTAGCGCATGGAGATATAACCCAAACTGGGCTCGAATCCATTCATCCCCTCCTTCCCAGCCAGTGCCATCCAGGAAGACATCATTTTTGTTTTCAGTTACGTGCTTCACTAGGAAATCTGCAAATCTCAGGTCAGCTGTTGTAGGATTTAAGACTTTTCTAAGGTCTGGATCATGGATTTGGACAAGAGCATCCTCAATCTGATTGAGAACAATTCGTAGTGAAAAAACTTTGAGGTAGAGAAAGTGATCGAAACAATTAACACAAACCATAATCATAAAGATAGGTAAATTATTTCTCTCTAACCTAAAGCTATGTAATTAATATCTAGTGATATATTATTGGTCACAAATAAATACATAACATAATATCAATGATTATGTTGACTTCTGAGTTTAATAGCATATACAATAATTTGTTTATATTTATTCCAATTTTTAAAAATAAGAAAGCCTTCTTTTTCATCTTGCACGGAAAGATTTCAGAATGCATCACAAATTCATTGTCCAGACAACCTGATTCGCCTGTGTTCACTTCAAATTCTATCAAACAAAGAAGTGAAAAGCTGGTGGGAACGTGAAAGCTCTGCAAGAAATAGTACTGTATTTTTGGGAGTATAAAACGCACTGGAGTATAAGGCACACCTTAGTTTTGGGGAAGGAAAATAGGGAAAAGAATCTGCTTATCAGATATTCATCTGGCTAGCATCCTTAGTCTAGTCAGCTTCAGCACATTATTTTATCCCCTGGTTAGACCCTAAAAAGAACCTTATTTGGGGAGAGCAACAATGAAAGTTTTGCAAGCCAGCAAAAGCTGGGAACATAATTAGCAGCTGGAAAGAAACAGTTGAAGCAAGTCAGACCAATAGGAAAAAAAACCCTGCAAAGACTTAGGGCTTGGAAAACATTCTTTGCAAAGAGTAACAATGAAAGAGCTTGCAAGCCAGTAAGAGCTGGGAAAATTGATAGCACCTGGTTAGGGCTGGAAAGAAACATTTGGAGCAAGTAGAGAATAAAAAACAAAAACCCAAAAAAATACAAAGACAGGGTTTAGAAAACATTCTTAGCACAGAATAACAATGAAAGAGCTTGCAAAACGGTAAGAGCTGGGAACATTGTTAGCACCTGGTTAGGGCTGGAAAGAAACTTATTCAGAGCAAGTTAGACCAATGAAAAAAAATCTGCAAAGACTTAGGCTTGAAAAACATTCTTTGCAGAGAGAAACAATGAAAGAGCTGGGAAGCTCGTGAGCAGCTAGTTAGGGCTTAAAAAAGCTATATTCAGAGTATAAGACTCACCAAAATTATCAGCCTCTTTTAGGGAGGAAAAAGGTGCATCTTATAGTCCGAAAAATACGGTAACTATCAAGTGACTTAACAATTCAATGTTTTACAAGGAGTTATGAAAATGTATGTTAGTGAACCAAATAGCATTCTGAGAAATAAATCATTTCCACACCTGTGCTTCTCTCGGGGTATAATTTATTAACAGCCATGTCTGGATTCGACTTGGATCATTCCAACTCTGAGTCCCTTAGATTACATCCAGGTCAAAACTCCATCTCACCCCCCCCCACAACCACAAGTGCAGTCATGAGGACCAATCCTATGCAGGATTCCTGATTCCTTCCTGTGTTCGTTTACTATGCATCTGCAGAAAGGAATGTGTTGTGACATCTCTCTCTCTCTTTCTCACTCCCCCCCCCCGTTCCTCTATCACTAGCAAACTGTGTCAGGCCAACCTTTGACTTCACATAATTACTTTGGGCCTGACAGGCAGCCTCCCTTTCCGCAAAACCCCTCTCCTGGAATGATAGAAAAAGTACAGGGGTTAGTACCGTTCCACACCATCCTACCTTCCCTCTCCAGGACCCTTTGGCTTGTTCGGATAATTCTCATGGAACTGCTTGACTAACCTATCAGCACTGACATCCCGACTCTTACCCAGGTAGCCTCCGACAGAGGGTACCCTTTCCAATGAATTAGGTACTGCAAATTCCCCCTGAATTACTACAGGGGAAGGGGGCGACTGTGTATGTGGCCTAATATTGGACCCGATCACCGGCTTAAGCAGGCTGCAGTGAAATACAGGGTGGATCCTCCCTAGGATTCTAGGCAGCAGATTACTTTCACTATTGGGAAAGGGCCCAGGAATTTTGGACCTAGCTTTTTGCTAGGCAGCCTTAACCAAATGTATTTGGTAGACAAGAAAAATTTATCTCCCACTCGAAAAAGGGGTTGGGGAGATTGACGCTTATCTGCTTGTTTTTTGTAGGCTTGCACCACCTCCATCATTGCCTTCTTGGTATCCTCCCATCCTCTCTTCAGCTTCTCCATCCACTCCACCAACGGGATAGACGAGGGAGGTTTCATAGGTAGTTCCGGCATGGGAACGAAAACTTGACCACTGGTAACCTGGAAAGGGGTTAGTCCCGTGCCGCTGTGTATAGAATTATTGTACGCTACTTCTGCAAAAGGCAGCAATTCAGCCCAATTGTTCTGCTGGTAACTCACATAGCACCTAAGGTACTGTTCCACTAGGACATTAGCTCTTTCTACTGCTCCATTTATGGACGGGTGGAATGCAGAACTGAGTCCTTGGGTGGAACCAATGGTGCGGACGAATTCTCTCCAGAATCTGGCAGTGAATTGGACCCCCTGATCTGATCTGATTCTGCAGGGGACTCCATGCAATCTGCAAATGTGTTTTAAGAATAACTTAGCCAAGTGTCTGGCTGTGGGTAGCCCCAAACATGCTATGAAACGGGACAAATCAATGACAGTCAAAATAACAGTGTTTCCCTTGCTCTTGGGGAGCTCCACTATGAAATCCATTGCTATTTCTTCCCAGGGCCTAGTAAGGTTGGCCACTTGCTGCAGCAATCCGGGGTTTTTTCCGGGCCTATGCTTTCTTGTGGCACAAGTGGCACAGCTTTTCACATAATCTTCGACTTCCACTCTCATTCTAGGCCACCAGAACGGTCTCCACGCCAGATGCAAAGTTTTCAGGAACCCAAAATGGCCCTCTAGTCTGGAGTCATGACTCCGTTGGAGAATATCTAGTCACAGGCTGGCAGGCACATACAGCTTGGTTCCCTTCCAAGCCAACCCTTCTCTCAATGTTAGGATTTCCTTATGATTGTTGAACCATAGGTCAGTGGGCAAAGCTGACTTCATTTTATTTTCCCATTCCCCCTTTCCTGGTGGAACCTATCTCCTGGTATGGTCTCGGGTGAGAACAGGTGCAGCTTTCTCCTTACTTTCAGGATGCGGTGAAATACATGGGATGATCGGATGTACTTCTTCCTCTCTCTTGCTATGGTATTGTGGTTTTTGTGACAGAGTGTCAGCAATGAGGTTCTTCCCAGCTGTGATATGTTTTAGTGTAAAATTGAACTGTCTGAAATATTGGGCCCATCGTACTTGCTTAGGGGAAAACCTCTGAGGGGTCTTTAATGCTTCAAGGTTCTTATGGCCAGCCCACACTTTGAAAGGAATAGCTCCGCCTTCCAGAAAATGCCTCCATGTCCCCAGTGCTACACATACAGCAAATGCTTCCTTCTCCCAAATAGCCCACTTCCTCTTGGTGGGAGTCAGCTCCTTGGAAAGGTATGCACAAGGCAGCAACTGTCCCCTTCCACTGTCTTGTAATAGCACTGCAGCTATTGCCACATTGCTGGCGTCGGACTGGATCACAAACTTCTGCTCAGGGTCAGGATGTTGCAGGATGGGCACCTTTGCAAAAAGTCTCTTGAGCCTTTTGAAAGCCTTTTGGCATTCCATCGTCCACCTGATTGGCTGAGAGGGTCTGGGCTTAGTAGGGGCTGACCCAGTCTTTAGTAACTTGGTTAAGGGCAAGGCAACTTCTGCGAAAGCTGGAATGAACATGCCGACAGAAATTTGCAAATCCTAAGAAACTCTGTAACTGCTTGCCAATGAAGCACTGCCTTCACCTTGGTTAGGTCCATCTCTATAGATATGCAGTATCCCAAATAGTCTACTGACATCTGGTGAAATTCGCACTTGGAAAGTTTCACATAAAGCTTAGTAGACAAAAGCTTCTTCAAGACTTGACTTACCAACTTAACGTAGTCAGGAAGATTCTGGCTGCAGATAAAGATGTCATCTAAGTACACAAGAATCCTGTTGTAGAGGTGGGCATGTAGAACTTCATTTATGTATTGCATGAACATGGCAGGGGCCCTTTTCAGACTAAATGGCATCACTCGAAACTCCCTAATGGGCAGTTGAAAGTGGTTTTCCACTCATCCCCTTCCTTTATTCTGATGCGGTAATAAGCCTCCCTTAAGTCCAACTTGGTAAAGTATTTCCCCTTGGCTAGATGATTTAGTAAGTCCTTCATGAGTGGGAGGGGATAAGTGTTCTGCACACACACCGCATTTAGGTTCCGGTAGTGAACGACTAAGCCTCCGTCCTTCTCCTTAAAGAGAACGGGGGCTGCTGCCCTGGAATTTGCAGGCTGGATGAATGCCCTCTTTAAATTGGTGTCTATATGATTTCTCAGCTCTCCCAATTCTTTCGGTGACATTGCGTACATCCTAAGTTTTGGGAGAGTTGCCCTTGGTTCAAATTCTATCACACAGTCTGTAGGTTTGTGAGAGGGCAGTTCATTGCAATCTTCCTCACTGAAAACTCTTCCCAAGTCTCTGTATTCCAAGGGCACCTTCAGGAGATCTGGAAGTGTTCCGTCCATCATTGCAACCACTGCTAAGGACCCATCTGGCCTCTCCTGGGGAGGAGGTTTTCCCCTGTCTGTCCCTAGAAAAGGGTTAGAGCCCAAGGGGATGAAAAGCCTATGATGCCCACCCTCCCAACGAAAGGTGGGAGTCCATTTGTCCATCCAGGCCAGACCCAATATAACTGTTTCCGACATCTTGAGGGCGACTATGAATCTCAAGAGTTCACGGTGCCAGCCTATCTGCAGCTCCACTAACTCAGTCAGGAACGTAGCAGGAACTCCACCCACTAGAGAGCCGTCCACCTGTTGGAACCAGATGGGTTTCGCTAAAGGCCTGGTCTGGATTTTTAACTTCTCCACTACGGCTTTGCTAATAAGGCATCTTTAGCACCCTGTATCTATAAGAGCCCATATTTGTTCCCCCTCCCCCATGGTCATTACTTTAATCCTTGCTTTAATGATGAACAGATAGATGGGCTCACTCACCATTCGGTCGTCCTCTCTACTGGGCTCCTCATTCCAACTGGGCCCGGTTCCTGAAGGAATAGGGTTTTCACCTTTAGCAAAATCCTCAGGAGGGCACAGCTCTGTAGTTTGAAAGGCCCAGAGACCCTGCAGAGGGGCTTCTTCAGATCCTCTTTCTGCTACCGGGCATGGCTCGGGTTTTGGGGGAGAGAGAGGCATCAAGCAGTCTGTCCTCTTATGGCCAGTCTGGTCACATCTGAGCAAAGGGAGCCCAGCTGACAAGGGAAAAGGCGGCCTCTTAAAAGATCCCTTGTTGCATGGGGCGGGGGAGGTCCTTTCTCAGCAAGAATTACATCACCCAAAGCAACTGCCATGGTATATCAGTCTTGAATGGCCCAGCTACCTCCCTATGGTCCTGCAGTTCACACGCCTCTCTCAACTTTGGATCAAGGGCACTTTTGAAAATATGGACCAAACAGTTTTCTGGCCACCCCTTCAGGTTATGGGCAATCATCTGAAATTCTTCCATAAAATTCTTCATAGGCTTGCCTGCCTGTTTCAATTGGAAAATCAGCATCTTAGCTTCTAACTGTTTTGCTACACTATTCGGCTCAGGAGCCCTCTCATTATGCAATTTAGGAAGCAGTCTGCCGTTTGCAATCAGAGGAGCAGGAGAAGGGGGCCAAGCAGGTTTTGAAATTCCCCCATAAAGGAATCCTTTTGATATAACAGCAGCTCACCTCTATCTTGCAATTCACTTAGGGAGTCAGTGACTGGGGTGGAAGGGAAAGCTACGTTATTCATTGTTGCTGTGTCGAGAGGTAACTTCAGGGGGCTACGGGGAAGGGGATCTTCAGAAACTCATGGGCATCTCAGCCACCCCCACTCAGGAAGATAGATTGTTTCTGGCTTCTGTTCATTCTGTTTCTGGCTTCTGTTCATCTCAGCCCCAAGCCTGTTCTTCCCCTCTTTACCTTGTAATGTTGAATGCTGATCTGGCTCCTACTGCAGAGGGGGGCAGGAAATTCCAAGCCCTTCCACCTCCAGATTCTTGGTTAACTCCTTCTGTTCCATTCCTCAGATTGGGGAGAGTTGGAATTGTTGTTAGCGAACCAAATAGCATTCTGCGAAATAAATTATTTCCATGCTTGTGCTTCTCTCGGAGTACGATTTATTAACAGCCATGTCTGGATTCGACTTGGATCATTGCAACGGGTTCATTTACTATGCATCTGCAGAAAGGAATGTGTGGTGGCATCTCTCTCTCTCTCTCACCCCCCCCCCTTCCTCTATCACTAGCAAACTGTGTCAGGCCAACCTTTGACTTCACATAATTACTTTGGGCCTGACAGCTTTAAGAAACAATACACAGGCTTGTAATGTATCAACTGGTTCCTAATACAATTTTGATTAGAAAGATCCATTAGTTTAATTCTGGTATTTCAACAGTGACTAAGTGCAGTCTTGAAAATATTTTTTAAAGCATGTTCACTATTATTGATAAATGTATATACAAAGAGAATCTTATCTACATATGTATGCATGCATGTAAAACATCTATACTTAAACACACACATAAGAAAGTGTATCACTTGTCTGCCATATAATTATAAAAATAATATCTTTCCAAAATCTTCTATTATTTTTTAAAATCTAAGAAATGTTTTAATTAGAACCTTGTAATACACAACTTGATTTCTGTTCCATGATGTAATTATTATAAGAAATTCTAAAGGAAAGGATACAAACCTCTACAATAGCATCACTTAGATGTTTCTGCTGACGGAACAGTATATTGGTGGCTCCTGCAACAAAACCACGGATTGTTACATCAGAAAGAAGATGGTGCTGTTGCAGCGCCATGTATGGCAAACAAAGGTATCCCTAAAATAAAGAAAAATATTAATTATGGATGAAATTATAATTTAGAAAGACAGGATTGGAGGGACAATTTTAATGTACAATATAAAAGCAATGATTATAATTTACTGCATTAGATATCGCTTATTTACCACTCTGGAATTTTTCTTTTAAAGATGCACAATAGAGCATTGTTTCATTGGATTAACCTTTTGTCTTCACTAGGAAGTCCAAGCAACATAAAAAAACTGGAGAGGAAAGAGGAGTGGGAAAACTTGCCTTTTCCAATGTTGCTGAAATATATCATTTAGCTACGCCTTGAACAGAGATGCCTTGAACTTTTAGATATTTACTGAGACTCTTTGCTTTACACAGATGGATGACTTAAAGGGTAAGTTCTAATTTTTTTAAAATACCACTCTGTGGGTGTGGCTTATTTTATAGGTGTGGCTTGATGATCATGTGATAATGGGTATAGCTTCATGGTCATGTGACTTGGCGGGAGTGGCTTTGCAGTCATGTGATGGGGTTGCTGAGTGATCATGTGACTGGGTGGGTGTGGCCAACTTGATTTCACTCATGTCAAAGGTTAGGGTGCCTGGCCTCTCCTCACCTTAAAGGCCTCAACAAGATACAATTTCCCTGCTGATTTACTACTGCTGAACATCCAAAATATACTATTAATCCTATGTATATATGCCATATGTGTACATTCATATTACACACAGGCACACAAAAAGATACATTATCTACTACATATACTGTATGTGTATGTACAAACACAAACACACAAAACTCTTCTAAAACTACACATTCAACCTCACTTACTGCATTTGGAAAAACACATCCAGTCCACTTTCTGCCATACATTTAACCATAACTTCTGTACATTAGAAGAGTACACATGCCTTTAGAGTTCTTCCCTAACGTGCACATCACTGTAAGAGCCAGGAAATGTCATGGATTGAATAAAATGTGGTAAAACTCACTTAACAACGCTCCTGTGGCTCAATTCAGCTCAGCTCAAAAATATGTCCTTCCTTCCTTCCTTCCTTCCTTCCTTCCTTCCTTCCTTCCTTCCTTCCTTCCTTCTCTTTCTTTTCTTTCTGTATATATCTATCATCGATCAATATCTAATTTATATTTATATATGTATATCATCTTGCATATCACATCATGCCTCCCCTCTCTCTCATCAATCTACAGTGGTACCTTTACTTATGAACTTAATTTGTTCCATGTCCAGGTTCTTAAGTAGAAAAATTTGTAAGAAGCAGCATTTTTTCCCATAGGAATCAATGCAAAAGCAAATAATGCATGTGATTGGGGAAACCACAGGGAGGGTGGAGGCCCCACAGAGGCTTCTCCCCACCTTTTTCAGCCCTGTTTCCTCCCAGGAGATTCCTAGAGAGGCCCTATGGAGGTTTCTCCCTGCTTTTTCCAGCCGTTTCCTCCCAAGAGATATTCCTAGAGAGGCTCCACGGAGGCTCCTCCCTGCCTTTTCCGCTTACAGTTTCAGAGGCTCGGATTTGTATGTGGAAAATGGTTCTTAAGAAGACGCAAAAAAATCTTGAACACCCAGAGGCGTTTGTAGGTACCACTGTATTTTCCAGAGTTTTATTGCAACACATACTCTTTCTGTCATCCAGGTTTTTACAAACTTATTTCTAATTCTTTTAAATAGATGTGTGAGGCCTACAAAGCATACTTCGGTATGCCTGTTGGTGACCAAGACAAACCATGGGCTCCTCATTTCACATGTTCTTTTATATGCAGTCCATAGATAGCGCTTTTGCTATTACAGAATATGAGGTCAAGACAACTATTGAGTCTGGTATTGTTTGATACTAATTGTTCAAGTCCCAAGCTGGTGACAACGTTGTAAAGGGCAGTATGTATAGGTTCTGTGGAGCATTTGTTTAGGGTCCAGTTGATGTGTGGTAGATTGAGGTCACCAAGGAATATAATGGGATAAGGACAGGAGGTTGCCCACGTGAGTAGGGAGGTTAATTTTGTTGCATGAGTAATGTCATAATCTGGAGCTCTGTAGCAAAGTAGGAAGCGGAGTGTGGTGTTGAGGGAAAGATCACATATTATGGTTTCAGGAAGGATAAGATCATGTGCAACTTGGATGTTTTTTAGATTGAGTGAATTTTTATAGAATATAGCTACACCACCTCCTCTGCGGAGTTCACGGTCAGACCGGAAAACAAGGTAGTTACTTGGTGTGATGATGGCATCAGGATAGGATGTATTCAGCCATGTTTCACAAACAAAGATTATGTCAAATATGTTGGTGTCAAGTAGGAGGAGGAATTCAGACAACTTGTTGATAATACTTCTTGCATTGATTAGTTTTCATTTGAGATTGAATTTGTGTTCAGGAATGAAATTGGATTGAGTTGAGTTGAAGTTGGATTGAATTGAGGTAGTAAGGGGCGTGCTTTCCTATTTTTTGTTGGAAGTGTTGGGAATGTCCATTTGTTGGCGAGGGATGGTAGGTAAAGAAGTGTAGGATGGCTGAGGAGGGGCGGTGGGTTGGGAGACGAAGGGAGGGTTGTGGGTTTTGGTTCTGATGCATTCAGAGCAGTAGTCTATGTATAAGTTAGTTTCGCCATGATCATGACGTTGCTTAAGTTCGGCCCGTAGTTCACAAGAGCGGATGCGTTGAAGTAGAGTTAGATCTGGTCTGGATCTGAGTTTGTTTTATTTGGTGTTATTTCTGACGATGGAGTTTACAGTCTTGATGAAATTTTGTTTGGTAGTTTCACTTTTGCAGACTATTCTGCAAAATCGGGGAGCCTTTGATCCATCACTGTACCTCAGTACAGGGCCGCTTCTAGTAACCTCTAAGATGTCATCAGGGGCTATTTTTAGAGGACCCTGGCTGCGGATGATATTACGTATATTTGTTAAATCAGTTTCCCCATTTTCCTCCAGGCCAAATAGGATGGCGTTCTGACACTTTTGTTCATGCTCCATGGTATCTTTAACTATATTTGCAGTATAGTCGTCAATCTCGGAAAACTGCACACTTCTGAACAGTTTTTGGTAATCTGTGTATATTTGCAATGCATATAGTTTTCTTAGTCTGACTGCATAAATGAGAAGATGCAAAACCATCTGTTTCTATAGTAAAAATCCTTAATTTTCGTTGCCGTGGTCACAAAAGCGAAGTTTATGATGAATGTAAGCAATTTTTAATTTGTTTTAGACATAAGCAATTGGCATATAACATTTAAAAGCTGGGAACAAAATTTGTGTTACATCAGTCCTGTTGGCTTTTATATTTCTATTTAGTTAATATAAATAACGGGCAGCCTTGCCTAGTTCCTTTAGTAATATCAACCCTATCAGTCATTTCTCCATTTATAATTATTCTTGCTTTTTCTTATTATATATTGCTTCTATGACATGTAAAAATCTAGTCCCAAAGTTCATATATTGTAGTTGTCAGATCAAATATTGCCAATTTAAATTATCAAACGCTTTCTGCACATCCAGGAACATTAGCACCATTTGTTTCTCAGAATGTTGTTCATAATATTCTATAGTATTCAAAATTATATGCATTATCTGTCTCTTAGGAAGAAAGACATTTTGGTCTATATGAATAAATTCATTCAGAAATCTTTTGAATGTGTTAGCTATTACAGATACAAATATTTTATAATCCACATTTAATAGTGATATTCATCAATAGTTCTTCACTTTATGATTATCTACTCCTTCTTTTGGTATAAGGGATATATATGTCTCGGTCCAAGTCTCTGGAATTTTGGCTTCTAACATTAATTCATTAAATAGTTCTAGTATTACTAATCCAAATACTTCCTCAAAAGTTTTATATACTTCAGCTGGCAATCTTTTTCAAATATTGACATTTATTTATTTGTTTGTTTGAGTTGAAAGGGACCTTGAAGGTCATCAAGTCCAACCCCCTGCTCAAGCAGGAAACCCTACATCTCCCCAGCCAGATGGCAGTCCAATCTCCTCTTGAATATGTTAAGAGTTGGGGTGTTCACAACCTCCACTGGCAGGCTGTTCCATTGGTTGATCGCTATGAGCATCTTCCTTATTTCTTCCTTGTTTCTACAGTACCTGTATACTGCTATCATGTCTCCCCTGAGACATTTTTGGCTTCCAGAGAGCCTCCAGTGTGATGGGGGAGGTGTTTTTACCCTCTCCGAGCTCCAGGGAAACCTTTGGAGCCTGGGGAGGGGCAAAACACGAGCCTATGGGGCCCACCAGAAGTTGGAAAATAGGCCATTTCTGGCCTCCAGAGGGCGGGGAAAGCTGTTTTCACCCTCCCCAGGCATTGATTTATGGGTGTAGGCACTCATGTTTGCACGATAGCACATGCTCACCCTCTTTCAGCACCCAAGGGAAAAAAGGTTCACCATCACTGCTCTAGGATGTTGGCTACCCCTGCCAGCTTGGTGTCATCTGCAAATTTGATTAGTTCCCCTTCTATTCCCTCATCTAGGTCATTAATAAAAATGTTGAAGAGCCCAGAGCCCAGGACTGAAACCCGTGGTATCCCACTGCCTACCTCCTTCCATGTGGATTTGGAGCCATTGAGGACAACTCATTGGGTGCAGTTGGTCAGACAAGTGTTTATCCATCTACAGGTGTTATAATCTACCCCCCCTTTTTTCTAATTTGTCGATTAGGAGATTGTAATCTACTTTATCAAAAGCTTTCCTGAAGTCCAAGTATATTAGGTCTAAAGCATTGCATTGGTCTACGGATTTGATTATGGTGTTGAAAAACGATATGAGATTGGTTTGGCATGATTTGTTTCAAATCCATGTTGGCTGTTAGTTATTATCTTGTTTGTTTCTAGGTAGTGACAAAGCTGCCCCCCCCCCCAGTATTTTTCCAGGTATAGAAGTCAGACTGATTGGTCTGTAGTTGCATGGGTCTGTCTTTTTTTCCTTTTTTGTGGATGTGGACTACATCGGCTCATTTCCAATCTTCCAGTAGCTCTCCTGTGTTCCAGGATTTTTTGGTAGGTAATGAGTAGTGGTTCCACGATGGTGTCTTCCAGTTCTTTTAGGACTCTTGGGTGTAGTCCATCTGGTCCTGGCAATTTGTACTCATTGAGCTCCCACAAGAGATCCCTTATTGTGTTTTTATTTAAGTTGAGTTCAGTTCTAGGACTGTTTTTTGCAGCTGCGTTGCAGGTTAGTTGGTTGGTGATTTCTTTTTGTGTGAAAACTGATGCAAAATAGGCCTTGAGCAGCTGTGCTTTGTCTCTGTTATCTGTGATTTCTTTACCGTCTTCATTTTTAGTGTAGCAACTGTTTCCTTGATTTTCTTCTTGTTGTTTATGTGCTGAAAGAAGTTTTTTTTGTTGTCATTGACTTTCATTGCAAGGTATTGTTTGTGTTGGGCCTTTGCTGCTCTTATTTTTTGTTTGCAGATTCTGACTGTTGGAATTCTGCCTTGGTTATATGTCCTTCTTTCCATTTTTTGTATTTGACTTTTTTTTCTTTTAGGCTGTCTGTGAGCTATGTTCACTCTAAGGTGTGCGGCAGTGCGGCCGTGCAGCCAAAATCTACACCCCGCGCACCCTTTTCCAAGGCCACGCAAGGAGGCGGGCATTGGCATTGGGGGTGGGGAGTGATGAAAGTGCAGAGGCCGGCAAAGATTATTTTGAATGTTGGCCGCCCCAGCCCCCCAGCGCTTCCGGCCACCTCACATCCCTGGCTTCTCGCCGCTGCCCCCCGCCCACTCGATCCACCCCTCTCTCCGGCTTTCTCCTCCTCCACTTCCCGCCTTGGGGCGTGGTTCCTCCCGCAGTGGTGGCTGCAGTGGCGCTGGCGGCAGCGGCTTCTCGTCCTTCTCATCCGGCCACTAGCCACTCCGAGCACTTTGGGAATGCCCACCCCGCCCCTCTCACAGTCCCTTCGCCAAGAGCGCTTTCATCACGGCTGTCAGCGAAGGGGCTGCAGGAGAGGTGGGGCAGGCATTCTTCCCATAGCGGAGGCTGGCGAAGGTTAGTTTGAATGTCGGGCGCACGTGCGTGCGTGCTTCCCATCCCTCTGCCAGCCCGCCCGGAACATTCAAAATAAGAAAAACCTTCACTGGCCTCCAAAGAGAAATAAGGAAGAGACAGAAAGAGAGAACAAGAGAGAGAGAGAGAGCAACAGACAGAGTGAGATAGAGAGAAAGTGAGAAAGAGAGAGAGAGAGAGAGAAAGAGGGGGGAGAGAAAGAGAGATAGCAAGAGAGAGAACAAGAGAGAGAAAGCGTGATGGAGAAAGGAAACAAGAGAGAGAACAAGAGAGAGAGAGAGAGCAACAGACAGAATGAGATAGAAAGGAGAGAAGGAGAGAGAAAGTGAGAAAAAGAGAGAGAGAAAGAAAGCAAGAGAGAGAAGAGAGGAAGGGAGAGAGAGAGGGAGAGAGAGAGAGGAAAGAAGAGAGGGAGAGAGAGGAAGAAAGCAAGAGAGAAGAGTGGAAGGAAGAGAGAAATGATAGAAAAAAGGGGAGAAAAAAAGAGAAATGAGAAAATGATTGAGGCAGAGAATGACAGAAAAGAGAGAGAAACAGAGAAGTGACTCTTGATTTAAAGCATATGGTAAAAAGCACTTAAATAATAACAGGGGAAAAAACCCAGCCCTCACCTGTTTTTAGAAATGGTTCAAGAGTTCACACACAAACACACACACACACACACACAGGGGGGAAAGGAGACAGGGATGGAAAAAGAGAGAAGTGAGAGAGGGAAGGAATGGGAGAAAAAGGGAGGAAGAGGGAGAAATGAGAAACAAATGAGACAGAAAAGGGGGAGAGACAGGAGAGAGACCCAGAAATGAGAACAGTGGTAGAAATTTGAGGAGAGATGATTGATTACAAAATATGGATTGACTATGGAATATTGGTAAAAGATATATTTAGGTGTTCTTTAATATTAGGTTGTATTAATTTTAAAAATTGGATTAGAATTTTAGAACTACATAAGTAAAATTAATGGAAGATACATATGATAAATAAGGGGTTTATGATATGTACTGTATGATATTATGAGTTTGCATTATGAATTTAAAATGTACAAGATTGATGTAAGTTAATAATAGTAAATGCCAAGTGCCTGAAAATTAATTGAGCTTGGAAATATTGAATGAAATTATAGAAAAGTATAATTTATGGAAATATATTAATTGATGCATTGGCGTTCAGGTAGATTTTCATAGTATTACTACATTACTATAATATTATGATAAATATTTAAGAAATGAAGATTTTAAAGCATGGATTTATTAATAGTTGTGTTTTTGGTTTTGCTGGTTGTTTTAATTTTAATAGTAATAAATTTTGGTTTTGTTTTATTATTAATTTCTTTTACTAAAAAAGAAGGGCTTTTTCTTTCTTTCTTTCTTTCTTTCTTTCATTCATTCATTCATTCATTCATTCATTCATACTTCTACGCCGCTCAGTCCCAAAGGGACTGCTGCTCAGACACTATACTTTTCCACCCACACCGGAAAAAAATTAGAGGGAACATTGTCTTTGAGGTCTTTGTTTAGCCATGCTGGTCTCTTTTTTCTTGTTTTTCTTTTTCATAGGGATTATATTGTTTTGGGCATCTATGATTGTGTTTTTTAGGGCCTCCCAAGCTTCCTGTGTCGATTTATAATAGCATCTTAACTCAATATATAATTTAATCCTTTCATCTCTATGTTAACTCCTTATCCAATGCTGCCACCAATCCTTATTTCGTCATCTGGGTCTTTAATAAACTAAAATTAAATCATCATGTATTTCTTCAAAAGTAATTAAAAGAAAATACTTCTCAATTATTTTTAGTTTCCAGCCATTCATAAAACTTTCCCAAAATCTTATACAGGTATTCCCCGACTTACGACAGGGATCCGTTCCCACGGCCTGTTGCAAGCCGAGTTTGGTGTAAGTCGGAATATTCCAATTTACATGAATATTCCGATTTACAGGGCGGTGGTGGTGGGGGGCAGCTTCTTCAAGGAACCAACAGCTGACAAAGCCTCCTGCTGAACGTTCAGGCAAGGGGATCTCTGCAGTGGGCGGCCTCGGAGGCTACAGCAACACAGCACCGAGAAGGACCGGCTTCAAGGGACCAACAGCCGGTCCTTCTCGCTGCTGCGTTGCTGTAGTCTCGAGGCTGCTCACCATGGTGATCTCCTCACCCAAACGGAGGCGGAGGTGGCGGTAGCCTCGGAGGCTGCAGCAACGCAATGCCGAGAAGGACTGGCTGTTGGTTCCTTGAAGCCACCGCTGCCTCCATTCGGGTGAGGGGGTCTCTGCAGGGTTTCCGAAGCTGCCACCCACCATGGAGATCCCTTCGTCCGAACAGGGGAGGCGGCAGCAGCGGTGGTTTCAAAGCTGTCACCGGGTCATTGTAACGACAAACCGTCGTACATCGGGGATGACATAACCCGAGGACTACCTGTAGTAATCACAATCCTCTTTATCTTTAAGTTTTAAAGTAAGCCTATTCATTTCGGCGCAATCTAAAATCTTACGTAATATTTCTCTTTCGTCTTGAATTTTATTCAGCTTCCAATTTTGTGCTTATGCTATTCTAGCTGCTGTTAAAATATGTATAATCAAATATATTTCTTCTTTATTAAAATTTTATGGTAAAATACCTGATAAGAATATTTCTGGTTTAAATTCAATAGTCCTTTTCAAAATCTTCTGTATCCAATGCTGAATCTCTTTCCAAAATTTCTTAACTTCTGTGCATGTCCACCACATATGATAAAAAAACCTTGGTAGCTGATTACATTTCCAACATTTCATTGATCTATTCTTAAATATTTTTGTTAATATTTCTGGTGTCATATACCATCTATAAAACATCTTATATATATTCTCTTTCTACAATGTTGATATTGACATTTTATAATGTATGAAATAAGTATTGAAAATGGAATTAAGAATGGAATGGATTTATTTAGATAAGAAATGAACTGATTCTTTGAATAAGCTATTTTCTAATGATTTTTTAAAAATATACCGTATTTTTCGCTCCATAAGACGCAGTTTTTTTCCTCCCAAAGTAGGATGAAAAATCAGCGGCGTCTTATGGAGCGAAGCTGCAGGCAGGGAGGGGGGGGAGGCGCTGGAGCAAAGGGGGGGCGGCGATATACTCACCAAAAGTGTCCCGCCTCTGTCGCCGCCTCTCCTCTTCCCAACCCTGAAGAGAGCCGCGCCTTTCGGCCTCCGGGAGTGCTGGGCCGGGGGACGCCTCCACCACGCAGGTTTAGGAGGCGGAGCGGCACCGGAGGAGCGTTGGCGGTTCCGAGCCTTTGGGAAGGCTACGGGAATCGCTTCAGGAGGCGGGGAGGTCTCGAAGCACCGTTCACCGTGTCTTCGCCTCCGCGCGCCGTCTCCGCCCGGCTGAAAACAAAACGGCTCCAAAAGTCGGCCGGGCTCCCGGGAGGCGGTGCGCGACTGTTTCCTCTTCGCTGCAGAGCCACACGGAGGCGAAGACACGGTGCCTGGCCACGCTCCGCCTCCCGGGAGCCCAGCCGATTTTTGGAGCCGTTTTGTTTTCAGCTGGGCTCCCGGGAGGCGGAGCGTGGCCGGGCACCGTGTCTTTGCCTCCGTGTGGCTCTGCAGCGAAGAGGAAACAGTCGCGCTCCACCTCCCGGGAGCCCGGCCGACTTTTGGAGCCGTTTTGTTTTCGGCCGGGCGGAGGCAGCGCGCGGAGGCGAAGACATGGTACCCGGCCACGCTCCGCCTCCCGGGAGCCCAGCTGAAAACAAAACGGCTCCAAAAATCGGCTGGGCTCCCGGGAGACGGTGCGCGACTGTTTCCTCTTCGCTGCAGACAACGGCGCCCTCCACTCTCTCTCCCTCTCTCTCTTTTTCTCTCTGTTGCCGGCATGGTGAACGAGAAAGAGAGAGAGAAAGAAAGGAGGGGAGAAAGAATGAGAAAGAAAGCGAGAAAGTAAGCAAGAGAGAAAGACAGGGAAAGAAAGCAAGAGAAAGAGAAAGAGAGGGGGGAAGAAGGGGGAGGGAAAGACATAGAGGGAGGGAAGGAGGGAGAGAGAAAGAACAAAAAAGAGGGAGGAAGGAAGAGAGAAAGGAAGAGGGATGGAGAGAGAGGGAATGAAAGATGAAGGAAGGGAGAGAGAAAGGGGGAGGGAGAGATAGAAAGGAGGGAGAAGGGGGTAGTTAGGGAGAGGGAAAAGGAAGGGCTTGGAGAAAGGCAGGGGGAAAGAAAGATAGAAAGGAAAGAGGGAGGGAGGAAAGAGGGAGGGAGAGATAGAAAGGAAAGAGGGAGGGAGAGATAGAAAGGAAAGAGGGAGGGAAAGATAGAAAGAAAAGAGGGAGGGAGAGATAGAAAGGAAAGTGGGAGGGAGGAAAGAGGGAGGAAGACATAGAAAGGATAGAATTATGGATGCAAGAACTTGCTCATGTGTGATAGCTACTTTTTGGCTCAAAATATTTTTGTTCTATTTTCCTCCTCTAAAATCTAGGTGCGTCTTATCAGCAGGTGCGTCTTATAGAGCGAAAAATACGGTATATACAAAGTAATTTTAAAAGCTTGCAAAAATGAAAAATGCTCCATGGAGATTGGTGGAGAAGTTCTTTTTTTGTTCTCTTCTCTTCTTCCTTTTCTTTTTTGTTCCACGTTTTCCTTTTCTTCTTTTTTCTTATTTGTTTTTTATCTACTCTGTTATTTTTAACTTCTATATTTATCTTATTTACTCAATGTAAATTTTGTTTCTTCTTTTTAAGCTTCTGTGTTGTTTTAACTTTTATTATAGATTTAAAGCTATTTGTTTAGAATTGTCTTTATTTCTTTATATAAAGGAATTAGTAATTAGGTTTGTAATTTGAATAATTTGGCAATATTGGGTGTTATTATTGGTTTCATTTCCCCCCCTTTTGATTATGCTACTGCAAGACTTTTTTAAAAGTTTCTTTTTAGGGGTACCTTGTTAATAGGCGTTAACTATCTGTAAAGGGTATTGACTATACGAATATAAGAAAGTAATTTTAATTGTTAGGGGAGATAATAGGTTTCTATAAGATATAATAGCACGAAACAAGTATTGAAAATGGAATTAATAACGAAATAATGGAATGAATTTACTTAAATAAGAAATGATAAGAAATGAACTGATTTTTGGTTTAAGCTACCTTCTAATGAAATATGTTATATACTTTATTGACTTAAAACTATTTAAAATGTGGATCAAAGAAGGGGAAGCTTTTCCTGTTACCTATTGGGATCAATTTAAATAGAATAGGGCATGAGAATTCCGCTGGTTCTGCAGCAATAAAGTTAGACTAGGGCATAAAAAATTTAGCTGGACATACAGCGCTGTATTCATAATTAGATCCCGGTTGGATATTGGAGGGCTTTCTTCTTTCCCTTTAAAAATTTTCTTATGAACAATGATGGAGAAATTATCTCAGTTATTTAAATTTCAGATAATATGGATCACAAATTTTGAAGAGGATATTATTAATCTTTGAAAGGCTATAAATTGCGTCAGGATTAGGGAAGGGGAATTTTATTTTTTATTCACTGGGACCAACAACTTAGTTTAGGGCATGATGATTCTGCTGGGTATGCAGCGACAAAATTAGATTAGGGCATGATGATTCAGCTGGGTATGCAGCTTTATATATAAAAGTTGACCCCAGTGAGTTATCAAGGAAATTTCTTTCTTTTCTTTTCTTCGTTTGGGTTGGAGGATTGTGATGGGTATATTCTTTTTTATAAAGCAATTTCAAATCTTTGCAAATTTTGGAAAATGCTATAAGGTGATAGTTGGAGAAGTTAATGAGAAGAAGAGGAAAGTTCTCCTTTGCTCTTTCTCCCTCTTCTTTCTTTTTTTGTTTTACGCTTTTCTTTTTCTTTCTCTTTTCTCTTTATTTTGCTGCATCTTTTCATCTATATTTATTGTATCCATTTGGTGTAATTTTCTATTTTCTGTCTTATGTTTTTTTCTCTTCTTAATTTCATTATAGACTTAATTCTATTTTTTTATAGACTTTATTTTTATTTTTATTTTTTATATAAAATAATTAGTAATTAGGTTTGCAATTGGATTAATTGGGTAATATTTGGTGATATCACTGGGATTATTTTTCCCCTTTGACTATGCTATTGTAAGATTTTTAAAATTGTTTTTCTTTTAGGGCTATTTTATCAATAGGCGTTAACTATATGTAAAGGGTATTGATTATATATGAAAAGTGATACGAAAGCGACGAGGGGAGATTTGAAACATTTCAGCCTATTCAATATGAGATACTAGAATTTGGAACAGCTCAAAAGTGAAGATGGTAGCATTTGGTTTGTATGCTATAACTTCCTGAAATTGATTTATTGTAAAACAATTTGATGTTGTTGTTACAATTTTTATTGTACTGTGATTGGAGAGAAAAAATAAAAAAATCTTTGCCAACATTTTATAATTTATTTCCCAAATTTGTTGCCACTCTCACATATCTCTATATTCTTCATCCACTTTATCATTGTATCTTTAACTTGTTCAAATTCTAAATCAATAGACAAAAAATAGCCATAAAATGTTTTTATCATATGCTCATCTGAGCCAAATAAAATTTCATCAAGTTTAGTTTTTTCAAGATTTATACCTTCTTCTTTATTATCTTCATTATATCATCATCTGCTAAGAATTAAAGAACATTTCTTTAAGGAGCAGCTATCTGCAACTTCAACCCCACCTGTCTTTACAAACGCGGAGGAGATTTTAGCACAGGGGGAAGCCATTTCCCGGCAACCATGGATCACCAAAAACATACGCAGCCGGCAGAGACAAAGAGGTAAAAGGGCGGGAATTTTAAATAGACTAAGGAACAAGGGAATTAAAAAACAACCGCTCCCTTCTATCTTTCTTACCAATTTACGTTCACTTGCCAACAAGATGGATGAAATACTGCTCTTAAATAGATGCTATTCTGATTTTCACAACTCATCTGCCCTATGTTTTACTGAAACCTGGCTAAACAAGGAAATTGATGATAACAGTATGCATTTACCGGGCTTTCAAATTTTTCGGGGTGATCGGAATGCAGAATTATCAGTGGGAAAAAGGGAGGAGGCTTATGTATATATATCAACAACAGCTGGTCTCAAGACATCACCATTATATAAAAATTCTGTGATGAAAACTTGGAGTCTTTAATTATTAATTGCAAACCCTTTTATTCTCCTCGTGAGATTCATTCCTTCTTAATTTCTACAATTTACATCCCTCCCCAAGCATCTGTACAAAAGGCACTAAAAACCCTAGCTGATCAGATTATGGAGGCTGAAGCCAAATTCCCTGATTCACTGGCCATTATTTTGGGAGATTTTAACAAGGCAAACTTAAGAGATGAGCTACCAAAATACTTTCAACATGTAAATTGTCCCACCAGAGGCAATAATATCTTAAACCATTGTTACACAGCTGTAAAAAATGCTTACAGGGCTTTACCAAGAGCAGCTGTGGGCCATTCTGATCATTGCATGATTCACCTTGTACTTGCTTACAAACAAAGATTTAAAGCCACAAAACCAATAATTAAATCAGTGAGGACTTGGACTGAGGAAGCAAAGTTAAAGCTACAGGCTTGCTTTGACTGCACAGACTGGAATATTTTTAAAGACACCTCTGCAGATCTAGATGAACTCACAGATATTGTAACATCATATGTCAGCTTCTGTGAAGACCTATGTGTACCAACCAGGAACTTGCAAATATACAGTAACAATAAACCTTGGTTCACAGCCAAACTCAAGCAGTTAGGTCATTCCAAAGAGGAAGCCTACAGAAAAGGTGATAGAATGCTGTACAATCAGGCCAGAAATATATTAACAAGGGAGATCAGAGCAGCAAAAAGGAACTACTCTGAAAAGCTAAAGAATCAATTCTCAACAAATGAACCAGCAAACATGTGGAAAACTCTCAAAAACATCACTTGTTACAGCAAACCACCTTCCCAAGCTGAAGGAGATCAGCAATTGGCAGATGACCTGAATGTGTTCTACTGCAGGTTTGAAAAGAAACCTCAACCACTTATGTGCACAACCTCCATCCCAGACACACCAACAACAGCTAAATCTTCTACAACTGAACCTATCCCATTGTGTCTACAACCCCTAGTGATCACAGAAAAGGAAGTGAAAGATCTATTTCTGAGACAGAAGCCTGGAAAAGCACCAGGCCCAGACAAGATAACTCCTTCTTGCTTAAAAGTCTGTGCTGACCAATTGGCCCCCATCTTCACCCAAATCTTCAACAAATCATTAGAGTTGTGCTATGTTCCTTCCTGCTTCAAACGCTCGACTATCATCCCAGAAGCCCTCCATCAAGGAACTGAATGACTACAGACCAGTTGCTCTAACATCTGTAGTTATGAAAACCTTTGAATGGCTAGTGATGTTCCATTTGAAAGCCATCACGGATCCACTGTTAGACCCCCTGCAATTTGCATACCGAGCAAATAGATCAACAGATGATGCTGTTAATATGGCTCTACACTACATCCTTCAACATCTTGAATCTCCAATGACCTACGCCAGGGTCCTCTTTGTGGACTTCAGTTCAGCATTCAATACCATCGTACCGGACATTCTCTTAACCAAACTAAATCAGCTAGCGGTACCTGAACACACTTGTAAGTGGATCACAAGCTTCCTAACAAACAGGAAGCAGCAGGTGAAGCTAGGAAAAATCACATCAGATATATGTACAATTAGCACAGGTGCCCCCCAAGGCTGTGTACTCTCACCACTTCTCTTCTCTCTATACACTAATGACTGCATCTCATACGATCCATCTGTTAAACTACTGAAGTTTGCAGATGATACAACAGTGATCGGACTCATTAGAGACAATGATGACTCCGCATACAGACGGGAAGTTGAACAACTATCCTTGTGGTGTGACCAGAACAATCTAGAACTGAACACACTCAAAACCATAGAAATGGTGGTAGACTTTAAGAGAAACCCTTCCACCTCTCACAATACTAGACAACACAGTATCAACAGTAGAGACCTTCAAATTTCTAGGTTCTATCATATCTCAAGACCTAAAATGGTCACCTAACATCAAAAACATCGTCAAAAATTTTATTTTATGTACATTGAGAGCATATGCACCAAGACAAATTCCTTGTGTGTCCAATCACACTTGGCCAATAAAAATTCTATTCTATTCTATTCTATTCTATTCTATATCTTGCCTGCAATTGTATATACGTATACCAATCAAGTTTTATACCTCGTTTTTCTAATTCTATCATTGTTTTCAACCTTTTTGACTGTCCTATTAAATCTTTATATCTTGAAATTGTATTCCACTGTACTCTGCTGGGGTGTATCTGAGCTTCCAAAGATGCAGTCCAATAAGTTATTCTAGAATAATGTTTGTTTTTAATTTTTTCCCAAGTTTCGATTAAAGAGTTTCTAATGCTATGTCTTTGAAAGTACCTACCATACCATACCACACAAATGAGTGCCGTCCTATCTGTAAATCGTGCTCTTCTAAAGTCAAAAGTCTTTTGTTTCTGAGCGTTGTCCATTCTTTAATCCACGTCATTGCTGCTGCTTGATAATACAAATGCCAGTTTGGAAGTCCAAATCCTCCTCTTATTCGTACATCTTGTAAACATTTTAAACTAATCCTTGCTCTTTTTCCTTGTGCCAGGCTGGGCGGTCCTCCCCCTGCATTTTGGGCATCACGCCACTGCCTGCTCCACGGCGGGGGATGTCCACTATGCCCGTGCTGACCCTAGTTCCTGTACCCCGTCGCTTCCTGTCTGCCCTGCCTCCTCATCTGGCGGATCGTGCCCCTGCCAGGGAGCCCACGTAGGTGAACTTCGTGTGATCCTGTGTGTCCCTGGAGGAGAGAGCGCAGCAACGTGCGACAGGCCGGTGCTTCTATTGGGGGGGGGCAGATCATTTTGTGCATGCCTGTCCCTGCAAACAAAGGAGTACGGTTGCTACTTTCGAATCCTCTCGGTCCTCCTGTTGCCATGCCGACTCTTGCAGGACAGCTCCCAGAGTCGTCAACTCATGTTCTCACCATAATTCCGGATTCCTCGATGGCTGTTCCCATGCCCCTGGTTTCCCCACCAGATGTGCAGTTGGGAGATGAGGGTTTGTGGCACAGCAGGTGAGGGAGATGGTGCCCAATTCTCCTTGGACATTTGCTGAGGGACTGCTCCGGTACCAGGGGCAGTTGTACGTCCCAGCAGGGCCGCTTCGTAGATTGATTCTATCCCAATGCCATGACAATCCCACAGCGGGTCATTTTGGCTTGTTTAAAACCTTGGACTTAGTGACTCGAACATTTTGGTGGCCGCAAATCCAAGATGACGTTCACTCGTATGTTGCCACATGTGAACGGTTTTGTGCAGCCAAGTCAGCCACAGGGGCCCCACCAGGATTATTACAGCCATTGCCAATGCCCACAAGGCCGTGGGGAGCTGTGTCCATGGACTTTGTCACACACTTATTTTATTTATTTATTTATTAGATTTGTATGCCGCCCCTCTCTGCAGACTCGGGGTGGCTCACAGCAATAATAAACAATATATAACAAATCTAATAATTTAAAAGAAACACTAAAAGCCCCATTATTAAAAGCAAACATACATACAAGCATATCATACATAACTGTATAGGCCCGGGGGAGATGTTTCAATTCCCCCATGCCTGACGGCAAAGGTGGGTTTTAAGGAGTTTACGAAAGGCGAGGAGGGTGGGGGCAGTTCTAATCTCTAGGGGGAGCTGGTTCCAGAGGGTCGGGGCCACCACAGAGAAGGCTCTTCACCTGGGTCTCGCCAAATGGCATTGTTTAGTTGACGGGACCTGGAGAAGGCCAACTCTGTGGGACTTGCCCCCTTCATCGCGGTTCACCACAGTCATGGTGGTGATGGACATGTTGACAAAAATGGTCCATTTCATCCCCTGTCGCCAGGTACCCACATCCCATGACACCGCTAAATTGTTTCTGCAACATGTATTCCGGATCCATGGATTTCTAGATCAAGTTGTGTCGGACCGAGGAACTCAGTTCACAGCATGGTTCTGGAAAGAGCTTATGTTTGCTTTACCCGTCCAAGTTTGTCTTGCTTCGACCCAGCACCCTCAGACTGATGGGGGGACAGAAAAACCATTGGAATTTTGGAACAATACCTGCGGTGCTTTGTGTCAGACCGGCAGGCTGATTGGTCACGTTTCCTCCTGGTAATCCAACATCCCTTCTACTTCAATTCTCTTTATCATTTCTTCCCTGTTTGTGAGTATTAAATCTAGTGTTGCAGTTCCTCTGGTTCCTGTTTCCACTTTTTGGACTTCTCTGGTAAGTTATGTTACATGGCATATCTAGTATTTTCTCAATAAACTTCATCAATGTCATTTAATAGTTTTTCTTTTCCCTTTTCCATGACATTTGCCAAAGTTTTACCCATTATTTCATATAAATTTTCTCCTTTTTCTTCTGGGACATTTTGGAAATGTAAATAAAATTCAGATCTAGCCATCTCAAGAATTATTGTGGATCTCATTTGCCTTCTATCAAATTCCATCAAGTCTTCCACCTTTCTACTTTTTCTTCCACCTTCTGAATATGTTGCTTGCTTATTTCAATTGTTTCTCTCATTTCTTTCATTTCTGCTTTCATTTGATTTACATTTTCATTCATTGAATTCACATTCTCATTGAGTAATTTTAAATCTCTTAAAGCTTGAAACATACTTTTAATTTCAGCTATCTTGAAGAGGGGTGGGATCTGATGGCTGCGGCAGCAGGAGCCTTTCTTCTCCCTTGGAAAGGTTCCAAATCCCCACTGCCCAGGGGCTCTGGTCCTCCTGGACCAGACCAAATCCTTCCTGAAGGGAAGGTGATGCAGGGGACGCTATGCAGGGGTCTGGTAGGGGCCGGCATGCGCCACCAGACGAATTGGCTCAGTCTCACACTGGCTGTGGTGTGAAGCCGGCCAGGCAGCCATGCCTGAGCCAACACAGCCATGGAAACAATGCAACGCCTGGATGGAAAGCTGAGTGATAACATCTGGAAAGAGCTCGAGGTGTACTTATGGGGAGAGGAAGGGATTTGAAGCTGATGCTGGTGAGTTGAGAGTGGCCAAAAGGGATTTTGGATCTTTGCTTTTCAATTTGATTTTCAACGGAGCTAAAACAGCCGGAAATTAGAGGAAGCAGCTATTTTGCGATGTGGCGTATAACAAAAGCTTCAGAAAGTAGCAAATTGCCCAAGATTGGATTTTTAAGATGCCTAATTGTTTTAAAATTTGTCCTTTTGAATCGGGAATCTTAAATTCTTGTCGTGGAAACTATGTTTTCTTTTCATTTATAAATGAAGAGGAATGTTAAATACCAGAAGAGGAATACTAAATACCAGAAGATCTGGGAAATTTGTCATCTACTGCCATCGTGTGGCCAGAGGAAATATAGCAGCTTGTTTGTGCAAGGATTTTGACATTGTTTGCAAGGGCTTTCACACTGGCTTTTTATGAGAAAGGAGGATATCAGCTATGACGTGGAAGAAAGAAAATATTCAAGATGAAATTGACTGAACTGATTTGAACTGATTGTACTGTCTAAACTGACTGAAAACACATTGGATAATACAATTTGAAACTAGATATATTTAAGAAAATCCAGAAGATAGCAAAAGATAACAGCACTACAAAGAAGAGGAAGAGGATTGTTTTTCTCACAAAGTTATAAATCATAAATGGAAATGACTATGTATAATGAATTGGAATTATTAATGATTAATGATTTATTGAAAATAAATAAATAAATAAATAAATAGAGATAAAAAGGATTGAATAAGGAGTGAAAATTCAAATGGTTATGAATGAGAAAATTGAAAACAGTTTTGATTATTATGATTATTATGGATGAGAAAATTGAAAATGGCTATGATTATTTTGGATTATTATTACCCTTGATATTTTTATTTATTGTTTGAATTATAAATTGATTATGTGATTTATAGTGATAAATAAAATAGGAGGAAAGGGAAAAGGAAAAAAGATTTAATATATAATATAACACAAGTTATGATTATTAAAAGTGGATTAATATGGGATAATAACTAGTATTGATTATGTTAGGTATGACAGTGAAAGACAGATAGAGTAAGGAAAAGTTGAATTAAATAGATTAGGGAAGATTATCACACTGAGTTTGATAGTGGAAGATATATAGAAATAGGGAAATAAATAGGGAAAATATATAGATTAGGGAAATATATCACACTGCAATTGGCAGTACAAATAATTAGAGCAGTGTTTCCCAACCTTGGCAACTTGAAGAGATCTGGACGTCAACTCCCAGAATTCCCCAGCCAGCATTTGCTGAAGTCCAGATCTCTTCAAGTTGCCAAGGTTGGGAAACACTGAATTAGAGTAGGGAAGATTATTACACTGGGTATGACAGTGATGCATAGATTAGGGAAGATAATTACACTGGGATTAGCAGTGGAATTTATAGATTAGGGAAGACTATTACACTAAGAACGGCAGTGGAAAATATATAGATTAGGGAAGAATATTACTATATTGGGTTTTCTAAAGGAAGATACTTTTCTCAACATAACCAAAGCAGTTTCCATGCTGTAGCCGGGCCTGAATCCTGACTGCTGAGGGCCTAGATAATCAGCTTCTTCCAAGGACCACTGGAGCTGGAGTGCCACCACCTTCTCCACAACCTTCCCCATAAAGGGAAGGTTGGAGACTGGACGATAGTTGTTGAGAATGGCTGGGTTCAGGGAAGACGTCTTGAGGAGGGGGCGCACAAGCTCCGTTTCACCTCCCTGCTGGCTGAAACCAGCCGGGAGGGACATGGATGCAGTAAACAGGTGGCGGAACTCACAGCTCCAATGGCCTTGTCCATTTCATCAGGTGTCACCAGATCAAACTCTTCCCAGACAGATGGACAAGTACGGGCCCCAGTCACCATAACTGACTTGTTGTCAGTCAACTCTGTTTCCCAATCGGAGTCAAGGTCCATCTGGATCCGAGCGACTTTATTAGCGAAAAATGTGTTAAAATCCTCAGCACTACTCTGCAAGGGCTTCCCAACTCCCCCCTGGTTAAGAAGGGAGCGGGTCACCCTAAACAGAGTGGCCGGGCGAGATTCCACTGATGCAATCAAGGCAGCATGATACGCGCATCTTGCTGCCTTGAGCACCACTTTGTAAGTCTTAATATGAGCTCTTACAAGTGTTCAATCGGATTCGGACTTATTTTTCCTCCATCGTTTCTCTAGACGTCTCGTCTGGCATTTCAACTCCCGTAGCTCCTTGTTGAACCATGGAGCTCTACGGGGTCTAGTGCTGTGGAGAGGTTGCAATGGCACAAGATGGTCAAGAGCCTCCGCTGCAACCTTGTTCCAGGCTTCAGCAAGAGACTCTGCCGAACTGTGGACGAGTGCATCTGGAATAACCCCAAGCGCCCTCTGAAAGCCCTCTCGGTCTATCAGGCATCTGGGGCAGAACCACCTAGTCGGTTCTGCCTCCCTGAGGGGAATTCAGATATTATTCTTCGCCTTCATTTGAATTCAAAGTGCTATTAGCTATCTAAATTTCTCTTGGCTATTTGCTGTTTCTCAAAACTATGCCCTCGTGCTTCAGTCCAGGATGGAAATGTGAACAGTGTTCTGATGGTACTTCATTGCATGATGGCAAATAATTTCACCCATTGATTTCATATAGTTGTTAAAAGGAGTGGAGAGAGTAGACGTCCTGCAGCATGCCACAAAAGAGTGGCTGAGGATTGAACCCTTCACTCCCTATCAACACCAATTGGGATGGATCTTGGAGAAAGGAGCTAAACTAGCCAAGACTGTGTCAGCTAGCTCCAACACTTTTAAAGTGGCACCTAAATCACTCATTCAATCAAATAAATAAATAAACTTTACAACTGGCCCAAAAGGATACCATGATCTAAACATCAAGGATAGATAGAGGCACTGTCTTTATCCTGCTTTTGCCAGAGATCATCCACAACTGTGACCAATGTTGTTTCTGAGTCACAACTGATCTGAAACCTTACTGGAAGGGATCCAGATAATCTGTTTCTCCCCAAATCCTGTGAAGCTGCCAAGCAACCATCTTCTTTAGGATCTTCTTTCCGAAAAAGGTAAAGTGGGCCATAGGACGGAAGCTGCCAAGGCAGATGAGATCAAAAGCTGGTTTTTAAAGGAGGTGGTAAATCAGAGTCTCCTTAAAGAGTCCCAGAAACATCTCCTCCTCTAGTGAAAAATTTATTACTAGTATAATATTGTTTTCATTGTTTATTTCTGTTTGGAATTTTAGGGGAGGTGTTTACATTAAGATTACAGTAAAAAGAGGTGTGATGGCAAACATTTTAGGAACCCTGCTCTAAGGTCAATTTATCTAAAGGATTTCCAGAAGCTGGACATCACTGGCTTTGTTAGGATATCATATATTACCAGGATAATTGAAAGCCTAAATTGTGCTTAAGTTCATTTCCTTTTTAATTTGTTTATTCACTCCATCAATACATAAATACAAAAACATGCAACTTTTCTACAATTGTAGTGATACCCTAAGTTATTGAAAATATTTAATGATCAAGATCCCTGGCATTTTTCAAAAATAAAACTATTATACTGACAACATTTTTGAAATAACTCCTAAAATTAGATAATTGCTCATTAATTACTGGAACAAATGAAGGCAACCTCAGCTGTTTTTAATCTCCATATAATTTCCTGTCATTTAAAAGTGCAATATATTTGAAAATAGACATATAATCTAAAATAGATTAGGAACTTCTAAATTTGGGGTGTCAAACTGGATTTCTTAAAGGGCCAGATCAGCATTGAAGTTCTTTACAGGCCGGTGTGGGTGGAAATGGGGGGAGACGGGTGCCTTATGTGGCACCCTGCTGCCCAAAACAGGTGGGGTGGGACTGCACATGGGCCCCTCTATCCTGTTGTTGGGCTGAACAATCTCCTGCAGCATTTTACTGGCCAGACAGATATGGAGGGGCTGCACACTCCCCCTGGCCTCCAGTAGCACTCTGCCAGCCAAAAACAGGCAGCGCGAAGGCCTTCCAAGGCCCCCACGTGGGCTGTTTTCAGCCTCCCCAGCTTCCAGTAGCACTCTGCTAGCCAAAAATGGTTGCGCAGAGGCCGTGGAAGCCCATTTGGCCAGCAGAGGCACCATAGGCTGTCTTTTGATATTTCCAGGCTGGCCCCATGGGTTGAATTTAAGCACCCCACAGACAGGATCCAGCCCATGGTCTTGAATTTGACACCCCTGTTACACATAAGCTGGTCTTCCCTCTATGCACCCCCTTATTCCTGAAAAATATTAAAAACAGCACTTGGTAAACAAGGAATTACCTTAGTGAAGACAGCTAATGGCATACCATACTGATCTTCTTCCAAACCAGAAATAAGTCCAGGTACAAAGACGGTGTGTCCTGTATTAGGTTGAGGCTGAACTGTAATTGGAACACTTTTGAAAATCACTGACTCCTTCAGAAGAAATTCAGTCTTTCCTGCTACTGAAGTAATTTCACATTCTTCTTCTTTCAAATTAGGGTCTTCTAGGAGATTAGGATCTAAGGTTTTCCAGTCACTTTCAGAAGATTCTGGAGACCGTTTTAAGTATTGTTCATGATCCTGGTAGACATGAAATTCACTGGATTGATGCTCAATTTGAAATAAAGGTACATCTGCTCTCTGAGTATATCTTTCTTGGTTTCTTGACATTTTTTTGCTTTCTCCAACTGTATCAAAATTAGCATTTGAAAGTGCCAGAGTAGACAAAGAAATACAGTAACTGGAAGGAAGTGAAACTTCTTGTCCGACTTCCTCTGATGTGCTTTTTCTTCGTCGGTATTGTGAGCAATCAGTAAGACCATGTTCTATCATACCTGGAATTTATTTAAAAATTATAAATGAGATTAATAAATTCTATATAGGAACAATCACCAATTTATATTGAAAATTATACTAAGATGAAAACTACTGTTAATTGCAAAATACAACACACCCATGATTCTTTCTTGTCTTTCAGAAACTTATTTTTCAATGAAGTAATTATTGCTGTAATTAAGCAGGTATAGTGGAGTTTGAAAATAATTTTAATGAAGGAACATAATAATTGTAGTAAGAGGGCAAATAACTTTCAAGTTAGAAGCCAAGCTTTCAAATTCAAATATGGTAGAGTTCCAGAAATCCTTGTATTATCGATACCCGTGATGTTGAACTTATGGCACACGTTCCACAGGTAGAATGCAGTCATATCTGTGGGCACATGAGCAGTTGCCATAGCTCAGCTCCAGCATGCATCAGTCAGCTGATTTTTGGCTGGTCCCTCCCACACCACCCTTCCCCGTCCAGGAGTCTCTACATGGTCTGTTTGGAGACCAGGTAAGTACAGAGTTTGTGTGGAGGCTCTGGGAGAGTGTTTTCTGCCTCGGGCAGTGGGGGGAGAGGCCATTTTTGCCTTCCCCAGACTCCAAGAAAGCCTCTGGAGCCCGGGGAGGGCAAAAAATGGACCTATCACGACCACCAGAAATCAGGAAACAGTCGATTTTCAGCCTCTGGAGGGCCTCCGGGAGACAGAGGAGACTTTTTTCACCCTCCCGAGGCTCCAAGAAAGCCTCTGTGTCAACTTGCAAAGCTTTCAAGTTGCCATCTTTCGTAAACTTTACACTCTGGTGCCTGGGGAGGGTGAAAAATGGTCCTGCTGGAAATGGGCCATTTCCATCCTCCAGAGGTTTTAGGGAGGCCTGCTAAGCCCAAAACAGAGTGTGGGTGTCATGCGTGCATGCACGCATGGGGATCTTTGCGCACACAAGCGCAGGGCAGTGGAGGGTCATGCACACATCCGTGGGTGGCATGGGGGTGAGGGCACTGAATTATGGGTGTGGGCACATGCATACACGTGAACTTTTGGCACCTGAGGAAAAAAGGTTCACCATCACTGAGCCGTCGCCCAGCTCAGCTCCACTATGAGCTGGCTTTTCTAGGGCTGACAGTAGCTGTTATAAATGCCTCAAATTTTCCACTTATATATAATTCTTAGTATTTCTTTTGGCTCCTAATTATGGTTCAAGCACTAAACCCCATGGCTCCTAATTATGGTTCTAACACTAAACCCCAAACTCTTATTGCTCCAAGTTTAGCAAAAAATTATTCTGTTACAAACCTTCTTCTAATCACAAATGTTTCCCTAACCAAGCAAAAGGCAAAGATTTTTCCCTTGGGTGGAAATGCTGTATTATACTCACTAAAAATAATCAAATAAATGGGAGACAGTAAAAATGGCTGCATATACAGTGGTACCTCATGATACGAACCCCTCATCATACGAACTTTTCGAGATACGAACCCAGGGTTCGGAATTTTTTTGCCTCTTCTTACGAACTTTTTTCACCTTACGAACCTGCCAAGCCGCCACTGAGATTCCCCGGACTTTCGTTGCAAGCCACGTGCAGGTTTTTGCAATCCTGGGATCCCCTGAGGCTCCCCTCCATGGGAAACCCTACTTCCTGACTTCCGCGTTTTTGCAATGCTGTAGGGAAATCCCAGGAGGGGAATCCCAGGATCGCAAAAACGGGCGCTCCGCTGGGCAGAGTAGGGGGGACAAAAACAGGAAGAAAAGGCTCATGGAGCTCAACGGAGGAGAAAGGTGTGGGGGAGATGAGAAGAGAGAGGTGTGCAAAAACGGGAAGAAAAGGCACATGGAGCTCAAGGGAGAAGAAAGGTGTGGGGGAGATGAGGAGAGAGAGGTGGGCAAAAACGGGAAGAAAAGGCTCATGGAGCTCAAGGGAGAAGAAAGGTGTGGGGGAGATGAGGAGAGAGAGGTGGGCAAAAACGGGAGGGAAAGGCTCATGGAGCTCAAGGGAGAAGAAAGGTGTTCGCCTCAGCTTTGTCTGGCCGCAGCTTTTTTTTTTTAAGCCTTAATATTTTGGATTCTCCTAATGGGCTTGCACGCATTATTGGCTTTTCCATTGATCCCTATGGGAAACATTGTTTCATCTTACGAACTTTTCACCTTACGAACCTCGTCCCAGAACCAATTAAGTTTTTAAGACGAGGTATTACTACTACAACCTGAAAATTAATCATAAATTAGGAGAATTATTTGTTTCATAAACTTTTAGCCCTTTTGGTAATTCTGAAATGCATTTTTTCACTCCCCCCTTCCAATTGCATTTTGTTCTTGCATCATTTCCATCATTTCCATCTTTTTCCACTTTCCATTTCCATTAGCTGCCCCTTCCTTCTCTTCCTCATGCAACTTGCATATTTTCTGTACCTTTTGGCTAATTCTATCAGAAGAAAGGAGAATACTGGTGAATGTACATGTATATTTGACAATAACTGCTGTAAAAATAACTAGTTCTATAATTATTGTAGATCAATTAAATACAATATGATATCTTGTTTTACAGGCAACATTTTTTATCAATAGTTATTAGCTGAATTAATAATAATTCTTTTTTGAATTAGTCTTAAGTCTTTGGGGACTAGATCTTCTTGGAGATTCATGTGCACATGAATTCATAAAATGTATCATATCCTAGAGAGTCTTTAGGACTGATTTCCATGTAGCTGGCAATTTAAACTGACAAGGTGGGGAAGCTGGACATTACCCATGATTTTTGTCTACATTTACCTTTCCTGCCTATTCTTTCTTCTGGTGGGAGGGAGGCCATTTAAAATTCAGAATGGATTTCAAGTAAATAAAGGAGCATTTTGATAAGAACATACACTTAAACATATATACTAACCAGGAAATAGTGATAAAACAGTCATTAATGCTCCCACTAGCCGATTTACTGGGGAGAGATAAAACAGAACCTGAAAATAAGCAGGGGGAAAAATAGATCAGTAGTATATCATCTAAAAAGAAACCAGGGTATAACCAAAGCAGTTAAACTCTTTGCTTTAAAGCAGCAAGATATTTATATAGAATAAAATAGAATGAATGAGCTGGAAGAGATCCTGGAGGTCTTCTACTCCAGCTCTCTGCTCAAGCAGGAGGACCTATATCATTTCAATGACTGTCTAGACCTGTGATGGCGAACCTATGGAATGTATACCATAGGTAGCACAGGGAGCCCTTTCTGCAGGCATGCGAGCCGTCGCCCAGCTCAGCTCTACCATGCATGCACACACGGCATATGCACACAGGATGGGACACATGCAAGAAATACATGTGCATTTGCAGAGGGTGGGGGAGCATGGGTGGGTGTGGTGCCCCCAGCCTGTTTTTGGTCCCAGGAGGCTACAGGGAGGCTGCTGAGTCCAAAATCGTATGTGTGTGTGTGGGACATGTGGCCCATTTTTGGTGTCAAGGAGACTGCAGGGAGGCCTGCTAGGCCCAAAAAGAACCGGGAGAGGGTCACACACATGTATGGGGCTAGCACAGAGGGGGTCAAATGTGCATGTATGGGAGCAGGGGAACACAGAAGGCACACATGCATGGGGGGAATGGGGCACTGTGATAGAACCTAGAAACCTGAAGGACTCTACTGTTGTCTAGCATTGTAAGAAATAGTAGCATAGAAGGGTTTATTCTAAAATGTACCACAATTTCTACTGTTTGGAGTATATTTAGTTCAATATTATTCTGGTTGCACCACAAGGCTAGTTGTTCAACCCCCCATTTGTATGCAGATTCATCGCTGTGTCAAATGAGACCAATCTCTGTTGTATCTTCTGCAAACTCCAGTACCTTTAACAACGGGATCTTTTGAGATGCAGTCATTGGTATATAGAGAGAAGTGGAGAGCACAAAAAACTGGGGAGCTCTTATATTAATTGTAGAGGTATCTGATGTGATTTTGCCTACCTTCACCTACTGCTTCCTGTCTGCTAGGAAGCTTATGATCCATTTACAAATGTGGTCAGGTATAGCTAACTGATTTATTTAGTTAGAAGAATATCTGCAATGATGGTATTGAATGCTGAGGACCCTTGCATAGGTCTTTGGAGAGTCAAGATTTGTAGGATGTAGTGCAGTCATATTAACAGCATCATCTGTTGATCTATTTGCTCGGTAGGCAAATTGCAAGGGATCTAATAGCATATCTTTGATGCTTTTTAGGTGAATCAGCACTAGCCTTTCAAAGGTCTTCATAATATAACATATGAAGAATAGTTGCAGGATTTGGTTTGGCTAGTCAAAAGAAAAGAAGAATTAGGGGTGTACTGACAGCAGTATTCCAATATTTGAGGAGTTGCCACAAAAAAGAGGGGGGGTCAAATTATTATCCAAAGTGCCAGAGGACAAGACAAGAAACAATGTTTGGAAACTAATCAGAGAGAAGAAACCTGGAATTAAGAAGAAATTTCCTAACAGTAAGGACAATTAACCAGAGGAGGCAATCAGCTTGCCTCCAGAAATCATGGACATTTCTTAACTTGAAGTTTGTAAGACGAATCTTGACTAGTGATGTTTATACTTTTTCTCATTGTGTGCACCCATAATGCAATATCATGTGAAAACCTCTGTGCCCCACCCCCTTGCATGCATGCATGATCCCCCACTCCCCCGAGCATGCGGACAACCCCCTTGCACTGTTTTAGGTCTAGCAGGTCTCCCTGCAGCCTTCTGGGACCAAAAACAGGTTGGAGGCCACTTCTGCCCCTGTGTTCCTCTGTGTATGCATGCACAATCCCTCCAACCTCCCGCACATATGTGCATCTCTTGTATGTACCCCGCCCTCTGTACATGCACAGCAGATACCCCAAAACCAGCTGGCCAATGGGAGGTGTGTGCACATACACATTGGAGCTGAATTGGGCGACAGCTTGCGTACCTGTGGCACGCATGGCATAGGTTTACTATCATGATTCTATCATATCTCAAGACTTAAAATGGATACTTAACATCAAAAACATCATCAAAAAAGCACAACAAAGAATGTTCTTTCTGCACCAACGCAGAAAGTTCAAACTTCAAAAACAGTTGCTGATTCAGTTCTAGAGAGGAATTATTGAGTCTGTCATCTGCACAATACTGTCAAATAATTTACTAAGATTGTATTACTATTATTTTTCTCACCCTTCCTAATACCTATCTCTTTCCACATGGCTATAACCAGTGATGGGATTCAATTTTTTTTACTACCAATTCTGTGGATGTGGCTTGGTTAAAGTGACCAGATTTTAAAATTGGTAAAGAGGGAGAACATTGACGGGGGTGGATTTCGTGATTAGAAAATTGGTCTAAATTGTAAAAGCCTCTGTAAAGGCCTTCTGAGGCATGCAAAAGTGATTGTTGGTACAGAAATTTGATAATTTTTTCTCTATCCATCTCTTCTATCCCATGCATATATAAAATCATATATATAAAATTATTTTCTCTATCACACAATACTAGGACAAAGGGGCACTCCCTAAAGCTCATAGGTAAGAAAGTGAAGACAAATCAAGGGAAATATTTCTTCACCCAGAGGGTCGTTGGTTTATGGAATTCACTTCCAGAAGAGGTCATGACAGCTGTCAGCCTTGATAGCTTCAAGGCAGGATTAGACAGATTCATGGATGCCAAGCATATAGATGTTTATTGAAGTGGATGTCCAAGTGCTGCCTCTATGTTGGTTGAGGCAGGCAGGATTCCCTTGAGTACCACTTGTTGGGGGTCAAGGGAAAGGGAGGGTCTTGCCTTCTCTTTCTGCTCAAGATCCCCATGGACACTGTGGAACACTGTGTGACACAGAATGCAGGACTCGAAGGGCTTTGGCCTGATTCAGCATGGCTCTTCTTATGTTCTTAAATAAGTCAAATCTAGATGATCTTTGCATTTGAGTTAAATGTTAGATTTTTTTTAAAAAAAATGAAAGAGGTACAGAACAATTAGAAATAGAGAATTACTTGGAAATCTAAAAAGAAGCATGGTAGAAGCATTCAAAAGAAACCAAAATTTAGGACTTGATACTGGGAAATTTAAAAATTGTAGCCATAAAACAAAGGATGAATCTGGCCAATGTAGTAATAGCTTGTCTATGATAATATGTGGGCTTGATTTGGCAGTATCAATTCAAACTGGGGAATTTTTCTTTATATTGCAAACATTACAAACATTTATATATTTTAAAAAAGCTAAGAGGGCCAATCTTATTTTATTTCTGTTTGCACACTAACTCTTTTATGGTAAGCCAACAAGTCTGCCTGTATTACAAAAATCCACACGACCATTGCAAAGGGCTTAATTTTCCAGCAGTCATTCAGATTTTTTGTAACCCAGATCTTGTCACTTAATTTCCCCAGAATGTGCAGCACTGAAGCTTTGGTTTACTAAATTTGTAGTTTCAAACTAAATTTTGCTCTCTCCCTTCCTCCCCCCTCTCTTTCTTTCTTTCTCTCTCTCTTCCTCCCCTCTACCTTTCTCTCTATTTCTCTTTCCCTCCCTTTCTTTCTCTCTGTCTCTTTCTCTCTCTTTTCCTCCCTCCCAAAAGATTTTCAAATGCCTACCGAGTGCTGCAGGCAGGTTCCTCTGGGCCTAAAACCCCGCCCACGTACACGACTGGACTGGCTAGCAGGCTCCCCCAGGGTCCTAGCTGCTGCCCTTTTCCTCAAACAAACAAGCTCAGCTTCCCCGGGACTGTTACTTTTCTGTCGGAAAATTGAACATAGTTTCTCTCCTCGCTGAGGAGAGAGAGAGCGGCTGCAGGTGGAGCTTATCACGGCACCTCCCCATCAAAGACTGCAAGGTGGGCGAGCGGGCACTCCAGGGGCAGGGGAGGCAAGGAGCAGCAGCAGCTGTGAAGTTGGAGACTCTTGGAAGGGGGCAGGAGGGAAGAGAATCTTTTTGTGGCTGAAGAAAATCGGGACATTTTTGAAACGTCCCAGGATGTGGGACAAATTATTCAAAACCGGAACAGTCCTGCCAAAAGCGGGACATCTGGTCACTTTAGGCTTGGTGGGCATGGTAGGGGAAGGATATTGTAAAATCTCCATTTCCTCCCAATCAGGTGGGACTTTGGGAGGCAGAGAATAGGGGTGGGGCCAATCAGGGGTGATATTTACCAGTTCTCAGAAATATTCAAAATTTCTGCTACCAGTTCTCCAGAACTGGTCAGAACCTGCTGAATACTATCTCTGGCTATAACCATGTTGCTTATATCTTTACAATTTATATTGTTTTATTATTTCCTAGTATGATGTGATTATTCTATGGCTATCATTGCATCTTATGATTCTTGATGAATATATTTCATTTTTTCTTTATGTATACTAAGAACATATGCACCAGAGATAAATTCCTTGTGTGTCCAATCACACTTAGCCAATAAAAATTCTATTCTATTCTAATTCGAATTCTATTCTTCTCCTGGACTTTGATCATCTTAATTGCTCTTCTCTGAACTTTTCCCAAAGTCTCAACACCTTTTTGTAGTTTGGTGACAAAAATTGTTTGCAGTATTCCAGATGTAGTTTTAGTAGCAGCAGAAAGAGCATGGCACCTGAGCTGAGGAGGGCAGGGCAGGCGTCCCGCCATGGCTGGGGGGGGGGGACAATTATAGGGAGGCTGTGGACCATGCGGCGAAGGGCCAGGTGAACTGATCGGTGTACTCTGAGCTGGCCCACTCTGGCCCCTTCCAATAAATAGCAAAGGCTCCGTTTGTTTTGGCTCTCCCGGTTGAAAGCATTGCTGCTGCCGCTGTGCTCTAACAGTCAGCGTCGCTGCTGCCATAGCTGCTGCTGCTCCTTTCTGACTTTCTGGCCCTCTTCGCCCTCCCTTTCTCCCTCCTCCTCCTCCTCACCACCGCCTTCTCACGGAACATGCCTGCTGCTGCCAGGACCAGAAGGCGGGCAGCTGGAGGGGGCAGAGAGGCAAAAGCCTGCCCGACCCACCTCCATGGGCTTGCTCATCTGCTGTCATTGGGGAAGGTGGATGTGCTGGGGACGGAGGAGGATAAAAGTCCTAAATCCGCTGGGGAGAGGCAGATATGGCAGGAGATATGGGGTAGGCCACTCCCGGGGAACGAGAGCTTTTTGCTTGAAAGTGATCCCGTGTTCCAGCCCCATGAACTCAGCCCGGGGTACTGGTGAGAGTGAAATCCGGACCCTGGGCTCAGGCTGTTGCTACTCAATGACAGGTCAGTTTTAAATAAAACTCCCCTCATCCAGGAATTACTCCTGGAGGAGGCCAACCTGGCATGTGTGACTGAAACCGGGCTGGGCCCAGAGGGGTGAGCTGCTCTCTCTGAAATGTGCCCAGCCAGGTTTCAGGTATGGCACCAGCCACGACACCAGGGAAGGGGGGGAGGAATGGCTATTATAGCCAAGAAGACGTTCAGCCTACGCAGGCTCGCTGCTCCTGAGATTGCGGTTCCCTCTTTGTGAAGCTGGATCTAAGGGTTTAGGTGGGCTTGTTGCTCACATACTTGCCTCCCAGCTGCATGTCAACAGCCCTGCCTATGCTGCTTGAGGAAGTAGCCGGGCTGGTGGTGGAATCCCCCAGACTTATTGTCTTGGAGGATCTTAATTTGTTGTCGCTCGGCAAATCCTCTGTGTTGGCACAGGAGTTCATAGCCACCATGGATCTGACCCAAGTAGTTCATGGTCAGACTCATGAGGGTGGGCACACTCCCGACATGGTATTCCTCTCAGAGCAGCTGAGCAATGATCTGAGATTAAGGGGCTTAGATATCTTGCCTTTTATCATGGTCACATCATTTTCTGCTACGGCTTGATTTTAAGGCTCCAATTCTCCCCCGCAGGGAGGCAGAGCCGACTAGGTGGTTCTGTCCTAGGTGCTTGATGGACCCAGAGGGCTTTCAGAGGGCGCTTGGGGTTCTGCTATATTCGCCTGTACACAGTTCGGTAGAGTCCCTTGCTGTGGACTAGAATACGGAAGGAGCGGGATTGACTGGATTGACAATCCAATCTCTTGACTGGATTGCGCCGTTGCGACCTCTCTTTGGCAGTATACCCTGGAGAGCGCCTTGATTTACCAAGGAACTCCAGGGGATGAAACACCAGAAGAGACAAAAGAAGAGTAAATCTGAATCCGACCAAACACTTTTAACACCTCATATTGAGACTTATAAAGTGGTGCTCAAGGCGGCAAGATGCGCATATCTAAAAGCTCAAAGTTATTAGTAAAGTTTTAAATCAGATAAGTGGTAATTATACCTTGGGCTCCTGTAGCCATGAGTTTGGAACCCAATCATTTGTACCTCGGTTTAAAAAGGCAGAATAGGGCACAGGCAGGTGCAATAAATTATCCCCCCTCCCTTGAACTGCCTCGTGGAATTCCAAAATTCTAAGTAATTGGTCGGCCATATCTAAAATAGTCCTGCCAATTATTTTCCACTATTGCAAAGCTGCCAATTTTCCTTCCATAGGTACATGGGTGGGGGAAGAAAGAGGGATTCCCAGGTGGAGGAAAGCAGCAGCTCACCTCCCAGTCAGCAAGATTGCCTCGAAGTGCCCACCAACGACTCGCCCACCCCTCCAGCTGAGGAATGATTAGCCACTTCTCCCACCTGCACAACTTATAAGAGCTAAAGGGATGTTACTTCCAACACGAGAGGATGAAGTACGTGAACACACGCCAGTCCAGCATCTCAAAAAAAGGCTGGAAAAAGGTCCCAGGCAAATCTAGTCAGCTCCATATTGTGACTTGTCAGAGAGGGCTGTGAGGTCATTCGTGGCACTTCAAAATCCCACACCTCACTTAGGGCAGGGAAGGACATGAGAGCAGGGACAGGAGACCCGCAATCATTGCCACTGGTGGGTTCAGCCTTCCTCGCCCACTCGGCATACCGATTTGGCAGGGGGTGGGGGGAGTTGGGCGGTAATGAGCAATGACGGTGGTAGCCTTTCTCAGCTGGAGACTGGTGGCTTGGCCTCGGAAATTGGTGTGGTGCTGGGTGTTCGGAGGAGAGGGCACCAGCTTCGGAATTCACAAGCTTCCCTCCCCGCAAAGCTGAAAAGGGCGGCGGTCAGCAGGTGCCGCCTCTCCCGGCCCCTGCCACAGCTCACTCACCCAAGCTGCTTTTCAGCCTTGTGGAGGACAGAGCGCCACCTTCGGAATTCGTGAGCTTCCCTCCACGTAAAGCCAAAAAGAGTAGCAGTCAGCAACGGCAGCAGCAGCTTTTCTCGGCTGGAGGCCAGTGGCTCGCTGCTGACTGCCACCCAACTCCCCCCACCCCATGTAACATTCAGTGTAGCCTGGGATTTCCAGCTGAGAAAGGGATTTCCAGTCTGGGATTTCCAGCTTAGAAAGCCTGCCACTGCTGACTGTTGCCCTTTCCAGATGTGGCTCTAGGGCTGGGCTGGGCTGACCAGCAGATCCCACCTGCAGCCCCATGCCTGCCTGCCTTCCTTCCTCCCTGCCTTACGCATCCCCTCGAGTCTGTTTACTCTCTCTCGGATTCTCTCTGTCTTGGCGGGGATGGTGAGCCTCTTCCTTCCTGGGCCACGTGGGAGCTGCAGCTCCAGAAGGTGTGGCGCCTTCACCAACTAGCCAAGGAGAGCAGCCATTGGGCAGGCGGAATAGTGCTCAGCTCCTGCGCACTCTTGGGGGAGATTACTGCAAAATCCCCATTCCTTCCCCACTCCACTTATCTACTTTCCAACTTAATTCTCCTGTGCAGGGCAACAAAGATCAGCTGGCACTTGGCAGGTAGCGAATAGATGGGAGCAGGACAGCCAGAAATAGTATTTGCTGGTTCTCTGAACTACTCAAAATTTTTCTAGAACTGATCAGAACTGACCGAATACCACCTCTAATAATGGAATAATGTATCTCCATAAAGTATTTGTCAGGGTTCCAAGAAACAACCCCAAGAAAGTAAAACTCCAAAGCTAGAAGTTCCTCTAAATTCCAATTTATTAGAGATAGCATGTTGGCACATCTGGGAAAACCCAAATCTGAAGCTTCCAGGTTTTCCCCACTCAGTTCATAAATTCATCACGTGGTCCAATCTAATGTTCACATTCAACTGGAGACAACCCCCAGTCAGTCCCATCCAGGTGCAGGCAAATGATTCACCTTGACTCCCTCCCAGAGTAAAGAATATTGTTATAGCTAATCTTCCACTACTCCACCCAACCCCCCTCCCAATTTTTGTTGCTCCTCGTCCACCTCTGGTAATGTTAGATTCTAAGGAGGATGAGACAGACTCCTCTGGATGTCCTGGGCCAGTGGGGTTGCCAGCTGATGCAGTGAGCAAGAGTGATGGAGAAATAGAATTAAAATTATTAATTTTAATTTTAATTAATTATATCTTGATGTATACTGTTTTTATATGCCGTAAGCCGCCCAGAGTCTTCGGAGAGAGGTGGCATATAAATTTAAATACTACAAATAATAAATAATCTGGATGAACCTGAGGAATTACCAGAAGTGGCAGATATGTCAATGGGAATTGATGTGAGTCAGAGGATGAAGGGGACATTAGAGTGAATAAGCCACTCTTAGATAATAGATTCAGGAGGTTACAAAGCAGAAAACAACACTTGTATAGTAAAAGGAAGTAATTTGTAGTATTAACTCTAGGGAGTTTGCTGACCACTCCCAGCAGATATAAAAGGGAAGGATCTTGGATAATTCTGGGTGGAATTTCAATGTTGATTTCATGGATACTGTGTTAGATTTGGGGTTCCAGAAAATGCTCCCTGAAAATACCTGATTTCTCCTCTGTAAAGTCATCTTCTAGAAGCTGCCTGCCTGCCAGAATGTGGTGAGCTGAATTTTATACCCTATGACTAATTGCCTGCTTTATCTTGCTGGAATGCAATTAAGCCTAAAACTGGCGTCTTTTCCAGAGGCTTATCTGATAACTTTGCAGCAGTGAAATCTATTCCATGAACTTTTAAAGACTGAATTCTGCCTGTAAATGTTGCTTTTCCATATAGAGTGTAATTCAAAGCTTAAATTGTGGGTTTTAGCTTTTTGTTTCAATCTGAAAAGCCCAAGACAGAACAATTTCCCAGGCTAAAATATGTGGCAGTTAGGAAGCTGAAAGAGAAAAGATGGCTTTCAAAACTGACAGTATTAATGAAATGTTAGTGAAGTCATATATTTGCCTTTTAGAAAATATGGGAGTAATCTTACCTTCTTTTCTAGAAGAATCAACTTTAAAAGAATTAAAACCTTTAAAACATAAAGAAAGAGATTTTAGATATTAATAGTCCAGCAATATAAGTGACTCTATGCTTAAAGTATTCAAGTGTCATATCAATGTGCAATATAGATTAGGCATTGGAAAATTACCTGAACGCCTCTCCTCATATGTAAAACGGAGAGAGTAGTCACGTTGGTAAACTCACTGTCCTATCCAATCAGGACCAAGCCAGAATTCTTTAAAACACAGCCGGATCTGCCCCTTTCCCAGATTTCGCGAATCGGTAGACTTGGCCCATGCTGGCTTTCGACTGAGTCGACTCCTGGCCAGATAGTCAGAATAGAATCAGAGAAAGGTTATGTTAGTACAAGGTACATGGTTGTTAGGGTTTGCCATTGTAAACTACCTATTGTAGTCTCTTGTACTATCACTTTAAATATTTTGGGCTGGTTCGCCATAAGAGGGCGCCATACTCCTTCCTTCAATGATGCTTTAACACTCATTCGCTTTTGCTTTGCCTTGAGGGGGGAATGTATTTGCTTAGTGCTTATTATATTGGATGGCTTAGTGCTTGTCATGGATTATTTCTATTTTGTATATATGTAAATAGTACTTATTAAGCATAACTTAGTCTGTGTCTTTTTCTTTGGCTTTACCACACATCCACACTGTTAAAATTCTCTGCTCAGTGTATGTCAAAGGTCTCATAGCCTAGCTATACTGAGACATATCAACAGGTTAGAAGAAGAAAAAAGACATTAATAGGGAGGGAGGTGACTACGGTCTCCATTTTACATATGAGAAGAGGCGTTCAGCTAAGTCTCCAACACCTATTCTCCATATTACCCAAACGGAGACAATAGTCACATGGGACATACCAAAGAGAAGTGTTCCAATAGGGTGGGCATAACCATTATAAGTTATGTGCCACTGTGCTCTGAAGGACCCTCTATCCGAATGCTGTATCAGCTGATGCGTAAGAGTCAATTTTGTAGTGCCTAATAAAGGAGGTGGGAGAGGACCAGGTGGCTGCTCTGCACACTTCTTCCAGAGGAGCTTGTGTTGCCCATGCTGCTGTCATTACTGCACTGCGAGTCAAATGAGCTATGATGCTTCTCAGAATTGAAATGGAGATGGTCTTGTATGCTTTGGCAATGGTGCTCCTGATCCATCTATCTAAAGTGGTAGAGGACGCTTTGTTGCCAAGGAAATATGGATGGTAGGCTACAAAGAGAGCTTAGGACTTATGGAACATCTTAGTATGCTCAATGTAAATCCGTAGTACTCTGGTGACATCTAGGATGTGTCATTTGATGCTCAACCAGTGTTCTTGTGTGGAGCAAAAGGAAGGAAGTGTAATTTCTTGAGTTCTATGGTACATAGAGTTGACCTTAGGTAGGAAGGTTGGATCTAATCTGAGAACCGTCTTGCCCAAATGGAACTGACAGAGATCCTGTCTAAGTGAAAAGGCCGCCTCAGAAATCCATTTTGCTGATGTAATGACTACGAGAAACACCACCTTACAAAAGAGGTGCCTTAAGGAGGCTTCTTTGAGAGGTTCATATGGAGGGGAGGTAAGAGACAACCAGACTCAAGTCCCAAGTTGGGTATCTGTGAATGAATGGGGGATGAATATTGGATACCCCCTAAATAATTCTTGAATTGCAGGCAATTTCTGGAGCGATTCACCCCTAGGACCTGCAAGTACGGAGGACAGTATGGCCACTTGTCTATGCAGAGTATTGGCTGAGAGGCTTTTGTAGAAGCCTTGCATAACAGATTGGACTATTTTTGGAAGAGGTATGTGAATTGGTGAAAGTCCTTCTGATAGATACTACTCACAAAATTTTGACCAGGTGTGGCCATGTATGCGATTCATAGAGTGCATTATGGATGCTTGCATCAAAACTTTGGCATTGGGTTCATGGTCCTGAGATAATGGGTCTCTCCAGATAAACTCCATGCAGTCAAGTGGAACCATTCTGGATCCAAGTGAAATGATGCTCCCTGTTGAAGCATATCTGCCAAAAAACAGGGAGTCGCCTTGGTGACATGATGGATAAAGCTTGGAGGTCTGCAAACCATGCGTGCCTTGGTCAATGCGAAGTGATTACGATGATCTGAGCATTTTCAAGATGAGATAGATGAGATTTGGTAGAATTGGAATTGGAGGAGAGGCGTAGAGGAGTTCTGGAGGCCATGTGCTCCTCAGGGCCATTGATTGTCTCCACTCCCAGGTTGTGCATCGGAAGAAAGAATGAGGAATTTGAGAGATGGATGCGGTCACAGAGAGGTTGACTGTGGGGTGTCCTAATCAGAGACAATTCTGATTGAATAGGAATGGGAGAAGTTTCCATTCTCCGGGATCTATTGTCGGATGAGATAACCATCTGCTTGGAGATTGAGTTTCCCCGAAAGTGGTCCACTGTTAAAGACTGCAGGTGTCTCTGTGCCCACAATCTCCATCTCATGGTCTCAGGGACTTGGAATGTCCCTCCTTGGTGACAAAAGTGGCTCTTAGTGACATAAGGGCCAGGAAAACTGCCCTGAGTTCGATCCAATTTATGAGTTGTCATGCTTCTGTTGCTGACCATGTCCCCTGGTCTACCATACCTGTGATGTGGGCTCCCCAACCTAAGAGACTGGCATCCGTTATGATAATCATCTATTCCAAGATCTTGAAACAAGTGCCCTTGGCTATGGCCGAAGAGAGCCACCATGAAGAGACTGCATCACTGACTGTGGAATCAAGATGATGTGTGGAGAGGTGCTGTGACCGGTTCTCTGAAATAGTAATAGTAACCATTGCAGTTATCTGGCATGTAGTCTCATCCATTGAGAGGTGCCAATACATGAAATCATTTTGCGTAGAAGAGATAGTAGGGCTACTGGGGCCTTCTTTGATTTCTTTACCTGGTTAACTAATTCTCTGATGCTGTTTTGCCTATCCTGGGATAGAGAGACTGACCCTTGAACTGAATCAATTTGAGTCCCTAAATGGTGGATAACTGGAAGGGTGTAACTAACTTTTGGAAAAATTTATTGAGAACCCATGGTGTTGTAAGATGTCCATGATTGAATGGAGATCAGAGGGAGTGTAATCCTTAGAGGATGCATCCACTAAATTATCATCCAAATAATATTGGATATGGATAGGAAGAACCCTAATGTGGGCCGCTAGAGCATTTAACAATTTAGGTACCAAGGGAAAGCCGAAGGACATGATCCTATACTAAAAGTGTTGGCCATTAAGCAAATAATAATAATAATAATAATAATAATAATGATGATGATGATGATAATAATAATTATTATTATTATTCATTAGATTTTTATGCCGCCCCTCTCTGAAGAAAAAAGGAGGAACTGCCTATGGCCTTTAGTAATATGGATATGTAAGTATGCTTCAGTTAGGTCTAGGGAGACCATAAGGTCACTTCTATGAAGAGACACTAGGATGTATGAGAGAGAGTGCATTTTAAATCTTCTTTTTTATATAAATAGATTTAGTCTCTTTAAAACTAGGAAGTTCTCCAATCCCCTGAAGAGTTTGGTACTACAAAAGGATAGAATAAAACCTTAGTCCCCTTTGAGATTTGGGCCCTCTTTGGATTGCTCTGATGGAGAGGAAGAGGTTAATAGATTCTTCAATCAGAGTTTGGGAAGTTTGGTTCCAAGAAACCGGACAGGAGGTAAAGAAATAGCATAGATAGAAAATCCAGAGAAAGACACCAAAGAACCCATAGATTCTGGGAAGATTCATGCCAGGCTGGGAGGAACCAGGCAAGCCTCTCTCCTATAGGGATGTCTAATTAATTACCGTCTGGCTCTTTTAAGGGGCCTGGTTGAAGAGTTCCCTCTCTGACTCCTCGTAGGTCTAACTCTAGTGCCCCGGTCTGACTGAGTTCATGGACTGGGGTTATACTGACCTGATGGTCTTTGAAAAGAATAACTCTGTTCAGGCTGACAAAATAGACACCAGTACACAGGGTTGTACTTGGTGGTGGTCTTCTTGATAGTAGGGCCCCAAACCTTCCTCTTATCTATTGTTTTTGTGAGGAGAGGGTCAAGGAGGTCTCCAAACAATTCTTATGTTTGAAGGGCCCCAATGCCAGTTGTCATTTCTGATGGATGTCCGCCTGCCATGGTTTAAGCCAGTTTAGCCTTCTAGCTACTACTGAGCCGGCAATAGATGTAGCTGAAATTTGAGATGCTTGAAGGGTGGCATTCACCATGTACTGTGTTGAGGCAATTATTTTGTTGAGATCTTGTTGGGCATGAAGATCATCAGGTGGAAGATAATGTTGGATTTGTCACAGTCAAATTAACATGCCTCTATTAACAAGATATGCTGTAGCTTCCACTTTCATGATTTTTTCTGCTTTGCCCGGCATGGGTGCCGCTGAGTGATATGATTTTATAGGTTCATCTACTTTGGCATGAATAGTAACTCCTCCAAGGGAGGAGCTACTTTGTAGACATGTTTGTCCTTGGAAGAGAAGGCTGATTCTGCTGTTGGGGATGTTCATTATTTCAGGAGAGTATCAAGAAACAGTTGAGGCATGGGGATCATATCAATATCTTGTTGATCTTCAATGAAGAGAGGATCTGTTTTCTTTTCCTTAGCAGGTATTGTAGTTATGTGTTCCTGTGAATCTAGTCCTGTCGCAATGTGGGCTCTGTGGAGCAATGATCTGAACATGTAAGGTGGGAAAATGGTGGCAGACACTGGAGATTCAGTAGGTACATCTCCATCCTCTGAGAGACCTTGGAAGGGCATGGGGTGAGGTATCATCAGTACGCTGTTGATACCCAGTTGTACATCTCCACCCCATGTCCAGTCAGATGCGTTGGTGCCTGGAGGCTGTTAGGGTCTGGATGGGTGTCAACAGGCTCAAACTCAATCCTGACAAGATGGAGTGGTTGTGGGTTTTGCCTCCAAAGGACAATTTCATCTGTCCGTCCATTACCCTCGGGGGGGGGGAGTTATTCACCTCCTCGGAGAGGGTCTGCAACTTGGGCGTCCTCCTCGATCCACAGCTAACATTAGAGCACCATCTTTCAGCTGTGGTGAGGAGGGCGTTTGTCCAGGTTCTCCTGGTGCACCAATTGCGTTCCTATTTGGACAGGGAGTCACTGCTCACAGTCACTCATGCCCTCATCACCTTGAGGTTCAACTATTGCAATGCTCTCTACATGGGGCTACCTTTGAAAAGTGTTCGGAAACTTCAGATCATGCAGAATACGGCTGCGAGAGCTATCATGGGCTTTCCTAAATATGCCCATGTCTCATCAACACTCCCTGGTCTGCATTGGCTGCCAATCAATTTCCGATCACAATTCAAAGTGTTGGTTATGACCTATAAAGCCCTACATGGCATCGGATCAGAATACCTTTGGGACCACCTTCTGCCGCAGGAATCCCAGTGACTGATTAGGTCCCACAGAGTTGGCTTTCTCCAGGTCCCATAGACAAAACAATGTCATCTGCCAGGACCCAGGGGAAGAGCCTTCTCTATGGTGGCCCCGACCCTCTGGAATCAACTCCCCCTGAAGTTTAGGACTGCCCCCACCCTCCTTGCCTTTCGCAAACTTCTGAAAACCCACCTATGTTGCCAGGCTTGGGGAAATTAACATACCCTGTTCCATTTCATGTATGGGTTGTTTGGATTGTATGACTGCTTTATAATGGGTTTTTATAATTGTTTTTAATATTAGATTTGTATTTCTGTATTATTTGTTGTGAGCCGCTCCGAGTCTTCGGAGAGGAGTGGCATACAAGTCTAATAAATTATTATTATTATTATTATTATTATTATTATTATTATTATTATTATAAGGGGTCTCCTCTAGAAACCTGTCGTCTTCTTTGTCCTCATCATCCACATCTTCTGATGAAGAGTCCCCAGTGGTTGGAGGAGGGGAGCCGCGCCTCTTTGAGGCTGTGGGCGGTGGAAGCCTAGTTGTCTTAAAACGAGGAGCTAATTGATTGCATCCTAGTCCCAACTTCTGTTATCATGTCCTGGAAATCAGGATGCACGTGGAGAAAGGACTGGAAAATAGGAGGGGATTCAGCCCTGGACCCCTATTCCAGATCTCAACCTGTCTGAGGTGGAGGATTCATCTCTTCTTGTTCAGCAGATGAACTACAAGAGTCAGGCTGAGACCTATTTAAATTGGGTTCATCTAAGACTATGGTGGATTCACCTGAAACTGCCTGAACAATTGGATCTGCTCTGTCAGGAAATCTGGATTGAGCCTCAATTTGCACCCTTTGTCTTTTAGTAGATTTGCCACATATTTTCTGTAGGGCTGTCTCTCCTTTTTCTAGGTCTAGAGGGTTTGGATCAAAATTCTATCCTTATCTAAAGCTCAAATTTTCTGGGATGAGGATGCAGAGTTTACATCATCCTCTGAGGACCTGTTAGTTTTCTGGATGCGTTCCCCCCCCCCCCGCCCCCTGTGGGATTTTGTTAGGGTTCTTGTATGCCATGGAAACTGTCTTTAGGCCCAAAATTGGTAGAGCAAAAACCTCTTTAGCCAAGAACAATTGGCTGCTCCTAGTCTCTGGTCCATGAGACCTCTGCAGCCCTCTATTCCCCTAGAGCAGTGTTTCCCAACCTTTTTTGAGCCGTGGCACATTATTCATATTTTCAAAATCCTGGGGAACATTGAAAGGGGCGGGGGGGGGGGGGGGGGGCTAAAGAAAAGTTTGGAGAAAAAAACCTCTCTCTTCCTCCCTTTCGCTCTATTTCTCCCTTTCTCTCTTTTCCTTCCTTCCCTTCTTTCTCTCTCTCCATCCCTCTTTCTTTCTTTCTTCCTCTCTTTTTTGCTCTTTCTCTCTCCCTCCTTCCCTTCTTCTATGTCTTTCTCTCTCCCTTGCTCTCTCTCTTGCTATCTCTTTCTTGCTTTTTTCTCTCTTTCTTGCTCTCTCTCTCTCTTTCACTGTCTCTTGCTATATGTCTCTTTCTTTCTCTTTGCCTCTCTTGCTATCTTTCTCTCTCTTTCTCTCTTTCTCTCTCTCTGTCTCTCTTGCTATGTCTCTCTTTCTTTCTCTTTCTCTCTCTCTCTGCTCTCTTGCTAAGTCTCTCTTTTTCTCTTGCTATGTCTCTATTTCTTTTTCTCTCTCTCTGCCTCTCTTGCTATGTCTCTCTTTCTCTCTCTCTCTCTCTCTCTCTTTCTCTGCCTCTCTTTCTCGCTCTGTCTCTCTTTCTCTGCCTCTCTTGCTATGTCTCTCTTTCTCTCTCTCTCTGCCTCTCTTATATGTCTCTCTTTCTTTCTCTCTCTCTCTCAGCTGACTGCAAGCGGGAGCCCTGACGGCGGCAACTGGACGTGCTGCTGGACACCGTATATGCCAGGCCCGCAGCGCCAGCATGTACGACGTCCAGCAGCACGTCCAACCGCCACCGTCAGGGCTCCCGCTTGCAGTCAGCTGAGAGAGAGAGAGAGCTCCCTCTCACCGCTGCCTGGAGCTCCCTCTCGCCGCCATCTCCCCGCGACTGCCTGCAGCCGCTGCAGCCACCACCCCCGCTCCCACCGCCAGTGCCCTCCCGCTGGGCCACAAAAGACACTTGCCGCCGACGCCAGGGAAGCTCCAGCTGGGTGGAGCGCTGCCGGTGCCTCCGTCCTGGGGCTCCCACTCGCAGCTGTCCCCCGGCTCCTGCCTGATGCCGCGGTTTCTGGCGCTCTCCTGCTGGGCCCCAAAGAAGGAAGGCGGGAAAAAGGCGCGAAGAATGAAGCTCTCCTTCTTCCTGCCTTCCTTCTTTGGGGCCCAGCAGGAGAGCGCCGAAAACCGCGGCATCGAGCAGGAGCCGGGGGGACAGCTGCGAACGGGAGCTCCAGGTCGGCACCAGCAGCGCCCCGCCCAGCTGGAGTTTTCCTAGGCGCTTCGTGGCACACCTGACCATGTCTCGCGGCACACCGGTTGGGAAACGCTGCCCTAGAGACTCTTTAGGGAGAAGAGTAAGAGGGTACAGGAAACTAATCTAAATTATCATTATTTTTATTGTTATTATTATTATTAATATTTATCATTATAATGTCATAAATACCACTTTAAATAATCCCACATCAAGGCAGGCCTAGTTGCGTGTTGTCAAGACTAGCTGCAATTTCCTCAGGAAGGAATGTGTAAACGGTTCGCGTCAAAGGGAAAAAACCTTTAAGTGCAATTGGGACCCAAATTGCAAAATAACAAATAATACAATTTTAAATCATTTAAAATAATTTAAAAGAGCCCTGCAGACTGGATGAGAGTTGAGCTAGTCCTGGTGTGTCCAATATAAGCAAAAACCCCTCCATTTGGTTCGGAGAGCTAGCAATAGTGGAGAGTAAAAAAGCTGCCGGAGGCAAGGAAGTGCACTTGCCAGCTAATTCCAATGCTGTGGAGTCCTTCCCCACCTTGCTTTAAATACTTCCACTAGCCCTGCAGGAGAAGGTTGGAGGGAAGGGAACTACCATAAAGGGGAGGGGGAGATGGGGGTGTAGAAAAAATGAAAGAATTTAAATGTGACTTAGCGTTTTGTTTCTGTTTGATTGATAGATGTCCTCTTGCACTGAAAGCCTGTTGGAGCCACCTGGTGGAAAAATTCAAACTGGAAAGGAAATTAAGGAGAAGGAAAAGGGAAAGGAATTTTTGAGACTGGCCTATGCACAGGAGTAGCCAACAAAATGTCCTGCCATTAGGAGGACAGAATGAAATCTGGGAAAGGGGCAGATCCGAATGTGTTTCAAAGACTTCTGGCTTGGACAGGGCAGCGAGCTTACCCACATGGCCACTGTCTCGGTTTGGGTAATATGGAGAATCAGAAACTTTTATTTTCTTTAAGATCAAAGAAGTGGAAATAATTATGCACATTTCAGCTTTATAACATACCTTGTGTTTAAACTGAAGAACAAGATCTCGTGGGGACAGGCCTAAAAACAATGGAGAGGAAAATGGTGCTTTTCACTAAAAGTAACTAATAGTTAGAAATCTAGGTATTTTTTTGGCGTATAAGACACATTGGAGTATAAGACACACCTTAGTTTTGGGGGAGGAGAACAAGGAAAAAAGGCCTCTGCCTCCCAGTAATTTTCCAGTCAGTAAATAGCGCAGATGATATACACTGTGCTGTGTATTTCTGTGCATATGTGCCTGACCCATAGAAATAGCAAAGAATTGGATAAATGTATCATGGCAGTATATTAATCCAAAAAAGTTTTCTTAAATATAATCACACTAACTCCTCCTAATTATTTTAATAGATCTACTCCAAACATGAATAAGTAAGGTTTTAACTCAGCTGCCTTATATTAATACTAAACAGGACACTGTTACATTTCAGATTATATTTTATAGATATTTATAATTGATGTGGTTTCTGGAAGTATTCCCTGCTATTTAAAAGAAGATACAATAGCAATGGGCCCCTTCAGATCAAGCATTTATTTTAAAAAGCGTTTTCATTTTGTTAAGTTAATAATAAAGCAGTCTTTAAAAAATAAGTCTAATAATTTGAACATTCTATAGGCGTTTATAGTTATTTACTTCCTTGTAGCAAAAACCAGCCAGTTTCAACCCAGTCTGATACCTCCGGTATTTAATAATAATAATAATTTATTAGATTTGTATGCCGCCCCTCTCCGAAGATTCGGGGCGGCTCACATCAGTAAACAATGCAGTACAAATCCAATAATTAAAACTATAGCTAAAAACCCACTATAATTTAAAACAGTCAATGCTACCCAATCACAACCACACATAAAACTTACTAGTCAAAAAGGGGATACATCAATTACCCCATTCCTGGTGACATAGATAGGTCTTCAGAGTCTTGCGGAAGGCAAGGAGGGTGGGGGCAGTTCAAATCTCCAGAGGAAGTTGATTCCAGAGGGGTGGGGCCGCCACAGAGAAGGCTCTTCCCCTGGGTCCTGCTAGATGACATTGTTTAGTCGACGGTACCTGGAGAAGGCCAACTCTGTGGGATCTAATCGGCCGCTGGGAGTTATGTAGCAGAAGGCGGCCACGTAGGTATTCTGGTCCGATGCCATGTAGGGCTTTATAGGTGATAACCAACACTTTGAATTGTGTCCGGAAACTAATCGGCAACCAGTGCAGGCTTTGGAGTGTTGACGAAACATGGGCATGTCTGGGGAGGCCCATGATTGCTCTCGCGGCCACATTCTGCACGATCTGAAGTTTCCGAACACTCTTCAGAAGTAGCCACATGTAGAGAGCATTGCAGTAGTTGAACCTCAAGGAGATGAGGGCATGAGTGACTGTGAGCAGAGATTCCCTGTCCAAATAGGGCCGCAACTAGTGCACTAGGCAAACGCCCTCCTCGCCACAGCTGAAATATGGTGTTCTAAAGTTAGCTGTGGATCAAGGAGTACGCCCAAGTTGTGGACCCTCTCCGAGGGGATCAATAATTCCCCCCAGGGTAAAGGACGGACAGATGGAATTGTCCTTGGGAGGCAAAACCCACAGCCACTCCATCTTGTCAGGCTTGAGTTTGAGTCTGTTGACCCCCATCCAGATGCTAACAACCTCCAGGCACCGGCACATCACTTCCACTGCTTTGCCGACTGGACATGGGGTGGAGATGTACAACTGGGTATCATCAGCATATTGATGATATCTCGCCCTATGCCCTTGGATGATCTCACCCAGTGGTTTCATATAGATATTAAATAGCAGGGGGGAGAAGACCGACCCCTGAGGAACCTAGAGATTGACCTCTGACCCCCCCAACGCCGACTGCGACCGGCTGGAGAGGTAAGAGGAGAACCACTGTAAAACAGTGCCTCCCAGTCCCAACCCCCCAGCCGGCGCAGAAGGATACCATGGTCAATAGTATCGAAAGCCGCGGAGAGGTCAAGAAGCACCATGATAGATGTTAACCCCCTATCCCGGGCCCACCAGAGATCATCCATCTCTGCTCCAAGCTGCTTATTTTCCCTTTCATTTTTGCACATGGGCTTTCTGGCAACTTCAATCAATCAGCTGAATGTCAGGAACCAGATAATCAGTGGCTTGTGCTAAGCAGGCTCTGTTTCTGTTTGCTGTGAGGAGGTAAATTGCTGGCAGGCAGAGACCAAAGAATGTGGTGGGTGGGTGGGGCTATATTCAGTGTATAAGATGCACCCAAGTTTTCATCCTCTTTTGTGGGGTAAATGGTGCACCTTATACTCTGAAAAATATGATACTAAGTAAGGGTCTTACCTGTTTCCATTTACTATACATATGAATTCAATATCTGGAGTCGTAGAAATGCAATAAAGTGAACCAAGACCCATTCTTTGTGTGTTTAATCACACTTGGCCAACAAAATTCTATTGTATTCTATTCTGTTATTTAGATATTATCTCTTTATATAAAACATCAACTTTCATAGCCAAATAATTTCTAACTCTGCAGTCAAACAGATGAATGTAGAGTCTTTATAAGCAGCTAGTGAAGATCTGGCTCATTAATCATTTTGCCATGAGAAGCATCCTTAAATGAGAAGTATCCTTAAACCTGGTTTCTACCACCATTAAGAAAAGATTTTTTTATTGCATTGTATTTCTTCTTTGTCTAATATTGCTTTAAAACATGGAGCAAGTTTTTGAAGGATATATCAACTGACAATACTATTTCTCATCACTGAGCAATATATTATTTACTTATTATAATGAATATTTTAGACAAGATACGACTTTGCATAAACTTGGTGCATAACTTTTGTCATATACCGTAAATTGATTTAGATTCATTATACATTAGAGAAGCTTGCTTGCACTATTAATTAAAATAAGAAGAGAAGGATAAAATTATAGTGAAAAAAGTCCAGTTATTTTATTTGTCCTCAAAAGTAATTTGGATTTTAACTTTTCATATCAAGTCCTTCAAGAGAAAAATAGAATGAAGATTGAATGATCTGTTTTCTTTTTTTTTTAATGATCTGTTTACAATAATATATGTTTAATATTGTGCTTGTGGTTTCTGAAAACTATTTTGTAAGAAATTCCTCAGAAAGAAATTGAAATGCAAAAAAGAAGTTGAAATGACCACAAAACCTAATACTTTATATGACACATGATACACAAATCATGATACACAGGTACTTGACAGATAGGAAAAATAATCAAAATAACTGGTAATCTTTTCAGACTTACAGGATTGGCATTAAGCTTTATACGTAATAAAATACTTATAAAAGTTGGAAATTACCATATATAGCTTACCAAGATAAATTTGCAACCCTTCCAGTGAGCAATTTCCCAGTGAACTATTCATGTGTTCATACAATTCCTAAAAAATCATAACATGTTGAAAGCATGAGCATTTTTTTTACAAAGTAACTTTAGGGGAGAAAAGAAAAGGTCTACTTTGTATAAGAAAAATCTACCAAAATACCGTACTTTTTCTAAGAGATCTAACATTTTTTGCAGTCTCTATAGTTATCCATCCTTAGAATCCTGGGGTTCAGAACTGTTTTAGATGTAGCTTTAACAGAATTTTGCAAAGATTGTGTATCATAGTATGGTATTCTGCAAATAACATGTACTTATAGCTTTTAAAAATATTACTTAGCAATAATTTCTGTAGCTTTTAGAGTGAGTACTCTTTCAGAAAGCAAAGAGCAATAACTCTTTCTTAAGCATATAGAACTGGCTGTCAGATTCTTGCTAGAAATTGCCTTCTAGCTTACTAACAATAGACACCAGGATCTAGTGTTTCTCTTGTAAGGTAAGAGGAAACTAACATTCAGCAGACCTGAATTACAGGGCTATGTGAGCCCTGCCACCCACAGCTGACATTTGCATCTTCTTCCTTCTATTACTGCTGCTCAGGCACACCCAGCTTGGCCCTTTACAAATAAGCTAGTGTACTAGGCCTTAAAGCTGTGACCTTCTCACAAGCCTTTCCAATTAGACAAAGATGGGGAGAAGGATGTGGGCAACGCTGCGGCGAGATGGCTTCTCCCTTGCACTTGTGGGGGGATGCCGAATCCCTGCTGTTTGGAGCTGCCGATTCCAGATGGATCGGCCCACAACCTCCCTGGAAAGGGGTGGTGGTGAAAAGGGGTCTTTGTCTCATGTCATTTTGGGACTTGCATGCCCCATGAAATGTAGATTTTCAATCTCAACTGGCAGTGGGTAAAATGACCTTGGTCGCCATACCCGTGGTGACTTCATGCTGGGAAGATTAGATCTGAAGTATCAGGAGTCATCTGGAAGCATAAGTAACATAAGATTTTGTGCTGGAGGCTGAGAAGACTAAACGTTTGCTGAAAGGATGAGTGATTTTGCCAGAGGGGACTTTGATTCAGACTTTAAAAAGATTTTCTGTTTCAGAAGTTGGGCGGAAGCAGAAATGGCTGTGGCTTTACTATTTTTGAACATATTATTCAACATTTAAATATTTAACATTTCTTTAAAAACACAAGAACTTTATAAATTGCCTTTTTACTTGTGGAAATTTGGAATATAAGATTGGACTTTTAGAATTAGCATAATTTAAATTTTAAAGTCGGAATTGAAGAACAGGGAGTAACTGTGATTGCATATTGAGGACATCTGCTGGTGAAGTTGAGGCAACATTTGGTTGGATTTATCATTCACTGAATTTGTCCTTGATGAAATGGAACTAAGCAGATTGTTTTCTTTTTAAAAGTGATAAGAGGAACTGAAGAATAAATAGAAAGAGAACATCTTGGATTTGAACTTTATTTGAACTTGGAAAGGGAGAGAGGGAAAGAAGGATTTAATCTGTTTTGGAACATTTTTGTTTCTGGATGATATAAATGCTAATTGGATGTATGGACAAAATTTTTAGATATATTAACTTTGCAAAGATGGAAGACAAGAGATTTGTTTAAGAATATGCCGTATTTTGGGGTTTATAAGATTTTAGAGGAAGGTATAAGGGGGGTATATGACATATTTTTGGGGGTATAGATTTTAGAGGAAGAAAACAAGGAAAAAAGTATTCTGAACCAAATGGTGTAATATTATATTGTTCAATAAAATACCAGTGTAGCAGAATACTTTTTACCACAATGTATACTTTTTAAAACCATGTATACTTTTTAAAACCATGTACACTTTTTACAAACTTCAAACTTGACAGCTTTAAGACTTGTGGACTTCAACTCCCAGAATTCCTCCACCAGTCATGCTAGCTCAGAAATGGGAGTTGAAGTCCACAAGGCTTAAACTTTCCAGGTTTGAAGACCCTTGCACTCCTAACCCCTAACTGAGGGGTCTTCAAATTTGACAGCTTTAAGACTTATGGACTTCAACTCCCAGAATTCCTCCACCAGTCATGCTACCAAAGGAATGGGAGTTGAAGTCCACAAACCTTAATCTTGGCAGGTTTGAAGACCGTTGCCCTTTCCTTCCTATTGTTCCATCCTCCAGAGACCCTTGGATGGGCCCACTCCGCTTGCCTGCACCTCCACCAATCACTGGAGGCATAGACAAGCCCCAAGGTTGACATGGCTGTGGTCCAGGGGGAAGGAGCTGCGCGGCCGCAAGACCTCTCCTGGACAGCCACGGCAGGCTTCTCCCGGACCAGGCGTGTCTTCGTGGGCAGCTGATGGGTGGGTTGGTTTTGGGGAGCTGCTAGGCAGGCTCTTGAGCAGGAAGACCGCTGGCCCGTCCGCAGGGCTTTGGTCCCCTGCTGCAGTGGAGGCCTCGGTGTTCAGGCGGTGCCCAGCGGGGGTAGTAGGGATGGCTCACAAGGGGTTATGCCAGCCTGGGTGGTTGGCAGTATCCTTTACGTGTTGACAACAGCAGCAGCTTATTGCCAGTGCAATGGGTTCAGTGGGCAGTAAGAAAGGATTGAGCCGAATGATCAAGACCATCCCGCATGCCTCCTCTGCTGTCTGGATGCGCAGAGCTCTGCAGGATGCCCGTCCACTCCTCCGTAGCTGCCGCCGGGTGCCCCATCTCACCTGCCCATCAGCAGGCATTCCTCGCAGGGTCGGCATCCAGCCAGTGGAGGAGGCATGTGGGGTGGCCCTGATCATCCGGTGGGAGGGGGCTTGGCTCCATCAGATCCCAACCCCAATCTCCCATCTTCCCGGGTGCCTTGGAAGGGCGTGGTGGTCAGCAAAGGGCACTCTGAGAGAAGCCACCTCAGCTGGGAAGAGATGCCCCTGCCCGGCCCCTGTCACTCACCTGAGCTTCTTTTCAGCTTAGTGAAAACCACTGCCACCAGACTAAGGGAAGGTTGCCGCCACCACTGCTGACCTCCCCACAACTTCCCCCATGCAATGTTTGATGTATAAGATGCACCCAGTTTTTGATGCACTTTTTTGAAGTAAAAAGGTGCGTCTTATACACTGAAAAATACAGTACTTAAAGATCTTCAAGAATGGAAAGAAGAAAATAGAAATGACAACACCATCTCTTATATTGAAATTTCTCATCAAAACTATAGTGAAATTGAAAGAGAAAAAGAAAAGAGTTTTCAACAGCTGGAATTGAAGGAGCAACAGAGAAATGGAAATAGAAATGAATCATCAGAGGGGCACTCTCATAAGGAATTGATTAAAGGACACAATATTAATGAAATAGTGGTTTTTATAAATGATTAAAGAAGGGATTGATGGGTTGATGGTCATATTCTTGATGATTTAGGCACTAGTTTAAGTACTAAGAAAATGAAGAATAGGTATGACCTGAAACCCCGGAAATGGCATAGTAAGAAAGAAGTCAGAATGGGAATGAATAAGATCTTATATTTTGGTAAAAAGAGAGGCAATGAGAAAATATATGGGTTTAAAATGAGAAAAAATAAAAGCCCCAAGGATTGGCAAAGATGCTGTTTCGAGGAGGGATGATAGATTATTAAATATGCATTAACTATGAAACGATATAGCTAGATTTATTAGGTGTTGTTTTTAAGATACATTTCAAGTTACTGTATTAATTATTGAAGTATAGAATTGAATTGAAGTACAGAAATAGAAATATTTAGATCATTGGGTTATGGAAATTATTGGGAAACACAATGATAATTAAGTAATAAATATTTGAATATTAATTGATTATGACTTGGGATGAAATATGATTATAATATTAAGATGATTATTAAATGAAGATTTAAAATAATGGTTTGGTTAATTTTTATATTGTTTTAATATTCCTATAATAATAGAGTTTGATTTTTCTTTTTGTCTACCTTGCTCCTTCTTTTTTCTTTTTTTCTTTTTTTCTCTTTTCTTCCTTTTTCTTTTTTGAATTATATTTTTTTCTTTTTTCTATTTTTTGTAGTTGATAAAGTTTTCTTTTTTGTAACGGTTTGGAGAGAATACACAAGAAGGAGGAGCAGGCACTATGGCATATTTGAAGTACTAAAGGAGAAGGATATTATCAATTAGAAGAAAATTAGATATCTAGATGACAAAATTAGAGGTCATGGTTGGGGGGTTGGATTGATACCAGAAGGAATTAATTTGGAACCAATAATTTTGGGGGGGAGATTAATTATAAATAACGTACTAACTTGATACTATTTTTATTACAATATGAAAATATTTCCAAATGTATTGAAAAAATCTGTATGGAGAAAAATTTAAAAAAATTTACACACACACCCCAAAAATATTAAACAAGATCCACATGCAATTTGGACAAGGACGCCAACTTCCAAAGCAAAAGTTTTAAAAGTTTTTAAAGCTCTGACAAAAATCAGAGCCAGCAGAGCACAGGGTGGCAAGACCAGCAGAGGTAACAAAGTCTAAAGGGCAAAGATAAAGGAGAGAAAGGCAAGTGGGAGTTGAAAAGTCCCGGTGGTTATAAGTGCAGATGGGCTGCCAAGCACCCAAATTTTGATCATGTAACTTTGGAGGCACTATAATGATCTTAACTTTGGGGACCAAGGATTAACCAGCACTCATCGGTGCTACCTATCACTGAACTAGTCATTACATGAGGATTATCTATGTTGCAAAGAATGTACTAAATTGAACCTTCCATTCTATTCTGATCATGGACTCTGATAAGCGTATATACCCATAATGGCAAACCTATGGCACGTGTGCCACAGGTGGCACGCAGAGCCATACATGCCAGCACGCAAGCAGTTTCCCTAGTTCAGCTGATTTTTAGCTTGTGCTGAGGCTCTGGGACGGCGGTTTTGGCCTCCAGAAGACCTCCAGGGGGGTGAGAGAGGCCGTTTTTGCCCTTTCCAGCTCCAGGAAAGCCTCTGGCATCTGGGGAGGGTGAAAAAAGGCCTACTGGGTCCACTGTAAGTCAGGAAACAAGGAAGCAGGGGATGACGTGTGTGGGCGGGCGGGGGGGCATGTGTAAATATGTGGGTGGTGGGGAGTGGGGGCATTGAATTATGGGCATGAAGTTTCAGCACCTGAGGGAAAAAAGGTTCACTAGTCTAGGTCTGTGATGGCAAAACTATGGCATGCATGCCACAGGTGGTATTTAGAGCCACATGGGAGGGCACCAGAGATTTTTCCATGTTTCAGCTCAGGCGCACATGCGCACTCTGGCCAGCTGATTTTCAGCTTTGGAAAAGGCTGTTTCGCCCTCCGGATGCTTCAGAGAAGCTTCCCTGAAGCGCTGGAGGCAAAAAAATCCCCCCAATGAGCAAATTAGAAGTTTTGAAAAATGTACTCCCGGTTTGCTCGTTTAGGCATTTTTTTCACTACCAGCAGTGGTGGGTTCATACTGGTGTGAGGCGGAGTGCCGCACTGATATGAGCCCACTGATGCAATTTTTGGTGATTTTTTCCCCGGCGTCTCCTGAGAAGGAGCTTCTCAGTTATTTTTTGGAGGAAGACATGAGGGCAGGCTGGAGGGCTTCTTCCAACACAGAGACGCCAGAAAAAAATTGCCGGAAATTGCATCAGTGGGTTCACACTGATGTGGCACTCAGAACCACACCGATATGAACCCACCACTGCCGACCAGGCTTCAGAAAGGCATGCGCGGGGGACTGCGCGGGTGTGTATGCACATGCATGGGGAGGAGGAAAGGGGTGTGGTCATGTGCACACATGCTAGCACAACTACACACCTTTCTTTTTTAACACAAAACAAAAAAGGTTTGCCTTTTTTGGTTCTTAGTAGCTACTCTTCTATCAGCAAAGGCTCCTCCATTCCACTTTTAATGTTACTAAGAACTCTTGCTCTCTCACTACTCTCCCTCCTTCCTTCTCTCTCCTTTTCTCTCTTGTAAGCTTTCAAACTATTTTACTTTTGTATATTTAAAACATACCTTAAGAATTGAAATTTGTGAGAAGTCTTTCTCTTCAAAGTAGGCATGTGTAATTAGTTGCAACTTAGCTTGAAGTATCCCATATAGAGGCTTGCAAGAAAAAGAGCATCATGTTATATGTACAAAGACCTACTCATTAAAAACAGATGAATTTAAATAATCTGAACACACTGCAAATTCTTCAAGCCATATATCAAATGCAGTTACAGCTGATTTATGAATATGAATTGGAGTGCTCAGTTATTTTATATCGTATAGGTGTTTTACTTTTGGGGTGGACAAAATAAAAGATAAAACACTCAAACAAAAACTGAGCAACATGATATATGCAGTACAATGTAATGAGTCAGGTACAGATAGGTACATTCAGGAAACAAAACAACCACTTCATAAGCACATAATACCACACAGGAGAACAAACAGATTAGGACTAGATTCAGCAGTCCATTTGCATTTAAAAGACATAGACCACTCTTTTGAAGATAGCAAAGTCCACATTTTGTACAGAGAGGATGGCTGGTTTGAAAGAAGAGTCAAAGAGGCCATCTATGTCAAAATTGAACAGCCCTCTCTCAAAAGAGGGGGAGGGATACGACAACATTTATCTCCAATCTACAACATAGTCATTTCAACAGTTCCAAGAAGACTCCACACCCGTTTGCACCACTCAGATGACCCTTATGACATAGATAAACCTCTAGGTGACCTTAATGACTTGCTAAAAGAATACAAATGACCAACTATTTGCAAGGATTATAAATCTTTCCACTCCCCACCGACGCAGTGTTTTTCAACCAGTGTGCCACAGCACACTAGTGTGCTGTGCCACGGCACACTAGTGTGCTGTGAGACATGGTCAGATGTGTCGTGGGGCCCGCGGAGGCTATTTATCTGGTCTGTCGCCAGCCACCTCCATCCGAACATAAACATTCCCCTCACAATCCCAGCGTCAGGAAGAGTGGAGGCATCGGGAACGCTCATTGACCAATCACCTTCTAGGATTCATCCCGACCACTAGCGATGATCCAATAGCAGGCCGCCTCTCATCCACACCAAGGAAGGTCCCCGCTCGGGCTGCCGTGCACTTGTCATTGTGTGACCGCGGTGAGTAGTTGAAGCTGCTTCTCCTTCCCATGGTCCCGATTTCTAATCCTGGTCAGGACTGGAGGTAAATGTTGCCACCACTAGTGTTAGAGTGTCATTTTGTGTCATTTTGGTTGGTGGTGTGCCTCAGGATTTTGTAAATGTAAAAAATGTGCCACAGCTCAAAAAAGGTTGAAAATCACTGATCTAGTCAGAGCTGAAAAAATGTTTTGGATGAGAAGCAAAATGGCTTAAAAACAAACAAACAAACCAGAAAGTCCAGCTGCCTCTAGAAAAAGCATATTTGAAACATCTGGCTTTCAAAGCAACATGGTTCTAACTGTGCATAAACTAACTTTTCACTGACAAAGTCGCTCGGATCCAGGCAGACCTCGACTCCGATTGGATAACAGAGTCGACTGACAATGAGTCAGTCGACGTGACTGGGGCCCGTACTTGTCCATCTGTCTGAGAAGAGTTTGATGTGGTGGCACCTGATGAAGTGGACAAGGCCATTGGAGCTGTGAGTTCCGCCACCTGTTTACTGGATCCGTGTCCCTCCTGGCTGGTTTCGGCCAGTAGGGAGGTGACATGGAGCTGGGTCCAGGAGATTGTCAATGCTTCTTTGGGGAGGGGGTCCTTCCCTGCTCCCTACAAGGAGGCACTTGTGCGTTCCTTCCTCAAGAAGCCTTCCCTGGACCCAGCCATTCTCAACAACTATTGTCCAGTCTCCAACCTTCCCTTTATGGAGAAGGTTGTTGAGAAGGTGGTGGCGCTCCAGCAGTCCTTGGAAGAAGGTGATTATCTAGGCCCTCAACAGTTGGGTTTCAGACCCGGCTACTGCATGGAAACTGCTTTGGTCACATTGATGGATGATCTCTGGCGGGCCCAGGACAGGGGTTTATCCTCTGTCCTGGTGCTTCTCGACCTCTCAGCGACTTTCGATACCATCGACCATGGTATCCTTCTGCACCGGCTGGAGGGGTTGGGAGTGGGAGGCACTGTTCTTCAGTGGTTCTCCTCCTACCTCTCCGGTCGGTCACAGTCGATGTTAGTGGGGGGTCAGAGGTCGACCTCTAGGCTTCTCCCATGCGGAATGCCTCAGGGGTCGGTCCTCTCCCCCCTGCTATTTAATATCCACATGAAACCGCTGGGCAAGATCATCCAAGGGCATGGGGTGAGGTATCATCAGTACACGGATGATATCCAGTTATACATCTCCACCCCATGTCCAGACAACGAAGCGGTGGATGTGATGTGCCGGTGCCTGGAGGCTGTTGGGGTCTGGATGGGTGTCAACAGACTGAAGCTCAACCCTGATAAGACAGAGTAGCTTTGGGTTTTGCCTCCCAGGGACCATTCCATCTGTCCGTCCATCACCCTGGGGGGGAATCATTGACCCCCTCAGAGAGGGCCTGCAACTTGGGCATCCTCCTCTATCCACAGTTCACAATAGAGAAACATCTTTCAGCTGTGGCGAGGGGGGCGTTTGCCCAGGTTCTCCTGATGCACTAGTTGCGTCCCTATTTGGACCGGGAGTCATGGCTCACAGTGACTCATGCCCTCATCACCTCGAGGCTCGAGTACTGTAACGCTCTCTATATGGGGCTACCTTTGAAAAGTGTTCAGAAACTTTAGATCGTGCAGAATGCAGCTGCGAGAGCAATCATGGGCTTCCCTAAGTATGCCCATGTTACACCAACACTCCGCAGTCTGTATTGGTTGCCGATCAGTTTCCGGTAACAATTCAAAGTGTTGGTTATGACCTATAAAGCCCTTCATGGCATCGGGCCAGAATATCTCCGGGACCGCCTTCTGCCACATGAATCCCAGCGACCAGTTAGGTCCCACAGAGTTGGCCTTCTCCGGGTCCCGTCAACTAAACAATGTTGTTTGGCAGACCCAGGGGAAGAGCCTTCTCTGTGGCGGCCCTGACCCTCTGGGACCAGCTCCCCCCAGAGATCAGAATTGCCCCCACCCTCCTTGCCTTTCGTTAAGCTGCTTAAAACCCACCTCTGTCGTCAGGTATGGGGGAATTGATTCCCCTGGGCCGTTTTCATTTTATGTATAGATTGTATGAGATGTATGATTGTTTTTTATATTAAGGGTTTTAAATTGTTTTAATTATTGGATTTGTACTGTTTTGTTGTTGTGAGCCACCCCAAGTCTTCGGAGAGGGGCAGCATACAAATCTAATTAATAATAATAATAATAATAATAATAATAATAATAATGATACAATCTATGGGTTGCTTTTTTAATATGCTTTTATTCAAAACATTAGATAGTAATATAATAAAATATGTGCAAAGTACCTCATTCTATTTCATTAAAAATTGATATTGTAAAAGAATAACAAACGGGGAGACAAGATTAGACAGGCAAGTATTTAAATCTAAATTAATTGTGAAGAACATTGCATTATTTTGCATAACAAGATACCAATTCCTAACTCTATGTTTCCAATTAATATATTCATAAACTATTTCTTCATATTCTGAATTCAAACACATACTCAGAAAGAACAGAAAAATCATGTAAGGAATCATAGTTTTCTTTTTTCTTAAAACGGGAGCCAGGAATTGAATGCCATTTTCTAAATTTAGTTTCACATGAGTGGAACTTAAAGTTTAAAAGACTTTAAACAATATAGTGTCAGTGAACCAGCTAGCATCTGGAAAAATAAATTCAATTCCAGAAAGTTCCATTTATTATCAGAGCCATGTCTGGATTCTGCCGTGATAATATCAGCACTGAATTTCACTTCCGTGATTTATTTTTAGGTTAAAGCTCATTCCCAACCCCACAAGTGCATCACATGTACCAATCCAGGGAAATGAATGGTAGCTTCGCCTTGTACAGTCGATCTATAGCTCTGCACAAATAATGTGCTGTAGTTCCAACGTCTCTCTCTCTCTCTCTCTCACTCCTCCCATTCCCTATCCCTGTTATTCTGTCAGGAGGCCTGACATATAAGTTTTAATATTTGTTGTACCCTACATTACAATATGCTATGTTAAAAAGTATAGTAGTATGAACATATCTAATGGGGTTGCTCTTATTTAACTGTTTTATGTAGAATATTTTTCTCTGTCAGACATACCGTCTGGAAAGGATATCTTTGGTTCAGATTTCAGTTCATGCAATTATTCATATGATATATGTAAAATATATATCCAAAACCCAAATATCATATGCTGTCTTATCTCTTACCAGTTGACTTAGAACACACACACTTTTCTGTACTGTTTCTCGAGTAACATCTGCTTGCCGTACTTTCAATGCCTTAAAGGAAGAAAAATTAAACATAAAATCTTATTTCCATTTAAAAGCAAACATTTTTCCACTAAAATATGACATTTATTTACTAACTTTAAATATCCAGAAAAAAATAGTTCAGTAGACTAGCAACTTGATTGGAGGCAAGATCCATTTTACTGAATATAATAGGTAAATATTAAAGCATTAAATTAGAAAAAGTTACATCACGGAAAACTACTAGTTTGGAGTTAATACTATGTGAACCCATTGGGTCACTTTTTTACTCATTTCATTTTCTACAAATAAATTATCAGAGTTTGTTACATAAAATCAAAAGCAGAAGCACACACAGATTACTGATTCAGTTGGATTCACTAATTTCTTTATAAACATACGTACATACATACATACATACATACATACATAATATATATATGTTTTCGTAGATTTGGAAAAACACCAGAAGCCCAAACCCTTTCCATAGCAACTCATGAAGCATACAGTACAGTATCAGACAGGACCCTCACCACAGCAGAAACCAACGTCCTCTCCAAAGGATTCAACTTTGCAGTCGCCCCCAAACGCATCCCTACTGAAAACATCATAAGCAGAGTTGAAGCCACCCTAACCAAAATCAACCCAGATGAAGCCAACAAAATCAGACTTGAAGTCACCAATGTCCTCTGCTCCAGCATTCCACCCAAAAGCAACTTGCAGAAAAATTAGCAAAAAAGCACTCACCAACTTGAGGAAAGACAATAACACAATCATCCTCCCAGCAGACAAAGGCAATGCCACTGTGGTGATGAACACATCTGACTACCAAGACAAACTATCCATCCTATTCCAAGATCCCACTTACAAACCTCTAAGCACAGATCCTACCACCTACCTGGAAAAAACCACCAAATCCAAAATAAAAGCTTCTTCCATCAGTGAAGAAATCCAGCAAAGAATCATCCCCAGAGAAAAATCATCCAGATGCCCCAAGTTCTATAGCTTCCCCAAGATACACAAAGAAGGAATACCACTCAGACCCATAGTAAGCTCCATAGGCTCACCCCTACACAATCTTGCCAAATTTCTTGCCAAACAACTCCAGCCCTATGCAGAATCCATCACGTCTCATGTACAAAACTCATTCCACTTCATAGAAATCATAAAGGAACAAAACCTACAACCCAGTGACCTTCTTGTAAGCTTTGATGCCATATCTCTCTTCACCCAAGTGCCTATTAAAGAAGCCCCAACTGCCATCCAAAACAAATACAACCCCCCGAAGCACATCTTAAATCTGACCAACCACTGCCTGATGAATACATACTTCATCCACAATGGACAAAGATACAAACAGATAGAAGGAGCCCCCATGGGATCATCCCTCTTACACATCATCGCAAACTTATACATGGAATATTTTGAAACCAACACCTTGGATAAATCTGAACACAAACACAAACTCTGGCTTAGATATGTAGATGATACATTCATAATTTGGCCACATGGGAAAGAAAAACTGGACAATTTCCTCACACATCTCAACAGTCTACACCCCAAAATACAATTCACCATGGAAATAGAAACCAACAACCAACTTCCCTACCTGGATGTCCTAATCTACAAAAAATCCAATGGCTCCCTAGGACACACCATCTACCAGAAGAAGACACACACCAACTGCTACTTGAACGCAAAATCCCACCACCATCCTGCACAGATCAATTCCGTAGCCAAGACCCTCATCTCCAGAACCAAATGCCTACCCGACAAAGACCACCTGGAAACTGAATTACACAGTCTCCAATGGATTCCAAAGAGAGGCAATGAAAACGAGACATCCAAAAAGAGACATCCCCAAGAACCAAGACACAAAACAGGACAACAAGACATCCAAAAAGAGACATCCCCAAGAACCAAGACACAAAACAGGACAACGGCATCCTCCTCCTCCCTTACATCAAAGACACCACAGAAAAAATCAGCAAAATCAGCGGAGGCTCTTGACCGGATTGCGCCATTGCGACCTCATCCAAAACGAGACATCCAAAAAGAGACATCCCCAAGAACCAAGACACAAAACAGGACAACGGGACATCCAAAAAGAGACATCCCCAAGAACCAAGACACAAAACAGGACAACGGCATCATCCTCCTCCCTTACATCAAAGACACCTCAGAAAAAATCAGCAAAATTCTGTGCAAACACAACATCAAGACAGCCTTAGCCAACATCCTAAGAAGCTGGATGAGGCGAATGGATACGGTGTGAATGAAATTTTTGGCACACCTGACGCTGGAGAGGCAGGAGGAGAGGGGGAGCCTTTCCCTAGGGTGACAGAGGGTCAGAATATTCTGGTCTTGCTGGGGAGAGGCAGATATGGCGGGAGCCATAGAGCTAGCTGTTCCAGGGAAGGAGGGATCGCTGCTTAATAGCGATCCTTCCGGCTACGTGAGCTCAACCCAGGGTACTGATGACGAGTGTAATTCTGGCCCTAGGCTCCGGCTGCTGCTACCCAATGCCAGGTTGGTGGCAAATAAAGCTCTCCTCATCCGGGAATTGATTCTGGATGAGGAGACCAACCTGGCATGTGTGATTGAAACCTGGCTGGGCCCAGAGGGAGCAGTTCCTCTCTCTGAAATTTGCCCAGCCAGGTTTCAGGTATGGCATCAGCCTCCCCACCAAGGAAGGGGGGGGATGAGTGGCTATAATAGCCAGGGAGACCTTTGCCTGCATAGACTCGTTGCTCCAGAGATTGCGGGTTGTGAGTCCCTCCTGGTGAAGTTGGACTTAGGGGTTCAGATGGGCTTGTTACTCATGTACCCGCCTCCCAGCTGCGTGTCAACAGCCCTGCCTGTGCTGCTCGAGGAGGTAGTTGGGCTGGCGGAGGGGTTCCCCAGACTAATTGTCTTGGGGGACTTTAACCTACCATCGCTTGGTGAAACCTCTGGGCTAGTGCAGGAGTTCATGGACACTATGACAGCCATGGACCTGACACAAGTAGTACAGGGTCCGACTCATGAGGGGGGGCACACACCCGATATGGTATTCCTCTCTGAGCAATTGAGCAATGGTCTGAGACTAAGGGGCTTAGAAGTGTTGCCTTTGTCATGGTCAGACCATTTTCTATGGCGGCTTGACTTCCTGCCTCCAATCCTTCTCTGCAGGGAGGCAGAACAAACTAGGTGGTTCTGCCCCAGATGCCTGATGGACCCAGAGAGATTTCAGAGGGCGCTTGGGGTTATTCCAGATGCACTCGTCCACAGTTCGGTGGAGTCTCTTGCTGAGGCCTGGAATAAGGCTGCAGCGGAGGCTCTTGACCGGATTGCGCCATTGCGACCTCTCCGCGGCACTAGACCCCGTAAAGCTCCATGGTTCAATGAGGAGCTCCGGGAGTTGAAACACCAGAAGAGATGTCTAGAGAAGTGATGGAGGAAGAGTAAGTCCGAATTCAATCGAACACTTGTAAGAGCTCATATTAAGACTTACAAAGTGGCGCTCAAGGTGGCAAGATGCGTGTATCATGCTGCCTTGATTGCAGCAGCGGAATTCCACCTGGCCGCTCTGTTTAGGGTGACCCACTCCCTTCTTAACCAGGGGGGAGTTGGGGAGCCCTTACAGAGTAGTGCTGAGGATTTTAACTCATTTTTTGCAGATAAAATCGCTCGAATCCGGGCGGACCTCAACTGCGATTGGATAACAGTCGACTGACGAGTCAGTAGAGGTGATTGGGGCCCGTACTTGTCCATCTGTCTGGGAAGAGTTTGATCTGCTGTCACCTGATGAAATGGACAAGGCCATTGGAGCTGTGAGTTCCGCCAACCTGCTTACTGGATCTGTGTCCCTCCTGGCTGGTCTCGGCCAGCAGGGAGGTGACATGGAGCTGGGTCCAGGAGTTTGTCAATGCTTCTTTTGGGAGGGGGTACTTTCCGGATCCCTACAAGGAGGCACTTGTGTGCCCCCACCTCAATAAGCCTTCCCTGGACCCAGCCATTCTTAACAACTATCGGCCAGTCTCCAACCTTCCCTATCTGGGGAAGGTTGTTGAGAAGGTGGTGGTGCTCCAACTCCAGCGGTCCTTGGAAGAAGCTGATTATCTAGGCCCTCAACAGTCAGGATTCAGAGCCGGCTACAGCACGAAAACTGCTTTGGTCATGTTCATGGATGATCTCTGGCGGGCCCAGGACAGGGGTTTATCCTTTGTCCTGGTGCTTCTTGACCTCTCAGCGGCTTTTGATACCATCGACCATGATATCCTTCTGTGCCAGCTGGAGAAGTTGGAAGCGGGAGGCACTGCCTTCAGTGGTTCTCCTCCTACCTCTCCGGTCAGTCGCAGTCGGTGTTAGTGGGGGGTCAGATGTCGACCTCTAGGCTTCTCCCTTGTGGAGTGCCTCAGGGGTCGGTCCTCTGCCCCCTGCTATTTAATATCTACATGAAACCGCTGGGCAAAATCATCAAAGGGCATGGGGTGAGGTATCATCAGTACGCGGATGATACCCAGTTGTACATCTCCACCCCATGTCCAGTCAACAAAGCGGTGGATGTGATTTGCCGGTGCCTGGAGGCTGTTGAGGTCTGGATGGGTGTCAACAAACTCAAGCTCAACCCTGATAAGACAGAGTGGCTGTGTGTTTTGCCTCCCAGGGACCATTTCCTCTGTCCGTCCATCACCCTGGGGGGGGAATCATTGATTCCCTCACAGAGGGTCCGCAACTTGGGCGTCCTCCTCGATCCACAGCTCACATTAGAGAAAGATCTTTCAGCTGTGGCGAGGGGGGCGTTTGCCCAGGTTCGCCTGGTGCACCAGTTGCGGCCCTATTTGGACCGGGAGTCACTGCTCACAGTCACTCATGCCCTAATCACCTCGAGGCTTGACTACTGTAACACTCTCTACATGGGGCTACCTTTGAAAAGTGTTCAGAAATTTCAGATCATGCAGAATGCAGCTGCGAGAGCAATCATGGGCTTCCCTAAATATGCCCATGTTACACCAACACTCCGCAGTCTGCATTGATTGCCGATCAGTTTCCGGTCACAATTCAAAGTGTTGGTTATGACCTATAAAGCCTTTCATGGCATCGGACCAGAATATCTCCTGGACCGCCTTCTGCCGCACGAATCGCAGCGACCAGTTAGGTCCCACAAAGTTGGCCTTCTCTGGGTCCCATCGACTAAACAATGTCATTTGGCGGGACCCAGGGGAAGAGCCTTCTCTGTGGCGGCCCCGACCCTCTGGAACCAACTCCCCCCAGAGATCAGAATTGCCCCCACCCTCCTTGCCTTTCGCAATCTCCTTAAAACCCACCTCTGTCGAAAGGCATGGGGGAACTGAGATATTCCCTTCCCCCTAGGCCTATACAATTCATGTATGGTATGCTTGTGTGTATGTTTGGTTTTTTAAATTAGGGTTTTTAAAATTATTTTAAATATTAGATTTGTTATATGTTGTTTCACTATTGATGTTAGCTGCCCCGAGTCTGCAGAGAGGGGCGGCATACAAATCTAATCAATAAATAAATCTAATCAATAAATAAATGTTCAGACCACTTTCCAAGTGAAAAAAGTTTTCAAATTGACCAAACATACGCACTTCAAATGAAGAATTTTCGGTTCGGGTCAGGGTGACCCGGGAACAGAACTCTAGGGACTTTTTTTTTCCAGCAAGAAGAAGCCCCCCCCCCCAAAAAATAAAAATACATAGAGAGAACTCCTGAAATGATGCAAAGTCATGAAATTTCAAGTTTCAGATATGCAGGGGGAAAATTTTACAGGGTCTCAAACTTTGATTTCGGGTCTCACAGACCCGAACAGAACAGCAGGGTTAACTATGTCTTCTGGTCTGTCGTGTTCTAAGAGTTGTTGATAGATTTTAGAGATTAGTTTATCTTCCTGTCCTGTCAATATTTTATCTAGAGTATTAGTCGAAGTATCAGTACCAGAGGTTTCCTTATCCTTAATATATCTGGATTTTATTTGTAGATAAATCCACCAGTCTAACATTGTTCTGTAGTTCAAGTTCTTGCCTAGTTTTTATATTTCTTTTCGGGTGTAAAATGTCCTTATATTTTAATATTTTAGAGGGATCAATCAGGTTCGGGCATTTTATAAGTCTTAATATGAACTCTTAAAACTGTTCGGTAAATTCAGATTTACTTTTCCTCCAGCGATTCTTCATACGTCTCTTGTGGCGTTTCATCCCCTGGAGTTCCTCGGTAAACCAAGGAGCTCTCCAGGGTCTGCTGCCACAGAGAAGTTGCAAAGGTGCAATTCGGTCAAGAACTCCCACTGCTACCATATTCCAGACTACAGCGAGGGACTCTGCAGAACTGTATATAAGCAAATCCGGTAAAACCCCAAGTGCCCTCTGGATCCATTAGGTGTCTGGGGCAGAACCACCTACTCGGTTCCGCCTCCCTATGCGGGGTGATTGGAGCCTTAAAATCAAGCCATAGCAGAAAATGATCTGACCATGACAAAGGCAAGATATCTAAGCCCCTTAATCTCAGACCATTGCTCAGCTGCTCTGAGAGGAATACCATGTCAGGAGTATGACCTCCTCATGAGTTGGACCCTGCTATGGCGACCATGAACTCCTACACTAACCCAGACGATTCACCAAGTGACGGTAATTAAAATCCCCCAAGACAATAAATCTGGGGAATTCCACCGCCAGCCCAGCTACCTATTCGAACAGCACAGGCAGGGCTGTTGATACGCAGCTGGGAGACATGTATGTAAGCAACAAGCCCAACTGAACCCCTAAGTGCAACTTCAAAAAGAGGGACTCACAACCCGCAATCTCAGGAGCAATGAGTCTGCGTAGGCTGAAGGTTTTCTTGGCTATAATAGCCACTCCTCCCCCCTTTCCCTGGGGTTGTGGCTGGTACCATACCTGAAACCCAGCAGGGCACATTTCAGTGAGAGGAACTCCTCTCTCGGAGCCCAGCCAGGTCTCAGTCACGCATAACAGGTCAGCCTCCTCCTCCAGGAGTAAGTCCTGGATGTGAAGAGCTTTATTTACCACTGACCTGGCATTGAGAAGCAACAGCCTGAGCCCAGGGTCCAGATTTTGATCGTCACCAGTACCCCGGGGTGAGCTCATGGGGCCAGAACAAGAAATTGCTTTCAGACAACGAGCTCTCTTTCCCTGGGAGCAGCCTATCCCATGTCTCCCACCATATCTGCCTCTCCCCAGCAAGACCAGAATACTCTGGGCCTCTGCCACCCCAAAGATAGGCTCCTCCATCCCTCCTGCCTCTACATTGCTAGGTATACTGACCCTTCCATTCATGGCATTAATCCCATTTATTTCATACATACTCTCCATCCAATCCCAATCATCCATCACTATAATAGCACCTCAATAAGTTAATTTAAAAATACAGTAATAAAAACATTAGATAAAAAATTACAAAACATTAAAATACAATTAATATAACTAAATCAATTAATTTAGAATTCATTAACCTAAAAGTTCATTAATACATTAATTCAAGTCAAAATTTAAAATAAATGTTGTCCTTAAGTAAGCTGGGTCACAAGATCTTCCATTGGGGATAAAAATTGTCCCTTCTTCAATGGTACTATCCATATGGAGATAAGAATGAGGGGGGTGTAATAGAACAAAGTTCTCATTGCTAGTTATCACCCCCAGCAAGCATACCCAGTTCTGGTTGCCTCTAGTATTAATCCTGGGCAAATCAGTCTCATTACTGGTCACTCTACCTCACAGTTTCTCTGACACCGGTCACTCTCACCAGCCAGTGCCTTCAATTCTGTTTGGTGGTTCTAGCTCATCCTGGCCTCTGTTCTCTCCCGATCGCTGGTCACTCTGCCCGCCCGGTCCTTCGGTACTGGCTGGTGCCACCGTCCAGCATCCTGAACTCCACTCGGTGGAGTTGCTTCAGTGCTTCACTTCAACCAAAATGGCGATCCTTTTTTCCACTGGATAAAGGAATTTTCTTTGGGTCAACCAAGGAGACTGCGCTCTTCTCGTGTCTTCCAAAGCATCCTCTCTTTCCTTGTCACCCCTCCAGGGGGACTTGACCCCATAAGGCTTCTCCAAGCTGGAGAAATAGATGGGACTTTGCACTCCGCTCATCGGCATCTCTTTGCCACAACTTTCGCTGCCCTCCACATGATTTGGTAACATCATAGTGACTTACTTTATAACCAGTGTAAAAACTTGTAAAATTGAATCTGGTTAAATACTTCGACTTAGGACTGAAATTTCAGACTTTACCATGGTTGTAAATTGAAGAATATCTCTAGTGCATTTTCAATAAATTGTCATAAAATGTTTACCTAACTTCAGAATAATTACCTTAGCTTCAATTTGCCTATAACAAGAGACCCCATATATTGTGCTTCGGTCTCCACTTCTTGGTGGCAAATGGAAAAACACTGTGTCTAAAAAAGAAGAGAAGAGATTGTTTTGCTATCACATTGAAACAAGTTTCTTCAATACTATAATTTTTCAAATAATCCTGAGGACAGAAAATTTTTAATTTTCAAATTCAAACACTATAATTAGAGGAAGAAATGCAACTTTTGCTTTGGTAATATAAATGTACATATGATTATTCTGAACAACCCATGGTTTTACTATGTTTTTTTAAATGTGATTTTAATCATACTGAAGTATACTTTGGATTTTTTTCATGGTGATAAAGGGCATTCCAGACAAGAAGGATCCAGTTAAAGAGTTTCTATATCCACAGCATCATTCGTTCCAGTGTACTGCTCCTAAATAATTGTTTAACTTGAATCAATATACAAAAGTTCAGCATCAGTAATATTTTTAACACTCAAATTCCTTTAAAACCCTGCTGTTGTGTTTGACAACCTGTAAAAATTTTTCCCTGCATATCTGAAACTTGAAATTACATGACTTTGTCTCATTGAGGAGTTCTTTCAATGAGTATTTTTTGGGGGCGGTGCTTAGTTTTTGCTGAGCGAAATGACTATACACTTGTTCTGTTCCCAGGTCTATTTGACCTGGACTAAGAAAAAGGTTGATTTTAGCTAGTATAATTTTTTTTTTTTGAATACCTATTGCATTGGTATACTAATTTGAACATTCCTGATCATAAACAATTCTGTTAAAAAATGCTATTGCTAATATGTTGTAAGCCACCCTGAGTCTAAGGAGAAGGATTTTCTACTGCGGCTTGATTTCCTGGCTCCAATCCTCCCCCGCAGGCAGGCGGAACCAATTAGGAGGTTCCGCCCCAGACGCCTGATGGACCCTGAGGGCTTTCAGAGGGCGCTTGGGGTTTTACCAGATTCACTCATCCACAGCTCGGTGGAGTCTCTTGCTGAGGCCTGGAACAAGGCTGCAGCAGAGGCTCTCGACCGGATTGCGCCTTTGCGGCCTCTCTGTGGCACTAAATCCCGTAGAGCTCCATGGTTCAACAAGGAGCTCCTGGAGTTGAAACGCCAGAAGAGACGTCTAGAGAAGCGATGGAGGAAGAGTAAGTCCGAATCCGACCGAACACTTGTAAGAGCTTTTATTAAGACCTACATAGTGGCGCTCAAGGCGGCAAAATGTGCGTATCATGTTACCTTGATTGCATCAGCGGAATCCTGCCCAGCCACTCTGTTTAGGGTGACCCGCTCCCTTCTAAATCAGGGGGGAGTTGGGGAGCCCTTACAGGGTAGTGCCGAGGAATTTAACTTGTTTTTCGCTGATAAAGTTGCTCGGATCCGGGCTGATCTCGACTCCAATTGCATAGCAGTATCAGCTGACAATGAGTCAGTCGAGGTGACTGGGGCTAAATGTCTTTGTCCATCAGTCTGGGGGGAGTTTGACTTGGTGACACCTGATGAAGTGGACAAGGCCATTGAAGCTGTGAGTTCTGCCACCTGTCTGCTGGATCTGTGTCCCTCTTGGTTGGTTTCGGCCAGTCGAGAGGTGACACGGAGCTGGGTCCAGGAGATTGTCAATGCCTCCTTGGGGAGGGGGTCCTTTCCGGCCCTTTATAAGGAGGCACTTGTGCGCCCCCTCCTCAAGAAGCCTTCCCTTGACCCATCTGTGTTTAATAACTACCGTCCAGTCTCCAATCTTCCCTTTATGGGGAAAGTTGTTGAGAAGGTGGTGGCGCTCCAACTCCAGCGGTCCTTGGAAGAAGCCGATTATCTAGGTCCTCAGCAGTCTGGATTCAGGCCCGGGTACAGCACAGAAACTGCTTTGGTCGCGTTGATGGATCTCTGGCCGGCCCGGGACAGGGGCTTGTCCTCTGTCCTGGTGCTTCTCGACCTCTCAGCGGCTTTCAATACCATCGAACATCGACCATGGTATCCTTCTGCGCCGGCTGGAGGGGTTGGGAGTGGGAGGCACTGTTCTTCAGTGCTTCTCCTCCTACCTCTCTGGTCGGTCGCAGTCGGTTTTAGTGGGGGGTCAGAGGTCGACCTCTAGGTCCCTCCCTTGTGGGGTGCCTCAGGGATCGGTCCTCTCCCCCCTGCTATTTAAAATCTACATGAAACCGCTGGGTGAGATCATCCAAGGGCATGGGGTGAGGTATCATCAATACACCGATGATACCCAGTTATACATCTCCACCCCATGTCGTCAACGAAGCAGTGGAAGTGATGTGCCGGTGCCTGGAAGCTGTTGGGGCCTGGATGGGTGACAACAAACTCAAACTCAACCCAGACAAGACAGAGTGGCTGTGGTTCTTGCCTCCCAAGGACAATTCCATCTGTCCGTCCATTACCCTGGGGGGGGAACTACTGACCCTCTCAGAGAAGGTTCGCAACTTGGGCGTCCTCCTCGATCCACAGCTGACATTGGAACATCATCTTTCAGCTGTGGCGAGGAGGGCGTTTGCCCAGGTTCGCCTGGTGCACCAGTTGTGGCCCTATTTGGACAGGGAGTCATTGCTCACAGTCACTCATGCCCTCATCACCTCGAGGTTCGATTACTGCAACACTCTCTACATGTGGCTACCTCTGAAAAGTGTTCGGAAACTTCAGATCATGCAGAAAGCAGCCGCGAGAGCCATTGTGGGGCTTCCAAGATTCGCCCACGTTTCTTCAACACTCCATGGCTTGCATTGGCTGCCGATCAGTTTCCGGTCACAATTCAAAGTGTTGGTCATGACCTTTAAAGCCCTACATGGCATTGGACCAGATTACTTCCGGAACCGCCTGCTACCGCACCGACCGATAAGGTCCCACATAGTTGGCCTTCTCCAGGTCCCATCGACTAAACAATGCCGTTTGGCGAGCCCCAGGGGAAGAGCCTTCTCTGTGGCGGCCCCGGCCCTCTGGAACCAACTCCCCCCGGAGATTAGAACTTCCCCCACCATCCCTGTCTTTTGTAAACTACTCAAGACTCATTTATACCGCCAGGCATGGGGGAGTTGAGATAGCTCTTCCCCCTAGGCCATTACAAGCTATGCATGGTATGTTTGTGTGTATATTTGGTTTTATAATAGGGGTTTTTAGTTGTTTTTTATTATTGGATTGTACATGTTGTGTTTATTATTGTTGTTAGCCGTCCCAAGTCTGCGTCCCGAGTCTGCGTCCCGAGTCTGCGGAGGGGGGCGGCATACAAATCCAATAAATAATAATAATAATAATAATAATTATTATTATTATTTTAAAAAATCAAATAAATAAATAAATATAATCTTGCCTAGAAGGGAGGAGAGGAGAATGATAGGCACTCTTCTAGAAGTTTATCTGAGTGATAAGTTTCCCTAATACTGTCTATCCTGCCTTGAGATAAGGAGACAATTGCCTGAAGACAATCTATGTTAGTTCCCCGATGGCGGAGAACCATTGAGGGACTATTTTCAATTCAATTTTATTTGATTAGTCAATTGACCAAATCAAAGCAAAAATAGTGACTACATCGGTCATCATAAAACTGTGACTCATCATAAACACTATACAGCAGTGTAAACTGGTTAAAATACAATAAAATTAGATAAAATAAATGAGTTGGAATACAGTATTATAAGCTAAAATTAAGTAGTAAAACATGAACATATAACTCATGCAAAGGTTTAGGTTAAAACAATTGTAAGATACTGGTATAAAAATATTCTTAAGTGAATTCATCTCCTTTGCATGCCACCCCAATATGTTCTATAAAATGTGTTCTCATCTGGACAGCCCTGACTATAAATGTAACAGTTCTAGAAACTACATATATATTTGTACCCCACAGAAAGTAAGATAGTTGTTTATTACAGTTCCAATGTGTGATTTTTTTCAAGTAGGGACAGTAAATACTGAGATCTTACTGAGAAGTATAATTTACAATTAAGTAGGACATGCACAATGTCTTCTATTTCTGGTGCATCGCAGATGCATGTTCTCTCAAAATATGGTACTTGATGGAATCGTCCATATTTAACCATAAAATCTAACTGCTCAAATCTTGCTCTAGTGAGAGCTGTTCTATGGTATAGGGTCAAACCCGTTGTCAGGTATTTTTCTAGTTGAAAGGATATTTTGTTCTTGGCTAGCCATTTCAGTGACCTGCACTTAGCAAGTGCCTCAATATCAGTTTGTGTATTAATATCTAAGACTCTTTGTTTAAATATCGCCTTGGCCTGATGTCTGGCTGAAAGCAGGTGTTGTATTGAGAAGCCGAAATGTAGGGTAGTTTGAGAAAGTTGATTGATCCATGAAGTGGGTTGAAGTGTGCCCATCTGTTCTTCTAAGCACATTTTGGTAGTCTATCAGGTTCCATAGGGAGAAACTGTGGATGGAATGAATGCCAGTTTCAGCTCTTACTGCTGCTGCAGGTGTATTTCTATTGATCCCCAAGACAGTTCTTAGAAAATATGCTTGGTTTTGTTTCAGTGCTGCGGCCTTTAACAGGCCCCACAATTCAGCACCATATGTTAACACAGGTGTGGTTTTTGCTTTATAGACCTTTAGAATGGGAAGCAGCAAGCTTGGGTGATTATAACTAAGTAGTTTAATTAACATTTTAGAGTTTGCTATGGCCTTCATAGAACTTTGTTTAAAATGATTGGCCCAGGGCCCTGTATCAGTAAAAACCACCCCTAAATATGTGAATCTATCTATTTGTTCTATAAGCTCCCCATCTTGATACCAGTTATATTTAGTTCGCCTTTTCCCCAAAACCACCACTTTGGATTTGTGCTTATTAATATTCAATATTAATATTCAAGAATGTGCCATCAAAACCTTATCATCAGCATATAGAAGGATGTTAATATGTCTATTGAGGATCTTTGGCATATGAAAGTCCGTGGAATGGAGAAATTCTGGTATGTCGTTAACATAAACAACATTGGGGCCAAGATGCATCCTTGTCTGACTCCTTTGTAGGTGAGGATGCTCTGAGTAAGAGAGCCACTGACTCCAGTACGGACTTTCAGACATGTGTTTGTATAGAGGGCCTTTATCAGATATAGTAATCTAGGTTACATGTTTAACTTGGGCAGCTTCTTCCATAAGATATCTCTGTTTATAGAGTCAAATGCTGCACTGAGGTCTATAAAGAAGTAAACAGATGTTTGTATATTTGGTTGTATATTTGGTAATAAGATGATGTAATACAAAGCAGTTATCTATTGTAGAATGTTCGTGTCTGAACCCGGCCTGTTCTTCCACAATTATATTTTTCTCAATTACCCAGTCCTCTATTTTCCTCAAGAGATGTTTTGCATACATCTTAGCTGTTATATCAATCAGGCTTATGGGTCTATAGTTTTTAGGATCTTCCTTGTCTCCTTTTTTATATATGGGAACTACAATGGAAAGTTCCCATCCTGCTGGAATGTGGCTGATGTTTATGTACATAAACAAACCTGCCAGTAGTGGAACTCACCAGTCACTGTGTGTCTTAAAAAGTTCAGGAGGCAGGAAGTCTTCATCTGGTGCCTTACTGGGTTTCAGTGACTGTATAATGTGTTTAATTTCTGTCACTGTAACTGATCGCCAGGTGGAAAGATTATCAAGGATCCAGGGCTCAGTCATCATCTTTCCTGAGTTATCTTGCTCAGGGGTGGCAAATAAGGTAGTATTGAAATCCTCCCAAATTGAGGCTGAGATGGGAATATCAAGTAGGAGCTTGCACTCCTTCAGCAAGCCAGATGCAAGGTTCCAAAATATGGCTGGATTGGGCCCTTTTGCTGACTTTTCAAGCTTAGACCAGACTGTGGCTGTATAGTGAGCTTTCTTATTAGCTATTAATTTCTTGTAGTTGCGTCTGAGTGTTAACATCTTTGCATGATTACTTGGTGTGGGATTTCTTTGGACTGAACGCATGACTACTCTTAGTGTCTTTTTTGAACGAGAACATTCAAGATCGTACCAATGTGATCTTACGGACTGTCGATTCCTGACTGGCAAGTTTTCTATTAAAAAGTTTCATAGTGTGCTACACAAGTTGGCATGCCTGATAAAGATTCTGTTTGGGTCTTGAGTGGGTGTAGCAACCATTTCCACCCAGGATTGGGCCCTCTCCAAGTTCATAAAGCTAGAAATTGCCTTTGTATCCACCTTGCACCATTTAAGCCTCCTGGCTTGCCTCACTTCAAGGTTGAAAAGTAGCTTCTTATCATGTGCTGTAGGTGGTCTTAAATCAGATTTGACATAAAAATTAACTGCAATCGGTTGATGATCGCTATCTTCCCTAGTATAGACTTGAATATCTGAAAAGAAGTTTGTTTTATCCGTTGAGACACATATATAATCCAAGACACTGCTAGCCTTCCCAGGGTGGAAGGTAAAGGGATATATAAAGCAACTGCTTTTGCCTCCTAGTATGTGAAGATTACATGTATATGTCAAGGAGATCAGGTTGGTGCCCGCCGTGTTCCTTTTAGAGTTTCTGGGGTGCCAAGAAGGATCCTTTGTCAAATAGGTCTCTGGTATAATGCCCAAGTGTACATAGTCTTGCAAGGAGGCACCCAACCTAGCGTTAAAATCTCCCAACAGGATTACAATGGCTTTGTGATGTCTTATATTTATCTCCACAATTGTCTTTTCTAGTTGCACCCAGATGTTGGGGGAGAAACATGGGGACGAAGATGGGGGTAAATATGCATTTAGCAACACTACTTCAGTTGATTTGTATTTAAATTGAATAGCTTGAAAGTAGTAGGGGTCTTCTCTAAGGGACAATTGGTGCCTTTGCTAGCCCATCTCTGCCTTGGCAAATACGCATAATCCCCCAGAGGCCTGCCCTTTTGACTTAAATTTCTGCGTGGGTATAAACCAGCATCTAAAGCCTGTTAACTGGGCTTCTTCGTCACTGGTTGTTAACCATGTCTCTTGGAGTGCTATAATGTCAAACTTGGAGAGGAACTCCAATAGGTCTCCATCTGACATGCTATTCTTCCAACCGGATATATTCCATGATAATATCCGAATAGAACTTCCTTATTTTTTATCTGGAGGGGTGATTAACATTGTGCTGGGGTTTATAGTTGAACAATGTGGCTCATGTAGTCAATCTGCAGGTAAGATAAGGTCCAGCATTCCTTCAGTGTCTAAAAAGGCACATTGATTAAAATTTGGTCTTCCTTTACTGTTCTCTTGCTGCTAAATGAGGTCAGATACATTGTGTAGTGGCTTATATGTAGAGTAGCGTACAATTGGCGGCTGTTGTTTCTTGTCTGCATCTGTATCGAGAGAGGTTATCTCAGCCCTGGGTAGCAATCTGCATCCTGCCTCAGAGGCTGTCTTTAACATAATTTCCTTTGATTCCTGAAGCAGAGGTTTGCCTGGGTCGTTGGAAGGGACACCAATTTTTAAGTGAGCTAAGCTACAGGTGTACATCTCGTATTCCTGTTGTAGCCCACTCGCAGACTCTGATTTTGAGTCCCAGGGTATTGAGCAATCAGAGCCTTCCTCTTGTCTGCCAGCAGTATCCAACATAGTCTGCATGTCTGAATTCATCTTAGCAAGGGAAGGGACACTAATGCCAGCAGGATCTTTCTCAAAACAGTTGCAATTACCTGGAGTAGTTGGTAAAACTAAGTCAATTAGTGGATTGGCTGTATTTTGTGTTGCCACTAGGGTCTCTCTCAGGGCATCTAATCTTTTAATAATGTCAGTTTGTTCCAAATCTATCAAGGTACTAAAGATTTTAGTCAGGTTTCCTTCCAATGGGTCCTCTGTGCCTAGACCAACAACTCTCAAGGGCATAGCTGATAAAATATCCTTCTGATTGTCTGGAGTTGAGTTGTCTCTTTTATTCTTTAAAGTGACAGTGCTCTCTGGGCTTGTTTGGTTTAGGAGTGGGCTGAGTTCCTCCGAATGGAACACACGTTTTGGGAGAATTGAAAAAAGATGCAGAAAGGGTCTCATTCCAAACAGCATACTAGAGATTGTGGGCTGCCTAAAGGTGAGTAAAATTTGCCTACAATCTCTTCTGGGTGGGAGCCATTCAGCATTCTCCAGGTCAATCAACCTCCTTTCTCAACGAAGTAACTGACTTTGGGATAGGATGATTTCTCTTTTTGCTCCCCAGCGTCCTCTGTTTATACTATTGTTTAATATTTGCAGGGTGATTTGCTTAGGTTGTAAAAACCATCCTTCCTTATCCTTGAATACCTTCCTTCCTTATCTGCGTAACCCCTAGGCACTTTCTTCTCATCCTTAACCACCTGTGTGGTCTGCTGTCTCTGCTCATTGTTGATTTTCAATAAGCTTCACAAGGGCCTCTTTTAACATCTACTTTTGTTTTAACTGTGGTCAGCAACTCAAAAATAGAGAGTACAGTTTGTGCTGTTAGCAGGCTTTGTCTCAATAAAAAGTCAGTTATATTTTCATTTTTTAAGTTTATCAAGCTTGGCTTCTCATCTCCCTCTTTCAAAAGCTCTGCAGCTGCTGAGCAAAGGGCAGGAATCTGTTCAGATGTGGAGGAGGGGACGTCTTCCTCTGTAGAAGAAGAGAGATCTATGAGTTGTTGACTTCCGATCTCTGCTTGTTTACCCCACTCTAGTGCCTCCTGTTTTTCCGAATAATTGAAAGATATTAAGTTACTCACAGGGAGTGGCTGTCTGCTTCTCAGATAGCTGTCGACTTTCTGCTGTTTCATGGGCTTCGGTGATTCTTATATTGCAGAGTGTGCACGTCGCCTCCTCTTGCTTTTTTCCATGTTGGTTAGTTGCGAGAATCTCCGGTGCTTAGCTCTCCTTTTCTCTGTCTTGCTTCTTGGTCTTTTTTTCCGTGTAATTTATAATAAAACTAAGAGGAACTTCTGCAAACGCACTCCACCCATTACAGATTTTAAAAAGTTAAAAAATGAGTTAAAAGTATAAAATATTTTGTTAAATGTTCAAATGTTCAAATATAAAAATAGAATTAAAAAATAAAAAATAAATTAAAATTTAAAATATAAATGAGTTAAAAATAAAGCCTATTTATTTTTGGAGGAGCTCTTTAGAGCCAGTGCTCCCTATCCTCCATCTTAGCTCCACCCCCACCCCCACTCTTTAAATATGGGTTAAATAAGGTCCAGGAGGGGTGTTTTTAATAGGAAAGTGAACACAAGAACAAGGGGACACAATCTGAAGTTAGTTGGGGGAAAGATCAAAAGCAACATGAGAAAATATTATTTTACTGAAAGAGTAGTAGAACATTGGAACAAACTTCCAGCAGATGAGGTTGATAAATCCACAGTAACTGAATTTAAACATGCCTGGGATAAACATATATCCATCCTAAGATAAAGTACAGAAAATAGTATAAGGGCAGACTAGATGGATCATAAGGTCTTTTTCTGCTGTCAGTCTTCTATGTTCTATGTTTTCCTAGGTGGGACTAGAGCCCATTGAGGGAATAAGGGAATTTTTGGAAAGGTTAATGGAGAAGTCATGGCACTGAAGAAGATCCGTGGTGGTATGGAGATAAGGCAAAGTGTGTTCTTAGAAAGGAGCTTGCACCAGATGTCATCCAGGTAACACTGAATGTGTATGAGGAGAGACTTGATATGGGACCCTAGAATCTTTGTAAATATTCTAGGAGCAGAGGAAAACCGAAAAAGTATGACCCTGTATTAGAAGTGGGATCCTCTAAATGCAAATCTAAGAAACTGTGGAATTTGCGGATGGGGATGTGAAGGTATGCCTCCGTTAAATCTAAGGAGACCATAAAGTCACCTATGTATAGTGAAGCCAGGGTATATGCAAGTGAATGCATCTTAAATTTTCTATATTTGATAAATGGATTCAATCTTTGCAAATCTAAAATGACTCTCCATCCCCCTGAGGCCTTGGGGACCATGAATAGAATAAAACCCCAGACCTCTTTGGTTCACAGGAACCCTTTGAATTGCTCTAATGGAGATGAGGTGATTGATTACCTCCTTGATGAGAGCAAGAGATTTATGGTTCCAGGACACTGTACAGGTTAAAAAATGGTTGGGGGAAGGAGACAAGAATTCTAGGGAGAGGCCTCTTTGGATGGTAGAGAGAATCCAGGGGTCTGAATAAGTTTGTTGCCAAGCTGGGGGGGGGGGAAGCAAGGTATCCTCCAATGGGAATATTAGGGGAGTTACCACCTGGAACGTTTAAAGGATTTGGAAGATTGGTTACCTCTCTGTCCCCTGTTGTTTCTGCCCCTGGAGCCCCTATCAGATTGAGATTGGGAGCATGGGGTATACTGACCTGTAGTTCTTGGCATGGTGTACTTGGGATCTGGCTGACAAAAGGAACGTCGAATGGAAGGATTGAATCTACTGGTTGCTTTCTTGATGGTAGGCCCAAGGATCTATCTGAGGTTTCCGTGAGCAGCAGATCTAGCAGCTCTCTGAAAAAACTTTGCGTTGAAGTGGGCCAATGGCTAATTGCCACTTTTGGTGTACACCAGCTTGCCAAGGCTTGAGCCAATGTAGTCTCCAGGTGATGGTCAATGCTGCAATGGACCTTACCAATAAATGTGATGTTTGTAGTGTGGCAGCCGCCACATACTGGGCCAAGGCAAACAGTTTATTGATGTCCTATTGACCTGAGGTCATCTGGAGGGATCTTATGTTGGATTTGTTGTAACCAGACTAACATTGCTCTGGCAAAAAAAAGATGCTGAAGAGGCTACTTTAATGCCCACGCATCAGCTTGATGGCTTTTCTTCAGCATCTGTTCAAACCTGCAGTCTTTGGCCTTCATCACTTCTTCAGCCTCTCCAGGCATAGCAGCAGATGAATGGAGTGGCTTGATGGGTTGGTCCACCTTGGAAAGTGTGACGAGGTCCTCATAAATGTCAAAATTGGAAGCGCCATTTCCGCCCCTGTCCCGGTTAAAAGTGGCGTTCCCCATGACAGCGTACTAGGACCTACTCTATTTATTCTCTACATCAACAACCTATGCGATTATATCACAAGCAACTGTGTTCTTTTCGCCGACGATGTAAAACTTTTCAACACCACGGACAACACATCTACTCTCCAAAAAGACCTCGACTTTGTCTCACATTGGTCTAGCACATGGCAACTTCAAATATCAACCAGCAAATGTTCTACCCTCCACATCGGCAAAAAGAATCCTAACTTCATATATAAACTGAATAAACAAAATCTCACAGCCAACCCCCCCTCAGTAAAAGACCTTGGAATACTAATATCAAATGATCTAAGTGCCAAAGCCCACTGCAACAATATCACCAAAAAGGCTTTTAGAGTTGTTAACCTGATCCTACGCAGCTTCTGCTCTGGCAATCTCACGCTACTCACCAGAGCCTACAAAACTTTTGCCAGACCCATCCTTGAATACAGTTCATCTGTCTGGAACCCATACCACATCTCGGACATCAACACCCTTGAAAATGTCCAAAGATACTTCACCAGAAGAGCCCTTCACTCCTCCACTCGAAACAGAATACCCTACGAAAGCAGACTATCAATCCTAGGTCTAGAAAGCTTAGAACTACGTCGCCTAAAACACGATCTAAGTATTGCCCACAAGATCATATGCTGCAACGTTCTACCAGTCAATGACTATTTCAGCTTCAATCGCAACAACACAAGAGCACGCAACAGATTCAAACTTAATATTAACCGCTCCAAACTTGACTGTAAAAAATTTGACTTCAGCAACCGAGTTGTCAAAGCGTGGAACTCATTACCTGACTCAGTAGTGTCAACCCCTAACCCCAAACATTTTTCCCTTAGACCAGTGGTCCCCAAACTACGGCCCGCGGGCCACATGCGGCCCACTGAGGCCATTTATCCGGCCCGCCAGTGATTGACAAGAGCACAGGGAAAAGACAGAGAGAAAGAAAGAAAAGGGAAAGAGAGGGAGGAAAGGAGAAGTGGAGAGGAATGAAGGAGGGAAGGAAGGAAAGAAGGAGAAATGGAGGGAACAAGGTAGAAAGGAAGGAAGGAAGGATGGAAGGAAGGAAGATAGGAAGGAAGAATGAAATGGAGAGACAGAGGAAGGAAGGACTGTTTTTTGGGGAGGGTAAATTTTTCTCTCAGCATACATTCAAACAACACAGTGTACCATCTAATTTTCCATGAATAAAATGTGATATTTTGTTAGTAACTAATATCAATCATCCAAAAAGTTGCAAAAGGTTTTTTTTCTAATTTTGTCATCCAGTTACATTCATTTTCTTTTAATTAAATTCCCTCCTTAATGTTCCTTCAAAAAGTGCAACACCAATTATATTTCTAACTTATTAACCATTATGCCAAAGTGCTTCCTTCTTTCTTTATACATTTTTCATAAGCCAAGAAAACCTTGTATAGCCAATCAGATGTTAACAAAAGAAAATTAAAAACAAAACATAAACATATATGAATTTCGGATCTTTCCCTCCTCTAAATAGTACGTTCCCATTTTGTTTTTTACTTTAAAACAAGGTATGTGCAGTGTGCATAGGGATTTGTTCATAGTTTTTTTTATATAGTCCGGCCCTCCAACAGTCCGAGGGACAGTGAAATGGCCCCCTGTGTAAAAAGTTTGGGGACCCCTGCCTTAGACTATCCACGATTGACCTCTCCAGGTTCCTTAGAGGTCAGTAAGGGGCGTGCATAAGTGCACCAGTGTGCCTTCCGTCCCCTGTCCAATTGTCTCTCCTTATCTCATTTATCCTTTCTTCCTTTCAAATGTGTTCACCTATACTTTTATATCTTTTCTTCTATTCTTTTCTTTACTTATATTATTACATATCTTTCTCTTCAATGTGCATTATGTATTGGACAAAATAAATAAATAAATAAACAAAAATAAATAAATAGGAGGTCACCACCTTGAAGAGTTTCTTGTCTTTAGATGAAGGAGCTGGTCCTGGAAGGGACCACTGCTTCAGGAGTGCCTCACAGAAGAGGTGTGGCATGGGTATAACCTCTGTGTCCTGCTGTTCTTCTAAGAAGGGACAAGTATCTTGTTCCTTGTCTTGAGAGTTGGTCTCTTTTGGTTTCTCCGGATGTAGTCTAGTAGCTAACTGGACTTTGTGAAAGAGTGATTTGAATAGATGAGATAGAAAATGGAGGAAGAGGCAGATGCCTTTTGAGGAACTTCTTCGTCTTCAGACAACCCTTGGTAGGTGTTGTATATACTCCTGGTCAGTTGGAAGATGTTGAAGAGTCTGCAGATTCTGATACAGATAGTGTTTATGAATTAGTGGCAGGTCCTGCGTTACAGGTGTCAGAACAGGTGGGAGTCCAGCCACAGGACGTTGCTATGAGCCTAGACTCCAGTGAAGAAGAGACAGATAATAGATGGTTAAATCCGCATTTCAGGCAGGTGCAGAGACCAGAGAATAAGTGTTAGGGAAGAAATATTAAGGGGAGGAACGGGTTAATTACTTAATGTCTATTCAATGTCTCAACCTTAAGCAGCCTTAAAAGATTTTATTGACAAGAACCTCGCCAGAGGGTTCATCCAACCCTCCTCTTCACCGCTCTCCGCCCCAGTACTTTTTGTCAAAAAGAAAACCGGAGACCTCAGATTCTGCTGTGATTATCGTAAACTCAATTCCATTACCATTCGCAACCGCTACCCTCTGTTCTGTCTGGCTAACTCCGGAAGCCAATACCAACCCAAAAAGAGAAGCCAGACACACCGGTAAAAGGCAAAGGCACTTTATAAAATTCAAGAAAAACACAGGTAACAGAAAATGTCCTTACAAACAGGAAAATGCTGTATCTTCAAATGTATCCACGAAAGCAAAAGTCCATGCAGCAATACAGGATTCTTGCTGCCAAGCCGAGGCTGTAGATAGCAGACCTACACCTCCCACGGGTCTTCCAAACTGCTGGGCCACAAGCCAGGAACAGAGACGCCGAGAACAAAGCAGGACACCGTAACTCCAAACTGATAACACTCCACATGCCTTCAAGGGCTTGCCTGCCTTTTAAACCCTGCTAAGCCCCCTCCTCTTCGCTGTCATCCTCCTCCGGGCATGGAGCCAGCAGAGACACAGCCGGTCCCTGAGCAGCCTCAGGTGGAACCACAACACCATCCCCCCTCGGAAGGCCCCTCCCCACCGGCCAGCGGAGAGGACGTGGTTTCCGGGGAAACCGGGCGTGAAAATCCCGAAGAAGGTCAGGAGCGTCCAGCAACGTGGCTTCCACCCAGGAGCAATCATCAGGGTCCCCCTCCACCCATTGCACCTTGTACTGGAAACAAGCGTCCACCAAACGGGAATCCAGAATGGCATGCACCATGGCATCAGGGAAGTGGTCACGAACACACGGGGCAGGAAACACGGGAACGTTGGGACGGAGCGGACAATCGGGAGGGACAGGGACTAACAGGGAATGGTGAAACACAGGGTGGACCCGCAAGTTGGCCGGCAAGGTGAGCCGGTAGGCCACCGGGTTGATAACCTTTTCGATGGGAAAAGGGCCCAGGAACCGGGGATCTAACTTGTGCCTAGGTAATTCAGAGGCTATGTATTTCATGGACAGCCACACCTGATCCCCCACCACCAAGAGGGGGTACATCCCATCTGGAGCGGTCACCCACCCTCTTATAGTCCTCCTTGGCCTTATTGAGGTACCTTTTCACCATCTCGTGGACCGCCTGTAGCTCCGAGAGAAAGTCCTCTGCAGCAGGCACCGGGGAATCTAGGAAGGTAAAGGGAAAGAAGCGAGGATGGAAGCCATAATTTGCAAAAAAGGGTGTGAGTCGGGTCGAGGAGTGGCGGGAGTTGTTAAAAGCAAACTCCGCTACAGGGAGGAACCGGGACCAATCAGACTGGCGATCCGCCACTACACACCGCAGGTATTGCTCCAGTATCCCTATGACCTTTTCGGTGCCTCCATCGGTCTGGGGGTGCTGCGTCGATGCGAGGTGCACGGACACATTCAGGGCCGACATCAATTCTCGCCAGAACCGGGCTGTGAATTGGGTTCCCCTGTCAGAGACCACCCGATCCGGGAGCCCATGCAACCGGAAAACGTGGCTGATAAACATTTGGGCCGTGAGTTGGGCAGTGGGCACCCTAGTGCAAGGTACAAAATGAACCATCTTGGTGAGCATATCCATCACCACGACTGCCGTGAAGCGAGCAGAGGAAGGCAAATGGGTCACGAAGTCAATGGACACGACACCCCAGGGTCTCTCGGGCGTGGGCAAAGGTTGCAGTAATCCTGGCGAGGCTCCAGTCAACCCCTTGGCCGTACGACACTGGACACAGGTGGCCACATAGGAACGCACATCGTCTTGGATGCATGGCCACCAGAATGTCCGAGTGACCAGCTCTAATGTTTTGAAGAGGCCAAAATGCCCCGCCACTGGACAGTCATGACACTGGGCCTGCGGGAACATACAGCTGCCCCCGGTACCGGAGCAGACCGTCTTGGAACGTCCATGGGGAATTGGGTGTTAACTCCCGCACCCTCTGCGCTACGAACCCATCCCCTCGCTGCATCTCCCGTAAACGGCGACGCAAGTCCACGGGGTCCTGGGTCGCAGCCAAAGCTGCAGGGGGAAGGATCATCTGCAGAGGAGCCGGCTCCTTTGGGTGAGTGTACTCCAGCTTGCGAGACAACGCGTCCGCGCGAGGGTTCTGGGTGCTGGGAGTGTACCTGATGCGGAAATTGAACCACGCGAAAAAGAAGGACCAGCGGATCTGTCTCTGGTTCAATTTCTGAGCTGTCTGGAGATACTCGAGGTTCCAGTGGTCCGTCCGTACTTCAATCTGATGACGGGCACCCTCCAGGTAATGCCGCCAATGCTCAAAGGCGGTCTTCACCACTAAGAGTTCCTTCTCCCAAATTGTATAGTTTCTCTCCGAGGGGGACAATTTGCAGGAGAAGTAGGCACACGGAAACAGAATGTCACCGGGTGGATGGGCTTGGAGGAGCACTGCACCAACCACTACGTCCGAGGCGTCTGTTTCCATCACAAACGTCTGAGCGGGATCAGGATGGTGCAGGAGCGGTTCAGCCATGAACACTCATTTCAGGGCATCAAAAGCCCGCTGTTCTGCCTCCCCCCAACCAAACGGGACTTGTTTTTGTAACAACCGAGTCAAGGGCGTGGTTAACGTGGCATACCCCGGAATAAAAGTACGATAGTAGTTCGCAAACCCCAAGAGACGTTGTACGTCTTTAACCCGGCGTGGAGGTTGCCAAGACTGAAGCGCGGCCACTTTGCCCGGGTCCATGGAAATGCCACCTGGAGATAAAATGTGCCCGAGGAATTCGACGGTGGTCTGGAAGAATTGGCACTTCTCCAGCTTGGCATACAAATACTGCTCCCGTAACTGGAGCAGGACCCGGCGCAAATGGCCCAAGTGCATGGCATGGGTCAGGGAATACAGTATACCAAAATGTCATCAAGGTAAATCACAACAAAATGGTCCAACATGTCCTGAAACACATCGTTCATCAGATGCTGAAATACGGCCGGGGCATTGGTGAGGCCAAAGGGCATCACGGTGTATTCAAAGTGGCTGTAAAGAGTGCCGAAGGCTGCCTTCCACTCATTCCCAGCCCGCATCCGAACCAAATTGTACGCACTGTGCAAATCAATTTTTGTGAACACCGTTGCCGTCCGCAACCGGTCCATGAGTTCAGGGATCAAGGGCAAGGGGTACCTATTCTGCACCGTGATGGTGTTAAGGCACCGATAGTCACAGCAGAGGCGAAGATCGCCCGTTTTCTTCTTCATGAACAGAACAGGAGCAGACAAGGGGGACTTGGACGGCCGAATAAAACCCTTGGCCAGATTCTTCTCAATAAACTCCTTGAGAGCCACAAGCTCCGGCTCTGACATGGAGTACAAACGACCAGCCGGGAGCTTGGCGTCAGGGATCAAGTCTATGGCGCAGTCGTACGACCTATGTGGTGGTAGCCGATCTGCCTCCTTCTCATTGAAAACATTGGCGAACTCCGCGAGGCAACGGGGTAACTGGATCCCGGGAACAACTGTGCCATGGGTTGCGCATACATGTCGGTGGTGGTCCACACACTGCAAACTGGAGAAAGTTACAAGGTTCTGGGACCACACCACATGCGGGTCATGCGCGCGCAGCCATGACAACCCCAGCACGAGGGGAAAATGAAGCCCCTTGGTGACATAGAACTGTAGGGCCTCCTCATGAGTTCCGATGCACATCCGCACCGGCAGGGTCTGGAAATGGATGGGACCAGCCAACAACACCCGCCCATTAATGGTCTCAACAGTTAACGGAGGGATGACAGGACAAAGGGGCAAGGAATGGCGTTGGGCAAAGGCTTCGTCCAGGAAATTCGTCATCGCCCCCAATCCACGAGGGCCAACGCTGGATAAGTCCGAGTCCGTTGAGCAATATGCAGGGTCACAGAGAGCACCAGGTGTCGAAACGGTCCAGAGTCGGGAGAAAGTGGGATCCCTGCCCGACCTAGGGTTGCCACCAAGCCGGGCCCCCCTCGTTTCCCGACCGCTCCGGCAACTGAGGACGTCCAGACGAAGGCCCCGCCATCAGAGAGTCCATGACAGGGACAGTGACACAAGGGGTTGTCTCCTGGAACTGAACGGGGGAAGCCACTGGAAGCACAGGAGTTGGAGGGTACTGGAACAGCGGCAGCCACCGTGCTCCGCCTCTTGTGGGGACAAACCACAGCAAAATGTACCGGGCCCCCGCAATAGAAACACAACCCGGATGCCTGCCGATGCCCCCGTTCCTCCAGGGTCTGGCGGGGTCGGGCGTAACTCACGTCCATCAGGCGTGGAGGCAGTGCTGGTTGAAAACGTCAGGGCGCAGGGGCCGGAGTCGGGGTTTGTACGGTCGACAACCTCCGCCGCGGAACAGGTGTCGGCGGGATGCCTGACGCACGGGGGTTGGACCGTCCCACTCGACGGACTTCCCTGGCCAACAGCCTGGCCTCTATTGCCAGGCAATGCCGCTCCAAAGTGTCCAGAGTGCCGGGCAGCACCTCATGCACCAGCTCATCCAACATAGTGTCCGATAATCCATCCTGAAAGGCCTCAAGCAGGGCAGCCTCATTCCATTGGACCTGCCCAGCCAGGGACCGAAAGTCAGCCATGTAGTCCGCCAGGGGGCGCGAACCCTGGCGCAGTTGCTTCAGAGCCCGCGTGGCCGTCTGCTCTTGCACCGGGTCCGCGAATTGGTGACGCAGCTGGTCACAGAAAGCAGCAAAGTTCTGGAGTAGAGGGTCATCTCGAGCCAGGTAAGGTGCCACCCACGACGCTGCAGGGCCAGCCAACAAGCTACAAAGAAACGCCACCTTGTGGTCATCTCCAGGAAAGTGCACAATCTGGGCGTTTATGAACAGCTGCACTTGCTCAGGAACGCAGAAAATAGCTGCTGGTCCCCCCAGAACTTCTCTGGCATCGCCACGAAACATTTCCTCCTCGGCAAAGGCGCTGGAGGAGGTACCACGGGTGGCGCCTGGGGTGGGGTCGGCTGGTGGGACAAATCCTCCACCTGGCGTTGTAACACCAGGACCGTCTGAGTCAACTGCGCAACTCATCAAACACAGCCTGCATGTCAGCTGCAGAAACTGCCATGGTGGAAGGCAAAAACAGGAACCCAAAAAGCAAAAATGCAGCAGGGAGCAGGAAGAAAAAACAAACAAACCACCCCCAAACTGTGAACCAGGTGTGTCTGGTGGTTGGTGGAGTGTTATACTGTTCTGTCTGGGTCACTCCGGAAGCCAATACCAACCCAAAAAGAGAAGCCAGACACACCGGTAAAAGGCAAAGGCAGTTTATAAAATTCAAGAAAAAAACAGGTAACAGAAAATGTCCTTACAAACAGGAAAATGCTGTATCTTCAAATGTATCCATGAAAGCAAAAGTCCATGCAGCAATACAGGATTCTTGCTGCCAAGCCGAGGCTGTAGATAGCAGACCTACACCTCCCATGGGTCTTCCAAACTGCTGGGCCACAAGCCAGGAACAGAGACGCCGAGAACAAAGCAGGACACCGTAACTCCAAACTGATAACACTCCACATGGCTTCAAGGGCTTGCCTGCCTTTTAAACCCGGCTAAGGAGGACCACATCCATGCCCAGCTGTTCCTAATTCAGTGCTGATAATACCTCTTTAATTGCTCCTTTCTTTGATCTGAACGTCTCCTGCGCATGTCAATGACAGCTTGTGCTTCATCACTTAATGACTCCAAGCTACTGGCTGGGGAGAGCCCCCCCCCCCCCGGGGCTCTCATGCTGTTCTCCTTCATCCCATTCCTGACTTTCCTCTCCCCCGTCCGACTGTTCAGCCCCCTCCTCTTCGCTGTCATCCTCCTCCGGGCATGGAGCCAGCAGAGACACAGCTGGTCCCTGAGCAGTCTCAGGCGGAACCACAACACCCTCTACCTTTAATCTCTGAACTCATGGACCACCTCCGTACAGCAACAATTTTCACCAAAATCAACTTAGGAGTTGCCTACAACCTCATTCGTATTCATCAAGGCGATCAATGGAAGACAGCCTTCGCCTCCCACTACGGCCATTTTGAATTCACTGTCATGCCTTTTGGACTTACCAATGCTCCAGCAGTATTCCAACATTTTATGAATGAGATCTTTAAAGACTTTATCGACCACTTCATGATCGTCTACATTGATGACATTTTGATATACTCTCCTTCTCCAGAAACCCAGCTACACCACTTACAACAAGTACTCCAGCGCCTCCAACAACATCACCTTTACGCCAAGTTAGAAAAATGCCAATTGTTTCAAACTTCCATCAACTTCTGGACCCCTCCGGGATTATTACAACCTTTGCCTACACCTGAAAGACTCTGGGGTACCTTTTCCATGGACATCCTCACCTGTTTACCTGTTTCTCAAGGGTTCATTGCTATATTTGTAGTGGTGGACATGTTAACCAAGATGGCTCATTTCATCCCTTGTCGTCGAATCCTTACAGCCAAGATCACAGCTCAACTACTTATTCAGCACATCTTCTGCCTCCACGGATTACCCCATGTTTGGCTTTCTACCAAATACCTTTTTTCTGAACCTCACCGCAAGCTGGATCAACGTTTCATTGGCCTTTTTCCTGTTGAAAAGGTCATCAATCCCATCACATACCGTTTAATCCTACCTCATTCCATGCATGTGCATCCTGTTTTTCATTGCTCACTATTGCTTCCAGTCTCACCTGACTCTCCACTTCGCCCCCAAGTTCCTGCTCCTGCCGTTCCTGCTCCCGTCCATCGAACACCCGACATTCAAGTTCCACTATGCCGCTTGGACATTACCAGCATCCGAGACTCTCATTGGCTCAACGACCGTTTCCAGTACCAGGTGGAATGGTCCGGAGGTCGGCCTGATATCATTGTCTGGATGGATGCTCATGACTTTGATGCTCCTGATTTGATCTTTGACTTTCATGTTCATTTTCCTGACAAACCTAATCCTAATTTTCCTCCGGGGAGGGCAGGGGCCCCGAGGAGAGGGATGGTGTTGTATATTCTCCTGGTCAGTTGGAAGATGTTGAAGAGTTTGCAGATTGTGATACAGATAGTGTTTATGAATTAGTGGCAGGTCCTGGGTTATAGGTGTCAGAACAACTGGGAGGCCAGCCACAGGACGTTGCTATGATCCTAGACTCCAGTGAAGAAGAGACAGATAATAGATGGTGAAATCTGCATTTCAGGCAGGTGCAGAGACGCAAAGAACAAGTGTTAGGGAAGAAATATTAAGGGGAGGAACGGGTTAATTACTTAAGTGTTTTATTCGTCACATCCAGGTGCCAGCAGAGAAGAAGGGCGGAATTTTCAATGTTGTAAATCCATCATGGACATGTCACGATGCGGCTACGAAGTAAGCTAGTCTTTTCTCTGTTATTTAACAGCTGTTTTTATTGCTTTGAACTAACACAGCCTAGCCATATATCTTAAGATAAGGGAGGAGAGCTGGAGTTTGCTTGTGTGCTCTGATCGTGAAGAAATGAGATGAAAGAATTTGACTGCCTGTAATGCATTTTGAATACGGAAGAGAGGAGAAATAAAAATGGAGTTTTTGTTTATAAAACCCTACATTCAGTATGTATGTATGTATGTATGTATGTATGTATGTATGTATGTATTTATTTATTGGATTTGTATGCCGCCCCTCTCTGTAGACTCGGGGTGGCTAATAACAATGATAAAAACAGCATGTAACCAATCCAATATTAAAATAACTTTAAAAACCCTTATTATAAAAACCAAACATACATACAGACATACCATCCGTAAATTGTAAAGGCCTAAGGGGAAAGAATATCTCAGTTCCCCCATGCCTGATGGCAGAGGTGGGTTTTAAGAATTTACAAAAGGCAAGGAGGGTGGGGGCAATTCTAATCACTGGGGGGAGTTGGTTCCAAAGGGCCGGGACCACCACAGAGAAGGCTCTTCCCCTGGGTCCCACCAAATGACATTGTTTAGTTGACGGGACCCGGAGAAGGCCCACTCTGTGGGACCTAACTGGTCGCTGGGATTCGTGCAGCAGAAGGCAGTCCCTGAGATAATCTGGTCCGGTGCCATGAAGGGCTTTATAGGTCATAACCAACACTTTGAATTGTGACCGGAAACTGATCGGCAACCAATGCAGACTGTGGAGTGTTGGTGTAACATGGGCATATTTGGGAAAGCCCATGACTGCTCTCGCAGCTGCATTCTGCAAGATCTGAAGTTTCCGAACACTTTTTAAAGGTAGCCCCTTGTAGAGAGCATTGCAGTAGTCGAGCCTCGAGGTGATGAGGGCATGAGTGACTGTGAGCAGTGACTCCCGGTCCAAATAAAGTAAACGTTATTTCCAATTTAACCAAAGTTCTAACCAGAATCCAGAACAGTAGGAATCGTCTTTGGGAAGAGAGTCCTCTATTTCCTCCTCATCTTCCATTTCATCTAATGAAGAGCCCTCTGGAGATTGGGGCTCTGGAACAGACCTTCTGGAAAAGGCCATTGATATGGGCCTATAAGTTCCTGAGGTGACGGGAAAGGAAGTAGATGGTAAGTTTGCAGATTGTAGTCTGACTTCCATTGCTTGGGACAGGCAGCCATTATCATGGCCTGAAATTCAGGTGACACCTGCGGGAGAGACTGAGGCAGGGAAGGGTCGGGTCTCGGCTCCTGAACTGGGTCTGGAACTGGTGAGGCCTGCTGACTCTCTTCTTGCCCCACTGTCACATTGAACTTTAACTGCATTAGGTTCGTCTAGTACTAAAATGGATTCCCCTGTTCTGGGCTGATATGAGATAGCTGAATTATCAGGGGATGGTTCTCTAGTCTGTACCCTTAGCCTCTTTGCTGACTTGTCACAAAGGTTTTGCAGGGCCTTATCTCTCCTTTTCTCCCTTTTTCCTGGTAGGATGAAGAGACTTATCCTTGTTGGGCTTAGGAGGAGGTTGGCCTGCAGGAGCAGGAGCAGGTTCCTCCTCTGATAGCCTGTTAGTTTTTTGGTTACACTTTTTTCCCTGTGGGGTTTTGTCTAGAGTTTTTGGATGCCATGGATACTTAGATAGGATCCGAAAGGTAGAACAAGAACTGGGTGATATAGACTAATAGGCTAGTCTCCGGTCCAAGAGGCCTCTGTACTTGCTATTCCCTCAGAGACCCTCCAAGGAGGAGATGTTTAGGAAGTGCAGGGTTCCAAGACCATCCAAGAGCTGAATAGCTCTTAAATGTAGTTAAATAAATAACAAAAAACCCAGGTAGGGCCTAGGTGGGAGAGCGTCTAGCCAAAGACAACATTAAAGCAGCTTGCTAGGGCCTCGTAGGGCTGGCGCTGATGGTCCACATGGTTGCAGCTGTTAGCGCCTATGAATTACATTTCGGCATGAATGGACTGGATGCCTAAGAACTGTAAATTCTCTGTGATGGGCTAAACAAATTATAGTACGTGCTGAGGGAGAACTGAAAAGTGGCGGTTTCAGCACCTAGAGTAAGCGGCAGAGCTGGTGGCAAAGTGCTGAGAAAAGAGAAGCTAATGCTTGACAGCTGATTGAAATGATCTGTGAAAAGCGCACCCCCCTGTTGCTTTGCGCTGGTTAGCTGATGTGTAATTAGGTGTAGTGTCCCACCCCTGGCACAAATTCCTGCCCTGAAAGGGAGAGAAGGGGGGTGGGAGTGAGGCTGAGAGGAAAAAACGGCAAGAAATAAACTAACTTATTGTTCACTTGCAGGCTTTAGAAGTTGTTTGGGAGCCATCTGGTGGGAAAAATCCAAAGAGAAGCAAGAGGAAGGTTTTGAGGTAAGAAAGGCCTACAGGAGAGCCGAGACAACAAAGTCCTCGTGGTTCAGGGCTGAGCGGATAACTGGGGAAGGGGCAGATCCAGCAGTACTTTAAAGACTTGTCGCTCAGTCCTGATTCGTTAGGACAGCGAGCTAAGCCCACAGAACTACCGTCTCTTTCCCCAGCATGGAGAACATAAAGTTTTTACTTTTTTTTAAATAGGTCGCTATCCAAATTATAATTATGCATTAGCTTCATATATCACAAAGGCCATTAACATGGTCTCTAGATTTTAACAGCATGATTTGTGAATCCAGCCATTGTGATTGGTAAATCACAATTATTTTTTTAGAGCTGAGGTATCAAACTCACATCATCATGGTGGTGTCAAATGACATATCAGGACTTTTCCCTCCTTCGCTAAACTGGGAATGGCCAGTGTATGCCACATCCGGCCCATGGGCCAGTAGTTTGACAGCTCTAGTTTAGAGTAACGTATGAACCCAATCAATATTAAATTAGGGTAGGATTAGCTATGGTATCTATTTGGATAACCAATAACAAAATATATAACCAAAGTATATGTTAAACATATACTATCAAATTTGGCTTTTTAAAACTTTCTTTCAAGATTTTAATTCCAAATTTGAGGCAACATAATATTAAAATACATATGATACATGATTCATTAAAGTACAGTGAAACCTCGTCTTACGAACCCCTCGTCATACGAACTTTTCGAGATACGAACCCGAGGTTTCAGATTTCTTTGCCTCTTAAAAACCCTTTCCATCTTACGAACCTGAGCCAGGGTCCATGGGCTCTCTTACTGCGCCTGTGCTCTCTGACTGCTGAAGGGATTCCCCTGCCTAATGACTGTCACCACCGGGATTTCCCATTTGATTACAACCCCTGGTGGGATTGGGGAGGGAGCTGCCCTGCTCAGAGGAGAAGCCGCAGCAGCCACTGCCACTGCAGCCACCACGAAGCAGCTGCGAGAGCGCTTTCTCCGGATTGTTGCCAGCCAAAGCACCTGGGGTTTTCCTTTGCTTTCCAGTGGCTGGACGAGATCCCCCCCCTCCTCCTCCGGGGACAGATGTGCACTCCCCTTTGTCTCCACGGCCAAAGAAGTGGCGGCCAGTTGAACTAGCAGCTGCTTCTCCTCCCTCCCTTTGATCCTCGGCAGCCCTGTCCATGAGAAACCGCTCCGAGTCCTACTCCCCCCTCTTGCCCATCAGAAAGAGATAGATAGATAGACAGACAGACAGACAGACAGACAGACAGACAGACAGACAGACAGACAGACAGAAAGAAAGAAAGAAAGAAAGAAAGCCCCCACCCGGGTTTCGTGAGGGCCAGCCCATTGCCGGCCCAGCACACCACGAAAACACGCTCAGTCGGGGGGGGGGAACAGCTCCGGGAAAGACAGGGAAGCCCCCACCCCCATCCATACCCCCATCCACACACAAACCCCTCCAGGGAAACACGAGGCTGCGAAGCTGCATGAGGCACATATGGGATGAAGCCTCTGAGGAGAAGGTTGAAGGGTAGAGAAATAAAGAAAGAAACCCATGTTCGCCAGTCCCTCAGCTGCTCTCTCGTCCTCAGGCAAAGCCGCCGGGCGTGTCCAGGGGGCGAGCCCAGCACAGCCAACAGGCAGCTTCTGGTGTCATTGCAAAGGAGAGGCAGTCAGCCTCTCTCTCTCTCTCTCTCTCTCTCTCACACACACACACACACACACCTCTCTCTTTCCCTTCTTCTCTTTCTCCTTCTCTTTCTCTTTCTGATGGGCAGGAGGGGTGAAGAGGACTCAGAGCGGTTTCTCCTGGACGGGGCTGCTCAGGATTAGAGGGAGGAGAAGCAGCGGCTGGATTAGGACTCTGGATCGTTACTTCAATTGGGCGCCACTTCTTTATCCGGGGAAAAAAAGGGGAGCATGTGGCTTCCCCATGGGCTCCAGAGGAGGACAAGGAAGGGGGCATCTTGTCAAGGGAGCTTTGTCTGAAGTTGAAGCGCGGGATTCTCCTTTGCCATCACCGAAAACTTCTCCCCCCCTCCACCTATAATGCTTGCACGCATTATTCGTTTTTCCATTGATTCCTGTGGGATACATTGTTTCATCTTACGAACTTTTCATCTTACGAACCTCATCCTGGAACCAATTAAGTTTGTAACATGAGGTATTACTGTACTTAGGACTTTTACAAGGATTGTGGTCCTATATAAAAAGCTTTTCCACCTGTTTTCATATACATCCAAATGTCTAAATTGCTTTCTTTCTTCTTATACAGTAATACCTCATCTTACGAACTTAATTAGTTCCGGAACGAGGTTCGTAAGGTGAAATGTTCGTAAGACGAAACAATGTTTCCCATAGGAATCAATGGAAAAGCAAATAATGCATGCAAGCCCAAAACCCACCCCTTTTGCCCATTACTGCTGGCATTCGGATCCTTGTTCGGGGGCCAGTGGCGACGGGTGGGGTGGATGTGACATTCCTGGCACTGCTGCTGCTTCTCAAAGGGAAACCGCCACCATCGCCACTATCCTCTTATCCTGGCCAGAGGGATGGAATCCGCCAGGACATGGCAGCCCCACCCTTTGGGAGGGCGGGGTTGGAGCAGAGAGGCAGCTGCGGGAGGCCCCCTGCATCGTTTGGGGGTTCAGTGCCAGGGCTGTCAGCGAAGGGGCTGGCTCAGCGAAAGTGCTTCCAGCAAAGAGAGGGTTTTCTCTGAGCGCTTCGGGGATGCCTGCCCCGCCTCTCCTGCAGCCACTTCTCTGACAGCCCTGGATGAAAGCACTCCCAGCGAAGAGGCTGCAGGAGAGGCGGGTCAGGCATTCCCGAAGCGCTCAGAGAAAGCTCTCTTGCAGCTGCTTCGCTGGGAGCGCTTTCGCCGAGTGCTTTTCTCAGCTATTTGATTTGGCTCTATAAGCTTTATTTTATGCTTAACTAGTTCCATTTTTCTTTTAATCTTGCTGTCTTTCGAATTGTGTTATAATACTAATTCTAGTTGATTTAATTCTCACACTAGTTGTTCATATTGTATCTTTTTTTCTTAATTTTTTTTAGCAGTATAAGAGATCGTTAAACCTCTAATGTATGCCTTAGCAGTGCCCCATAAGTTTTGAAGAGAAGTTTCTAACTTTTTGTTAATTTTTAAAAAAACTTCTAATTCTTTTTCTATCCATTCCTTATATTGTTGGTCTCTTATAATATTTTTATTCATCTGCCAGTTTAATTGTTTCTTGTAGTTTTTCCAATATATCACTAAAGGGTTGTGGTCAGCCTACGTATTGGTGTCAATCTCAATTTCTTTAACTTGTTCTATAGTTTTTTTCGGGGCCCAAGCCATATCTATTCTTATCCAAATTTTGTGGGGATTAGAATAGAAAGTATACTGTCTGGTTAAGGGATGTCTTTCCCTCCAGATATTATTTAATAATAACTCTGACCTCATTTTCTGAAAGGTAGTTGGCAAAATATTTTTCTTTTTCTTGTTTTTTTTTTACCAGAGTAGTCTAATAATCTGTTTGATATTGCATTAAAGTCGACAACTATAATCATATTTTCAATATTTAATTCATTTATCTTTTGATGCAATTGTTTGTAAAATACCATTTGGTTATCATTTGGTGCATAAATAGAGACAATGACAAGAGATTTCGGATCTATATTTACTTGTACTATTAATATTCTACCATCCTGGTCAGCATATAATTACATATAATATACATTGCAATGCCTCTCTTTTTTTGGTTCGCGAAACTGGTATACATGTTTCCAATTTTGGGGTTAAATAATAATTTTCTATTGGTCTTTTTAATATGAACATCTTGTAATATCACTATCTGTGCTTTTTGTTTTCTGAGTTTAGAAAATATTTGATTTCTTTTTCTTGGTTCATTTAGTCCATTTATGTTTATAGAAAATATTTTCATATCTTCTGACATTTTTATTTATAATATTTCTTGGTGTCTTTAGGTTCGCGCTGAGGTTGTTTTCTTCTTGCACCTGAATCTTCCTCCTTCCCATGGCTAGTGTCACCCAACTCATCTTCTTTCCTTGTGGATACTTCTTTTATTGGTTGCTCAAATTTGCATATACCACTTGTTTCGTAGAATTCTCTAGCATCTTCAATGTTTTCTATTTTTACTCTTTGTAATTGCCAATATAGGGAGAGTCCTTCTGGTATAAGCCAGCGGAAGATTATATTTTCTTTAATTAAAATCTTAGTCAGGAAATAATAATCCCTCCTGTTTTCTCGTACTCTTCTTGGAACTTGTTTCAGTATTGTAATTTCTTTTCCTTTATCTTGTAGTTTTTCATTTCTTGTCCACTTCAGAATATCGTCTCTTATAGTTTTCCTCACAAATTTAATGTGAACTTCTCTCGGTAGATTGTGTCTTCGTACATAGCCTGTTTGCACTCTGTAAAGTTCATCAATTTCTTTTATTAGTTCCAGGGGATCAACCTGGAGGATTCCTCCTATTATTTCTGCCATTTTTGCGTGAAGATCTTCATCCTTTTCTTCTGTTATATTCTGAAATCTCAGGCTGTAAGATGCACGTTGTAATTCTAGGTGTGTAATTGATTCGTCGTATCCTTTGTTTGGGAAATCAGATCTATCTTCAAAGTCATCCATTCTTTGTTCAACTTTATCTATTTTGCCTTCTACCGTCTTAATTCTTTGTTCATTCTCTTTCAAAGTCTGTTGTATTTCCGCAACTTTCTCATCAACTTCCTTCATTTTCACCTTCATTTCTCCAGTATCTACTTTCAGTTCCCCTATTTCCGCTTTTAACCCTTCACGTTGTTGATTTGCTTCGTGTTGAGATTTTAACATTAAATCTTGCATTAAATTCAATGTTTCCTGAATTGTTTGGAGTGTAGGCTGTGGTTGCACTTTCCCTTTCTCTTTGTCCTTAGCTAACATACTTGTAGCTGTACTTTGATGCACAGGCGAAGGCAAAGGTGACACTTGTGGAGATGTAGAAGAGATTGAAGTTTGTTTTTTAATTGTTTTTGTGAAAGTGGATGTCCTCAACATCCTGTGTATGTCTTGAAATAATACTTTATTTAAGATGATTCTAATTCTCTCCCTCTTCTGCAGTATCTAATATTACTTTTAATATAATTAATGTATTATTATGAAAAAAGTAGAAGTCCTTCCACTTCTTCTAGATTTCCCTTATGTTCTATTATAATGTCACTTAATCCAAATAAACTCCAAACCAGTTAAATTACAGCTTTAAGTCTAGTTTAAAAATCTAATTTAAAATGAGAAAAAACTTCTTATATAATTGTATATCAATACTTTTAAAGGAAACTTATTTCTTTATATATCACTCTTTAAAAAATCAATTATGTCACTTTATAACAGAAATATAAACTTAATTATAATTATGTAGTCTATAATAATAAACACATAAAAATAGTGAGAAAAAGGGAAAAAAGGAAAGGAGAAAAGGGAAATGGAGAAAGGCTTTAAATCAATACTGTTGAACAAAGAAAGCTTAATTAAGCTATCAATAAATGAATAAATTTTAATTCTGACTTTGCTAGTAACAGCCACTTTCTTAAAAGTTAAAAATTAAAAGACACCACATCAGGGGAAGGGGAAAGTTTAAAATTAGCAATTCATTATGTCAATTGATTTTAGTACAAAAATATCTCAGAAAAAACAACCAATATAAGAAGGAAGAGTAAAACAAAACAAAAGAGAAAGACACCAATATAATACTTATAGTTTTCAAACCAAATATATGATAGTTTTTAAGGAAAGAAGAAAAAGAAAAGGAAAATAAAAAACCCTTTTAATAAACCCAATAAATTTCATAAATACTTAATTTATATTTCTTCTTTTCTTCTCTTCTTCCTTTCTTCGATGGTCTGTTTAAAAAGTCATTTTGTTGATTGAAGATTTTGGATTTTAAAGTTCCCTTCCACAGTCCATTTGATCTTGCTTAAGTATAATCCCAAGTATAGTCAGTTATAGTCCAAATTTAATTATAATCCAATGGTAATTCCAAGGCAAATCACGAAACCAAAATATAATTATATTCCAAAGGGATTCCAAAACCAATGATGCCAAACCGAATTTCAAGTTTTATTATTCTATATCAAATTCTTTGTAATCCAATTTGTCGTTAAAAGCCACATAAAAGAATTGTAATCCAATAATTGAAAAGTCGATTATAATCCAATTCCAAATTTAATTCCTTGTGACAGTTATAGTTTTTAATGGTTCCTTCCAGACAATGTAGAAAAGAAAGGTTTCCTGTACTTTTGCAGAAGAAAAAAAGGTATATCCTAATTTCCAATACTAGCGAAAATAATCAATCAATAAGTCTCTTCTATTTTTCATTCATCTCTTTCATTTCACAATTTTTATTCTTTCTTTCCTTATTTTTATTTTCCTTTTTTTTTTTTCAATTTTTTTATTATTTTTCATAAAACAGACATACAGACGTACAAACATTAAACATAAAATGGGGATGTGTTTCCCCGCTTCTTTTGAAAGTATACATTCAAATAGAAAAAAGAATACATAATCAAACATTTGTTAAATGTTAAAAAGTCTAGTAAAAAATTTTCAAATCTTAAATGCAATATTAGTACGGTATAAGTAAAAATGCTTAATATGTTATTTATGTGTAATATATTCATCTAATCAAACATTCAAACAAATCTCAATTACTAAACATACATAAAACAAAATTTTTAATATATCGCTTGTGAGTAAACTACTATATCAAAATCATCAACAAATACATCTAATATTGTTATTACCTAAATAAAAACAGATCTATCTCTTATTTTTTCTTATCTAACCATTTATATATGTTGTTCCATGTTTCATAAAATTTTGTATCTTCTTGATCGTTTAATCGTCTTGTCATCATATCCATTTCGGCGCAATCTAATATTTTAGCTATAACTTCTTCTTTCTTGGGGATTTCCTCCCCCTTCCAGTTTTGCGCATATATTATTCTAGCCGCAGTTAATATGTGTATGATTAAGTAAAAAGTTTCCTTCTTATAAGTCTGATTAGTAATTCCTAATAAGTAAAATTCCGGGGTGTTATCTATGTCATATTTTAATATTTCTTTTAATATCTTCTCAATCATCTTCCAATAAGTTTTAGCTTTGCTACATGTCCACCATTGATGGTAATAAGTTCCTATATCTTTCTTGCATTTCCAACACAGTGGGGATGTTTTAGGAAACATTTTAGCTATCCTGTTTGGTGGAAGGTGCCATCTATAAAACATTTTAATTTGGTTTTCTTTTAATGAAACTGACTTGGTCATTTTCCAATTATTAATCCAGACTTTTTCCCAAGTATCTATATCTATTTCCTTACCTATGTTTCTGCACCATCTTATCATGGTATCTTTTAGAGTCAACTCTATATTTTTGTGAGCGATAAGAAATTTATATATTTTCCCTATCATTTTTACTGAATTATTAATAATTAAATGACTTAGCAAATTCTTACTTTTATTAAAAGTGTAAAGAGTTATATCCTTCTGGTATCTGGATCGAATCTGGGCATAATGCCACCAATCTATTATTATCCCTTCTTCTTGTAGTTTATTCCTAGGCTTTAGCTTCATCTGATCATTTAATAATTCTTTATATCTATAAAATATTTTCGTGTCTTTTATAGATTTTGGATGTGTTATTGCTTCTAGGGGGGGCTATCCATTCTGGGACATTTAAGAAGTGATTTTTCTTTATGTCCTTCCAAACCTCTAGTAAATACTTCCTTAATGTGTGTCTTTTAAAATATGAGTGATTTTTTTCCTTGTCATACCATATAAATGCATGCCAGCCCAGCATAAGATCATGTCCTTCTAAATTTAATATTCTTTTATTCTCTAAGGTTATCCAATCTTTAATCCATGTTAAGGCAGCGGCCTGATAATATAATTTCCAGTTTGGAAGACCAAATCCTCCTCTCTCTTTAATGTCTTCCAAACAGTTTATTTTTATCCTTGCTTTTTTCCCTTGCCATATAAATTTTTTAACTAAGTTTGTCAAAGTTTTAAAGAAAGTTCCCCCTGGGTTTATTGGAATTACCTGAAAAAGAAATAAAATCTTAGGCAGAATATTCATCTTGATTGTGGCAATTCTTCCTAAAAAAGATATTTTCAGGTTATTCCATGTTTCTAAATCTTTTTTAATTTCTGATAATAATTTTATGTAATTATCATTTTTTAAAGTTATTGTTTTCGCTGTTAAATTTATTCCTAAATATTTTACTTTCTTTACGGTTTTTATTCCAGAAATATTTTCTAATTTAGTTTCTTGTATTTTATTCATATTTTTGGTTAAGAAAGAAGTTTTGCTTTTATTTATCTTTAAACCTGCTACCTTTCCGTATTGTTCAATAGTTTGCAATAAAGAAGGAACAGTTGTTATCGGTTCTTCAATTATAAACGTTAAGTCATCTGCAAAAGCTTGAAGTTTGTAAGTTTCGTCTCCTATAGTTAAACCTTTTATTTCGGAATCCGCTCTTATTTTAATTAATAAAGTTTCAAGTGTCATAATAAATAACAATGGTGATATAGGACATCCTTGACGAACTCCCTTGTTTATATCAAGTGCTTGTAATTGGTTATTATTTAGTATTATTTTAGTCGTTTGTTTTGAGTATATAGTATCTATTAAATTAACAAATTTTGAGCCAAATCTCATTTTGTTTAATTGCATTTTTATAAATGTCCAGTTAACGTTGTCAAAGGCCTTTTGAGCATCTAAGAACATTAAGGATGCTGTCTTATCTGGATGTTGTTCATAGTATTCTAATGTGTTTATTACTGTTCTAAGGTTATTTTTAATTTGTCGCCCTGGTAGAAATCCATTTTGGTCTTGATGTATTATTCCATTTATAATTCTTTTAAGTCTATCTGCATAAATGGCAATAAATATTTTATAATCTACATTTAATAAAGATATGGGTCTATAATTTTTGATTTTTAGTGGGTCAGTGCCGGATTTGTGTATTAAAGTTGTCAGGGATTCTGACCAAGATTTCGGAATTTTACCCTCAAGTCTACATAAATTAAAAATTTCTAACATATAGTTTCTTACTATTTCATTGTCTATCTTATACCATTCTGCCGGTATAGCATCCGGACCAGTGGCCTTATTGTTTTTCTGTTTTTTAATTATAGTTAGGAGTTCTTCCATTGTTATTGGACCATCCAACATAGTCTGTTGATCTTCTGTTATTTGTGGTAATTTTGAAGCCTGTAAGTAATTAAAAACCTCATCTTCACTAACATTGTCTTTGGCATAAAGATCTTTATAAAAATTATAAACAATGTCCGCCTTTCCTTCTGTATCATATTTTATTGTACCGTCTTTGTCTTCTAATTTTTTTATCAATTTGGATTGACTCTGCTTTCTAAGTTTATATGCTAACCATCTGCCTGGTTTATTTGCATGTTCAAAATAATGTTGTTTTGCTCTTTTAATTTTTTCAGTTATTTGATTTTGTTCTATAATTCTAATTTTATGTTTAATTACATTTATTTCTGTTTTAAAGTCTCTGTTCTTGGTGTGTTGCTGCGATGCAAATTCCAATTGTTTTAATTCATTTATTAGTTGTACGTACTTTAATTTATTTTCCTTATTGTATTTTGCTGTATAAGATATTGTTAACCCTCTTATATAAGCTTTGAGTGTATCCCATATATTCTGTGGAGTGGTGTCTGGGGTTTTATTAATTTCAAGAAATATTTTTAATTCCTTTTCGATCCAATCTTTATATTTCTTATCATTTAATATATTTCTATTCATCCGCCAAATATTCTGTTTGTTGTTCCTTCTTATATAAACCACTATTGGGTTGTGGTCAGCCCATGTATTAACATCTATCTCTACTTCCCTTATTTCTTCTGCAACCATTTTTGATGTCCATACCATGTCTATTCTTGTCCAGATTTTGTGGGGATTAGAATAAAACGTAAATTGTCTTTTATGGGGGTGTCTTTCCCTCCATATATCATTTAGCAATAATTCTGTTTTCATTTTTTGGAAAGTACTTGGTAGTAGATTTCTTTTTGTTTTTTTCCTTTTATTATGACTCCCTCCCCCTGAATGGTCTAATTGCCTATTCACAATAGCATTAAAATCACCTATTATTAGTACATTCTCAATAGCTAAATCTATTATTATTTGATGTAAATTTTTATAAAATGTCATTTGGTCTTCATTGGGAGCATAAATAGAAACAACCACTATAGGTCTAGGTTCAATATCAACTTGCACAATCAATATTCTACCATCATTATCCTTATATATCTGTTTGGAATTTATAGAATTCTCTACATACATCACCACACCTCTTTTTTTTTGATCTGCTAATGCAGCATACATTTTTCCAATTTTGGGATTCAACAATAATTTTTGGTTATCTTTTTTGATATGTACTTCTTGTAGTATTGCAATTTGAGCATTTTGATTTCTGAGTTTAGAGAAGATTTGTTTCCTTTTCCTTGGTTCATTAAGTCCGTTAACGTTTACCGAAAAGATCTTTAGATCTTTAGTTGTTGTCATTTAGTGGGTTTTTTGGTTTCTCGCTGAGGCTGAACTCTTCTTATAGCACCTTGGTCCTGCTCTATTACTTGAGCTGTGGCCCCCAATAGTTCTTCTTGTTGGATTGCTAGCATCTCCCCTGGTTGCTGTTGTGCTGGTTGTTGTTGAGCCTCTTGTTGTTTATCTGAAAAGTCCATGTGGCTAATGCCGCTATTTTCAAAGAAATACCTAGCTTGTTCTACATTTTCCAGCTTGTATCTTGTAGAACGCCATGTCAGAGAAAGACCTTGTGGGATTAACCAACGATAGGTTATATTTTCTTTGATCAAAATTCTGGTAAGAAACTGGTAATCTCTTCTGCTCTCTCTGACACTTCTTGGAACTTGTTTTAATATTTTTATTTCCACTCCTTGATGTTGGAGTTTGGAGTTTCTTGCCCAATGGAGTATGTCATCTCGCAAAGTTTTCCTGGTGAATTTGATATGAATCTCTCTTGGAAGATTGTGGCGACGGATGTAACTATTCGAAGTCCTGTAAACTTCATCGATTTCTTTCACTAGCGCAGCAGGATCCTCCTGGAGTATTCCTCCAATCGTTTCCGCCATAGTCATTTTTAAATCTTCATCTTTTTCCTCTTTCATGTTCTGAAATCGTAGTCCATACGAAGCACGTTGCATCTCCAGCTGAATAATTGATTCATCATGTCTTCTGTGTCTTACATCAGCTCTCCCTTCGAGATAATCAATTCTTTTTGCGTTTTTGTCGGATTTCTCTTCAACCTTTTTCACTCGATCATCACTTTCTTGTAGTGTTTGCTGGATCACCTTTATCTGGTCTTTGACCTCGCCCATATCAGCTTTCAGTTGGGCCATCTCCTTTTTAAATTCTGCCAAGTCTGCTTTTATAGCTTCCCTTTGTTGTGTTGCATCCTCTTTTATAACCTCTCTTTGTTGGGTGGCATTCTCTAGAGATTTAAAGATAAAGTCCTGCATATTGTTTAAAGTTTCTTGTAATGTTGCAAAGTTGGGCTGCGTTGTTTTGTCTTTTTCTTTATCCTTGGAAGACATAGCTGAGGCCTGGTGCGTCGGGGAAGGACGTGGGGACACTTGTGGAGAAGAGATTGTTGCAGTAGGTTGTTTTTTGACTGTTTTAACAACGGTTGAAGAAGTTGACATTATCAATTTTGAATCCGCTGTTTAAAATTTGAATTAATTTAAATCAATCTAAATTTATATATAGTGAAAAGGAGAAAATTTCTATAAATTCCAAATCTATTCAATCTGTTTTATTAGCGGTTACGCTTGAATTATAACTATTCAATTATCAAGAAAATTCAAAATCCAATATATATTGTTATTAATTATTTTGAAAATTTAAAAGTTTAAAGATATAATAACTCAGGAAACAAATATAAAACTTTTAGGAATAGAAAACCAGTAAAAGTTAAAAATAAATGGTCTAATAAAAAGACAAAATAAATGACAGCAAAAAAAGAGTAATAACTATTTTAAAAAGGGAGACTTTGAAAAAGTACAGAGAAAAAAAAGGAAGAGAAAAAAGACTTAATAAGGCAGCAAGAAGAGGGAGAAAAAGGGAGAGAGAAAAAAGAAATGGGGAGTATTTCAATTCAAATAATTAGAATAGAGCAGGAAACCAAGGTTTGCTAACAATGCATAGTCTTCAATTCAAACTTCTTTTAAAAATAGGAATAAAAAGAAGGAAAATCAGAAGGAGAACAAAAAAAGAGTTAATTAATCAAAAAGAAAACACAATATGTATAGTTATGTTCTTGTTATAAATCAGGAAATTATATTAGATGAATAAAGAGTGTGAATCCCAATGTCAGAAAATACAATTGTACTTAATCCCAATTGCAGGTCTCACGAAAAGAAAAAAAAAGTCAAATTAATAATTTTCTTGTAGTTAAAATGGAGTCTATGTTCTTTTCCAAATTCAAGACAAAGGCAAAAAAAATAGATCCCAAGATGGAGTCAGGTTAAAAGTCAGAAGTTCATATGATCAGGCAGATGTGAAAAGGTTCTCAGAAGAAAAAATAATCCCAAGGAAAAAAAGCAATCAGCAAGTAATCCAAAGTAGTTCAAAGGCAATCAGCAAGTAATCCAAGTAGGTTAATCCAAAGGTAAATATTCCAAAGAAAAGGTATCAGTTCCTTCTATTTCCCATTTATTTTCAAGTTGTTATATAATGTTATTATGTTGCAAAGACAACAGGATGAGAAAAAAAAATAAGGCAACAAAGTTATATTCCTCCGCTGTTAAGATGTCAGCCCGGAACACAATGTTTTGACAGACTATAAAAAAGAAATTTTAGTCATCTTTACTAATTTCTTTTAAGCATTAAAATCTTCTAAATAGTCATTTCCAGTTCAAGATCTTTTATTAAAGCATAGGGTAAAAAAAATGTTTTATAAATTCCAAAATTCAAATACAAAATGGAAACAATGAAAATGAGAGAATTTAGTCTCGGCTGTTATTTGCGGATGAGACTCAGAAAAAAAAAACTTTCACTTTCGCCTCGTTAAAGAAAGCTTTCCCTTGAGGCTTGCGAACGATCAAATCTTCAGATTTTGGTCTTGAAACAAAGAGGAAATTTTTTACCTTGAGTCCTTTATCGGATGTATTCTTTTTCAGTTAGTTAAATGTAGAACTTTCAATTTAGAGCTTTTTCTCAGCTTCCCGCTGGGTGAGGGGAGAAAGCGCTGGCCGGTCCTCTCAGGCGAAGAGGATCGGTTCTCCCGTCTTCGAAGCTGCGGGGCGAACCGCTGCCTCTGGAGTCTCAGCGATGGCTCCTCGGGCAGAGGGGAGCCCCCTGTTCTGGGATCGGGCCATCCGAGCCCGATCCGATCGCAAATGCGACCTTCGAAGGGGGTAGAAGGGATCGCTTGGCAGAGCCCTGCCAAGGATGTCCCGCCGCGATCACCGCCAAACCGGAAGCCTATTTTTATTTTCCAAAAAGGCACAAAAAGACACAAAAAGTAGTCCTTCCGCAGGTAGCGTAAGAAAGAAGAACCCGAAATCTGCAGTCATTTAAATTTCCTTCTTTCAACATTTTTTTTAGAATTTTTAGTCTTAATTAGCTCTCATCCCCTAGAATCCTCTTCAGGGATGTGAGTTTTATATCAAACTGTTGTCTTTTACAGTTTTTAATTCAGTTCTTGTAAATTTAGATGTTTTGTTTCATAAGAAAAAAGGTTCCGGCCGCAAGTTCACTTTGGCCCAAGGATATGATTTTTTCTCTTACTGCTTTCTTTTTCGCCTTTTATTTTGAAAAGTTTATGCTTCTAATTGTTTTCAAAATTATCAAAATAGAGCTTATACCTTAATTTCTTATTTTCTTCTTGTCTTTTTTTTCTGCTTTGTTGAATTAGATTCGGAGTTCTGCTTCTTCTGATTTTCTTCGCTTTCCACTTGTGTGGTCGGACTGCAATGGCCAGGTCCTCAGTGAGACGAGGATCGGTTCTCCCGTCTCTAAAGCTGCGGGGTAGACCCTTCCCCTTGGAGCTTCGGCGTTAGCTCCTCGGGATCGGGGGAACTCCCTTTTCTAGGATCAGACCATCCGAGTCCGATCCAATCGCAAATAGCGACCTTTAGAGGGGTGAAAGGAGTCTCGGGGACAGAGCCCTGCCCCGGAGCCTCCGATGCAGCCCCGGTCCAAACCGGAAGTACCCATGACTGATCCAAAGGACCTTTGCTTCCTTCAGATTGGAAAAATGCATATTTTAAAGTAGATAGGATATTAGGAATTATGAAAATATTTTGTTATTCGCTATTTTCCCAGATGGTTGAGATGGAAATTTTAAACCAATTTTCCTTATTATATTTTAAACTAGTCCTTTATGCAATCAATTACTATCCATAATATTAACAAAATATATTAAGCAAAGAGGATGAGTGGCAGTCTAATATGGAGATGAACTGCTGCTTAGCAGCTGAGGAATTGATACTGAAAGCATATCTTCTTCTTTTTTGCCTGCCTCCTCCCCGGGCCTCTAACTGCCACACATTTTTTGCCCAGATGGAGATGAAAAGTTCTATTTCAAAGCACCCCATTTGCAAGCAGACAAAGCTTCATGTCTCTGTCATTTCTGTGTCTGGGCAAAAAGTGTGTCTGTCTTGGGAAGCCCTGTATGCTGCTGACCCCTGCTGCCGAAGCACGTGAGAAGCCGCCACTGTCGAATTATGGGAAGGCTGCCGTCGCCACGGTCTGATGGTGGCCAGTGGTGGTGGCTTATCTCAGCAGTTAGCAGTGGCGGTAGTGGCTTTCCCGTAGTCGGGTGATGGTTCTTCTCATGTGCTTGGGCGGTGGTGGTCAGCAGCAGCAGCAGCAGCCTTCCTGAAAATTGCTTAGCTAGCAGCAGTCCACCCACCAGCTCACTCTTGAAAGTAGAACAGCGGAGGCAGGCATTGAAACATGCTGCTGGGACCAGCCCAGTTCTTGGGGGGCGGAGGAGCGGAGATTGCAATGCGTGTCACCTGACTTCCAATAATAGAGCACTGTCAACACTGAGGCACGAAACTTCGCTGCAGGCCCATTGATTGTCTTATGTGGAAAGAGCCTGAATCAGTGGATCTGGTGGCAGGGAGACGGAGAACAGCTGGGGACATGGGGGAAACAGGTCCTTCAGTGGGAAGGGCGAGGAGGACTTGGGTTCAAATGCACTTAAGCCCCTCAAAATCACCATCTCAGTCTTCCAGCTGATCCCCTTGTGCTCGTAGAAAGTCATAAAGTGGGGAATGGGGGAGGAATCTTGGAAAATGGCAAGATGCAGTTGCATTTTATATATTAAAGATGCTGAAATGAAAGAAGTAAGGGAAGATGGCATTCATCCCTGAAACCTTTTATAACAGCGGTTTGAACTTCCATGGAGAATAGGATACACATACTAGAGAGATTCCCACCATTTTTCTTATTTTTGAGTCTTTTCTTATTCCCTTGCTGCCCATATAGGCTTCCACACGGAAGTCTAGGTTTGAAAAGTAGTTTGTACAGCTCATTCCACAAAGAAATGGCCAGCAGATAAAAACAAAACAAAATAAAACCCTCTGCTTTATCATCTGCCCTCCCACTCTTGCCAAGACTGGTAAGAAACCCAAGAATGTTTGCTTGTTGTTGTTTTTTTCAGACTTCAAAACCTGGAGTTCTAGAAGGCAGTGCCTCTTTGTTCCTTCACATTTTGTAAGTAGTCACTTTCATGTATAAAAAATAATATAAATATATTTAAGCATAGATTATTCTTAACAAAAAAACCTACATTTGCTTGATTGAAATACAATGCAGAGAAATTACTGGAAAGTTTTAATGCAGTACATATGTGTTATGATATGGATATACCATATATACTCGAGTATAAGCCGACCCGAGTATAAGCTGAGGCACCAGTTTTGCCACAAAAAAACCCTGGGAAAACTTATTGACCCGAGTATAAGCCGAGGTTAGAAAATGCAGTGGCTACTGGTAACTTATAAAAATGGAAACCAATAAAATTACATTAATTGAAACATCAGAAGATTACATGTTTTAGAATATTTATTTTAAAGAAAACCAGTAAACTAGCTCTGTAAATTTAAAACAGGATTCCTTCTCATCATCTCATCATTAATTCGATTTACATTATTGTTCTGTTTTTATATATGCTGTGAGCCACCCTGAGTCCTTGGAGAGGGGCAGCATACAGATCCAGTTAATTAATTAATTAAATAAATAAATAAATCTGTATATCCAAACAGAGCTTCAGCATTAGCTGCTGTGAGGTTATCAGCATAGAAAACCAGATAAATAGGTAGGTAGGTAGATGATAGATAGATAGATAGATAGATAGATAGATAGATAGATAGATGATAGATAGACAGACAGACAGACAGACAGACAGACAGACAGACAGACTAGCAAAGCTTGCAAAACACAGACAGCTCTTGTGGTTTTGTATCCTAAATATGCAGGTCCTATTAAGAATCAAACTCATTTTTAAAATATGTAAAATGCTTCCCCTCATACTTGTTAATTGAAACTTGCTCTCAAACCCACTTTATAAAAAGCAACTTTTAAAGATCCACAAACACACTTTAGGAATTCCTGTCTAGCTCTTGCTTTATTAGTTCCTATCCAAGCAAGGATAGCAACTACCACAAAATACCATTTTTAAACAGTTTAAATCCTTTCAAAGGAGGGGGAGGAGAATCTGACAGCAGGGGGTCTTTTTAATCCAACTAAGGGCAATGCAGAGAGAGCAAGGAATAGTTATGGTAAACCTGTTGACAAATACACACAGGGAGTAAAAAAAAAAGCCTCCCGGTTTCAGCAAGGGAAAAAAGGAGGCACTTTGGCCACACACCCACTCCTTCAAAGAGGTAGCTGGCTTTTTTCACGGTGGGGGGGAGAGGGGGCATGCACACACACACACACACACCCTCTAAAATTCATCCTCCCCCTTTTTCTTTGTTGCCTTGGCTTCCCTTTCATTCACACCCCCATCCCCACGCTGCTCTAGGGCTTCCTCCCTCCTGCCGACTCAGATAGAGTTTATTTGTTGACAAATACACACAGGGAGGGAGCAAGGAGTAAAAAAAAAAAAAGCCTCCCGGTTTCAGCAAGGGAAAAAAGGAGGCACTTTGGCCACACACCCACTCCTTCAAAGAGGTAGCTGGCTTTTTTCACGGTGGGGGGGAGAGGGAGCACGCACACACACGCACACGACCTCACCGGCTTCTCATTGCTTTTTTCCCCTCGGTTGGAGCACTTGGCTGGCTCCTTTGCTTGAGCCAGGGAGAGGAGGCACCAGCCCCACCCCTCCCACAGCTCCTACGGCGCGCGAGAGGGGAAAAAAGCTGGTGCCTCCTCGCTCTGGCTCAAGCAATGGCGCCCTCTTGTGGTGACTTTGTCAATGACACGAGTATAAGCCGAGGTTGTGTTTTTCAGCCCATTTTTTGGACTGAAAAACTCGGCTTATACTCGAGTATATACGGTAATACAGTCATATATCTCAGGGAATAGGAAATAATCAGGCATTCATCTTGAGATGTGTAATAATGCCATAGCAGACAAAAAGGTCTGGTCTCCAAATGATTGAGGGTAGGTTTATGAGTGCACATAAGAATTGGGAGAGGTGTGGATATGTCCATTTAGCACATCTGTTCCCAAAACCTCTAGATTCAGACCACATCTTCTGACCACAGTGCAATCCATTAAGGCAACAATATGGTTGACCCAAAAAATGTCATTTATGTGATCGCTTAAGTGATGTTATTGCAAGATTGTTTGTATATTTCACTTGATGTTTAGCAGTTTTCAGTATTTCCTGGTATTTTATTAAATAATATAATACTACACCATTTGGTTCAGAATATTTTCCTTGTTTTCCTCCTCTAAAATCTAGGTGCGTCTTATACATTGGTGCGTCTTACACACTGAAAAATATGGTATGTAGGCTCTTACCTTCTTGATAGTTGTGAGCACCATCTGGCAATGCAAGAAAAGGCAGGTATTTCCATTCCTCTGGCAAAGTATTACTATCATGACTTTCTCCAGGAATTAGAGAAGGATAGGAGAATTCAATCTGAAAGGAGACATTTATTACATCAGTTTAAATGCAAAAAAACCAAGAGAATCTCGCCAAATCTATACTCGGTCATCAGATATCAAAATATATAACTGTTAAGTAATTCTATTGTTATTTCAATCAAGAGGTGTACAGAATCCCAAGCAGCATATGAAATTTACAGTAGCAAAAACCTCAGAGTAAAAAAGTTCTATTCCACATAGAGAATGATTAAATGAGAAGGAAGAGAGAAAGATAGTGCTTTTCAGCCATTTTTTATTTCTTGAATTCAAAGAGCTTGGACAGATACTACTGGCAGGGAAGAAGGAGAAAGGCAAGAAAGGGACAATTTTATTGGCAGTTTGAATTCAAACACAGACGATTTACAGATTAGGCTGGGGAGGAACTAGACTGGGAAGGATAAAAAAGGAGGGGGAAAGCCATTTTTAATTGCACTTTCAGTTCACAGAGGCCAGAGCAACTGCTCCTGGCTGGGACCTGAGACATAGTGAGAGAAGGAGGAGAGAAAGGCAGTGCTTTTTAGCCATTTTCTATATAACTACATATAGAAAACTTCCATATAACTTCCATATAACTGCAAACCAAAACCAGTAGAAGTTTGGTAGTGACAGGGGTTGTTGATTTTGTTGCTAAGTACTTGTTTTTCAATAAATTGATTTAAATTAAGATGTCTGACTTGGTGCAGTGTAACATTTGTTTGGCTGTTGTGTTCTGTAGTAACTTGTGGAAGCTGGGGTGCTGCCCTCTTTGCATAAGGACATCTAGTTTATATGGTGAGAAGAACCGTTGAACTTACCTGAACGGTCTTCTCAAGGTACGGCAAGGAGAGTCCAATGGGTTATTCTCTAGTCTTATTGGTAGGGACTGAGTTCAATTTAAATAATAGGCAGGCCCCGCCCCCTGGCCCCTCAGTCAAAAACAAAACGAAGGAGCAGTAACCATACAACCTATTTTTATTGAATTATCAGAGTAAACACAAGATAACTTGAAAAAAACCTTTCAACCCAACGGGAAAACAAGTGGCCCTTCCCAGACCTGGGTGGGTTTGGACTCTCCTTGCCATACATTGAGAAGACTGTTCAGGTAAGTTCAACGGTTCTTCTCCAATGCACTGGCAAGGAGAGTCCAATGTGGGATATACCCAAGTTCCAATTATAGGGTGGGAGCAGGCTGGACCACGGGTGCTGTAGTTGAGCATGCCCTCTGTAATACCCGCCTCCCAAAGGCCGCCTCTGAAGAGGCAAATGAGTCAATGCGGTAATGTTTTATAAAAGTGGACGGAGAAGCCCACGTAGCCGCATTGGAGGAATGAAGAGCCGCATTGTATTGTTGGTGACGCCCACCATTGTAGAGATCTCCTGATCCTTGGGTTGAGTGTCACTTTTCGCTATGTATGGCTGGCTTTTCTTCTTTGAAATGGGAGCAGTAGCCATTGAAGAGGTTGTAGATGGTGTCGGACCCAAGGGATGATGTCTATACAAGACACTAAAGTTCTCAAAAGTTTGGACAGGAAGGCCAGTGACGGTCTCCTTTGGTACTGTAAATCCTGAAGTAGATTGAGAATGTTGGTCTGTCTTTCTTGGGAGAGAAAGACCATACCCGATTCCGTGTTGATGATTGTTCCTAAATGTGCTAAACGTGTCATTGGGTTCAGATAACTCTTGTCCCAATTGACAGTGAAGCCATGAGACTGTAGGGTAGTTAAGGTGTTGAATACATCTTGATGAGCTCATGTCTTTGATTTTGATAACACTAATATGTCGTTGAGATACGCCATCAGGCGTATTGATTGGTGTCTGAGACTTGCTGTGAGAATATCTAGCAATTTTGTAAAGGTTCTCAGTGCCCAAGATAGGCCAAACGGCATTGCTCTGAATTGGAAGTGTGAGCTGTCTATGCAGAAGTGTAGGAATTGTCTGTGCCAAGGATGGACTGGCACATGGAGATATGCCTCTTTGAGGTCTATTGACGTAAGAACATCTTTGTGACGCACTGCTGATAGGATCGAAAGAAGCGAGTGCATCTTGAATTTCCTGTACAGTACATAAAGATTCAACTGTCGTAAATTTAGAATTAAGCGACATCCTCCTGAGGCCTTGGGGACTACGAACACAACTGAATAAAACCCCTTGCCTCGTTGTGAATAAGGAACTTGTTCGATTGCTTCTATTTGTAGAAGGTGTGTGACTTCCTGGTACAATAACTCTTTCTTTTGAGGGTCGACCACTGGGGGACACATCAGAAAACGGTTCGGGGGAAGGTGAGTAAACTCGATCCGTAGACCCTGTGATACCGTAGCTATTGCCCAGGCGTCTGAGGATGTGACTTCCCAGACACCTGCGAAGTTCATCAGCTTGCCCCCCGAGTGGGTAGAGGTCCGCTGAGTCACTTGGTAGGTTTGAACCCTTTATTGGCAATACCTCTGAAGGGTCTTTGTCCTTGCTGGTAAGGTCTGCTACGGTCTCCAAAATATGGTCTGTCTGTGCGGTAATTGCCTTGATTAAAGGAGCCCTGGAAATATGGCCTCAAACCCTGGACCGTGGTTGAGGCGGCATCAGACCGAAAGGGCTGTCGTCTGTTATACGGGGTAAATCGTGTTTCTGGTCTCTTGTTAGATTTTGGCATCACTTTCTTTTTATCTTTGTCCTCCACTAGGACATCTTCCAACACTTCTCCAAACAGTTTCCCCCCCATGGAAAGGTGAGGCTGCCAATGACCATTTTGTTTTAATATCAGCCTGCCAGCTACGCAGCCAAATTAACCTGCGTGAAGAAACTGATGAGGCCATTGCTCGAGAAGCAAACTTCGCCGCATTCACTGTGGCGTCTGCAGAAAACTCTGTAGTTGCCAGTAGCTTGTTGAGATCTTGGCGTAGGCGGCTGTCATTTTGGTCCACTCAAGATTGAATCTCTTGGATCCATAGTATAGTGGCTCTATTGAAGAAAGAAGCAGCAGAGGCTGCTCTCAGTGCCCGTGAGTTTTTCTTACCACGTTTTCCGCCCTTTTGTCCTCTGTCTTGAGTCCATCTGATACTTTTGAAGGAACTAAGGCATTGGAAACCCTAGTAAATTCTCCATGTCTTCTTCAAATGTATAGAGTTTACGCTCCACCATTGACGGGCCTGGTGCCGCCATTGGATTTTCCCAAGGTCGTTTGATATTTTCTAGAAATAACTGGGATGATGGAATGTGCTCTGATTGCTTCTTCGGAACTGTGAACAGAACACCAGCGGGTGCCGTGCTTGTGGAAGCTTCCGTCTGTTTCCCTTCTCCGGCCTGTTCAATTGTTAACTTGGCTTTATTGAGAAGAACTCTGAATAATGAATTTTTTAAAAGACCTGCAAAAACAGGTGGTTCCGGTGGTTGCTCAACCCCTGACAGGTCATTATCTCCATCACTATCCTCCTCTCTGAATGGTCTGTCCTCTTCTAAGGACTCTGGTCTTGAATGAGGAGATGGAGCTGACCACAGGTCTCTAGCCTTTGTGTTAGAAGCCACTTGTGACCCATATTGTGGTGGAATATATTGTTGTGGGACATATTGCTCTGTGGTATATTGCTGTGTTCCCACCATTATGCCCTGGGAATACGCACTAGCTATAAGATCTTGAAGCGCTGGAGGCATATTCTGCCATGCATTCTGGGCGCCATGCAAACCAGCAGCTGAAGGGGTAAAGGTAGCTGCAGGTGAATGTCCATATTGTGGTAGTTGTCCCATCTGGACATTTGAGGAATAATTGGGCCAAGCAGGTGCTTCTCTTAGAGTATCCTGTGTATCTGCCCTTGTAACAGGTGTTGATCTGACAGGTCTCTCTGGGGAGCAATCTTTCTCATTAGCTGAGCCTGCTACCCCTTCACTGTTCATGGGGGAGGCTGGTGAAAGTAAAGGTCCTGAAATTGAGGCAGGAGCTGTTTCTGTGCCTCCAATTGCTTTTCTAAAGCTCTGATCTTTTTTTCTGCCTCTTTCAATGAAGCCGTTTGAGATGTTTTTGGCTTCACCTTGTCAGAAGGAATTTTCCCCTTAGGTGTATTGGGCTTAGAGGAAGAGGATCCTTCTGTTATTGAGATTATAGGCTCTGCCATAATTCGTTGTTAAAACCTTCTTTTCTTAACTCATGCTTGTAGAAAAGAGGAACAATTCTCTGTCTCCCAGCCGATCTTTTTCCTCAGAAAACGGCTAATGACAGGCAGGCACTCACGTGCAGGCGTGTTGCTCAGGCAGATTATGAATTTTGGTCACCAAAATGGCGCCCGATGTGGTTACCATGGTAACCAAACAAATACCGAGCGTGCCCCGGTATGCCTTTAAAATGGCGTTTCTTGTCGCCTAGGCAACCTATGGGCGGCAATATCCCTCGACGATCTGTCGTTTTCCAGGATTTTTTGTCCTCATTGTTTTGAATCGTCGAAAACGACTCTTCAATATAAATGCCGAACACGCCCTGGTATGCCTTTAAAATGGCATTTCTTGTCGCCTAGGCAACCTATGGGCGGCAATATCCCTCGACCATCTGTCTTCTTCCAGAACGACTCTTCAATAGAAATCCCGGCAGCGGTGTGTACAATTGAGTGGACCCCTCCGATGCCACACGCCAATTCCAAAACCGAGCGTGACCATGGAGGTCAACAACCCGGTGGCTCTCTCCTGCCCTCAAAGTTCCAATCTTGTTCAGTGAGTTGAGGGCTGAATGGGGGAGGAGCGGTAGTTTGGAAAGGTGACACCCACGGAGGGTGCCAGCCCTATACTACCATATATCTTGTTTGAAGAATATCTTACCTGTAAATAAACGAAAGAAAGAAGTTTTTATTATTTGAAATAAGCGTGTAAATTAACATTTTGTAGAGAGAAGAAAAACTCTAAGTCCCTATACTGCGACTGAGTTTTTTTGACTGAGGGGCCAGGGGGCGGGGCCTGCCTATTATTTAAATTGAACTCAGTCCCTACCAATAAGACTAGAGAATAACCCAAATTGGACTCTCCTTGCCAGTGCATTGGAGAACTCTAGATCTCTAGTTTGTAGTTTGCAGTCAGTGAAAAGATTGTCCCAGCCACATGCTGTAGTGCAGCCATGTGTGCAGCCTCCACTTCCACAGTGCCCCATGAGGATAAGGGCTGTGTGGAGAACTGTCGATTCAGGAAGATTACGTGCAGTGGAGCACAAACATAGCAATTTTGGTCTGCCTATAATGTTCTTGTGGATTTAAATGGTAAGGATGTTGCAGATATTAGCGAGGCCCCCTCAGGGGGAGGATGAAGGGATGTTCCAAGAGGAAGTTGTTGTAAGTGGGGTGCATAGTGTTACCAAACCATCAGGTGCAGTTAGTAAAAATAAAAAGAGGATGCATTTTCTTGTGGGTGACTCGACTGTTAGAGGTGTTGATTTGGGACAGGGTAAGGATGTGATGAAGCTGGTGAGATGTTTCCCAGGGGCCACTGCCAGCAGGGACAGGAGGCGGATTACAAATATTGTCAAGGCCATGAATAAAGGTAATAACATTGATGTGGTGCTGCATCTTGGCACAAATGATTTGTCCCAGAGAAATGTTAATCCAGTAAAAAGAGATTTCCAATGACTTAGCGTGGAGCTGGGCAGAATAACTGATTCAGTGACTTTCTCACAGGTGTTACCGGTTTGTGGTCAGGAGGAGAAAACAACTTGTATCACAGAGTTTAATGTGTGGTTAAGAGAGTGGTGTAAAGCTGAAGGTTTTGGCTATGTAAGTCACCTCTGTCGTCAGGCATGGGGGAACTGATATAACTTCCCCAGGCCTATATTGTTTATGCATGGTATGTTGTGTGCATGTTTTTTTAAACTATGGGTTTTTAGTTTTAATTATTAGATTTGTATTCTACATTGTTTTTTCTATTACTGTTGTGAGCAGCCCAGAGTCTACAGAGAGGGGCGGCATACAAATTTAATAAATAAATAAATAAATAAATAAATAAATGATGTCAGTAGATGGTCTAAGAGGGAGTTGTTTAAGAGGGATGGTTTGCATCCATCACACAGAGGTACCCAGGTGCTCGGTGAGATCAGACCTTTTTTGGACAGGCATTTAAACTAGGTAAAGGGGACAGAGATGTAACTGATGTGGATTATTTCTGTCCCCAACCAATGAGGATAAATCAGTTTGTTGAAGTTTATGAAAAGGCAGCTATAAATAAAATAGATGTAGTTGTTGATGATAAGGGTAATGTGCACGAATGCTCAAAGCTTGAGCAACAAGCTCTGTGAGTTAATGGCCATAATATCTAGAGATAATTTGGATCTGGTTGCCATAACTGAGACATGGTTTAAGGACTCCAATGAATGGGAAATATCCATACTAGGATATACATTGTATAAGAAGGATAGAGAGAAGGGGAGGTGGGTTAGCCATTTATGTTAAGGAAAATCTAAAAGCAACATTAATTCAAAATACATGTATGGTTCTGTCATTAGAATTGGGGTGATCTATAGGCCTCCAGGGCAATCTGAGGATTATGACAACAAGATGGTGGATGAAATTACCCAAATGGCAGTAAAGGGAGATATTGTGGTTAGGGGTGATTTCAACATGCCTGACATAGACTGGAATATCCCTAGTGCCTTTACATGCAAAAGTAAGAATATAGTAGAGGCCTCTACAGGAGCAGCTCTGGCATAGCTGATTAAGACACCAACTAGAGGGGAGAATATTCTATATTTAATTTTTACAAAAGGGAATTGGGTTTCAGAGATGGGAGAAAATTTAGGTTGCAGTGACCACCTAGGTTTGTGGTTTGATGTAAAAACTGATTGTGAGCAATCCTATGCTGCAACCAAAGTATTGGATTTCAGAAAAACAAATTTTAAAGCAATGGGGGAATATTTAAATAATGAATTAAAGGAGAGGGATAAAACAGCAGGAACGAGGGCCCTTTTAAAAAAGGCCATCTTAAAAGCCACAGGACTGTATATAAGGCAAATAACTAAAGGTAAAAGGAAGAAGAACCTGATATGATTTAGCAATGATTTAAGGGCTATAGTCAATGAAAAAAAGGCTGCCTATAGGAGGTATAAAGAGTCTGGAAGTATTGCTGTCAGAGAGGTGTATAAAATGAGATGGAAGGAGGCAAAACAGATAATATATGCTGCTAAAGCCTCAAAAGAGGAAGAAATTGCCAAATCTGTAAAGAAGAGGGATAAAACCTTCTTCAGACATATTAGTGATAAGAAGAAGAAAAACTGCAGCATTGCAAAGCTTAGTACTGGGGACAATACATACGTCGATGGGAATAAGGAGGTAGCTGACCATTTCAATAGCTTCTTCTGTTCAGTTTTCTCAGAATCTTACAGGCTGCTTTCTTAGAAGAATTTGAATGATTAAAGATAAATAAGGCCATGGGTCCAGATGGCATCCACCCCAGAGTTCTTAAAGAACTCAGATCTGGGCAGTAGAGAAGATGCCAGTTAGCTTGACATCAGTTATAGTTAAAATGATGGAGACTCTACTCAAAAAGAGGATAAATCAGCACCTAAAAAACAATAACTTATTGGAGCCAAATCAGCATGGCTTTACTGAAGGCAAATCATGTCAGACTAATCTCATTGATTTCTTTGACTATGTCACAAAGGTGTTGGATGAAGGTGGTGCCGTGGATATTGCCTATCTGGACTTCAGCAAAGCCTTTGATACGGTTCCAAATAATTAATATGTTTGTGAGTGACATAGGGGAAGGTTTGATAGGGAAGGTTTGCCTATTTGCCGATGACTCTAAAGTGTGCAATAGGGTTGATATTCCTGGAGGGGTCTGTAATATGGTAAATGATTTAGCTTTACTAGATAAATGGTCAAAGCAATGGAAACTGCAGTTTAATGTTTCCAAATGTAAAATAATACACTTGAGGAAAAGGAATCCTCAATCTGAGTATTGTATTGGCAGTTCTGTGTTAGTAAAAACTTCAGAAGAGAAGGATTTAGGGGTAGTGATATCTGACAGTCTCAAAATGGGTGAGCAGGAAAAGCAAGTAGGATGCTTGGCTGCATAGCTAGATGTATAACAAGCAGGAAGAGGGAGATTGTGATCCCCTTATATAGAGCGCTGGTGAGACCACATTTGGAATACTGTGTTCAGTTCTGGAGACCTCACCTACAAAAAGATATTGACAAAATTGAACGGGTCCAAAGACAGGCTACAAGAATGGTGGAAGGTCTTAAGCATAAAACGTATCAGGAAAGACTTAATGAACTCAATCTGTATAGTCTGGAGGACAGAAGGAAAAGGGGGGACGTGATCGAAACATTTAAATATGTTAAAGGGTTAAATAAGGTTCAGGAGGGAAGTGTTTTTAATATTAAAGTGAACACAAGAACAATGGGACACAATCTGAGGTTAGTTGGGGGAAAGATCAAAAGCAACGTGAGAAAATATTATTTTACTGAAAGAGTAGTAGATCCTTGGAACAAACTTCCAGCAGACGTGGTTGGTAAATCCACAGTAACTGAATTTAAACATGCCTGGGATAAACATATATCCATTGTAAGATAAAATACAGGAAATAGTATAAGGGCAGACTAGATGGACCATGAGGTCTTTTTCTGCCGTCAGTCTTCTATGTTTCTATGTGTATTTGTTTTGCTTTGAACTGCCTAAGATCAATCAATATTGCTATATCTCAATTCATACAGATTTATTTATTTATTTATTTATTTATTTATTTATTTATTTATTTATCTTTATAATATTATAAGTTAAATGACTTCATCCTTTCTGTTTTATATTTAACTCATATTTATATATCAATTTTGTTCTTTTCTTGTTTCTACCCACTCATAAAAATTGTTCCAAATTTTTGGTGCTCCAATGATGGGCTACCAAAATTTTTACTACCACACCATGGGCGTGGCTTATGCATGGACATTTTCAAGAGGAGATTGGGCTGTCATTTGGCTGGGGTGCTGTAGGATTTCCTGCTTAAGCAGGGGGTTGGACTTGATGACCTGCAAGGTCCCTTTCAACTCTAATAAATAAATAAATAAATAAATAAATAAATAAATAAATAAATAAATAAATAAATAAATAAATAAATAAATAAATAAATAAATAAATAAACAAACAAACAAACAAACAAACAAACAAACAAACAAATAAATAAACCTAGATTTTAACAAAAAAGTATATATTCTAGCTATCGTTTTTTAATCTTGTCCTAATATTATCTCATCTAATTCTGATTTCCTTTTTTGTATTCCTGTTTTCCTTTTATCTTCCTCAAATCTTGTCTTTATTTGCATAAATGGCCACCAGTCAATCTTTATTCCTTCATTATCTATTTGTGTAGTTGTTTTAAGTTCTCCTCTTTCATCTAATATTTCATAATATGTAATCATTTTTTTAGTATCTATCGTATTGCCTCCATACTTGAAAACCATCCTGGGACTTGAGGATAGTGGTGTTTGTAAATTTTTGTCCAGATTTCGTAAATTACATTTCTAACTTTATGTCTTTTAAAATATGTATGAGTTTTATCCTTTCCATCTATAAGGAATGCATGCCAACCCACGTGTAAGTCATGTCCCTCGAGCAAAAGGAGTCTTTTATTTTTTATCCTAATCCATTCTTTAAGCCGTTATTTTTGCCGCTTGATAGTAGAGTTCGAAATCAGGGAGTCCAAAGCCCCCCTGTTTTCTATTACAGTGATCCCCCGGGTATCACGATCCCGATCATTGCGAACGGGCTAAATCGCGATTTTTCAACCCGGAAGTCAAAACACCATCTGCGCATGCGCACCCTTTTTTTCTATGGGCACGCATGCGTAGATGGCGCCGGGCAGATCAGCTGCTGGGCGGCTTCCCTGGGTCTTCCCCCTCTTGCTGGCGGGAGGGCGAGCGGCGGGCATCAGCGAGGAGTTTCCCCACCGCCCACGCAAACTCCTCGCTGCCGCTCGCCCGCCCTTCGCCCGCCCACGCCGTTCGCTCGCGCCGCTTCCCAGTTGAGTCCTGAAGCGAATTGGCTTCAGGACTCAGCTGGGAAGCGGCGCGAGCGAACGGCTTGTCCGCCGCCTGCCTGCCTGCTTCCCAGCTGAGTCCTGAAGCCAATTCGCTTCAGGACCCAGCTGGGAAGCGGCGCGAGCGAGCGGCGCGAGTGAACGGCTTGTCCGCCGCCTGCCTGTCCGTGCGCCCGCCGCCGCTCGCCCGCCCTTCGCCCGCCCACGCCGTTCGCTCGCGTTGCTTCCCAGCTGAGTCCTGAAGCGAATTGGCTTCAGGACTCAGCTGGGAAGCGGCGCGAGCCAGCGGCGCGAGCGAACGGCTTGTCCGCCGCCTGCCTGCCCCGCGCGCCCGCGGCTCGCCCGCCCTTCGCCCGCCCACGCCGTTCGCTCGCGCCGCTTCCCAGCTGAGTCCTGAAGCGAATTGGCTTCAGGACTCAGCTGGGAAGCGGCGCGAGCGAGCAGCGCGAGCGAACGGCTTGTCCGCCTCCTGCCTGCCCGCTCGCCCGCCGCTCGCCCGCCCTTCGCCCGCCCACGCCGTTCGCTTGCGCCGCTTCCCAGCTGAGTCCTGAAGCGAATTGGCTTCAGGACTCAGCTGGGAAGCGGCCGCGAGCGAGCAGCGCGAGCGAACGGCTTGTCCGCCGCCTGCCTGCCCGCTCGCCCGCCGCTCGCCCTTCGCCCCGCCCACGCCGTTCGCTCGCGCTGCTTCCCAGCTGAGTCCTGAAGCCAATTCGCTTCAGGACTCAGCTGGGAAGTGGCGCGAGCGAGCGGCGTGGGCGGGCGAAAGGGCGGGCGAGCAGCAGCGAGGAGTTTGCGTGGTCGGTGGGGAAACCCCAGCGCCGCTTCCCAGCTGAGTCCCCTTCCCAGGAACCCCAATCTTCGGCTCCTCGCTAGCGCTGCGGAAGTAAAAACACCATCTGCGCATGCGCAGATGGTGTTTTTACTTCCGCAGCGCTATTTCGCGAAAAACCGATCATTGCGAGGGGTCCTGGAACGGAGCCCTCGCAATGATCGGGGGATCACTGTATCTTGTAAGTAAGATAATCTGATGCTTAGCCTTTATCCTGCCAATATAAATTTTGTCAAAATTTTATTCAGCTTTTCAAAACTTTTCCTATTTAAAATGCTTGGAATTGTTTGAAATAAGTACAGTATTTTCAGGAGAATTACCATTTTAATAATTGAGATTCTTCCGATCATTGAAATGGGTAGTTTTTTCAATTTTTCCAATTTCTCCTCAATTTTTAAAGTAATTCCATGTAGTTATCTTTAACTGTTGTAGATTTTGCTGTTAATTTTACGCCTAAGTATTTAATTATTTTTTTCTATCTGTATTCCTAATTTTCCTTCCAATAATTGATTTTCTTCATCTGTTAAATCTTTTTAAATTATTTTAGTATTTTGTTTGTTTATCTTTAAACCTGCCACTCTACCAAATTTATTGATTTCTTCTAGTAATTTTTCTCCAGTTTCCAATGGTTCTTCAGTGTTAAATACTAAGTCATCCGCAAACGCTAATAATTTATACTCTTGTCTTTTATATCATTATTAAGCCATATTTGAATCAATAGTATTTCTATTGCTATCAGTCCCCAATTCTCATTGGATGAGGAAAACCTTATCTGAAGGCTGACTCCAACTTGCTGAGAAGGGGTGTTCAAGTAAGTCAACACACATTTTCTCCAACTAGTTCTTGTTTGCTGGTTCTATGACTATATGTTGGGATTTCAGTCAGTTGGAGGAGCTGAACAACCACCCAAGGCACACAGGACCATTCAAATCAGTGGAGGGTTGGGGGTGCTTGGGTGGATTTGAACATCTGTGTAAAAACGAAAAGAAAAATACATCTTACTGAACCAGTCATCCAAGGCTCATCCATGCACATGGTCTCTTCTTGGTATAGCTATAACACTCTAGGACAGCTTAGAGAATGGTGGGCATGAGAGGAAGCAGTTTACATGTGGCTTTACATACTAGATGGGATGGGTTTCCTCACCTGCCTGAAAACCATTCAGGAATAATCTGGACATAAAGTAGTTCCTGTTACTCATGTGTCTCTGAAATGCCAAAAACACACAGGATCAAATAAAAACCTTTTACCTTCCTTAAAAAAAAATTCAATGGGACGCATCTTCCTGGCTCCAGGACAGAGGGCCCCACTTCTCACGATGACATTGAATCGCAGCGCGACCCCCCAATTGTGAAAAACAGGCTCACCAGCAATGTTCCCTCTAACGCGCGATGGAGCCGGCACACCGTGGGCTCTAAGCCCCGCCCGGCTTCTCTGGCTCTGTCATTGCGTGCCGCTTCCCCAGGCGTCCTTGACATCACTAGGCCCCTGTGCCGCCGGGGGGGGGGGGCTGTGCAAGGCCTTGCCTCCCCCGCCTCCTCTTCCACCGCCTCGCTGCCTGAGCCCATTTACAAGTGGCTGGTGGAAAATCCGATGTCGCTTTTACTCTCCCCCCCCCTATCTTTAGCAAAAGTGACATAGGGTCTTCCACCAGCCCCTTGTAAACGGGCTCAGGCAGCAGGGCGGTGGAAGAGGAGGCGGTGGAGACAAGAGGCTTGCACGCGCCCCCCCATGGCACAAGGCGAGCATGGCGGTCAGGACAGCAGGGGTCCCCTGACATCAAGATCTGCGACGGCCAGCAAAGCTGCTGACAGCAACCACCCGACTGTTGTGAAGGAGTCTCAAGAGCCTCCTGTCGGAGTTTAAAGCAGGGCCTGGAAGATTTCCCCCCGCCCCGCATTTTGAAAGGGAGAATCCAGCAGTCAAAATAGATGTGAGCTGTCCATTGTGAGTGCTGAGACAATGGGAGGAGTTGTGAAACTTCGGAGAGAGGGATAGGGGTTGGAGAGGGAGGACGAAGCTTCAGAGAGGGAGTATGAAAAGACGGGAGGGCTGGAGCCAAGTGCCTGGTAGCACATCTCTTCCCCACTCTGTTCCCCTCCAGCACGGCCGGGTCTCCCCCCCCACATTTTGGAGCCAATGGAATCTGCTCCGGGACGATCCTTCCTTTATTTCTTTATTGGCCAAGTGTGATTGGACACACAAGGGAGGAGAGATAAACAAATGAGAGAGTGAAGGGGAGATAGAGGGAGAGGATGCAGGCATGAGGCAGACCTGGAAGGAGAGAATGAGAGAGAGGGAAAAGAGATAAGTGGAGAGGAAGGAAGGAAGGAAGGAAGAAGAAATGGAGGGAGGAGGAAGAATGAAATGAATGGAGGGAAAGAGGGTGGAAGGACCCTTTGGGGGGGGTAATTTTTTCTCTCTCTCAACATACATTCAAACAATACAATGTACCATCTAATTTTCCATGAATAAAATGCAGTATTTTCTTAGTAACTAATATCAATCATCCCAAAAGTTTCAAAAGTTTTTTTTCTAATTTTGTCATCCAGTTACATACATTTTCTTTTAGTTAAATTCCCTCCTTAATGTTCCTTCAAAAAGTACAACACCAATTATATTTCTAACTTATTAACCAGTATGCCAAAGTACTAAATTCAATTCCATTTATGCATTAATCCAAATCAGTATCACCTACTGCAAATCTTATTATAATCAATACTTCTAACTTTATTAAAACAGATCAGCAATTCCTAAATTCATATATCTAAATAGAAAAATAGAAGTTAAAAAAAGAGCAAACAAAACAATACTCCAAGCTTAATCAATCCTTCTCAAATTCCAATGTCTTCAATCTGAGCAAAACTTGGAACCAAACCCTTTTCTTTTTAATTTTTTTTGTATCCCCTTTTAATCCCCTTTTCCATTTTATTCTTTCTATTCTTGCTTCTAGGAAGAAAGGATTTTGTTAGAAAAATAAAGGGGCTATTGGATCAAACTTTGGACACTTGACAAGTTAGTTATGATGGTGGCCATGTCCCAGGGTTATGTGAACATCTTTTGAGATGTTCAAGCAGCTGCAGGGATTCACTTAACGACTGTGGCAAGAAAGGTGGTAAAGTAAGGCAGAACTCACTTAATAACCGTCTTACTCAGGAGATAGAAACGTTGGCCTCATTGGTTCATTTACTGACCGTTCAAAGTCACAACGGCCCTGAAAAAAGTGACTTATTGCATATCTGGACTTCAGCAAAGCCTTTGATACGGTTCCACATAAAGAGCTGATAGATAAATTAGTGAAGATTGGACTTAATCCCTGGATAGTTCAGTGGATTTCAAGCTGGCTGAAGCGTAGACATCAGAGAGTTATTGTTAATGGCGAGTATTCTGAGCAGAGACAGGTTACAAGCGGTGTGCCACAAGGGTCTGTTCTGGGTCCTATTCCTTTTAATATGTTTGTGAGTGACATAGGGGAAGGTTTGGTAGGGAAGGTTTGCCTATTTGCCGATGACTCTAAAGAGTGCAATAGGATTGATATTCCTGGAGGGGTCTGTAATATGGTAAATGATTTAACTTTACTAGATAAATGGTCAAAGCAATGGAAACTGCAGTTTAATGTTTCCAAATGTAAAATAATGCACTTGGGGAAAAGGAATCCTCAATCTGAGTATTGCATTGGCAGTTCTGTGTTAGCAAAAACTTCAGAAGAGAAGGATTTAGGGGTAGTGATATCTGACAGTCTCAAAATGGGTGAGCAGTGTGGTCGGGCAGTAAGAAAAGCAAGTAGGATGCTTGGCTGCATAGCTAGAGGTATAACAAGCAGGAAGAGGGAGATTGTGATCCCCTTATATAGAGCGCTGGTGAGACCACATTTGGAATACAGTACTGTGTTCAGTTCTGGAGACCTCACCTACAAAAAGATATTGACAAAATTGAAGGGGTCCAAAGACGGGCTACAAGAATGGTGGAAGGTCTTAAGCAAAAAACATATCAGGAAAGACTTAATGAACTCAATCTGTATAGTCTGAAGGACAGAAGGAAAAGGGGGGTCATGATCGAAACATTTAAATATGTCAAAGGGTTAAATAAGGTTCAGGAGGGAAGTGTTTTTAATAGGAAAGTGAACACAAGAACAAGGGGACACAATCTGAAGTTAGTTGGGGGTAAGATCAAAAGCAACGTGAGAAAATATTATTTTACTGAAAGAGTAGTAGATCCTTGGAACAAACTTCCAGCAGACGTGGTTGGTAAATCCACAGTAACTGAATTTAAACATGCCTGGGATAAACATATATCTATTGTAAAACTTATGGCCCTTTTTAACACTTAGGACCTTCGCAGAAACCCGATGATTGGAGGATCAAAACTTTGCTGCTGTTTCAATTTTATGACTGTTGCTGTGTGTCCTGAGGTCACGTGACCCCCTTTTGTTTCTAATCGATCCACGCCCAGGCATGGAAATGTGCCGCTCAGATATTATACTTTTCTGCTCACACCGAAAAAAAATTAGAGGGAACACTGCTCACCAGTCAGAAATTTGACAGCCATAAAGTGAAGCAGCAAGCAGTTTATTGCATGTAAAATATGTTCTTGCAAGAGTAGGTGCCAGGATTTATAGTCTTATATTCCAATCCAGGAAGCCCACCAAATCCATCAATATTCAATAAATCCAATTTATCCAATAAATCCAATAATTCAAAGTGTCTAAGCCTCTTCGCTTAGTTTAAACACACATCCTAGCTCTTCTACTGCTTCAATTTATCAAACATATTTATGATCCAGGCTGATTGGGGTTATTAACCTGCTGATCTGTTTAGAAACATAGAAACATAGAAGATTGACGGCAGAAAAAGACCTCATGGTCCATCTAGTCTGCCCTTATACTATTTCCTGTATTTTATCTTAGGACGGATATATGTTTATCCCAGGCATGTTTAAATTCAGTTACTGTGGATTTACCAACCAAATCTTCTGGAAGTTTCTTCCGAGCATCTACTACTCTTTCAGTAAAATAATATTTTCTCATGTTGCTTTCTCATTTCAATAGCTACTTCTGTTCAGTTTTCTCAAAAGACACCTTACAATATAATACTATAGATGGATATAGCATTGCTTCCAGCTGTATGGATTCAGCTCCAGTGATCTTAGAAGCTGATGTCTTAGAAGAACTTGAACGATTAAAGATAAATAAGGCAATGGGTCCAGATAGCATCCACCCCAGAGTTCTTAAAGAACTCAGATTTATCATTGCTACCCCCTTGACTGATTTGTTTAACCAATCCCTGTTAACAGGAGATGTTCCTGAGGATTGGAGAATGGCCAGTGTTGTGCCTATCCACAAGAAGGGCAGTAGAGAAGAAGCTGGTAACTACAGGCCAGTTAGCTTGACATCATCAGTTATAGTTAAAATGATGGAGACTCTACTCAAAAAGAGGATAAATCAGCACCTAAAAACAATAACTTATTGGACCCAAATCAGCATGGCTTTACTGAAGGCAAATCATGTCAGACTAATCTCATTGATTTCTTTGACTATGTCACAAAGGTGTTGGATCAAGGTGGTGCCGTGGATATTGCCTATCTGGACTTCAGCAAAGCCTTTGATACGGTTCCACATAAAGAGCTGATAGATAAATTAGTGAAGATTGGAGTTAATCCCTGGATAGTTCAGTGGATTTCAAGCTGGCTGAAGCGTAGACATCAGAGAGTTATTGTCAATGGCGAGTATTCTGAGCAGAGACAGGTTACAAGCGGTGTGCCACAAGGGTCTGTTCTGGGTCCTATTCTTTTTAATATGTTTGTGAGTGACATAGGGGAAGGTTTGTTAGGGAAGGTTTGCCTATTTGCCGATGACTCTAAAGTGTGCAATAGGGTTGATAATCCTGGAGGCGTCTGTAATATAGTAAATGATTTAGCTTTTTTTTTAAAAAAAATATTTTTATTACTTAGATTTGTATGCCGCCCCTCTCCGAAGACTCGGGGCGGCTCACAACACGTAGAACAAATCATAAATAATGTGACAAGTTTAAAATATTTAAAGATTTAAAAAAGACCCCATATACTAACAGACATACACACAAACATACCATGTATAAATTAAACATGCCCAGGGGGAGATGTTTCAGTTCCCCCATGCCTGACGGCAAAGGTGGGTTTTAAGGAGTTTACGGAAGGCAGGAAGAGTAGGGGCAGTTCTAATCTCCGGGGGGAGTTGGTTCCAGAGGGCCGGTGCCGCCACAGAGAAGGCTCTTCCCCTGGGGCCCGCCAACCGACATTGTTTAGTTGACGGGACCCGGAGAAGGCCCACTCTGTGGGACCTAATTGGTCGCTGGGATTCGTGTGGCAGGAGGCGGTCTCGGAGATATTCTGGCCCAATGCCATGAAGGGCTTTAAAGGTCCTAACCAACACTTTGAATTGTGACCAGAAACTGATCGGCAGCCAATGCAGACTGCGGAGTGATGGTGAAACATGGGCATACCTAGGTAAGCCCATGACGGCTCTCGCAGCTGCATTCTGCACGATCTGAAGTTTCCGAACACTTTTCAAAGGTAGCCCCATGTAGAGAGCATTACAGTAGTCGAACCTCGAGGTGATGAGGGCATGAGTGACTGTGAGCAATGAGTCCCGGTCCAGATAGGGCCGCAACTGGTGCACCAGGCGAACCTGGGCAAACGCCCCCCTCGCCACAGCTGAGAGATGTTTTTCTAATGTGAGCTGTGGATCGAGGAGGACGCCCAAGTTGCGGACCCTATCTGAGGGGGTCAATAATTCCCCCCCCAGGGTAATGGACGGACAGATGGGATTGTCCTTGGGAGGCAAAACCCACAGCCACTCCGTCTTATCCGGGTTGAGATTGAGTCTGTTGACACCCATCCAGGCCCCAACAGCCTCCAGGCACCGGCACATCACTTCCACCGCTTCGTTGACTAGGCGTGGGGTGGAGATGTAAAGCTGGGTATCATCCGCATATTGATGATACCTCACCCCATGTCCTTGGATGATCTCGCCCAGCGGTTTCATGTAGATGTTAAATAGCAGGGGGGAGAGGACCGACCCCTGAGGCACCCCACAAGGGAGAGACCTAGGAGTCGACCTCTGACCCCCCACCAACACCGACTGCGACCGGCCAGAGAGGTAGGAGGAGAACCACTGGAGAACAGTGCCTCCCACCCCCAGCCCCTCCAGCCGGTGCAGAAGGATACCATGGCAGATGGTATCGAAAGCCGCTGAGAGGTCAAGGAGCACCAGGACAGAGGTTAAACCCCTGTCCCGGGCCCGCCAGAGATCATCCATCAACGCGACCAAAGCGGTTTCCGTGCTGTAACCGGGCCTGAAACCCGACTGCTGGGGACCTAGATAATCGGCTTCTTCCAAGGACCGCTGGAGCTGGAATGCCACCACCTTCTCAACAACCTTCCCCACGATAGTTATTAAGTACGGCTGGGTCCAGGGAGGGCTTCTTGAGGAGGGGGCGCACAAGCACTTCTTTATAGAGTGTTGGAAAAACTCCCCTCCCCAAGGAAGCGTTGGTAATCTCCTGGGCCCAGCTCCGTGTCACCTCCCTGCTGGCCGAAACCAACCAGGAGGGACACGGATCCAGTAAACAGGTGGCGGAACTCACAGCTCCAATGGCCTTGTCCACTTCATCAGGTGTCACCAGATCAAACTCTTCCCAGACAGGTGGACAAGTACGTGCCCCAGTCACCTCGACTGACTCGTTGTCAGTCGACTCTGTTTTACAATTGGAGTCGAGGTCGGCCCGGATCTGAGCGACTTTATCAGCGAAAAACGTGTTGAAATCCTCGGCACTACTCTGCAAGGGCTCCCCAACTCCCCCCTGGTTGAGAAGGGAGCGGGTCACCCTAAACAGAGCGGCCGGGCGGGATTCCGCTGATGCAATCAAGACGGCATGGTACGCGCATCTTGCCGCCTTGAGCACCACTTTGTAAGTCTTAATAAAAGCTCTTACAAGTGTTCGATCAGATTCAGACCTACTCTTCCTCCATCGCTTCTCTAGACGTCTCTTTTGGCGTTTCAACTCCCGGAGCTCCTCGTTGAACCATGGGGCTCTATGGGGTCTAACGCCACGGAGAGGTCGCAAAGGCGCAATCCGGTCAAGAGCCCCCACCGCAGCCCTGTTCCAGGCCTCTGCGAGAGACTCTGCCGAACTGTGGACGAGTGCCTCTGGAATAACCCCAAGCGCCGTCTGAAAGCCCTCTGGGTCCATCAGGCGTCTGGGGCGGAACATCTTCATTGGTTCCGCCTCCCTGCGGGGAAGGATTGGAGCCAGGAAGTCAAGCCGTAGTAGAAAATGGTCTGACCATGACAAAGGCAATGCTTCTAAGCCCCTTAGTCTCAGACCATTACTCAGTTGCTCGGAAAGGAATACCATGTCAGGTGCGTGCCCTCCCTCGTGAGTCGGACCCTGTACTACTTGAGTCAGGTCCATGGCTGTCATGGTGGCCATGAACTCCTGTGCCAACCCAGAGGTTTCGCCGAGTGACGGCAGGTTGAAGTCCCCCAGGACAATGAGTCCGGGGAACTCCACCGCCAACCCGGCTACCTCCTCGAGTAGCACAGGCAGGGCTTTTGACACGCAGCTGGGAGGCAGGTACGTGAGAAATAAGCCCACCTGAACCCCTAAGTCCAACTTCATCAAGAGAGACTCGCAACCCGCAATTTCCGGAGCAATGAGTCTACGCAGGCAAAGGCTCTCCCTGGCTATAATAGCCACTCCTCCCCCCCTTCCCTGGGGTCGAGGTTGATGCCATATCTGAAACCCGGCTGGGCAAATTTCAGAGAGAGGAACACCTCCCTCTGGGCCCAGCCAGGTTTCAGTAATACATGCCAGGTTGGCCTCCTCATCCAGGATCAAGTCCCGGATGAGGAGAGCTTTATTAACCACCGACCTGGCATTAAGCAGCAGCAACCTGAGCCCAGGGCCAGAGTTACACTCACCACCAGTACCCAAGATTGGGCTCACAGAGCCAGAACAAGGGACCGTTATTAAGCAACGGTCCCTCGTTCCCCTGGAACGGCTAACTCTGTGGCCCCCGCCATATCTGCCTCTCCCCAGCAACACAGGGATATTCCGACCCTCTGCCACCCCAGAGATCGGTGCCCCTTCCTCTCCTGTCTCCCGAGCGTCAGGTGGGCCAAACCTCTCATTCACACTACTATCACTCAACTCATCCATACCATAACCCCACCCACCCCCACCCACCCAATCATATCAGTCATTCCACTCATACCCACAAGCATATTTATCCCAGTCATCCATTACTTTAGAACCCCAATTATGTTAAAAAGTCAATTAAATTAGAAACAGTATAAAAAGCAGTTAATAACAATTTAAAAAACACTAAAACATTAAAAATATAAGTACATAAGTATATAAAATATAAGATAAATTTTTAAGTTAATATAAATTAGTTTTGTTTGATGGTATAATCAGTTGTTCATCAGGTCAGCAATGAGTCCTCAGTTCTCAGATCTAAAAGGTAAGGACTTTGGTCAAATGGTCAAAGCAATGGAAACTGCAGTTTAATGTTTCCAAATGTAAAATAATGCACTTGAGGAAAAGGAATCCTCAATCTGAGTATTGTATTGGCAGTTCTGTGTTAGCAAAAACTTCAGAAGAAAAGGATTTAGAGGTAGTGATTTCTGGCAGTCCCAAAATGGGTGAGCAGTGTGGTCGGGCGGTAGGAAAAGCAGGTAGGATGCTTGGCTGCATATCTAGAGGTATAACAAGCAGGAAGAGGGAGATTGTGATCCCCTTATATAGAGCGCTGGTGAGACCACATTTGGAATACTGTGTTCAGTTCTGGAGACCTCACCTACAAAAAGATATTGACAAAGTTGAACGGGTGCAAAGATGGGCTAAAAGAATGGTGGAAGGTCTTAAGCGTAAAACGTATCAAGAAAGATTTAATGAACTCAATCTGTATAGTCTGGAGGACAGAAGGAAAAGGGGGGACATGATCGAAACATTTAAATATATCAAAGGGTTAAATAAGGCTCAGGAGGGAAGTGTTTTTAATAGGAAAGTGAACACAAGAACAAGGGGACACAATCTGAAGTTAGTTGGGGGAAAGATTAAAAGCAACATGAGAAAATATTATTTTACTAAAAGAGTAGTAGATCCCTGGAACAAACTTCCAGCAGACGTGGTTGGTAAATCCACAGTAACTGAATTTAAACATGCCTGGGATAAACAAATATCCATCCTAAGATAAAATACAAAAAATAGTATAAGGGCAGACTAGATAGATCTTGCGGTCTTTTTCTGCCATCAGTCTTCTATGTTTCTATGTTTCTAGAATTAGATCAAATAATATTAGGACAAGACTAAGAAATGATATCTAGAATATATAATTTTTTGTTAAAATATAGGTTGCAGGACCATATCATAAAAGGGAACATCTATAGCTGGCACACAAATCTGGGCTATAATTTAAACTTAGACAATTGTATATGAGAGGTTGCCACAGAGAGGAGGGGGCCACTCTATTCTCCAGAGCCCCAGAGAGCCAGACGAGGAACAACGGCTGGAAGCTGACCAAGGAGAGATTCAACCTAGAAGTAAGGAAGAATTTCCTAATGGTCAGAGCGATCAACCAGTGGAACAACCTGCCTGCGGAGGTTATGAACTCCCCAACTCTGGACACTTTCAAGAGGATATTGGAATGAATGAATGAATGAATGAATGAATGAATGAATGAATGAATGAATGAATGAATGAATACATACATACATACATACATACATACATACATACATACATACATACATACATAAAATAAACATTGCACCTATTAACGGCAGCCAGAATTTCAATTGCACAATACTGGAAACAAAGAGAACTACCAGATGATTATATATTAATAAAGAAAATTATGGACTGTGCTGAAACAGATATGCTGATGCTTAAAATAAACAATAAAGAAGACTCAGAGTATTATAAAATTTGGAACAATTTTTATGAGTGGTTAGAAACAAGAAAAGAACAAAATTGATATATAAATATGAGTTAAATATAAAATAAAAAGGATGAAGTCATTTAACCTATAATATTTTAAAGATAAATTATGAATATTTTGATTTGTATGAATTGAGATATAGCAATATTGATTGATCTTAGGCGGTTGAAAGCAAAACAAATATGCAACTAGAAACATAGAAACACAGAAGACTAACGGCAGAAAAAGACCTCATGGTCCATCTAGTCTGCCCTTATACTATTTCCTGTATTTTATCTTACAATGGATATATGTTTATCCCAGGCATGTTTAAATTCAGTTACTGTGGATTTATCAACCACGTCTGCTGGAAGTTTGTTCCAAGGATCTTCTATTCTTTCAGTGAAAGAATATTTTCTTGGCTTCTAAGATCACTGGAAGTATCGTTAATGGCGAGTATTCTGAGCAGAGACAGGTTACAAGCGGTGTGCCACAAGGGTCTGTTCTGGGTCCTATTCTTTTTAATATGTTTGTGAGTGACATAGGGGAAGGTTTGGTAGGGAAGGTTTGCCTATTTGCCGATGACTGGATCGGCTTCTAAGATCACTGGAGCTGAATCCGTACAGCTGGAAGCAATGCTATATCCCTCTATAGTATTATTTTGTAAGGTGTCTTTTGAGAAAACTGAACAGAAGTAGCTATTGAAATGGTCAGCGATCTCCTTATTCCCATCAGTGCATGTATATTCCCGGTACTAAGCTTCGTGATGCTGCAGTTTTTCTTCTTCCTATCACTAATATATCTGAAGAAGGTTTTATCCCCCTTCTTTACAGATTTTGCAATTTCTACCTCTTTTAAGGCTTTAGCAGCATATATTATCTGTTTCACCTCCTTCTGTCTCATTTTATACACCTCTCTATCAGCTATACTTCCAGACTCTTTATACCTTCTATAGGCAGCCTTTTTTTCATTGACTATAGCCATTACATCATTGTTAAACTATAGCGGTTTCTTCTTCCTTTTACCTTTAGTTATTTGCCTTACATACAGTCTGTGGCTTTTAAGATGGCCTTTTTTAATACAGTCCACTGGGTGCTTGCTCCTGCCATTTTATCCCTCCCCTTTAGTTCATTATTTAAATATTCCCCCATTGCATTAAAATTTGTTTTTCTGAAATCCAATACTTTGGTTGCAGTATAGGATTGCTCACAATCAGTTTTTACATCAAACCACAAACACAGATAGTCACTGCAACCTAAATTTTCTCCCACCTTGACCTCTGAAACCCAATTCCCATTCGTAAAAACTAAATCTAGAATATTCTCCCCTCTAGTTGGTGTCTTAACCAGCTGTGCCAGAGCTGCTCCTGTAAAGGCCTCTACTATATTATTACCTTTGCATGTAAGGGCACTGGGGATATTCCAGTCAACATCAGGCATGTTGAAATCAAATAAATTAAATAACTGAAATTAACTTTTTTCAAAATATCATCGTCTGTAATAGCCATAAAAATAACCAAGTAGGTGTTGTGTTTACTGGATATGTACAAATTGATTGATTTTTTTCCTCTCTTTTTTTGTATGTGTGTCAGTGTAAATTGTTTGTTTAAATGTTTTGTTTTTAATGTGAATATTTCAATAAAAATTATTATTAATAATAATAATCCCATTTCCCTTTCGCTGCTAACTGTGGCAGGCCCAAAGCCTGCAACTTCACATAATGGCTTTGGGCCTGACACCCCTACACATTATTGAATAAAACACCTCATGAACATGGGTGGTTTAGTGTCGTGGACCAGAAATATGCCTTTTGAGTATGTTCACTAGACCTAAACAGTAGAAATATTCACTTTTGAATGGGAGAATCTTTATACAGGATGAAAAGAACAGCTTCGATGGACTGTGCTTCCACAGGGACAGGTATTGGAATAGGTGCTAGAAAAATTTAAACCACCCCCGGAGGTTGCCCTGTGGCAATATGTGAATGATCTTCTAATCTCTGGGAGGAAAAAAGGAGAAGTAGCAGAAGCCACAAATGTATTATTAAAGTTGTTGGAAAATCAAGGACTGAGTGTCAAAAATCAAATTACAATATGTAAAGAGGGAGGTTAAATATTTGGGGCATTTGATTACTAAGGGAAATCCAGAGAGAATAAAAAGAATAGTGTACTTGCCACTTCCCAAAACTAAAAAGGAACTAATGAAATTTTTGGGATTAATTGGTTACTGTAGACTGTGGATTGAGTCAAAAGACTAAGACATTGTATTTAAAATTACTGGAAGAAGAACCTAATGTGTTGAACTAAAGAGGAAGAAGAATTAATAATAGAACTCAGAGTTTAATAACCATCCTGGTATTAGTTTTGCCATCCCTAGACAAGCCCTACCACCTGTTTGCTATAGTAAACAGAGGAACAGCTTTGGGAGTTTTAATTCAAAATTGGGGAGGCAAGAAGCAGCTAGTGGCATATTGTCTAAAACGCTGAAACAAAAATATGGCCTGAGTGTGTGCAAGCTGTGGCTGAAACAGGATTATTGGTGGAAGAAATAGAAAATTAATTTTGGGGGAGCACTTGTAGTGAGCACTCCCCACCAAGTAAGAACAATCTTAACTCAAAAGGCAGGAAAGCGGATCACAGATTCTAGAATTTTGAAATATGAGGCTATTCTAATAGAGAAAAATGATTTTGTTTTTAACTACTGACTCATGTTTAAATCCAGGTACCTTTCTATGGAAAGGAGAAGCAGGGGGTCAGGACCCTGAATATAATTGTTTGTATATAATAGAATACCAAATTAAAGTAAGACCAGACTTAAGGGATCTGCCTTTACATAGGGACTTCTGTTTATCCATAGATGGCTCATCCAGAGTCATAGAAGAAAAAAGGCATAATGAATATGCCATAATTAAGGGAGAAAATTTTAACATAGAAGAGGCAGAGAGACTCCCAAACAACTGATATGCCCAAACTTGTAAATTATATGCATTAAACCAAACACTGAAATGGTTTGCTGAAAAAAAAGAACAGTTTATATCAGTGATGGCAAACCTTTTTGCCGTCACATTCCAAAAGTGGGAGAAGAATGGGGGATAGCGCATGTACATGCTCATACCAATAATGCAATGCCCATGTGCCACCCACGCACATGCACAAGTGACCCCCCCCACGATCCTCCTGCGAATGCGCACATAATCCCCATGCTTCCTGGACACCCGCACACAGAACAACTATGTCTCTCTCTCACACACACATACACACACATGTTGTCTGTTTTTGGGCCTGGCAAGCCTTTCTTCAGTCTGGCTCTTACCCTGGCACCAGATGCTCCTTTGGCACACCCTCAGCTCCTGTGGCAGCACTCCTTCTTCTCAGTGGCTGGCAAGGAGGATGGTGGTGGTTCTCCTCCAGAATCCTGACTGCAAATGGGAGGCTGCCTCCTCCACTTGCCCACCACCAAAAATAAACAGCTCTGCCCCTTTTCAGACCAGCTCCAATCAAGAGGTGCACAAACTTCAGCAGCTCTTGCGCTGCCACCTGCACCTTCTTGTTTGGAGCTGGTCTGGAAAGGGAAAAAATGCAGCTGAATTAGGTGGGATTCACCCCATCCAGGTGCCTCCAAATAGATCTCCCCACAGTAGCCTCTGTGCTGAACAATGCAACTGAACAGTGATTGCCAACCGAAATGGGGACTACTCTCTGAGTTCTGCTGAGTGTCCTCTTTTTCCTGCAGCAAATTAGCTGGGAGGGGCATGAACACCGCTTCCTATTTCTCCTCTACCTGCATGCTGTAGTGTAACTGGAGGATTCTCCTCTAGAATCCCGGCTGTAAGCTGGCAGCCCCAGAAGAGCAGCAGGGGCAGAGGTACTTGAATTTGATAGCAGGCAAGGGGGGACCTCCCAGTTGTGGCAGGGATTCTGGAAGATAATTACCTCCCCTCCCCTCCCAGCCACCAAAAACAAGCAGCTTTTGGTGGGACTTGCCCCATCCAGGTGCTTCCAAATAGTTTTCCCTATGATAGCCTCCATGCTGAACTACGCGACCTCACAGTAATCGCTCATTAAAATGGAACCTGCCCTCTGAGCTCTTCTGAGTGCCCTCTTTTTCCCTACAGCAAACGAGCTGGGGGTGGTGGTGCGAAAAGCGCTTCCTACTTTCCCTCTACCTGCATATTGTAACTGGAGGATTTTCATCCAGAATCCTAGCTGCAAGCTGGTAGCCCAGAGAATTGAGTTAGGCGGGACTCTAAATTAGATCTCAGAAAAGAAATAAATGAAGGAAATTATTGATAAAAATGAGCAATCAATGCAAAAGGTGGAAGAAAAGACTCAGACTCATGATATAAAAATAGAGGAATTGATCACAGAGGAGAAAAGACAAGGAAGGACATCTATAATCCTTGAAATGGAATGGGCTGAATTTTAGTTGCATTTCCAGAATATTCCAGAAAGGAAAGGTTAGAAATTACAAGAAATATTAGGTGATATTTTAGCAGAAACAATGTAAGAAGGTAAAGGAAAAATGCAGATTGATATTGATGAGGTTTATATGGTGAGTACTAGATATGCTATGAGGTCACCTTACCAAGCGAAGTTCACGTTAGATTTACCAAAAAGACGTGAAGAACTCAAATACGTACTTCAAAAGTTGAGAACTGCTACCCTTAAGTACAGAGAAAAGGAAACCACAGTTATAAAGCAGGTACCAAGGAAGTTAAGAGATTTGTGAAGAGAGTCTCAATTCTTAACAAGAAAGCTTCAATAAAGAGGAATTAATTTTAGATGACTGGTTCTGGAAGGCATATTGTTGGTGCGGCAAGGTCAAAGATAGAGTTTCAGGTCCAAAGTCATTATGTGAAATTAGAGGTTTTTGGCTTGACACAACAGCGATAGGGAAATGGGAGGTGTGTGTATGAGAGAGAGATTTATACCAACGCACATTCCTTTACGCAGAGCCCAAGGTCAACTGAACTAATGAAGAAAGCAGTAATCCCTGCTCTGGATTGGTCCACATGATTGCACTTGTGGGTGCATGGATGGAAACTGGAGGGAATTCAGTGTTGGAATGATCATGCAGCCGAATCAAAATTGGCCATGTTAATAAATCAAACCTTGTGTGAAAACACAGGAAAGGAATGTGATTTATTTATCAAATGCTATTTGGTTCACTGACAACAAATTACAACACTCTATTCTCCTGAAAGATCCAGCCAGAATTCACTAATACGAAGGTATGAACGGGAGTTCCCAGCACGGGAGACGGGAGCATGGGGATGAGATGGGAAAATCAGAGACAATTTATTTTCCGGAGTCGGGATAGACAAGATGCCATTGGATTTCTGAAAATCCCCCTCCCTATGGGGGCCCGAAGTTACCTCTCTGCACGGCAACAATGAATAATGTAGTTCTCCCTTCCACACAAGCATCCCACCCTCTAAGCAAATTGGGACATCGAAAAAGCCCTCTGTTACATCAAAGGAATTTCCCTGTGGAGGAATTTCAACCCCCACTTGCCCCGCTTCCTCCTGCTTTTCTGATTGCAAACAGCCTGCCGCTTTTCCAAGCTGAGGTTGGAGAGAGAAGTTATCATTTGCTCCAAATTAATCGGCAGTGGGCTAATAGCCTCTCCAAGGGGATGGATGAGTGGGATTGACCCAAACTGCTTCTTAAATTGCATAACGAGGGGGCTCTGAGCTGAATGATGTGGCAAGACAGACAGAGGCAGAGATTCAGATTTTTAAATTGAGACAATCTGGGTGGCCTGTGAAGAAATTTGTAGAGGAATTCCGAAAAGTTGCCTGCAACTTGAGAGAATGGCCAGAAAAACATTTGGTCCATATTTTCAAAAGTGCCCTTAACCCAGAATTGAGAGAGGCTTGTGAATTTTGTGGGGGAGACAGCTGGGCCATTCAAGAATGGTATGCCATGACAGTTTATCTTTTTCCTTTATTGTTATCTGTTATCAGATGGAACGATTAGAAGACTTGAGACCCCCCCACCGGGGGTGGTGCCAAGCTGAAGCGACATGCAGGCTAGAAGCTCCTGGTCTACACTCGAGATTTTTTGTCGAAAAATCATATAATCAGGGATAGTTCTCCCTGGTGAGGAGAGCTAGAGCAAGGGGAAGTCTCCAGCAGTGGGTGGGGTGCAAATCCCCATTGCGGGAGGCGAGATCCCCGTATTTGGGCGGAAAAAAGAACCAGGGTTTATCCCCGGCCTGAAGGCTTGGCGCACTGATTTGACAACTGAGAAGCAAAAAAGAAGGAGCAGCGGTATCAGCGGATCTTATTATTAATCTACTGTATCTACTTACCCATAAGAATCTCAGAGGTAAAAAAGGTTGGGAGAAAAGAATTGGAGAGTCTCCCACTTGTTAAATAGCGGCGATCAAAGAGAGCGGAGCAGTCCAAAAGTGCTAAGAAGGTGAAGGGAAGTTATTGATGGTGGGCGGAAGTGAATGGTGGTCGATTGGATGATTGGTGAGAAGTGAGAAGATGTATTAGAACTACATCAGTGCAAGGTCGGTGGCCCGTGTGTCTGTGGGGAAAACGTGTGCCCATGTGCCTGTGGGAGAAACCGGAGATCAGAGGTCAGTTCGGAGGTCGGTGATGGGAGATCAAGGTTGGAAAGTCGGAGATCGGAGGAAGGCCAGAGACCGGAAAGTGATTGACAGCAAATGTGCCTGACATGCTTGCTGTGTTTGCCGTGTTCGATGTGAGAGATCTGAAAGCAGTGATGAGATCGAGATCAATTTCGGTGATCGGAGATCGGAGCTCAGAAAGCTTGGAGGTTTGGGAAACTTTGAGAGAAATTGGGAAAGATTGGGCGAGGAGAGTATGAGTGTGTACACACGTGACAGAAGGACTGGAGATGCCGTTTTTTCTTTTAAGAGAGAGAGAGACCATTGGAGACTGAAACTCTTACTGTAATTTAGAGAACTTCCTTCTTTTGTCTGGATATTGAACGACCTGAACTATACTGAACTATCAAATGTTAGGAATCAGTTTAAGAGAAATCAACGAATTCCACAAATTAGAACTTTTAATTAATTATAACTAACCACTGCTGTTTCCCTAGGTGACTGTTGTCCTCTTCCCCTTTTTCTTCATTATTACTATTCTATTCTATTTCTTTTTTACTTTTATTTTTACTCATCCCTCTTCTCTATCTCTCCTGTCTTTTCTTCTTTTTATCTCTCTGTATTTCTCTTTATTTATTTATTTACTTTATATTTGGATTCTCCTCCATGGGATTTGACTTAAAAAAAATTAATTGATTAAGATAGTAATATAGGACGCCCACCAAATCCATCAATATTCAATAAATCCAATTTATCTAATAAATCCAATAATTCAAAGTGTCTAAGCCTCTTCGCTTAGTTTCAACACACATCCTAGCTCTTCTACTGCTTCAGTTTATCAAAAATATTTATGATCCAGGCTGATTGGGATTATTAACCTGCTGATCTGTTTAGAAACATAGAAACATAGAAGATTGACGGCAGAAAAAGACCTCATGATCCATCTAGTCTGCCCTTATACTATTTCCTGTATTTTATCTTAGGACGGATATATGTTTATCCCAGGCATGTTTAAATTCAGTTACTGTGGATTAACTAACCATGTCTGCTGGAAGTTTGTTCCAAGCATCTACTACACTTAGATCTTGATAAATGATCATAATCATAAATGGATCTTGAGTTGGCTTTAAATGGTTTAAATGCATCTTGGCTTTGGCTGTTTTCAGATTAAAACATCACAAGACAATCTTTTAACATCCTGTGAGCCGGGGTGACACAGCAGGTAGAGTGCTGTACTGCAGGCCATTGAATCTGACTTGTAGATCTGAAGGTCAGCGGTTCATATCTCATCACCGGCTCAGCCTTCCATCCTTCCGAGGTGGGTAAAATGAGGACCCGGATTGTGGGGGCAATAGCCTAGCTCTGTTAAAAAAGTGCTATTGCTAACATGTTGTACGCTGCCCTGAGTCTAAGGAGAAGGGTGGCATAAAAATTGAATAAATAAATAAATAAATCCTTCACCACAAAAGATCCTGGAATCGGCAAGTTTATAAACAAAACATCAAGAACATTTGTCCTGGGCAAACAAGAAACCTGACTATGCATGTTTTGGTGAAAAGCTGGTGGGAAAAGATTGATGGCCAACCGCAGAAACCTCTGCATGGTGTCACTCCAGAGATTTGGAATAGGGTGTCTCTAATATCTTGCACTTGAGGTTGTCATCTGAGAATCTGAGTCTGGAGTGAGCCAAGGAAGGTGGAGGAATCTCAGAGGTTTCAGTGTGCAGAAGAAGGAGCTGCTCCTGCCAGGGTCCTTCTCCTGCCAGGAATATTACATAAGTTTATGAAACGAGGTTGGCAATCATGAGTGTGATATAACACCCAAAAATTCTTCACCATAGTTTGGGCAATTAATTTTTTTTTAATGCATCTTTGAAATGAAAATGAAACACCAAATTTAGCTAGGGAAGGCAGGTACAAAGTGAAAATCTACTGGTACAGTTGGGCAGAGGGTGATGGCAAACCTTTTTATCCTTGGGAGTCGAAACAGTGCATGTGTGCATTATTGAACACATGCGTCTGCCCATACTCATATTCAATACCCCTCCAAGTGCCCACAGTCCCCCATTTCCTGACTTCCAGTGGGCCCAGTAGGCCCATTTTTCGCAGGCTCCAGAGGTTTTCAGAGGCTATCATGGGGCTTGGGGAGGGCAAAAATGCCCTCTCTTGCCTCTGGATGCCCTTTGGAGTCCAAAAATGCCTTCCCAGAGCCCCCATGTGAGCCAAAAATCAGCTGCTAGGTGCCCACGTATGCGCTGGAACTGACTTAGAGCAATGTCTCATGTGCCAACAGATATGGCTCTACATGCCACCTGTGGGACATGTGCCATAGGTTCACCATCATGGGGGTAGGGATAGGGAATAGGGGTGGGGGTGAGGGTGAGGAGGAGAAGGAAAAGGAGAAGGAGAGGGAGATGTAGAGGAAGAAGAGGAGAAAGAGGAAAAAAGAAAAAGAAGGGGGAGAAGGAGAAGGGGAAGAAGAGGAGGAATTTAATTTAATTTATTTATAAGGTACCCAACTCCTTCTGGAAGATGAAGAAAAAGAAGAAGGGAAGGAGAAAAGAGAAGGAGGAGATGGAGACAGAGAAGGAGAAGGAGAGAAAGAAGAGAAAGAGAAGGCGGATGAGAAAGAAAAAGGAGAAGGCGAAAGAGAAGTTGGAAACAGAGAAGGAGAGGGAGAAGGAGAGGAGGAAGAGGAAGGAAAAGGAGTTCTTCTTCCTGCATGCCAAAGCCCAGCTCCAGGTGGACACAAGGAACTGGGTCTTTGGAGTAGTAAATCTGAAAGAGGGAGGAGAGGAACAGCAGCTGGATTAACCTTTACTGATTGGATGTTCAGAGGGGTCCCTAGTACATGGAGGGAGGGGAGGTGTTAAATGCAAACAGTCCTGTGAAGGAGAAATTCCTCTGAAAGTTTGGTTGTTGTTGTTGTTGTTGTTGTTGTTGTTGTTAAACATTTGCATTCAGGGCCTTTCCCCCCAAAGGGCAAATGGTACTCATTGGCCAGACCTGCGGATACAGAGACACAAAATGGAGCCCAGAACAATATTAAAAAAACACTGAATGGCTGAGATCAGCAGGTCCACTCTGCGGTTGCCATAGAAACTCCACCAGGACTTACTAAAGGTATTTCCTGAAAAGCGAGCGACCAAGACAAAACATATGTGCATTTGTGTGCATGTACACACCGCCACCCCAGATCCCTTAATCCAAACAAGAAGTGCTTAGCTGGGCCTCTGGGGATCAGCATCTTTTCATCTGGGGTGGGGGAAGAGGAAGAGGAGAGAGGAAAACCTCCTTTCTAATTTGCCTTTCTTGAAGGCTGGCGAGGATCAGCTTCTGTCGGGGCGGTACGCCAAAGGTTTTATTTATTTACTTACTTATTTACTTACTTATATATTTGTCTTGTATGAGCCCTTCTCCGTGGACTCTCTTTAGCTATCACTTGTGCAAAGTCTGTTTCTTATTTTGGCAAACAGTCTCAGTGGCTGGACTGGGACCGCTGAGCGGATGGGAGGGGGTAGTGGTGGGCAGCAGCTAATATTCCTCCTTATTCTTTCTCTAAACGATGACGATAACTTTGTCCTCCCAAACTAGGACACCAACCCAGTCCAGTTTTTTTTCCAGCTTATTAAAAGCCAAAAGTTAACAAGACATTCCATACTCTAAAATATGCACGGAGGGTCAACCTGTTGCGTTCAATAGAGATAGATAGAATAGAATTCTTTATTGGCCAAGCGTGATTAGACATACAAGGAATTTATCTTTGGTGCATATGCTCTCAGTGTACATAAAAGAAAAGATATGTTTGCCAAGAATCATATGGTACAACACTTAATGATTGTCATAGGGATCAAATAAGCAATGAAGAAACAATCAACATTAATAAAAATCTTAGGATACAAGCAACGTTAGAGTCATACAGTCCTAAGTGGGAGGAAAAGGGTGATAGGAATGATGAGAAAAAACTAATAGAAGTGCCGACTTAGTAAAAAATTTGACAGTGTTGAGGGAATTATTTGCTTAGTAGAGTGATGGTGTTCGGTAAAAAACTGTTGTTGTGTCTATTTGTCTTGGTGTGCAGTGATCTGTAACGACGTTTTGAGGGTAGGAGTTGAAACAATTTGTGCCCAGGATGTGAGGGGTCAGTAAATATTTTCACCACCCTCTTTTTGACTCGTGCAGTATACAGGTCCTCAACGGAAGGCAGGTTGGCAGCAATTGTTTTTTCAGTAGTTCTGATTATCCTCTGATAATACCATCAGAAGATGGTGATCACTGGCACAGAATGAAAGCTACAATCACAGCTGGATGAGGGAGATTCAGACAGCAATAACAATTGTAGTTAAGACTTATATACCGCTCCATAGTGCTTTATAGCTCTCTCTAATCAGTTTAGAGTTCATTGTCCTCAACAATTTGGGTCCTCATTTTATCCAGAATTGCCCAGAACATCATTGGGCTCCAGCTACCTGCCCTGGATGACATCTTCACATCTCGCTGTTCTAGGAAGGTGCATACCATTCTCAAAGACTCTTCTCATCCTGCTTACAATCTTTTTGAACTGTTGCCTTCTGGTAGAAGATACAGAACAACTAGAACTCGGACCACATGTTTCCTGAATAGTTTTTATCCCAGAGCTATACTCGCACTTAACAATGAACTAAAGGGTCACCATCAGTGAACTGTTGGACAATATTACTCGGTTTGTCATATAGATGGTTGAGTGGTTCAGGGTGGGGAATTTGTAGTGGGTGGGACATTTTATTCTATTTTTTATTCTATCTTTAAATTTTATGTATGGTGGGACTGGTCTCTGGGTGTCACACGACTTTCGTTGCCAATGACAATTCGTTGTTTTGACAATGACAATAAAATTATTATTGTTATTATTATTATTATTATTATTATTTTATTATTATCATTATTATTATCCATCTTGGAAGGATGAAAGGCTGAGTCAACCTTGAGCCAGTCAGGATTGAACTATTGGCAGTGGGCAGAGAGAAAGAAGGCAGGAAGGCAGGAAGGCAGGAAGGCAGGAAGGAAGGAAGGAAGGAAGGAAGGAAGGACAATAGCTATAGCACTTAGACTTATACAGTGATACCTCGGCTTACAAATGCCTTGTTATACAAACTTTTCAAGATACAAACCGGAGGTTTAAGATTTTTTGCCTCTTCTTACAAACTATTTTTACCTTACAAACCCACCACCAGTGCTGGGATGCCCTGCCTCCGGACTTCTGTTGCCAGCGAAGCACCCGTTTTTGCGCTGCTGAGGCTCCTCTCCATGGGAAACCTCACCTCCAGACGTCTGTGTTTTTGTGATGCTGCAGGGAAATCCCAGTAGGGGAATCCCAGTAGTGCAAAAACGGGTGCTTCGCTGGCAATGGAAATCCGGAGTGGGGTTTCCCAGCGAGGGGAGTCTCAGTGAAATTGCAGCATCGCAAAAACACAGAGGTCCTGAGGTGGGGTTTTGAGGACTTCTGTGTTTTTGCAATGCTGCGATTTCACTGATGTTCCCTTCGCTGGGAAACCCCACCTCCTGACTTCCATTGCCAGTGAAGCGCTCGTTTTTGTGACGCTGAGATTCCCCTGCTGGGATTCCCCTGCAGCATCACAAAACACACAAGTCCTGAGGTGGGGTTTCCCATGGAGGGGAGCCTCAGGAGAATCCCAGCAGCGCAAATACGAGCGCTTCGGCTGGCAAAAAGGGTGAATTTTGGGCTTGCACGCATTAATTGCTTTTCCATTGATTCCTATGGGAAACATTGTTTCGTCTTACAAATTTTTCACCTTAAGAAGCTCGTCCCAGAACCAATTAGGTTTGTAAGTTTGTATCACTGTAAATCACTCCATAGTGCTTTACAGCCCCCTCTTGCACTCCAGGTTCAGGAGCCAAAGAAATGGTGGAATAGAATCATCAACAAAAGGATGCCAAGGAAGGAGCAAATGTCAATGAAAAAAATTAAAATTATTATTATTATTATTAATAATAATAATAATAATAATAATAAAATATAATTATTTATAATAATAATAATAATAATAATTATTATTATTATTATTTATTAGATTTCTATGCTGCCCCTCTCCGAAGACTTGGAGTGGCTCACAACAGTAATACAAATTACAAAAGCAAAAACAGTTTAAAAACCTTTAATTAAAAACAATCATACAACCCAGGGGTCCCCAACCGCTGGGGCGCGGACCAGTACCAGGTCATGGGGCATGTTGCACCAGTCTGCGGAGTAAGCACTTCCACACCTGTCCCCCTCCCTTTTTCCCCCCTCACCCAAGGAATCCCCCGCACAGAAACTTTTGAAGTGGCACATAGCCACGCAGTCTCGGATCACTCGCTTCTTCTTGCTTAAGATTGCTAAGCAGTTCCCTGCGCCGGCCAGCAAAGCCAGCTGCCCAGGAAAGCGGTGCGTTTGAAACCGCATGTTTGAAAAGTGTGCCACTTTCCCGGGCAGCTGGCTTTGCTGGCCGGAGAAGCGAGCGATTCAGGACTGCGTGGCTTTGCGCTGTGATGGCAACAACAACGGCGCCATGGCAGCCTTCAAGCATGGCCCTTTGCGGCACCTCAGCACCTGTTCCTTCAGGTAGAGGTCGGGTTCACTATCGGGAAGCGGAGGCAGTGTGGGGCTGGGCGCTGGGCACCATGGATGCCAGGGAGGGCGAAGGGGTGGACATGGCTGCTGCCTCTTAGCTGGAGAGCTGGACGGGGGCGGAGGCGACGGCGGAGTCCGGTGCTGGGGCCATGTGGGGCTGCTTATCCAGGGGGCTGTGGACCAGAAAGCTGCCCTTCGCGCTCTCTCTCTCTGTTGCCAGCGTGGTGTACGAGAGAGAAAGAGAGAGAAGAAAGGAGGGGAGAGAGAAAGAGTGAGAAAGAAAGCAAGAGAGAAAGTGAGAGAGAAAGAAAGAAAGAGAGTGTGAGAGAAAGAGAGAGAAAAGGAGAGGAAGAGAGAGAGAAGAAAGAAGGAGTAAGAGAGAACAAGAGAGAGAGAAAACAAGAAAGACAAAGAGCAAGAGACAGAGCAAGAGAAAAAGAGAGAGGGAGAGAGAGCAAGAGACAGAGCAAGAGAAAAAGAGAGAGGGAGAGAGAAAGTGAGAAAAAGAGCAAGAAAGGGGAGACACACAGAGAGAAAGATAGCAAGAGAGAGATAAAGAAAGAGAGAGAAAGAGAGTGAGTGAGAAAGAAAACAAGAGAGAGAGAGAGAAGGAGAGGAAGGGAGAGAGAGAGAGAATTGAAAGCAAAACGGGGAGAAAAAAGAGAAATGAGAATATCTATCTTTCTATCTATCTATCTATCTATCTATCTATCTATCTATCTATCTATCTATCTATCTATCTATCTATCTATATTTTTTTGACTTTTGTGCCGCCCAGTCCCAAAGGGACTGCCGCTCAGACACTGTACTTTTCCACCCACACCGGGCCATAGGAAAATTGTCTTGCTGAAACTGGTCCCTGGTGGAAAAAAGGTTGGGGACCACTGATACAACCCAACCAAACCATTCATAAAATGGAGCAGCCGAGGGAAGTCAATTTCTCCATGCCTGGCAACAAAGGTGGGTTTTTAGGAGTTTGCGAAAGGCAAGGTGGGTGAGGACAGTCCTCATTTCCAGGGGAGTTGATTCCAGAGGGTCGGGGCTGCCACAGAGAAGGCTCTTCCCCTGGGTCCTGCCAAACGGCATTGTTTTGTTGACAGGATCCAGAGAAGGCCAACTCTGTGGGACCTAATCGGTCGCTGGGATTCGTGCGGCAGAAGGAATGCGTCGGATGGACTAGATGCACCAAGGGAAAGCTCCCCCATATGAAGAAGAAAAAATAAAAGTTAACCCTTAACTACCCTCTCTAGCTTACCAAAAGTGGATTGAGAGGAGAGTGAACTGAATAAGCTGTCGGAAAACTTTACCAGAAGGAGTTAAAAGTTGAAGCAAACAACTTTTTTTAACGTGGTTGGGTGAAGAAGTGAGCACAAAGGGAAAATGGCGTCTGCTGTGGAGCTGGAGGAGAAGATGGACTCGCTGCTTAAAGGTTTTGCTGATATGGGCAAATTGCTCCAAGAGATGAAAAAAGATTTATCGGCACTGGGAACTGGAATGGCGGAACTGAAACAACAAACAAAAACTCAAGATCAAAGGATTGGAAAGCTGGAAGCGGGGAAATCTCGCCAGGAAATTCGCATCATAAATCTTGAAGATAGACAGCATCGTGCTAACATACGCTTGAGAGGCTTCCCCAAAGATTTTGGGGGGGGGCAAACAACTTATTCAAGAAATCCTCCAGTGGTTTATCGAGAACAAAGTTACATGTGAGTTGCAAGAATTTGAAAGAGCGCATTGGGCTTTTGGACCTCGTAAGGGTGATTCAAAAGACATTGTTATTAGATTTGCTTCAGAAAGAAGAGCTGCAGAGATTTTTAAAGAACTGAAACAGATTTTAAACTTACGTTACAAAGCTTTTCCAATACGTGTTTTAAAAGATTTATCTGCCGAGACTCTCAAGATGAGAAATCAGATGAGAGAGGTCTCTTCTCAGCTGTATGAAAATGGAATCAAATTTTCTTGGAGATACCCTGCCACCATCATTGTGTTTAAAGATACCAAGTTTTTTCAGGCAAAGTCATTAGAAGAAGGAAGAAAGCTGCTTTTCCAATTGGGATTAAATCCAGAGGGTGCAATGCAGAGCCAGGCATCGATCGACCGGCCAGATGCAGCAGAACCGTTTCGCGAGTCAGAACAAAACAAAGAGGAGAAAATTGCAGAGCTTCAAAGAGAATTGGCTTCACTTCAATCGGAGAAGCGAGATGAGCCACGAATCACCCGACAAAAGAAAAAAATAATAAACTGAACTGAGTTGTCGTGCTAATGTGGTATTAAATTTTTCAACTAATTAACCTTTTTTCCGTACTTCTGTACTTCTTGTTGGGGATTCATGCTAGTTAACAAGGGGAGAGGAGGGAAGGAGGGGGGAATCTTTTATTGTCTTGTAAAATGGGGAAGAAGGGAAGGCTTTCAGAGGGAACGTAGATCTAAGAGTGCCTCTCAGTAACGGAAGGTTTTTTTCGTTGCCTTCCCCTGGGGGGGGGAGGTCAGGTTAGAGGCACCAGGGTGTGGATTCATTGGGAAAATAAACAATTCTCCGGCAGGCTCTGTTTTGTTGAAAGAGGAAATGCATTTAGTTTATGTAAATGGGTGATTTAGGCCTTCTATCTCTCAATGTAAATGGTCTTTCATCACAGAAAAAGCGATGTAGAATCATGAAGCTGGCTAAAGACTGTAAGGCAGATATTTTATTCCTTTCAGAGACTCATAAGGGAAGGGAAAAAACAAATAGATTAGTAACAAATATAGAATGGGAAAAAGTTTATCAGTCGAAAGGAACGAACAAAGCAAAAGGGGTAGCTATTTTGGTTCACAGAAGAGTGGATTTTCAGTTAAGCAATATTAAGAGGGACAAGGATGGCAGAATGTTATTTATTAAGGGGAAAATAAGAAATAATCTAGTAACTCTAGCGGTTATTTATGCCCCTAACGTAAATGCAAAACAATTCATAATAAATGTAAAACGGAAATTAGATAATTTTGCGGAAGGTATAGTGATTTTAGCAGGTGATTTTAATTTGGAATTAACAACAGGGAAGGGGGAAAAGAAAAAGTTACATTTAAATAAAATTAATATGATGGACCTTCATCAAAACGTAGTTAATAGAGATACTTTCTATTCTGCAAGACATAATAAATTTAGCTGTATAGATTATATGTTAATTAATAAAACAGATAAGGTTAAGTTGAAGAAAGCAGAAGTGAAAGCTATCTGGCTATCAGATCATGCTCCTTTGTCAGCTGTGTTAGAAATAGAGGTTTGTAATAAACAAAGAATTTGGAGGTATAACCCCATTGTCTCAGCAAATGAGGAGAGTAGAATTAAATTAAATTACAAAAGGAACTCAATGGATTCTTTAGTATTAATGCAACAGGCGAGATTAAAGAAACCATAGTCTGGGATACACATAAAGCAGTGATGAGGGGTAATTGCATTAGTACGGAAGCTTTCCTTAGGAAATCCTGGAATGTTAAGAGAAATAATTTATTAAAAGACAGAGAAAAAACAGAGAAAAAGCAATTACAATTACTTGATGAGGAAAATTGGAATAAAATGAATATGATTATGAAACATAGAATTAGAAGTTGGAACAACAAATCTATGAAGCAAATGGTACACTATTTGAAAAAAAGAAAAGAGAAATCTTTTATCTCTGCTTTAAAAGATAAGGATGGTCTAATAAAACGTAATACTGTAGAAATGGAAAAAATAATGAGAGATTTTTATGGGGAATTATATAAAAAAGAGTATGTTGTTTCACAAACTTCAGAGGTTAAAAAGCAATTAAAGGAAGAGGACAGTCAAATGTTAAATGCAAAAATTACAAGTGAGGAGATATCTAGAGTTATTAAGGGATTGAAACCTGCTAAAGCTCCAGGTCCAGATGGTTTTACAGCTGAATATTATAAAGTGTATATGAATGAATTACTACCGTATATGGAGAAATTGTTTAATAATGTAATGGAAACTTTTGAAACTCCACAGACGTGGAAAATGTCAGAAATTATAACGGTCCCAAAACCAGATCGTGATTTAACGGATCCTAGTTCCTATCGCCCCATTAGCTTGTTAAACCAGGACTACAAGATATTTATGAAAATATTGGCAAATAGGGTGGAGAATATATTACCAAAAATAATTGGAGAAGATCAATATGGATTTGTGAAAGGAAGGAAAATCTTTGAACCAATAAGAAACGTGATCAATGTTTTACACCATGCTACCAGTACCAAAAGGAAATTAAGCATTTTAAAATTAGATGTTTATAAGGCTTTCGATAAAGTTAATCATGAATACCTATTTCAACTATGTAAAGATTTAAATATGGGAAATAAATTTTGTAAAGTTATAGAAACAATATATAAGGATAATGTAGCTCAAATTAGAGTAAATGGCAATAGAACAGAAATGATTAAAATTCAAAATGGAACTAAACAGGGTTGCCCATTATCCCCAATGCTATTTGCATTAGCAATTGAGACCTTAGCAAATAAAATTAGAAATGATAAGGAATGGAGAGGCTATCAAATAGGGGAATTTGAATTGAAACTAAACTTATTTGCAGATGATGCTATAGTAATGTCTGAAACCCCAATTGAAATGATGAAAAAAATAATGATATTACTTCAGGAATTTAAAGATCAATCTGGGCTTAAGGTTAATATAGAAAAATCAGAGATAATATGTTTAAATACTGGCCCCAAAGAGCAAATTGAAATTCAAAAAATCTCAGGATTGAAATTAGGTTGTAAAAAAATGAAATATTTGGGAATTTGGTTATTTAAAAATCCATCAAAAATAACAACGGCCAATTACAACTTAATATGGAAAAAAATCCAGAAGCAGATCAAAAATTGGAAGGGTAAAAATTCTTCTATAACTTGCACCAGAAACTGATTGAATTAGAAATAGAAGACATTTGCATGATAGGTGACTTTAACGGTATTATCGATCCCATTAAGGATTACAAAAGTGCTAATAAAAATCGATATAAAAAAAGAAAAGTACTGCCAAAAACGTTTGATCAGATGTGTGAAGAATTAAACCTGAGGGATTGTTGGAGAACAAGGAACCAAAATAAAAAAGAATATACATTCTACTCCAATGCGCACCAAAGTTGGTCTAGGATTGATATGGCGTGGGTTAATAATAAGATAGGAAACTTAATAAAACGAATTCAAATTGATAAAAACGATTGGGCTGATCATAACCCAATTAAAATTATATGGAATGAGGAGGAGAAGGAAAATAGGAGTTGGAGATTAGATCTACAATTATTAAAAGAACAAGAATATATAGATTGGATTGAAAGAGAAATGAAATTATTTTTAAAAGAAAATAACAATCCAGATACCTCCCTCCAGAATTTATGGGATACAGCAAAAGCCTATCAAAGAGGCTTAACAATAGCCTATAAATCAAGAAAAAACAAGGAAAAAAGACAAAATCAAAAAGAGTGGATATTTAAATTAGGAAAATTAGAAAAAGAATCCCAAAAAGACCCAGGAAACCCAAATATAAGGCAACAAATTATGCTGATAAAACACAAACTAGAATTAATAGAGATAGAAGAAGTAACTAAGAAACTAAGAGAAGTAAAACAAAATCAATTTGAGCACGCAAATAAACCTGGCAGATGGCTATCGTATAAATTGAGGAAAGAAAGAGAGAAGAAATTAATCCAACAATTAACAGACAAAAAAGAAATAACACATTACCAGTTAAAAAGAAAGAAAGAAATTGCATTAGAATACTATAAAGAATTGTATAGTGAAGAAAATATTAAGGAAGAAGATATATTAAAATATTTAGAGACATGTAAAATCAATTTAATAAGTAAAGAAGATAAAGAAATATTAAACAAAGAAATAACAAAAGAAGAATTGGAAAGAACAATTATGAAACAGAATAATAATAAAACACCAGGCCCAGATGGCTTCCCAATTGAATTCTATAAAGCAACATTCCATGTAACGGGAGAATTATTATTAGAAATTTATAATAAAATGTTAACGAACGGAGAATGCCCGGTATCATGGCAAGAAGCTAACATAACGCTGATACATAAAGAAGACACAGATCCAAAGTATATTAAGAATTATAGACCAATATCCCTGTTAAATGTAGACTACAAAATTTATATGGCAATAATAGCAGACAGATTTAAAAAAATATTAAACAAAATAATACACTCTGATCAGAATGGTTTCTTACCTAACAGACAAATTAGAAATAATATAAGAATTACATTAAATATGCTAGAATATTATGAAAGCCATAATGATAAGGAGTTTGCAATGTTATTTCTAGATGCTGAGAAAGCCTTCGATAACCTCAATTGGAACTTTTTCAAAAAATTAATAAATACTATGGATTTAGGAGAGAACTTTGAAAATACAATAAATAAAATATACTCCAAACAAAAGGCAAGGATAATTATAAATGGAGATTTAACCAATACATTCGATATTAAAAAAGGAGTGAGACAAGGCTGTCCACTATCTCCCTTAATATATATAATGTCTATAGAAATACTATTAAACCGAATTAGAGGGGAATCATCAATACAGGGCACCCAAATTAAACAACAAACTTATAAAACACAGGCCTTCGCTGATGATCTGGTCTTCTTCTTAGAGAATCCAGTTAGCTCAATGATATATTTAGTAAAAGAATTAGAGAACTATGGGAAAGTGGCCGGCTTAAAAATAAATAGGAATAAAACTAAAATATTAACCAAGAATTGTAATCAAGATTTAAACAAATTATTAATAAAAGAAACAGGTTTTCAAATAGAAAAAAAATTAAATATCTAGGGATTTGGTTTACGACAAGGTATTCTTCACTGAAAGAACTAAATTATATAAAATTATTAACAAAAACAAAAGAAGATTTAGAAAAATGGTCAAAGTTAAATCTATCCTTAATGGGAAGGATCAATACAATAAAGTCTAATATACTTCCAAGGTGGCTCTATCTCTTCCAAACAGCACCAATACAACTAAACAAATCGTTCTTTACTAAAATAAATAAAATAATTTCTAAATTTATCTGGTGCAATAAAAAACCTAGAATAAACATGAAAGCCCTACAAGATTTAAGAACAAGAGGAGGATTCGGTTTACCCAACTTAGAAATATACTACCAAGCCACTAAATTACTATGGATTAAAGAATGGGTCAACCTTGAAAATCCTAGAATTCTAACAATAGAAGGCCACGATATAAATGAAGGATGGCACGCACATTTGTGGGAAAAAGAACATTCAAAACATTCTCACTTTAAACAACACCAAATTCGAAATACACTATTGACACACTGGCGGAAAGTCAGAAAAAAACACTACAATGAAATTCCCAGATGGCTATCCACTCTAGAAGCTCAAATTCATCCAAACATAATAAGCCACGAACAAAAAATAACCTACGAAGCCCTATTAAATACTAAAGGAAGTCTTAAAACTAGAGAAAGACTTAAAGAGGAAGGTATAGTAATAGATTGGCTTCCATATTACCAAATTCAAAGCAGATATAAAAGGGACTTGGTACAATTTGGAATATGTAATAAACAAAATGAAATAGACAAAATATTGACAGGATCTGACAAAAAATTTATAACCAAAATGTATATTTATCTATTAAACTATGAAAACATCGAAGAAATTGTTAAACCTAACATGATATCTTGGATGACCAACTTTGGATATGCAATTCAGCTAGAAGACTGGGAAAAACTATGGTCAGTTAATTATAAGATGACTTTGTCAACACCATATAAAGAAAATCTTTATAAAATGTTCTTCCGATGGCATTATGCGCCAGCACGCCTAGCCAAAATGAATGTAAACATTAGTAACAAATGTTGGAAGTGTAAAAAAGAAGTGGGAACATACTACCACATATGGTGGCAATGTAACGAAGCAAAAAAAATTTGGATTCAAATTAGGGCATGGATGGAAGAAATATTGGGCTATAAAATTGAAATAAAACCGGAAATGTATTTATTAGGCATAATTAGAGGCAAACATAGCAAAGAAAATTACTACTTAATAAATCACTTACTTACTGCTGCAAGATTAGCATATGCACAAGTCTGGAAACAAGATAAGATTCCAAACAAAGAAACGGTAATTAAAAAAATATTAGACTGCGCCAAATTTAGCAAATTAACATACGAAATTCAAAACCAACAAAATAAGGACTATTACAAAGTGTGGGAAAAAATTTACAACTGGGTGGAAATCAAGAAAAAGGTATAGTAAATAGAATTGTTAAAAAATAAATCTTGTAAATATATTAAGTGTAAATGTTTAATGTTGTATTGTTTGATGTCTAAATGTTTGTAAGTCATATAAATAAAATAAAAATATATTTAAAAAAAATTAAAAAAAAAATTGGAAGGGTAAAAATTTAGGAGGAATGGCTAAGATTAGGGCCCTTAAGATGATGATAACACCAAAGATGATGCATTTGTTTCAAGTTTTACCGGGCAGTTTTCCTGAGGCAAAATTAAGAGAATGGGATAATAGATTAAACTTTTGGATTGAAGGAGAGAAAAAATCCAGAATAAGGAAGCATTGGCAGTTTGCACAAGAAAAAGAAGGAGGTTGGGGAAGCCCATGCCTAGTATTATATAGAAATGCATTTCAAATCGAAAGGTTAATCGAGCTACAGTTATGGGGGGGAAAGAAATGGGTAGAATTAGAAAGAGAAATTAATAATATAAATAACAAAGAATTATTATTTAAAAATTGGAGTAGAATTGAAACCAGTACCCTAAGTGATCCTTTTAAAGCATGTTTAGAAATATGGCTTAAATGGCAGAGGACAAGTGGAATAAAGATATCCAAGCTATCAACGTTACATGTACTGAATATAGGGGACGATGCTAATTTAACTAGAATTATTAAAATATTAAATAGTAAAGGGGTAATGAGAATGGAACAGTTATATGAGAAAGATGGAAGAGTTAGTAGAACTAGATTGGAATGGTGGACTGGTAAACAGCAATGGTTGCAGATTAATGCAATATGTATATATTTAAATAAAAGTGAGAATAAAGAAGCCTTCTTACGAGAAGAAAATAGCTTGGACAAAATAATAAGGGTAAAGATAAATGAAAGTAAAGCACAAGCCAGTAACATATATAGAATGCTAATAACACATAGACTTCATAGTGCTTTTACAGCCCTCTCTAAGCAGTTTACAAAGTCAGCCTAAAATCTGGGCCCTTATTTATTCGGAAGGATGGAAGGCTGAATCAACCTTGAGCTGATCAGGATCGAACTTCCTGGCTGTGGGCAGAGTCAGCCTGCAATACTGCACTCCAACCACTGTGTCACCCGAGCTCCTCTGATGTGAGTCAGCAGCAAAAAAGGAGGGGTCCATCTACTCTCATGCGTGCAACTGGAGGTCCTATATTCTCCCTCTGCCTTTCCTCATTCTGGTGATCCTCACTTTTGCCACTGACTATAGAGAAACCTCTCCACTATCCTGACTCTGGGTGGGTCGAGATGGTGCTTCTTCAAGAACTCTCAAAAGCATCTGGAGAGCCTCAGGGTTGGAGGAATGTGGTGGAAACAAAACCTACTATCAACGCATGATCCAAACAACACCTTTGAGACAACCATGACCTGGATAACTGAGAATCTCAGTTAGACTTAGCTAGACTAAGGCAGTGATGGCGAACCTATGGCATGGTTGCCACATATGGCAGGCGGAGCCATATCTGCTGGCACGCAAGCAATTGCCCTAGCTCAGCTCCAACATGCATGTGTGTGCCGGCCAGATGATTTTTGGCTGGCACAGAAGCTGTGGGAGGGCATTTTTGGCTTCCAGAGAGCCTCCGGGAGGATAAGGGAGGAAGTTTTTACCCTCCCCTGGCTCCAGGGAAGACTTTGGAACCTGGGGAGAGTGAAACATGAGCCTACTGGGCCCACCAGAAGGTGGGAAACAGGCTGTTTCCAGCTCCAAAAGGCCTCGGGGGGGGGGGGGGGTGTTAAACTGTTTTCATCCTCCCCAGGCATTGAATTATGGGTATGGGCACTCATGCAAGCACAATAGCATGCGCCCATGCTCTTTCGGCACTCAAGTGAAAAAATGTTCGCCATCACTGGTCTAGGATGTTGCATAATCCCGTATTAGGGGACTTGTGCAAATAGCAATCGTCAAGCAAATACCCCTGAAACTACCTCCCTATAAAGAAGTTATGCTTCTTGGAGAAGAAACAGCAAATAAGGAAAGGAAGACAGAGAAAGATAATCTAGACAAAGAATGTGACATAATGTCACATGAGGAACCACCTGTTAGGAAAATGCAAAAAGCAACAATTTGGTAAAAAAAGAAAAGAAAAGAAAAAAAGGAAGGCTTGTAAGAAACTGATGGAGATAATTTTTTGCCAAAAAACAATTTTTAAGAGTTGTGGGTGTAAAGGTTCAGTAAGACATTGTGACTTCAAAGATAAACAGTTCAAGACTGGAAAACAGAAAGAAACTGTTATTCGATAAGTGAGTCAGTTTGGTAAAGCAGATTAGTTAACAGTATGGAAAAGGGGTGAGCTGGGCAAAAGGTGGGGAAACAGATTAAGCATGGAAAATTCATGGAAAAACAGCTGATCTGGGAAGATTGCAACTGTGTGGTCTTTGTCAAAGTGCAGGGAGGGATCTGTGGTTTGGGAGGAGGGAATAAAAAATTGAAGAAATGTATTCCTCAGTGTGCCTACCAGTTAGCCAGCCACTTTTGCAAGAATATTTTTACATGCAATAAAACTGCTTGCTGATTCACTTTATGACTGTCAAATTCCTGACTGGTCACTATGTTTCTCACAATTGGAAGTACTAAATAGAAATATTAGACAACATTTAGAAATAAAAGGCATGGAAATAAAAGAAGAAAAATATTAACTACAGGCATTTTCAGAGGACCTGGTATTCATTTTAGCGGAATCATTAGAAACTGGCCCCAAGTTGATAGGAAAAATTGAAGAATGTGGAAAAGTTGCAGGATAGCAAATAAAAGAAAAAAAATAGTTCAAAATCTTACAGGCAAATTGAAAAACGAATTGATAAAGAAGATGGGTCTTCAGATAGTTAAGAAAGTAAACTATCCAGGAATTTTTCTAACAGCAAGATGTGCAGCAATCAAAGAAGATAACTATACAAAATTAATGCAACAAATTAAACTGGACTTCGAAAAATGGAAGAACTTGCAGCTATCAACAGTAAAAAGAATAGCTACCATAAAGATGAATATCTTGCCAAAACAGCTCTGTTTTGTTTCAAACAATTCAACAATAAAATTGAGAAAAAATACTTTCAGGTGTTGAACAAAATAATTTTGAAATACATTTAGCAAGAATAAAATTGAAAATGCTTTTGGAATCCAAAAGCAATGGGGGTTTTGGGCTGCCAGAATGGGAGTTTTATTACCAAGCTTCTGCATTTACTTGCGTGAAAGAATGGGTTCATTTGAGGCACAGAAGACTATTATTGTTGGAAGGACATGATCTTCACCTGGGGTGGCATGCTTTCTTATGGTACAAAAAGAATAAAATACATAAGATATTTTAAAGACATTATGTAAGTAACACTCTATTTTCAGTATGGGAAAATGTTAAAGCAAATAACTATATAAAATACTGCCCTGGCTCTCAACAATGGAAGCACTAATACACCCAAATGTTGCCAACTTGGAAAAAAATATAACATATAAAGATGTCTTAAATGAAGACAAGAGCTGCATTTGTGGAAACTAGCCAGCCCAAGCAGCAAACCAGCCCAACCAGCTAACCAACCCAACCAGCCAGCCACAGACCAGTAGATATGGAGTTGAAATATTCAATGAAACATAGCAGCAGTAATTCTATTCAATTCAATTCAATTTATTAGATTTGTATTCCGCCCCTCGGGGCGGCTCACAACAATAATAAAAACAATATAACAGTGAACAAATCTAATATTAAAAGAAAAGATATATAAAACCCCAACAATTAAAACCATACAGTAAAGTTGTGGAAAAATATATTTACTTCTTATTTACATTACTACTACTTTCTATACTATACATACAATAAACTAGTATCTTACTAGTACCTTGTTACAACTAACTTAGTTCAATAACTCACAGGAACCAACTTATACAGCAATACAGCTTCTTCAGAGCACGCTTCTCACGAACAGCAACAGAGCACAGCTAACAGCAAACAGACAGAGAACTCTTGCATAGTTAAATACTATTTATATATGCTGTTTTTATTATTGTTGTTAGCCACCCCGAGTCTACGGAGAGGGGCGGCATACAAATCCAATAAATAAATATTTACATAATTACTAGGTTGCTGCATGCTCAACTGCCTCAGAATGGCTCAGCATTCTCAACAGAGGCCTACCTTCTGCATTAAGATATTATCTCAGGATTTTTAATTCCTGACACCCCCTCTACTATCCTAATGCAGTGCTAAACAACTTGTTTATCAATACAGTACATTACATTTGCATACATTTACATTGTTGCATTTACCTTCTTCATATACACTTCATATACAATTTTTGATGTATGAATTATTGAACTGATTCTCCCTATATTTTTAATAATTAATACTTATACTTTTTATAGTATTTTAGAATATTTAGTTTCATAGTAATTCACAGTATTAATTGTTGATGGTTTTAAGTTTATTAATGTTTTATTGCTGATTTTAGTTAACGTATTGGGTTTTTTAAAATGATGGATGGTTCGGATGGGTGGTAAGGTATGTATGAGATGAATGGAAATATTATGAATGAGAATGTTAGGTTACCTGGCGACAGAGAGGCGGGAGGGACGGGGGAGCCTATCTCTGGGGTGGTTGAGGGCAGAATATTCCGGTGCTACTGGGGAGAGCCAGATCTGGTGGGAGCCATGGGGCAAGCCGTTCTGGGGGAAGGAGAGATCACTGCTTGAAAGCAATCCCTTGTTCCAGCCCCATATGCTCAGCGCGGGGTACTGGTGATGAGTGTAATCCGGGCCCTGGGCTCAATCTGCTGCTGCTCAATGCCAGGTCAGTTGTAAATAAAGCTCTCCTCATCCGGGATTTGATTCTGGAGGAGGAGGCCGACCTGATATGTGTGACTGAAACCTAGCTGGGCCCAGAGGGAGGAGTTCCTCTCTCTGAAATATGCCCAACCGGGTTTCAGGTATGGCATCAGCCACGGCCCCAGGGAAGGGGGGAGGAGGGGCTATTATAGCCAAGGATACTTTTTGCCTACGTAGACTCGTTGCTCTTGAGATTGCGGGTTGTGAGTCCCTCTTGGTGAAGTTGGACCTAGGGGTTCAGGTGGGCTTGTTGCTCAAGTACTTGCCTCCTAACACCAATACAGTCGCTCCCTCCCCCATATTAATACAGGGAGAAATCCACTATGAAGTGAAAAAGATTTTGGATTCCCACATTTTCTGGGGTAAATTACAGTATTTGATTCATTGGAAGGGGTACCCTCTGTTGGCGGCTACCTGCGTTAAGAGTCGGGATGTAAAGACTGATAGGTTAATGGGGCAATTCCATAAAAATTACCTGACCAAGCCTAAGTGTCCTCATGGGGGGGGGGAAGGGTTTAAAAGCGGTACTAACCCATATGTATTTTATTCTATCGTTTCAGGAGTTGGTTCTTTGCGAAGGGGGGCCACCTATCAGGCTGAAAACCATCACATGGAGTTAGAGGCTTTGGTCTGCCACAGTAGCACAGTATTAGGGGAATTGGGAGGGGTAGTTGAATGAGCGACAACAAATTCCTTTCTTAGAGTCCAAGGTCATATTTTGTTCTGCATCAACTGAACAAAAGAGGGAGTCGGTGGAATCCCTGCACTCGGACTGGTCCTCATGATGAACTTGTAGGAATGAGGATGTGGGATGAACCTTACCCTGGGTAGAGTACTGGAAAGAAGTTAGTATCACAATGGCAATGGCGTAACCAACATGGCTCTGTTAATAAATGGAACCTTCTGAGAGAAAACTGGATTGGAATCTGAATTATTTCTCAGATGTCATTTGGGGCATTGGCAATGTGTGTGTGTCTGTGTGTGTGTGTGTGTGTGTGTGTAAAAAATCCAAAAAAGAGAGAACTGAAAAGATTGCAGCACATGTGCAATGCCAATAACTCAATTTCTGTGCATGCACAAAAGAAAAAAAATCAGGAAAAAAATTCCCCTACCAAAAGTTTTTGAAAAAAAAAAAAAGATTGCAGAGTCCATGGACCAGCACCGACAAAAACGGCTCTGTGATGTCACCAGTGGTTTTCTACCGGTACTATAGGAATGTAATAATAGCATGTAGACTTATACACCACTTTATAAGGCTTTACAGCCCTCTCTGAGCAATTTATAGAATCAATATACTGTCCCCAACAATCTGGTTCCTCATTTTACTAACCTCAGATGGTTGGAAGGTTGAGTCCATCTTGAGCTGGTGAGATTCGAAGGGCTGAATTGTTGGCAGCTGGCAGTCAGAAAATCAATTTACAGCACAGCATTCCAACCACTGTGCCACCACAGCTGTGACTCTCTACGTCAGGGTTCCCCAAACTTTTTACACAGGGGGCCAGTTCACTGTCCCTCAGACTATTGGAGGGCCAGACTACAAAAAAAAACCTATGAAAAATCCCTATGCACACTGCACATACCTTATTTAAAGTAAAAAACAACATGGGAGCAAATACAATATTTAAAATAAAGAAGTAATTAAGTAATTAAGTAATAAATTATTTATACTTCTTTATTAACAAGTACTGTAAATGTAAACTTAAATCAACAAACTCTCTCCATTTCTTCTTCCTTCCTTTCCTCCCTCCTTCCTCTCCACTTCTCTCTTCCCTCTCACTTTTTTCCCTTCTCTCTCATTTGTTTCATTTTCCTCTCCCTCGTTCTTTCTCTCCATCATTTTCTCATTTTTCTCTTTCTTTTTCTCTCCCTCTCTTTCCATCTATTCCCCTTTCTCTCTCCCTCTCTATCTCTCCCTATTTCTCTCTCTCTTTCTTTCTCTCTGTCCCTCTCTCTTTCTCTCTCTCACTTTCTCTCTCTCTTTCTATCTCTCCCTCTTTCTTTCGTTCTCTCCCTTTCTCTCTCTCCCTCTTCCTTTCTCTCTCCTTCTTTCTTTCTCTCTCCCTTTCTATCTCTCTCTCCCTCTCTCATTCTCTCTCTCTTGCTTTCTCTCTCTCTCTCTCTCACTCACTCTATTTCTATATCTCCCTCTCTCTTTCTCTCCCGCTCTATCTTTCCCTCTTTCTCTTTCTCTTTCTTTCTTTCTCTCTCACTTTCTCTTGCTTTCTTTCTCTCCCCTCCTCTTTCTCTCTCGTATACCACGCCGGCAACAGAGAGAGAAAGAGAGAGAGAGAGAGAGAGAGCGGAGGGCGGTTTCCTGTCCTCGGCCCCCTGGATGAGCGGCCCCGCATGGCCTCAGCACCTGACTTCGCCATTGCCTCCACCCCCGTCTGGCTCTCCAGCTAAGAGGCAGCAGCCATGTCCACCCCTTCGCCCTCAACGGCGTCCACGGCACCCAGCGCCCGGTCCCATGCTGCCTCTAGCTCCCGGTAGCACGCCCGACCTCTACCTGCAGGGAAGGGTGGTGGGGCACCACAAAGGGCCACGTTTGAAGGCTGCTATGGCGCCGTTGTCGTTGTCGCGGCGCAAAACCATGCAGTCCTGGATCACTCGCTTCTCCGGCCAATAAAGCTAGCTGTCTGTGAAAGCAGCATGCTTTTTAAACACGCGCTTTTGAAATGCGCCGCTTTCCTGGACAGCCGGCTTTGTTGGCCAGAAAAGCAAGCGATCCGGAACTGCTTGGCTTTGCGGCATGACAATGACAACAACGGCGTCATGGCGGCCTTCAAGCGCAGCCCTTTGCGGCATCCCACCACCCGTTCCTGCAGGTAGAGGTCGGGCGCGCTAGCAGGAGGCGGAGGCGGCGCGGGGCAAGGCGTGGGCGCCGTGGATGCAGTGGAGGGCGAAGGGATGGACGTGTCTGCTGCCTTAGCTGGAGAGCCGGACGGGGGCGGAGGCGACAGCGAAGTCCGGTGCTGGGGCCATGTGGGGCCGCTCATCCAGGGGGCCGTGGACCAGCAAGCCGCCCTACACTCTCTCTCTCTCTGTTGCTGGCGCGCGCCCACGCAGCTTAGAGGTAACAGTGCCCAGGGACAGCAGCGGAGCTCGGAGGCTGCAGCAACGCAGTACCGAAAAGGACCGGCTGTTGGTCCCTTGAAACCACTGCTGCCGCCTCCATTCGTGCGAAGGGATCTCCGCGGTGGGTGGCGGCGGCTTCAAGGGACCAACAGCTGGTCCTTCTCGGCGCTGCATTGCTGCAGCCTCTGAGGCCGACCATCGAGGAGATCCATTTGCGTGAACGGAGGCCTTGGAGGCTGCAGCTACGCAACGCTGAGAAGGACCGGCTATTGGTCCCTTGAAGCCACAGCCACCTCCATTCAGGCAAATTCGGGGGTTCCTGAATCTCCCGTCCACTCACCGCAGAGGAGGAGTTGGGGAGGAGGCGGTGGAGAGGCAAGAGGTGGGGAGGAAAGCGGGCCTGCAATTGGCCCCTTTCTTTCTCACCTTTAGGGAGAGGAACTGTTGCTGCTCTGCCATAGGGCAGCAACAGTTTCTCTCTCTAAAGGCGGCAAAGAAAGGGGCCAATTGCAGTCCCGCTTTCCTCCCCACCTCTTGCCTCTCCCCCTCCTCCTAGCTCAGCCGCTGACTGCGGTGAATGGGCAGGAGGTTCGGGAGCTTATTATATCTATTGATAAAATCTTGTGCGCTGCCGGGGGCCGGATAAATGGCCTCAGCGGGCTGCATCCGTCCCGCGGGCTGCTCTACATCTTTAATGATTGTAAGACCGCTGCTCTACATCTTTAATGATTGTAAGCCATTCAGAGTTACCATGTGGCAATTTTATTCAAATTAATAGAATAATCTCTCAAAAAATTAAAAATTGTATCATTTGTCTAACCCCAGTTATGTAGCATCATCTATAATTACAAGATATCCTCTCTTTAGTATCATTCTTCCAATAGTGAAAAATTGTTCACATCTGAACAAATATGATACAAAATTCCACAAATCTTTGCTCACTTCACAATTTCCTGCCATAAGAATGCTAAATAAATCCTTATGTGATTGCAACTCCACACAATAAAGGAACACAGAAATATCTAAAAGATATATATTTATCCATTATAGTGAAACTATTTTAGGTATGCACTGCACCATTTTAAGGTATATCCAAAATCCCGGTTCTAGATCTTATATACAATTTTGCACATGTACAAATATTTTCATTAGACTTCAATTCAGCATGTGTGAGTCCAAAACCTCAGTAAATAAATGCCTCCATTTAAGCCCTAAGTATTATAAAATTAAGTAAAATGAAATTAAATCTATGTTAAGATTGTCATACATAAAATTGTTCATCCCTGTTGTTTAGAACAGTGGTCCCCAACCTTTTGGACCTTAGGGACCAGCAAGTTCATACTTTTAAATCCTGCAAACCACCAAATTTATAATTTTAAGTCCTATGAACCACTAATATTTTTTAAAAAGATAAATACATTTGTAAAATAATGATCAGGGAGCTTCCATTTTATTAATATGAAATGTACCTATTTAATATAACAAAATTATAAATGCTTAATTATAATAAAGTCATAAATGCTTATTTAATCATTAAAAAATATTTAAAGGTTGTTTAATTGTAACAAAATTATTAAAGGTAATGTAATTATTACAAAATAATTGAAGCTTATTTGACAGTGGCTTGCTGATGTTGGGAAAGTCAGTCTAATTCCAGAGCTGTAGCTGTAGTCCCTCCCCTCTCCCCTCCTTTCCTTTCTTCTTCCTGGACTGGATTAATTTCTCTTGGCCATATCTGGCCCAGAGGCCAAGATTTCTCCACCAACCACCAAAATTTTCTCTCAGACCCCCAGTCGTCCACAGACCTGTAGTTTAGAATGATTAATCCAATGATTCAGAGCACTATAGCATTTCAAAAAATATATAACCAGCATATTTTATTTAAAGCAGAGACAAAACATTGCTTCCATTTATTTCTCAACAAATGTTTAGCAAAAGAACAGTCCAAGTGAATCAGTTCAAAAGTCACCTTAATCTTGCACTTACTAATCTTGCAAACATCCAGATAGTAATAACAATATCATTTGGACTTATATACCACTTCATAATGCTTTTACATCCCTCTCTAAGTGGTTTACAGAATCAGCCTATTGCCTCCAACAATCTGGGTTCTCATTTTACCCCCCCTTGGAAGGATGGAAGGCTGAGTCAACCTTGAGCTGGTGGTGAGATTCGAACTGCTGAACTACAGCTAGCAGCTGAAGTAACCTGCAGTGCTGCACTCTAACCACTGCACCACCCCATCTTGATGCTTCCAAGATTCTCACAAACAGAAAATATAACACTGCTCTACCTTACAACTGCTACTTGGCAACCACCCTCTATCTAGAGCAGTGGTCCCCAACCCCCAGGCAGAGGCTGATTTGAAACCAGATGATGCAAGCGGTAGCTGAACGCACATACTCAACTCCACTTGTGTGAGTCATAGGACAAGTGCAATTGTGTGCACAGCTCCACAGCTGTGCAAACTTTGGGTGCTGCTTAGAGCTCCATTTGTGCAAGTGGTGGGCACCAGCTCCTGCCACTCACACAAATAGAGTTATGCACCTGAGCACACATCCCTGCCACACCTACAGAAACCTCTCTCCTCCATCACCCCGCTGATCTGCCAATCCGGAAAGATTGAGGATTGCTGATCTAGAGGAAATACTAAATTTCCAAGACAAAAATTATTCATAAAATTGTTCCTATAGATTTATCAAACTCATTTTAAAGCTATCCATATTTGCTACTACTCACTTCTTTGATATTGTGCTAAAAATATTTTTTTTTTGTTTTAAATATCCTTTCAAAGATTTTCAGTGAATAGATCTTGATCCTAATGTTTTAAAAATGAAAGAAAATGGCTCATCGCATGCCTAATATTGTTTTTATAAACCTTGATTATTTTAACTGACTTTTTCAAAGCTAAAGATTTAAAACATGCTTTTAACACATTAATGATTTTTGCTATCCTTTTATGCACTTTTAATTCTATTTTATTCTTTATTAAATGAGAATAATTAAAATAAGAACTATAGTCAATATTCCAGATGTGGTTATATCATAGATTTGTACAAATTACAAATTATAAAGCAAAAATTATAAAACAAAAATAAAGCAATTCAATATGCCTTATTTCAGTGAGAGAAGATTGTGTCAATGTTTCGTATCACAGAGAAGATTTAATGCCAGAAGATTTTAAGCTAAATATATTTGAGGGGACAAATTTTGAGGGACAAATTTTCTCTTTTTGCTATAAAGGCAGCACTTTATATTTGAATTATTTCAGAAATTTGATATGAGGACTACATGATTTGTTCTTGTGTAAATGAGGATTGCTGTCTCGTTTTTCTAAATTATTTCAACTATGTTGTCCATTCACCTTTTAGCTTCAATGTGAATATTTAAGCTGATATGCAAGCATTATCTGTCTTGAACCCACACCACATCTCAGACATCAACACTATCGAAAATGTCCAAAGATATTTCACCAGAAGAGCCCTTCACTCCTCCACTCGAAACAGAATACCCTACAAAAATAGACTATCTATCCTGGGTCTTGAAAGCTTAGAACTGCGGCGCCTAAAACACGATTTAAGTATTGCCCACAAGGTTATATGCTGCAACGTCCTTCCGGTCAACCACTACTTCAGCTTCAACCGCAACAACACAAGAGCACACAACAGATTCAAACTTAATATTAACCGCTCCAAACTTGACTGTAAAAAATATGACTTTAACAATCGAGTTGTCGAAGCATGGAACTCATTACCGGACTCAATAGTGTCAACTCCCAGCCCCCAACACTTCTCCCTTAGACTCTCCAAGATTGACCTATCCAGGTTCCTAAGAGGCCAGTAAGGGGCGTATATAAGTGCACTGATGTGCCTATCGTCCCCTGTCCAATTGTCTTTCCTTATCTCATATATCATATATATTCTCTCCTTATCTATCTATCTATCTATCTATCTATCTATCTATCTATCTATCTATCTATCTATCTATCTATATGACGGTCTTGGTATATTCGGGTTTCTTCCCGTGTAGGATTTGGAAATTTCTGGCGACGTTTCGACGAGGTCTCACTCGTCATCTTCAGGCTGGTGTTTCTGATGACGAGTGAGACCTCGTCGAAACGTCGCCAGAAATTTCCAAATCCTACACGGGAAGAAAACCGAATATACCAAGACCGTCATACCTGTACCCGTGAAAATCTACGAAAACATATATATATATCATATATATTATCTCCTTATCTCTTATATCATATATATTCTCTATATCAATATTTTTGTTTGAATGGAGTTGAACCCAATTTGATGTCATTTTGAGCACCTGAGGAACACAACTTATGTTTGCAGTAAAATTGCTATGCATGACTACTGAAAAATAAATCCACTTTATACAAAGTGCAGTATTATATTGCAACCTATGGGTATTTTTTTACGGATCACAGTTTGAAGCAGTAAATTTGTTCCCTGTTCTTCTAGGAGAAATTTGTAACATATAAGGTGTTTCTGATATTTCAGCTTACAGGTAGTCCTCAATTACATCAATTGAGTCCCAAATTTCTATTACTAAGCAAGGTAGTTGTTAAATGAGTTTTGCCCCATTTTACAACTTTTCCTGGCACAGTTATTAAGTGAATCACTGCAGTGATTAACTAAGTAACATGGCTGTTAAGTGAATCTGGCTTCCCCATAGATTTAAACTGTCAGGTCTCAAAAAGTATCTGCATTTTGATCACATGATCATGGGGATGTGGCAATGGTTATAAGTGTGAAAAACATTCATATGCTACTTTTTTCAGTGTTGTTGTAAATTTGAACAATCACTAAATAAACTGCTGTAAGCCGAAGACTACCTACTTCTTCTTGTTTTATAGGCATATTTTTTAAAAACTTGTAGTCATCTATTTTTATGTTCTGCAAATAAAGGTGAGCCTCAGAGGAATGCTATCTCTGCATCATGCTAAATAAAGGTGAGCCTCATGAGAATGCTATCTCTGCACCATGCCAATATTTTAATTAAAACTATCTATAAAAAGAAAACCAAATGGTGCTTAAAAGATATTGATGGAGTCGTTGGTGGATGCATTCTTAAAAGATAAAAAGAATCTGTTTCTACAGTGAGAATGTCATAATAGTACATCTCAAAGTAATAAACCTGTCATAATAATTGATTAGGTATCATATCCCTGCACTTATCATTCAATTATTGTATAGACTAACCCAGGGGTCCCCAACCTTGGCAACTTTAAGACTTGCGGACTTCAACTTCCATAGTTTAATTCTGGGAGTTGAAGTCCACGTCTTAAAATTGCCAAGATTGGAGACCCCTGGTCTGACCTACAGAATACTGTTGCTTCTTTGAATAGCAAGATCAGAATTTGCCCTGCAGTGGGGGTTTTAGATTGTTGGATTAGTTATTCAATTATATAATCAATCAAAGCTAATTTTACATAATTTCAGTAACAGGAGATTATCAGTCACTAAATTATATAAGCTTTTTTTGTAGTTCATGTGGAATAATAGCCCTTTGAAAATTAATTATTTAATACCTTTCTCACTTAAATGTCCTGTTATAGCTGTACAATATAGAACAGGAGTGGGCAATTAATTTTGCCATGGGGCTGCATGAGAAATTGGGATGGTTTTAGAGGGCTGGACTAATATAATTAACTCAGTTCTACCCAATACTGTATATACTCTGGATCATATTGTGCCTGGAGCACACCATGATCTGCAGTGTTCTCCAGAAAGCTGACCTACAGTTTGGGAGCTACGCTGAATTCTCTGCACTGCCCAGACTACAAGATGAGTTTGGGCAGGTAAGAGAAATGAATCCTACAGGTGCTTCTTCAAGAGGCAAAGCATCTTTGGTTGACTCAGCCTTCCATCCTTCCAAGGTCAGTTAAATGAGGACCCAGATTGAATAAAATAGAATAGAATTTTATTGGCCAAGTGTGATTGGACACACAAGGAATTTGTCTTGGTGCATATGCTCTCAGCGTATATAAAAGAAAAAGATACATTTGTCAAGAATCATGTAGTACAACACTTAATGATTGTCATAGGGGTCAAATAAGCAATGCAATTGTTGGGGGCAATATGTCTGTTCTGTAACAAAAGCTTTAAATAAGAAATATGTTTTCAATAAGGAAGTTTCAGATTCCAAAACAGATGCATTTATTTGTGAAATGTAGAGAACTGACAAAGACCATAATCACATGTATAGAATTACAAACTAAATTATCATAGTCCAACTTATCTATTAACAAGATAAAAATGTGGAATTTCTTGTAAAAAAGATAAATAAGAAAGGTCCAACTCTTGCTTAGGTGGAATCACCAAAGCCTCTTCTTTCAAAAATAAACAAATAAATAAAACTAGAGGAAAGAAAGCATTGTTTTTAGAAAAACTATCTTTGAAACTGCTGTCTAAAAAGCTCTTGAATACAAGAGATCATATAAATGACTTCTTTTTTCTGTCGAGGAAGACCCACCATAATTTTTTCCCCTTCGTGGTGCCCTTTTTGGGTTAAATTACAATTCCCTTCCCTTCAGATAATTTTACTGGATATACCTGATCATTTGCTCAGGTAGAGCAAAGTTGCTCAGAAAGCAGAACGCAAGCTGTGCCTTTTGGTTTCCCACGCCCGCCAAAAGGTGAAGCAAGAATCTGAGTTTGGAGCAGGAGAGGGGGAAAGAAGGACTTTAAGCTCCCAGAACCGCCACCTGACCGAGCCTTGTGACAGGAACCGCCCTCGGACCTAGGCGTGAGGAGTGCGTCTGCTGCCAGAGGAGGAAGAGCTGCCAGTGAGATTTCTCCCATCCTGGGAATCTTTTAGCATCCCCTAGTGATGAGGGCCCGGGGGCTGCCCCTTACCCAGGTCTGGTATAGAAAGACAACAAACGTATTTAATGCCATTCAGAAAAGTTTGACTATGGTGGAATGTAGTATTGCAGGCTACTTCTAACTGTCAGCTCCCTGCAATTTATTTATTTTATTTATTTATTTAGTCCAATACACAATGAGGGGTTTAGTGGGTATATATCTATATACACATAGTAAAATACATGATGAAGGTTATAGAGGAGATACTCATAGTAAAATATATTTAAGAGATAATAAAAAAGAAGATATAGTAATAGAACATATCAATGAAAGAATAGAAGAAGAGATATAGGAATAGAAGAAAGATATAGGAGATATAGGAGAGCAATAGGACAGGGGACGGAAGACACTCTAGCAGTGTTCCCTCTAATTTTTTTTGGGGTGGGCGGAAAAGTATAGTGCCTGAGCGGCAGTCCCTTCGGGACTGGGCGGCACAGAAATAATAAACAAACAAACAAACAAATAAATAAAAAACCCACCCTCTTTTGTCTCAGAGAATTTCAAAATAAAATACTGTACTGTGTGTCTATAACAGTGAGCTCATAATAGGGCAACTCTATCAATATCAAAATGCCACTTAAATAGTTGAGCTAGTTTCAAACTAGATTTTGATTTTCTTTCTCTCTTCCTTACTCCCATTCTTTTTCTTTCTCTTTTCCTTCCTCTCTTTTTTCTATCTGTTTCTCTCTCTTCCTCTCTTCCTCTTTCTCTTCTTCCTTCTCACTCTTTCCCTCTCGGCTTCTGGGCAGGTTTGGAAAACTCTGAGTTGATGATGATTTTTAAGTGAGCGATTGCTCACTGCTCAGCTTAGAGGGAACTATGCACTCTAGTGCACTTGCACTCGCCCCTTATTGACCTCTTAGGAATCTGGATAGGTCAACCGTAGATAATCTAAGGGTAAAGTGTTGGGGGTTTGGGGATGACACTATGGAGTCCGGTAATGAGTTCAACGCTTCGACAACTCGGTTACTGAAGTCATATTTTTTACAGTCAAGTTTGGAGCAGTTAATATTAAGTTTAAATCTGTTGTGTGCTCTTGTGTTGTTGTGGTTGAAGCAGAAGTAGTCACCGACAGGCAGGACATTGCAGCATATGATCTTGTGGGCAACACTTAGATCTTGTTTAAGGCGTCTTAGTTCTAAGCTTTTTAGGCCCAGGATTGAAAGTCTAGTCTTGTAGGGTATTCTATTTCAAGTGGAAGAGTGAAGGGCTCTTCTGTGAAATATCTTTGGACATTTTCAAGGGTGTTAATGTCTGAGATGCGATATGGGTTCCAAACAGATGAGCTATATTCGAGGATGGGTCTGGCAAAAGTTTTGTAAGCTCTGGTAAGTAGTGTGAGCTTGCCAGAGCAGAAGCTACATAGGATTAGGTTTACAACTCTTGAAGCATTCTTGGCTATGTTGTTGCAGTGGGCTTTGGCACTTAAATCTTTTGTTATTAGTATACCAAGGTCTTTAACCGAGTGGGGATTATCTGTGATAATTTGATTATTTAGTTCATATTTGGAGTTCAGATTCTTCTTCCCAATGTGTAGGACAGACCATTTCCTAGTTGAGATTTGGAGTTGCCATTTGTTAGACCACTCAGAAACAGCGTCAAGGTCTTTTTGGTGAGTAGTTGTGTTATCGGTGGTGTTGAAGAGTTTTACATCATCGGCGAAGAGGACACAGTTGCTTGTGATGTAATCACAAAGGTCATTGATGTAGAGAATGAAGAGCATTGGTCCCAGTACACTACCTTGGGGAACACCGCTTTTAACTGGGACAAGGGTGGATATAGTGCTTCCTATTTTGACCACTTGTTGTCTGTTTGACAGGAATGCTGTAATCCAGCTATGGAGGGATCCTGAGATGCCATAGGATTTGAGTTTTAGGAGTAGTTTGTTGTGGACCACTGAATCAAAGGCTTTGCAGAAGTCAATATAAATTGCATCTTTAGATTTCCCTTGATCTAGATGAGTTGTCCATATATTTTTGCAGTGGAGGAGCTGCAGGTTGCAGGATAGTATTTTTCTGAAACCAAATTGTTTGTTAGAGAGCAAATTATTAGTTTCTAGATGGAGAGTAATTGATTTGTTTATAATTGATTCCATGACTTTGCATGGGACGCAGCATAGTGAAATTGGTCTGTAGTTATCGACAAGAGAGGGGTCTCCTTTTTTGAAGATGGGGATGACCATTGCTTTCGACCATAGCTTAGGAAGTGTTCTGAAGGATTTTTCAAAAATTATGCTTAGTGGTTCAGCTATGGCAGAAGAGAGCTTTTTTAGGAAGTAAGCACATAGACCATCTGGTCTGACTGATAGAGAAGGTTTAAGGTCACATAATGCTTTTTCAACTTGGTCTTCAGTGAAGTCTACTTGGGTTAGGTCGTTGAGGGAATTTGAGGTGCTATTGATGAAATTGGGGGATGAGCCATTGCTGTTAACAAAGACAGAGCCAAAGAAAGAGTTGAGGAGGTTGGCTTTGGATGAATCATCGTGGTATTCTTTGTTGTTGGGTCCTTTGAGAGGTGGGATAGGTCTTGAGTCTTTGAGTTTATTGTTGACAAAGTTGTAGAAAGCTCTATTAGATTTGGTGCGCAGGAGGTTTTCCTCTTGTTTGCTGTAATAGTTAAGGCATTCTGTTTTTATTTGATTGCAAATGCTTTTATATCTGCTTTTGAGGTTGGAAACTTGTCCTTTTTTGTTTTTCCTCCACAGTGATTTTTTTCTTGTTTGTAATTTTCTTACTGAGATGGGGAGGTTATTTTTTTTTGTTAATGGTACATGTTAGAGGTACATGAAGTCTGATCATTTTCATTTCGAGTAGGAATGTGTTGTAGAGGTCATCAGTAGTGTAGCATTCAGAGAATAGAGTTTTCCAGTTTAATGTTAAGAGGTGGGCTTCAATGAGTTCATAGTTCGCTTTTATGAAATTGAATTTTGGTGTTGTATTATTTTGGTGGATCATAGTGTGGCTTAGGTTGAGACTGACGTTTATCATGCTGTGGTTGCTGTTGGAAAATGGTTCTGTTATTTGTAAGCCATATATTGCACTTTTGCTGTTGCACAAGCTGAGATCCAGACAGTTATCAAGTCTGGTATTGTTAGTTACTAGTTGGTCCAGTCCCAGATAGGTGACGGTATTATATATAGTAGAATGGATGGTTTCCATGCTGCATTCATTTAAGGACCAGTTAATGTGTGGTAGGTTGAGGTCTCCGAGGAAGATAATGGGGTATGGGCAGTTGGTTGCCCAGGTTAGTAATGTGAATAATTTGTTAGCATGTTCGATGTCGTAGTCCGGGGCTCTGTAGCAGAGTAAGAAGCGAACTGTGGCATTTAGGGATAAATCACAGACAATAGTTTCAGGTACAGATAAATCCTGTGCAATTTTTTGTAGAATATAGCTACTCTACCTCCTCTGCAGGATTCACGGTCTGAGCGGAAAACATGGTAGTTTTTTGATGTGATAATGGAGTCTGAGTAGGAAGCATTTAGCCATGTTTTGCATATAAAAATTATATAAAAGTTGGAGGTGTCAAGTAGAAGGAGGAATTCAGATATCTTGTTGACTAAACTTCTAGCACTTAATAGTTTACATTTGAGATTGGTCTTATGTTGATTCTGTTGCTTAGAGAGAGCTGTAAAGTAGTGTAAAGCAGTATATAAGTCTAAGTGCTATTGCTATTATGTTCCATTCAACTTCTTTCTAAGAATATTTACAAATTAAGATTGCAATCATAAAGTTACAATCTAGGCCAGTGTTTCCCAACCAGTGTGCCGTGAGACATGGTCAGGTGTGCCGCGAAGAAGGAAGCTCAGCTTCTAGTCTCACAACTTTTTGCTGAGAGTGCGAAGAGCAAAATGTTGTGAGACCGGAAGCCGAGCTTCCTTCTTTGCGCCTTCCAAGTTTTCCGGCAGCTGCAGCGCCCTACCCAGCTGGAGCTTCCCTGGCAGCAGCAGCGGCATTGGGCAGTAGCCATGGGGCGGCGGCAGGGTGGTCAGCTGTGAGGCGGAGCTCTGGAACAGAGGCACCGACGGTGGCAGCTGGACATGCTGCTCTATGCCGTACATGCTGGCATTGCGTGGCTGGCACTTACCTGCTGGCTGGGCCGGGACGGAGGCTCCAGCCCCACGCCCATGCCCAGCGCAACGCCAGCATGTACGGCGTCTAGCAACACGTCCAGCCACCGCTATCGGTGCCTCCATTCCGGAGCTCCGCCTCACAGCTGACGACCCTGCCGCCGCCCCAAGGCTACTGCCCAGTGCCGCTGCTGCGGCATGGTGTACGAGAAAGAGAGAGAGAAAGAAAGAGAGAAATAGCAAGAGAAAGAGATAGCAAGAGAGGGAGAGAGGGGGGAGAGAAAGAAAAGAGAGAGAGAGAAAGAAAGAGAGAGAGAGAAAGAAAGAGAGAAAGAGAGAGAAAGAGAGAGAAAGAGATAGCAAGAGAGGGAGAGAAAGGGGGGAAGGAGGGAGAGAAAGAGAGCAAAAAAGAGAGGAAAGAAGGGAGAAAGAAAGAGGGATGGAGAGAGAGAGGGAAAGAAAGAGGAAGGAATGAAGTGATAGAAAGAGGGAGAGAGAGAGAAATAGAGCGAAAGGGAGGAAGAGAGAGATTTTTTTTGTCGAAACTTTTTTTACACACACACCCCACTCAATGTTCCCCAAGGTTTTGTAAATGTGAATAATGTGCCGCGGCTCAAAAAATGTTGGGAAACACTGATCTAGGCATCTTTTCTCATATGATTGGATTTCCATAGACAAGATGCGAACAGAATATTCTGTAAGAATAGAAGTAGATTAGAAATACTAAGTGTCCTGAAACTTCATGATATTTGAATACTATCTGAATAAGTAATTTATATACTTCTACAGTATATAAATTATATACTGTTATATAATTATAGTTATATAAAGTTGTGTACAGATTTTTTTCCTTGCACATTTAGAGAAATATGCATATGCATATAATATCCCATCATATGCATATAGTATCCCATCATATGCATATAGTATCCCATCATATAATATGCCGACAGGAATACAGAAATAGGAAGGTGAGTTGGGGCTAACGGAAATTTTAGTCTCAGTCGCCGAAAGGCAGTAGCTTTAGAAAGGCTGGGCAATAGAAATAAATGAAAACACATTTATTGTATTAAATATAGAAGATCGGTGACAGGAAAAGTGGGATGCCCGAGCACCAGAAGAGATGTAATACGGAAGGAAGAATGGCTGGAAAGCAGAAACACAAGAGTGACAGGATAAGTCAAGGAAGCCAGTCGAACTGGCAGCCGCTCACCTGGCAGCCCTTCTTGTGATGGAAACCGACCACTACGATGTGTAGTACTGGACCCCTCGGGCAGCTGCCACTTCGAGAAAAGAGATCGCGATTCCCTTTAGTTCTTCGCTCCATCTAGGAGCCCACAGCGGTGTCGCCACTCGGCCGTCCCTGCAGCAGGAAATTGTTTACTGCAGGAGCAGGACTGCTTCCTTTTGCTGAACGCGTGAAACTCAGAAGTTGGAATTTGGCTGTCACTGAGCATGCTCTGGAGCTCGAGCACGCTCAGTAGTTCCTGTGTCGCTTCTCAATTCATCTGGGCTGACCTGGTATCAACAGCGCTCGGGTATATTCGAGGGTGAAAAAACACAACAACTCACAGGCGGGCGGGGAGATCGTCAAAGAAGGGCTCAAACTACAAGGGTTAATTGCAGAGGGAAGGGTTATTTTAGGATACAGACGCTCCAAAATGAATCTTGACTGTCTGCAAAAAGAAGTTGTGACAGGAAGGCGTTTCTTTACCCTATTTCTCCAGGTTGGTTCTCCTGGCAACCATCGATCAGCGCTTTGTTCTTAAAGGAGCAGAAACGCTGGCCATTCTACCCTTAGTAAGACCTTGAGTGATTCAACGGTGTGCATTCGTTCACAACCACAGTGCTATATTATTATATAGTGCCTGCTTATATTTCCAATGTAGGTTAGGTTTCAGTTTAATAATATAATAGAATGAACACCCACAAGCAGCTTAAATAATATATAATCAGGAAAATGGTCTACTCCAATAGATTAAAAATATTTTTACATAAAAACAAGTACACTATTAAGTAATACTACATATTTAAATTTAAGTAAATAAACAACAAAAATTACTTGAAAAAGTGCAGGCTTAGTCTAACTATCTCTTTACAAAATAGTATTTTACCATATTGTATCAGAGCTTCAGAAACCAATTTTAGGACATAGATTGCTATATTCACTCAATATTTATCAATAACATAATATTATTAGCTATTTGTTTATATTTCACTAGTTTTCACAATTTGCAAGCTACAATTTGCAAGTTTTCACAATTTGCAAGTTTTCACAATTTGCAAGTTTGTATGAGATGTATGATTGTTTTTTATATTAACGGTTTTAAATTGTTTTAACCATTGGATTTGTACTGTTTTGTTGTTGTCAGCCGCTCCGAGTCCCCGGAGAGGGGCGACATACAAATCTAATTAATAATAATAATAATAATAATAATAATAATAATAATAATAATAATAATAATAATACCCAGGTGATCCTGGGGTGGATGGCATAGAAATGTAATATTGCTTATTTTAAATAAATGAGAAAAATGCTGCTAGCCTTTAAGAAAACAACTGTGAATAGCATGTAAATACTGAAAAATAGTAAACAAGTTATATATTGGTTAGTCTGAGAAAATCTATGTAGTTGCTAGGAGCTGGCCAAACTAATGTGCTTCCTTATTGTTATGATTTCTTTATTTTTAATAGGCAAGATTTTTTTTATTTTTCACTCCAATCACATATGCAAATTAACATACTATCAATCTTGAAATACATTGCAATAATTATTTCTTTTAACTTTGGTATTCGTGATCCATCCAATGCTGCCTTCAATACATCTGGACAAGAATAATTACTCAAATTTCTTGGGTATTTTTAAAAAAAATATTTTTATTAAATTGCATAGACAAACATGACATACATAACATGCAACACTTAGTGGAGCTACAGTCGCTCCGCTCAAAGTAGAAGTCATCTTAATATTTAAACGGGGAAAAAAGTGAAAAGAAAAGATCTTGTCGTTGTTTAACACCGTCTATAAAATACTGAAAAATATCAATTATAAGGTGATAGATGGAAACACATCTAAAGTATTTAAGAACATATATATATAAAAATTAAATTCTAGCTTAAATTGAACTAAAATAAAAGAAAAAAAGGAGGAAAAAAGAAAAAAAGTAGAAGAAAAAAGGAGTTTTCATTTATATTGTGAATAATCATCATCTACTACAATATAACTACTAAATGCTAGTATATTTAAAATAATATAACAGTAAAGTTATCTCTTTTTCTTTGTATCCCACCAGATATATACTTTTTGCCAAACATCATAGAATTCTGATTCTTCTTGATTATTTAACCTTCTTGTCATCATATTTATTTTTTATTTATTATTAGAGTTGAAAGGGACCTAACAGGTGATCAAGTTCAACCCCCTGCCTGAGCAGGAAATCCTACATCACCCCAGTCAAATGGCAGTCCAATCTCTTCTTGAAAGTGTCCAAAGTTGGGGAGTCCACAACCTCCGCTGGCAGGCCGTTCCACTGGTTGATCGCTCTCACTGTCAGGAAATTCTTTCTTATCTCCAGGTTGAATCTTTCCTTGGTCAGTCCAACCATTGTTCCTCGTCCGGCCCTCTGGTGCTCTGGAAAACAGTGTGTCCCCCTCCTCTCTGTGGCAACCCCTCAAGTACCTGTATACAGCTATCATGTCCCCCCTAGCCCTTCTTTTTACTAGACTATCCATGCCCAGTTCCAGCAACCTTTCCTCGTATGACCTGGTCTCTAGTCCCTTTATCAGTTTAGTTTCTCTTATCTGCACCCTCTCCAGAGTCTCTATATCATTTTTGAAGTGTGGTGACCAGAACTGGATGCAATACTCCAGGTGCGGTCTGACCAGGGCCTTATAGAGTGGTATTATTACCTCTCTGGTCCTGGAGTGTACCCCCTGTTCATGCAGCTTAGGATTGTGTTGGCTTTTTTAGCCACTGCTGCACATTGCTGGCCCATGTTTAGCTGGTTATCCACTAAGACTCCAAGATCCCTTTCACAGTCACTCATGGTGAGTGTGGTTTCGCCTAATTTGTATGCATGTTTTGGGTTTTTTTTGCCTAGGTGCAGGATTTTACTCTTCTCTACATTGAACTTCATTTTGTTCATTTCGGCCCACTGTACAAGTCTGTCTAGATCTTTTTGAATTCTGTGTCTATCCTCCTGCCAGCTTGGTGTCATCTGCGAATTTAATTAATTCCCCCTCTATTCCCTCATCTAGGTCGTTGATAAATATGTTGAAGAGTACTGGGCCGAGGACTGATCCCTGTGGTACCCCGCTGCCTACCTCTTTCCATGTGGATTTAGTCCCGTTGAGTGCTACTCGTTGGGTGCAATTGGTCGGCCAGTTTTCAATCCATCTTGTTGTGTTACTGTCGATTCCACTCTTCTTTACTTTGGAGAGTAGAAGGTTGTGGTCCACCTTGTCGAATGCTTTGCTAAAGTCTAAGTATATTATGTCCACTACTTTCTTCTGGTCAATTGATTTGGTCACAGTGTCGAAAAATGAAATGAGGTTGGTTTGGCATGATTTGTTTCTGACGAATCCGTGTTGGCTGGTGGTTATTACGTTGTTCGATTCAAGGTGGTGGCAGATCTGTTTCTTGATTATCTTTTCCAATATTTTCCCGGGAATAGACGTTAGGCTGATCAGTCTATAGTTTCCTGGGTCTGTTTTTTTGCCTTTTTTGTAAATAGGGACCACGTCGGCTAATTTCCAATCATCTGGTAGGTCTCCTGTGGTCCAGGATTTTTGAAAGATGTGGTACAGAGGTTCAGTGATGACATCGGCTAGCTCCTTTAGGACTCTGTGGTGCAGGCTATTTGGTCCTGGTGATTTGTACTCATTCAGTTCCAATAGGTGGTCTCTTACTGTATTTCTATTAAAGTAGTGTTTTGTTCCAATTTTTATTTCTGCAGCTGTGATACAAGCTCGTTGTTTTGTTGTTTCGTTGTGCATGAAAACAGATGCAAAAAAGGTGTTGAGCAGTTCTGCTTTCTCTTTATTGTCTGTTACTTCTGTGCTGTCTCCTCTTTCATGCTCAGCACATTCTAAAACTTTCTTAAGTATATCTGTTTCTTTTGGGGTCTCAGTTTCTTTCCATTTTTGAGCAAAGGCTATCCTAGCTGCTACTAATATATGGGTTATTAAATAATATATATCTTTTTTGCATATCTTATTTGAAATACCTAATAAAAAGAGTTCTGGTGTTTTCTTGATTTCTTGCTGTGTTATTTCTTTTAACCATTTTTCTATTAGGTCCCGATATTCTTTTGCTTTTGGACATGTCCACCAAGTATGGTACTAAGTACCTATTTCTACTTTACATTTCCAACAATTGGGTGAATTAGTTTGAAACATTTTTGAAATTCTATTTGGCAGCAGATGCCATCTATAGAACATTTTAATTTGATTTTCCTTTAAAAAGTTGACTTCGTTATTTTCCAATTATATGTCCATACCATTTCCCAAGTATTTAAGTCTATCTCTTTGTTTTAATTTCTACACTAACTAATCATATTATCCTTTAATGTCCATTCCATATTTTTACAATTAATTAAAAATTTATATGTTTTTCCAATCAATTTTCTTTGGTTTGTTGTTAATAGTTTGCCTAAGATGTTATTATCCTTTCTAAGTACAGTGGTACCTCGGTTCTCGACCATAATCCGTTCTAGAACTGTGGTTGAGAACCGATTTGGTCGAGAACTGAATTAATTTATCCCATAATGGAAATGTATTTAATTGGTTCCCAGCCCATTGACTTGCTGGGAACCAATTAAATCTACAGTATTTCCTCTATTCCCTATGGGATAAAGATCTCAGGGAACGGGATGAGAGGGAATGGGAGTCGGAACGCCCCTCCTGGCCGCCCTCTTAATAGCCTTCCAGTCTCTACCTTGTAACTTCTCCACGCAGCAGGAAGGGTAGGGCTGGCTACAATACCAGCAGCTTCGTGGGGGCTACTTTCCTCAGCGTTCAGTCGGTTACCTAAAAGCAGCTGCACCAATTTTTTTTCCCCGGCGGTGGTGGCTCCGTCGGCTTCCCTTCGAGGCGCAACAGCAGCGTCAGGAACGTCACGTGAAGGGAAGCCGCCGGAGCCGCCACGGGGAAAAAAAAAGTTGGTGCAACTGCCTGGAGGTAACCAACTGAACCGCGCGACATTCCCGACGCAGTTGCACCAACTTTTTCTTTCCCCGTGGCGGCTCCGGCGGCTTCCCTTCACGTGACGTTCCTGACGCTGCTGTTGCTCCTCGAAGGGAAGCCGACGGAGCCGCCACCTCCGGGGGAAAAAAAATTGATGCAGCTGCTTGTAGGTAACCGACTGAACGCTGAGGAAAGTAGCCCCCACGAAGCTGCCGGTATTGTAGCCAGCCCTACCCTTCCTGCTGCGTAGAGAAGTTACAAGGTAGAGACTGGAAGGCTATTAAGAGGGCGGCCAGGAGGGGCGTTCCGACTCCCATTCCCTCTCACCTCGTCCCTCAGATCTTACATTTCGGATAGAAAACAAAATTTTCTGTTCAGTATCCGAATTTTTGTTCGGATACTGAAGCAAATTTTTGCAGAAAATTTTGTTCGGTATCCGAAATGTACGAGAAAGGAAGCGTTCGAAAACCGAGGTACCACTGTATATATGTTATTTTATCTTTATAGAACCTGGACTTTATTTGCTTGCATTGCCACCAGTCTATTACAATACTTGACTCCAACAAGTCCTGGTTCATTTTTAAATTCTACTGATTATCTACTAAGTCCTTGTATTTCCAGATGTCACCCTCTTGTAATAAATTTGGGTGGCTTATGGCCTCTATAGGAAATATCCAATCTGGCAAAATTAAAAAATAATCTTTCTTTATATCGGTCCACACATCTGTAAGTGCCTTTCTAATTATATGTCTCTTAAAGTAGGAATGTGTTGTATACTTTTTGTACCATACGAAACCGTGCCATCCTAACATTAAATCATGGCCTTCTAGATTTAATAACCTTCTATTTTGTAAAGTAAGCCATTCTTTAATCCAAGTTAAGGATGCGGCTTGATAGTATAACTTCCAATTCGGAAAGGCAAGACCCCCTCTTTCTTTTATATCTTCTATTGCACACTGTTTTATTCTAAGTTTTTTATCTTGCCATATGAATTTTTTTCTTATTCTTGTTAATTCTTTAAAGAATTCTTTTCCAGGATTTATCAGAATTACTTGAAATAAAAATAAAACTTTGGGTAAGATATTCATCTTAATTGTAGAAATTCTACCTAAAAATGATAGTTGCAAATTCTTCCAAATTACTAAATCATTTTTGATTTGCTTTAAGAGCTTATTGTAATTGTTTTCTTTTAATGACATGGATTTTGCTGATATCCAAATACCTAAATATTTTACTTTCTTAGTTATTTTCATGTTTGATTTAGTTTCTAATTGCTTTATCTGGGAATCTGTCATTTTTTTAGTTAACATTTGTGTCTTGTTTTTATTGACCTTCAGCCCAGCTACTTTCCCATATTCTTCTAATAAGTCTATTAACTTTAAAATGGAGACTATTGGGTCTTCTAATATGAAGACAATATCGTCTGCAAAGGTTTATAATTTGTATATTTCTTTTTTAATTTCTAAGCCTTTAATATTTTCTTCTTTTCTTACCTTTATCAGTAAGGTTTCTAGTGTTAAAATAAATAATAGTGGAGAAATAGGACAGCCTTGTCTGACTCCTCTTTGTATCTCAAACTTTTCTGTTTGGTCATTATTGATAATAATTTTGGCTGTTTGAGTAGAATAAATAGCATCGATTATGTTGAAAAATTTGGTTCCAAAGTTCATTTTATTAAGTTGTATTTTCATAAAAGTCCAATCTACATTGTCAAATGCTTTTTTTGCATCTAAGAATATTAAAGCCGTTTGCTTTTCTGGATGCTGTTCATAATATTCTAATGTGTTTATAATTGTCCTCAAATTATTTTTAATCAGTCTATCTGTAAAAAGCCGTTTTGGTCTTCATGTATTATTCCAATCATAATGGTTTTTAATCTATAGGCAAAAATTGAAACAAAGATTTTATAATCCACATTCAATAATGAAATTGGTCTATAGTTTTGAATTTTTTCTTTTTCTGCATCAGGTTTATATTAAGGTTATTAGGGCTTCTGACCATGTTTTACCATCTGAAATTATATTGTTAAAAATCTCTAACATATTTGTTAAAAGTATATTAGTATTTAACTTGTAAAATTCAGCAAGTATGGCATCAGGGCCAGTAGCTTTATTATTTTTTTGGTTTTTAAGTGCTTGCTGTAATTCAATCATAGTGAATGGGGCATTGAGCTTCTATTGTTGTTCTTCTGTTAAAAAAGGTAAGTCAATAGAATTTAAGAAATCAAAGGCCTTATCTTCGTTTATATCTTCTTTGTGGTATAGATTTTTATAAAATTCTAATGCTATCTCCTTTTTCTCAGAAGTTCCGTGTCTGCATATACCTTTACTATCTTCTAATTTTTTTATTATTCTGGTCTCTTTTTGATTCCTTAATTTATATGCTAACCATCGACCTGGTTTGTTAGCATGTTCAAAGTATTCCTGTTTGGCCTGTTTAATTTTTTCTGCCAGTTGTTCTTGTTCTATTAAATTTATTTTATGTTTGATTAATTCCCTTTTCTTTTTATTCTTGACCTCACTCTGACTATTTTGTGCTGGTACTTCTAAAGCTTTTAATTCTGCCTGTAATTTTTGGAGTTGGTTTTTCTTCTCTTTATTCTTTTTTGCAATATAGGATATTGTCAGTCCATGGATATATGCTTTAGTTGTGACCCATAAATTTTGTGGGGAAGTATCTATATTATTATTTAAGTTAAAGAAAATTTCTAATTCTTTTTCTATCCAATCTTTATATTGAGGATCTCTTATAATATTTCTATTCATTCACCAATGCCTCTGTTTTTTGTTTCCCTTCCATATAATTGTTAGTGGATTGTGGTCTGCCCAATTATTTGTTTCAATTTCAATATTTGAAACATAATCAGAAATCTGAGTTGAAATCCCTGCCATGTCTATTCTAGTCCAAATTTTACGTGGGTTTGAATAGAAAGTACAGTGGTACCTCAAGATACGAACCCCTCGTCTTACGAACAACTCGTGATACGAACCCGGGGTTCAGAAAAATTTTGCCTCTTCTTACGAACTTTTTTCGAGTTACGAACCGGCGTTCGGAGACTGCTGGGAAGCCGCGCGGCTGTTTTAAAAGGTGACAGCCGGGCGGCGGGGCTTCCCAGAAGCCTCCCGAACGCCGGTTCGTAACTCGAACAAAGTTCGTAAGAAGAGGCAAAATTTTGCTGAACCCCGGGTTCGGTTTGGGAGGTTGCTGGGAAGCCCCCCAGGTCGGCTGCGACCTTTTAAAACACCCGCGCCGCTTCGCAGCTGTCTCCCGAAGCCGAACGCTAAAGCCGAACTTCCGCGTTCGGCTTCGGGAGACAGCTGCGAAGCGGCGCGGGTGTTTTAAAAGGTCGCAGCTGGCCTGGGGGGCTTGCCAGCACCTCCCCGAACCCGGGTTTGGGGTTCGGGGGGGTGCTGGCAAGCCCCCCAGGCCGGCTGCGACCTTTTAAAACACCCGCGCAGCTTCGCAGCTGTCTCCTGAAGCCGAACGCTAAAGCCGAACTTCCGCGTTCGGCTTCTGGAGACAGCTGCGAAACGGCGCGGGTGTTTTAAAAGGTCGCAGCCGGCCTGGGGGGCTTGCCAGCACCCCCCCGAACCTGGGTTCGGGGTTCAGGGGGGTGCTGGGAAGCCCCCCAGGCCGGCTGTCACCTTTTAAAACAGCCGCGCGGCTTCCCAGCAGTCGCCGAAAGCTGTTTTTTTGCGGGGGGTTTTTTTGGTTGCACGGATTAATTGACTTTACATTGTTTCCTATGGGAAACAATGTTTCGTCTTACGAACCTTTCGTCTTACGAACCTCCTCCTTGCACCAATTAAGTTCGTATCATGAGGTATTACTGTATATTGCTTATTTTTGGATGGCGGTCATGTCATTTCCCCTCACGATATCGCCATGGACACCGACAAACTTGACGCCTTGCAAACATGGCAACCACCAGTTCGAGCCAAAGATGTCTAACGATTTCTCGGTTTTGTCAACTACTACCGAACCTTCATCCCTAACTTCGCCACCTTGACTGCTCCCCTCACTTGCCTTCTACAGAAAAACGTTCCATTTCAATGGGGCACCGAAAAACAACAAGCCTTTCTTAATCTCAAAAAAGCTTTCATACAAGAACCTAAACTCCAATACCCTGATCCCCACCGTCCATTTATCATCAAAGCCGACGCCTCCGACGTTGGAGTAGGAGCTGTACTTCTCCAACAACGCCATGACGGTGGACCTTTATTTTCCTGTGCCTATTATTCTAGAAAATTAAAACCTCCCGAACAGAACTATACCATTTGGGAAAAGGAAGTTTTAGCTACCAACACTGCTTTTGAAACCTGGCGACATGGAAGGAGCCGGTCACCAAGTACAGGTCAAGTACAAGTACAGGTCAAAACTGACCACAAAAACTTGGAATTTCTCCAAACTGCCAGGAAGCTAAGCCAGCGACACATTCGATGGTCCTTCTTCTTTGCCAGATTTGATTTCCACATTACCTACATTTCCAAGTGGGACAATACACAAGCCGACGCAATCTCTCACAAACCTGAATACACCAACAACCACGAATCTGCACTGCTTCGTACCATTCTGCCTCTAGCGTCGATTGCAGCTGCCTACACTGCAGTAGATCTTTGCGAAAGAATTTGGGAAGCGCAATGCCAGGGCCCCTTTGTCACCCAAAGGAAACAAGATCTAGGACCTTATTCTCCATTGACCGTCACGGACGACTTGCTCTGCTACTGTGACCTGCTCTATTTTCCCGCAGGTCCACTCCGAGGTCTCATTCTCAACCAGTGTCACAATAATCCCGCCACCGGGCATTTTGGCTTCTTCAAAACCCTACGCCTCATATCTCGTACCTTTTGGTGGCCCAGACTCCGCCATGATGTTAATACCTAGGTTAACTCGTGTATCCATTGTCGCCAAGCCAAAGCCGCCACCGGACCCCCTCTGGGATTATTGCAACCTTTACCTACACCTTAAAGACCCTGGGGTACCATTTCAATGGACTTCCTCACCTGCTTACCTGTTTCCCATGGATTCACTGCTATATTTGTAGTAGTGGACATGTTAACTAAGATGGCTCATTTCATCCCTTGTTGTCAAATTCCTACAGCCAAAATCACAGCTCACCTATTTATCCAAAATATCTTCCGCCTTCACGGATTACCTGATACCATCGTCTCCGTCCATGGTCCACAATTTACCGCCCAGTTCTGGAAATAACTCATGACCTATCTCCAAGTCAAGATTTCCCTGGCATCTACCTATCACCCCCAAAACGATAGGGGCACTGAAAAAGTTATTGGCATCCTGCAAGAATACCTCCATTGTTTTGTTCACGACAGATAAAACGATTGGTCCAAATATCTCTGTAGCGGAGTTCGCCTTTAATAACTCTGAACATAGCTCTACGCAGACCATACCGTTCTGCGCCACCTACGGGTTCCATCCCCGTTTGTGTCCGCTCACTTCGGCTGATTCGCCGTTTCCACGTGTTGGTGATTTTCTCAATGAATTACATGCTGTTCATCAACTCGTCCAACGTTCCTTAACTCAAGCCAAAGAAGACTACAAACGCTTTGCCGACCGTTCCCGCAGAGACACTCCCCCATTTACTGTTGGCGATCAAGTTTGGCTTTCTACTAAATACCTTTCTTCGGAACCTCGCCACAAGCTGGATCAATGTTTTATTGGGCCTTTCCCTGTTGAAAAGGTCATCAATCCTGTCACATACCGTTTGACTCTACCTTCTTCCATGTGGGTGCATCCCGTTTTTCATCGCACACTATTGCTGCCAGTCTCCCCTGACTCTCCACTTCGAGCCCCACTTCCGGGCTGTGCTGGTCCTGCTCCCTCCCATCCAGATGCTGCCCTTCACATTCCACTACAACGCTTGGACATTACTAGCATCCGAGACTCTCGTTGGCTTAACGATAGTCTCCAATACCAGGTGGAATGGTCCGGAGGTGGGCCTGACTTATTTTGAAATAAATCTTTTAGAGGACTGCATGTTGCTGAAGGATAGACGAAAATTCAAACATAAAATAGTATATAGAAATTTATATAAATGTAGATTTGATTCTGTTTGGGCAGGGGGTTGAACTGGATGACCTACAGGGCCTCTTCTACCTTGAACTTGTTAAACGTTAGTTATTTTAAGATAGTAGGAGAAAATACATGCTGAATAGATATTATTTTGTTAGTTAGAATGGGGCCCAACTAAAAGGGACATTCCTTAATACCAACGCAATAGAGATAAGAAAGTTCTGTGCTTGCAAAATATTTTATAGGCAATAATGGGATGGCATTGATGAACATGTCAGAAATGCTGTTGTCTCTGAGGCGTTATAGAGTAACTGTGTTCGGGGGTCTATGATTATTCGCCTCCTCCACTTGGCTGTGTCTGTTTTGTCCCCAGGTTTCCACTCCCCAGCCATTTGGGCGCTGCCTTTTCTCCTTGGCCCTTTCTCCGAATTGGCTTAAAATCCCTTTCACCCTGGCAGGGGACACTTTGCCACCAGCCAACCAGAGGAGCAAGAATCCATCCCCTTCTTCATTCTTTCCTTTTCATTCCCCTTCACTCTGCCTACCTCTGTGTTTGGAAACAGTCTTTTTAGGAGCAGGAGTTTTATATTTTTATTTGATTAGAAGGCAGAAATTGAACAAATGAGTGCGGTTTCCCTGCCTGGGATAACCTCGCTCCCCACTCTATCTTTCTCTCTCCCCCCTCTCGTGTGTGTGTGTGTGTGTGTGTGTGTGTGTGTATGTATGCGGGATGCTGAGGTGACAATGGTGTGTGCTTGTATGTGGGATGACTGGCGGGGCTGGCTCCTGCAGGATGCAGATATCGTCTGCAAGTGCCAGATGAGCACTCGGAGTGGTCGAAGGGGTGTGTGTGTGTGTGAGAGAGAGAGACCTTGAGCCTTTTGAAAGCTGGCAGTAGCAGTGGGTTCAAGACGCACCTTTGGAGCCTTTCTCACCTTAAATTGCTGCCCACTTTTCTCAATAATGGAGGGTTCCTGGCTACGTTTAGCCTTATCATGCTGTTGCTGGTTCACTGCAATCTTCCGCTACTTGGAGAGGTTTCTGTGCAGAAGATGCCACACGCTTTTTAAGGGGGGGAGGAACATTTCACATGCTCATTATTGGGTATTGGATGTAATTTTGTTTTAGAATCATTGAACCAGAAAAGATTCTATGAAGTAGATACTTTTTTGATAAAGACGGGGAAACTGCACACATTTGTTATTTCAATTTCTGCCTTACATCCCCCCTTTTAAACCCTCAAAATTTAGAAGCACATTGTATAAAGAAATCTAAATATTGTTAAGCAAATCATGCCTAAGTGTTAATTAGCATAATTCCACTAAGGGTGAATGAATTTTACATCAGCAGAAATGCATCTTTATAATAATCCTAAGATCCAAGATGGTGCCGACGAAGGCTGCCTCGGTGAAATGCTCTCAAAAAATTGTCAATGAATTTCATACTCAAGAGACCATCTGCTAAGAATTAAGGAACATTTCTTTAAGGAGCTGCTCTCTGCAACTTCAGCCCCACCTACCTTTACAAACACAGAGGAGATTTTAGCACAGGAGGAAGCCATTTCCTGGCAACCATGGATCACCCAAAACAAACACAGGTGACAGAGATGAAGAGGTAAAAGGGCAGGAATCTAAAATAGACTAAGGAACAAGGGAATTAAAAAAAACCCTGCTCCCTTCAATCTTTCTTACCAATTTACGTTCACTTGCCAACAACATAGATGAAATACTATTTTTAAACAGATGCAAATCTGATTTTCACAACGCATCTGCACTATGAAACCTGGCTAAATGAGGAAATTGATGATAATAGTATGCATATACTAGGGTTCCGGATATTTCGTGCAGATAGGAATGCAGAATTATCAGGAGGGAAAAGGGAGAAGGCTCATGTATATATATCAACAACAGCTTGTCTCAGGACATCACCATTATATAAAACTTCTGTGATGAAAACTTGGAGTCTTTAATTGTTAATTGCAAACCCTTTTATTCTCCTTGAGAGATTCTTTCTTAATATCTGCGGTTTTACATCCCTCCACAAGCAACTGTAAAAAAGGCACTAAGAACTCTAGCTGATCAGATTACGGAGGCTGAAGCCAAATAAAGTTCCCTTGACTTTCGCAGATCCGACATTCGCAAAAAGTCTATACCATGGTTTTTCAAAAAATATTATTAAAAAAAAATACTCCGTGGGGGTTTTTTGCACACCAAGGGTTTTCTGGGGCCGCCCAATGTAAATATTGTGCGTTTTAATTCTCCTCCACCCCCACCCCAGCCATCCTGCTTCTTTAAATAAAAGCTCCGCGTCCGCCATAATGTCCTGATCTCTCCCCTTTAATTCTCAGAGCATTGATACGCTCCACTTGAAGCCGAGCCTTACTGCTGCCTGCCGCCGCTACAGCAAGCACATCAAAGCCCCAGCTTGCCGTCCCATTGCCCCTGCGGGTTCTAGGGGTAAGTAAAACTAGGAATGGAGGGGGGCGGGGGAGGAAGGAAGGAAGGAAGGGAGCATCTCTACTTCGGAGAAATTTGACTTTTCCGGGCAGTCTTGGAACGTATCCTCCATGAAAGTCAAGGGAACACTGTACCCTGATTCACTGGCCATTATTTTGAGAGATTTTACACAAGGCAAACCTAAGAGATGAGCTACCAAAGTACTTTCAACATGTAAATTGTCTCACCAGAGGCAATAATATCTTAGACCATTGCTACACAACAGTAAAAGATGCTTATCGTTCCTTACTAAGAGCAGCTCTGGGCCACTCTGATCATTGCATGGTTCACCTTGTACCTGTTTACAAACAAAGATTTAAAGCCACAAATCCAACAATTAAACCAGTGAGGACTTGGACTGAAGAAGCAAAGTTAAAGCTACAGGCTTACTTTGACTGCACAGACCAGAATATTTTTAAAGACACCTCTGCAGATCTAAATGAACTCACAGATACTGTAATATCATATGTCAGCTTCTGTGAAGACCTATGTATACCAACCAGGAACTTGCAAATATACAGTAACAATAACCCTTGGTTCACAGCCAAACTCAAGCAGTTACGTCATTCCAAAGAGGAAGCCTACAGAAAAGATGATAGAATGCTGTACATCAGGCCAGAAATATATTAACAAGGGATATTAGAGCAGCAAAAAGGAACTACTCTGAAAAGCTAAAGAATCAATTCTCAACAAATGAACCAGCAAACGTGGAAATCTCTCAAAAACATCACCGGTTACAGCAAACCACTTTCCCAAGCTGAAGGAAATCAGCAACTGGTAGATGACTTGAATGTGTTCTACTGCAGGTTTGAAAAGAAACCACAACCACCTATCTGTACAACCTCCATCCCAGACACACCAACACAGCCAAATCTTCTGCAACTGAACTCATCCCATTGGGTTTACAACCCCTAATGATAACAGAAAAGGAAGTGAAAGATCTATTTCACAGACAGAAGCCTGGAAAAGCACCAGGCCCAGACAAGATAACTCCTTCTTGCTTATTTATTTATTAGATTTGTATTACGCCCCTCTCCGTAGACTTAAAAGTCTGTGCTGACCAATTGGCCCCCATCTTCACCCAAATCTTCAACAAATCACTATTGTGTTATGTTCCTTCCTGCTTCAAATGCTGTACTATTATCCCAGTGCCGAATAAGTCCTCCATCAAGGCACTGAATAACTACAAAGGAGCAGAACCAAGCTGAAGTGACACAACGGACTCTCCAATTCTCTGGGGTATCCTGTTGAACCGTGGCTGATTGGGGCCCAATGATGTGGACTGACCTGGCTTGGAGAGTCAGGTGAGAGAGGGGAACATCTGGGGAACCACAGGATATCGCAAAATCCTGCAGGAAGCCAGACCCCTGACCATCAGCCTGCTGGAAGTAATCAGTTACCTATAGCCTCGGTGGTGACCGAAGCTGAGAGGCTCATCAATATTAATGATGCCATCTGGTGAGAGAATTTTTTGGGAATTTAAAATCTGGACTTTGGAGAGAAGAGATATAGTGGAGGTTTCTTAAACTTTGACTTGGTACTGATTTTTGGTGAGGGAAGAAACGTGAAAACACCGGAACTTTGATTTCCAGCTCAGCAGCAGGAAAAACTTGGTGTATTGCCATCTCTCTTGAATGCTGCATTTAAAGTGCCAGAATGATATGTTAACAATGTTTTTGTAAAGAAGCTGATATTTTAAAGAGAAAAGTATTTCTGCTTGCTTTGGCTGGATTTTCAGCATCTTTTATTACTTTATTTTTATATTTTTATGTTTAAGATACTTAAAATACTGTACTTCAAAAGTTTTTTTCATTCTATTTTTTTGAAAACAGGCTTTTTTTATACTGCCATCTAGTGGCATGAAGTTAAAGGAAAAATTACAGGCTGCAGCATGGGAAAGTGACATTTTACTACATTTAATAACAAAGCCAGGTGCAGTTTTTTGATTCAGTGTGTTATTGCTACAAAGTGATAAAGAGTTTTTTTGTTCCTTCTCTTTTGAAAAGTACATTAACTCTGCTTCTTGGTTTGAGGCTTCTGTATAATTCAGCTAAAAGACACTTTAAGGCAGTGATGGGCAACCTTTTGAGCTTGGTGTGTCAAAATTCGCCAAAAAACTGAGCATAACTCAGGTGGTGTGTCACCTTGAGAAAAAACATAATTTTGTGATATTTATAGTTTAAATAACAAATATGCATAATTATCTTTCTCTCTCTTTCCTGTCATTCTCTGCCTCAATCATTTTCTCATTTCTCTTTTTTTTCTCCCCTTTATTCTATCATTTCTCTCCCTCTCTCTTCCTATCTTCTCTCTCACACACACTCTCTCTCTCCCTTCCTTTCTTTCCTTCTCTCTTCCTTCCACTTTTTTCTCTTTCTCTCTTTTCCTTCCTTCCCCTCTTCCCCTCCCTCTCTTTCTCCCTCTCTCCCTTTATATTTATCTCTTCCTTCCTTCCTCTCTTCCTCCCTTTCTCTCTCCCTCTCGTTCACTTTTCTCTCTTCCTCCCTTTCTCTCTCCCTCTCGTTCACTTTTCTCTCTTTGGCGAACCCCCAAACTGTTCAGATTCAAGAAAAAGCTTATCAAGGGTGGTGGGGGGTTGTAAAAATCTAATTATAAGCCACCAAAGGAGGAAGCAAAGGGCGTGACGTCCACGCAGGTTTTTTTTTCCAGACTCTCTTTTTTGCGAGCCCGGCATGATTTTTTTTGTTACAAATTAATAACCCGGAAAGGGTTTACCTTAGCACCGTCTCCTTTAACACCGTTCTGGTAGGCGAGCAGGGAGCAGAGGGGCGAGGGCAGTGTTCCCTCTAATTTTTTTTCGGGGTGGGCGGAAAAGTACAGTGTCCGAGCGGCAGTCCCTTTGGGACTGGGGGGCATATAAGTATAAATAAATAAATAAATAAATAAATAAATAAATAAATAAAGTAAGTGTGGGCGTGCGCTATCACACATGAGTGAGTTCTTGCATCCATAATTCTATCCTTTCTATGTCTCCCTCCCTCTTTCCTTTCTATCTCTCCCTCCCTTTCCTCCCTCCCTCTTTCCTTTCTATCTCTCCCTCCCTCTTTCCTTTCTATCTTTCTCTCCCCCTGCCTTTCTCCAAGCCCTTCCTTTTCCCTCTCCCTCTCCTACTACCCCTCACCTCCTTTCTATCTCTCCCTCCCTTTCCTCCCTCCCTCTTTCCTTTCTATCTTTCTCTCCCCCTGCCTTTCTCCAAGCCCTTCCTTTTCCCTCTCTCTATCCTACTTCCCACTCTCCCTCCTGTCTATCTCATCCTCCCTCTTCCCTTTCCCCCATTCTCTCCCTCTTCCTTTCTATCTTTCTCTCCCTCTTTCCTTTCTATCTTTCTGTCCCTGCCTTTCTCCCTCTTTCCCTTCATCTCTACCTCTCTCTTTATCTCAATTCCCTCTTTCTCCCTGGGCTGCTGTGCCTGCCCTGCAGCCCTACCACGGACGGACTGCCTTAGCATCGCCCCCCCCCCCACGCTGCAGCTGCCGGACCATCAGCGGCACCCCCCCCCCACATGCTGCGTTTCTCCCTCTTTTCCTTCATTTCTCCACGCACACGCTGGCAGCACACGCGCACACACCCCACACACTCTGCGTTTATCCCTGCGTTTCTCCCTCTTTCCCTTCATCTCTCCACGCACACGCTGCAGCTCCCGGACCATCAGCGGCACACACACACGCACCCCCACACACACGCTGCATTTCTCCCTCTTTTCCTTCATTTCTCCACGCACACGCTGGCAGCACACGCGCACACACCCCACACACTCTGCGTTTCTCCCTCTTTCCCTTCATCTCTCCACGCACACGCTGCAGCTCCCGGACCATCAGCGGCACACACACACGCGCACACACACCCCACACGCTGCATTTCTCCCTGCCTTTCTCACTCTTTTCCTCTTTCTTTCTTGCTCTCTCTCACTCTCTCTTCCTTCCTATATTCTCTCTCTCTCTCTCTCCCTTCCTTTCTTTCCTTCTCTCTTCCTTCCACTTTTTTCTCTTTTCCTTCCTTCCCCTATTTCCCTCCCTCTCCCTCTTTATATTTATCTCTTCCTCCCTTTCTCTCTCCCTCTCATTCACTTTTCTCTCCCTTTCTTCCCTCCCTCCCTCCTTCTGTCCTCTCCTCTTTCCCTCCCTCTCTTTCCCTTCTTTCTCTCCACATCTCTGGCGTGCATCTGGCTTTGCTGACCGGCACAAGTCTCAAGCCAGCTGCCCCGGAAAGCCAGGAAGGTCCTCCTGCCCCCCCCCACCGAAAAAACCCTGGAGGTCTGCCGCCACCAGCCTGAGCCTCCTGTTGCTCCACTCGGCTTCGCTGTGGACCTCCGTTGTGTTTTCGGGGGGAGGGAGCGGTGGGAAAGCCCTGTGCCGGCCAGGAAAGCTGGCTTTCCGAGAAAGCAGCGCGCTTTTCAAATGCACTGCTTTCTTACAACTCTTTCCTGGGCAGGGGGGAGGGAGGAGGCCTGAAATAGGCCTGCAACCCCTCCTCTCGCTCCCAGCGGCCCCTGCGAGCCAACCACCATTCGTGGTGGGCTCCGATGCTTGGCACCACGCCAATCAGCTGGGAGGCGGCGCCCCGCCCCCCCAGCTGAAACTGATGTTGGGCCGGGGCGATTCTTCCCGGGCCGGACAGGCATGCTTGTGCTGCCAAAGGCAGCGTGTGGGCCAGTGTGTGGGCAAGCCTGCGCTCTGCGCAGGCGCACCCAGCTGGGAGGCAATTGCACTCCCTAAAGCTCCGTTTCTCCGGCGGCCGCGTGTCACCAAAAATGGCTACGCGTGTCAGTGCTGACACGCGTGTCATAGGTTCACCATCACTGCTTTAAGGGTTATACTTTATAATCCTATAATCAATATATGTTGTGTATATATTAGACACTATAATTTTTATATCCAGCCACTTTTTCTATTTGAACCTTAATTTTTATTTTATCTATAATTCAATTTTCAAATGTTTAAATGTTTAAATTCTTATTTTTATTTTCTTATGCCTTTTTATTATTTTTATCAGATTTGGTAGCTTCTTCCTGATAATTGGCTTTTATATTCCTCCTTTTATCAGACCCTAATTCAAGTGCTGGGTCTGACTAGTCTAAAATCTAATAATTTTTTTTTTTGGGGGGGGGGGGGGATAATTTTTTTCTTTCATTTTTATTATTTTTTGATTGGACTTAATTTTATCAGGCGTTTTTAGAATCGTCAGGTATTTTTACCTACTACTGGATTTTATTTTTATTTTTTTTGGCTTCTTTTTTCCTTCTTTTTTCTTCTTTGGCTGTTCCTCTCTTCTTTTGCTTCTGTTTGTTAAATCACTGGATTTTTCTATTTATTCATTGGATTATTTTGGATTTTTTTAAAAACTTTTTTTTTATTGGGTGTTTTTAACACCGGGTTTGTATACCCACCCTTTGGATTATTACCTGATTGGTGTACTTCAGCCTGATTGGATTATAAAATGGCAGCAAAGAAATGACCTCATTCTACAAGCACTCCTCCACAGACATCAAGCATCACAGAGAAATTGGAATTTGTTGAAATTAAGAATGCAATTCAGGTTTTAAGAGAAGAAGTAAAATTGAGTAGAGAAAGTGCTAATCAAGAATTCAATTTAGTTAAAGAAAATCTGAACCAAGTGATTAAAAATTTAAATTATGTTAATGTTGAAATGAAAGGAATGAAGGAAATTATTGCTAAAAATGAGCAAACCCATGATACAATGATAGAGGAATTGATGACAGAAGAGAAAAAACAAGAAAGGATTTCATTAATTCTTGCACAGAATTTTATCTGCGTTTTCAGAACATTCCTGAGACAAAGGTGAGAATTTTCAAGAGATATTAGGTGATATTTTGGCAGAAACAATGGAAGAAGACAAAGAAAAAGTAATGATTGATATTGATGAAGCTTTCAGAGTGAGCACTAGATATGCAGTCAGGCAAAATTTACCAAGAGAAGTTCATGCTAGATTTACTAAAAAGTGACGTAGAACACAGATACAGTACTTCAAAAGCTGAGAACGGTGACTATCAAGTATAGAGAGAAGGAAATTACAGTCTTAAAGCAGGTCCCAAGGAAGATAAGAGATCTACGAAGAGAATACCAATTTTTAACAAGAAAACTTCACGAAAGAGGAATCAATTTTAGATGGCTGATTCCAGAGGGCATATTTGTGGTATGGCAAGGTCAAAGATATAGACTGGATTCAGTTAATAAAGCTGAACTATTTTTTCATCAGAAGTTTGAACAGACTGAGGAAGGAGCGAAGGCGATGCAAGTAGCTGTGAGGCCAAAAGAACCAGCTCTCATAGAAGAGGGACTAAAAGTCTTAAGTGAAGAATACTTGCTAGGTGTGGCAGCAGAAGGAGCAGATATCTCATCTCAAGGCCAAGAAGCGATAACAAGTGTAGAACAACTTTTTCTGACTGATAGTAAGGAACAAAGAGAAAGAGTGATGATGAGAGCAGCAAAGGAGAGGCAAAAGCCTTAATATAGGAAAACAAATACAAATTGAAAATGGATGAAGAGGGGATTGGGAGGTAGGTTCTCATGGCCGCAGCAACAGGGGATATTTCCTTCTCTCTTGGAAATGTCCCATTGCCCAGGGGCTCTGGTCCTTTTGGACCAGACCGGATCTCTCCTGTAGGGAGAGTAACACACGGGACACTGCCAGAGGCCTGGCAGGGGCCGGTATGCCCCGCTGGGTGAACTGGCTTGTCTTGCACTGGCTGTGGTAAAACCAGACAGGCAGCCATGCTTGTTCCGACACAGCTACAGAGACTATGCAATGCCGGGAGAATAGCCGAATGATTCCATCTGGAAAGAGAATTGGAGTAGTTACCTGCAGAGGGGAAGAAGGGATTTCCTGTCTATGGTAGTAAGCAGAGAGTGCCTGAATGGGATTTTAGACTTTTGTTTCTCGCTTGGTTGCTGGATGGAGTTAAAATGGCCTCAGAAGAAGGCAGATATCTGTGCAGTGTGGCATTTCAGCGGAAGCTTCAAAAGCAGCAAATTGCCCTTTATTTTGATTTTTTCTAACTATCTAAGTGGTTTTCTTCAAAACTCGCCTTTTGGAATCTGGAATCTTGATCTTCTGTTGTAGAATCTTTATCTTTCTTTTTTTTTATAAACAAAAAATGTTAGACTAGAAGAACAAATCTCTAAAAAAACCAGAAGGAAGTACAAAAGAGCTATCTAGAGAAGATTTGGAAAATTGATCACCTAGCGACAATGTGTGGCCGGAGGAAATATAGCAGTCTGCTACAGGTTAAAATACAGTATGACCAGCTAATGCATGGAAGGAAGGAAGGCAATATTTAAGATGAAATTATTTGAACTGAATTAAACTGATCTGAACTGATTTGATCTGATTGATCTGACTGAAATTACATTTTCTACAGGTTTGAAGATAGTATTTTTGCTGAGAGAAAATTGACCAGCTAATGCACGGAAGGAAGACAATGTTTAATGGACTGCCTGATCTGATTGAAATTATTTTGAACATAATTAAATTAAATTAAATACTTTTAAGAATTAAATGCTTTTAAGAAAATTAAAATCAAAATATTTGTAAGAATATTTAGAAGTTACTAAAAGATATTAGCACTTTCTTTTTCTCTTTTCTCTAATGTTACAAAGTTATAAATTACAAAAAGAATTGAGTATATACAGTGGTACCTCATCTTACAAACTTAATTCATTCCGTGAAGAGTTTCGTAAGAAGAAAAGTTCGTAAGATAAAACAATGTTTCCCATAGGAATCAATGTAAAAGCGAAGTATGCGTGCAAGCCCATTAGGAAAATCCAAAACGTTAAGGCTTTAAACAAAAAAACCCAAGCGGCCGGCAGGCGAATGGAGTGGTGAGCCAAGGAAACGGTGGGCAAGACCATCTCACTACCAAAATGTGTCTATGGAAGCCCCGGTCATCCATTGCTCGCCGCCCTCCTGCCAGAAGCCCGCGAGGGGCCAAAGCCACCTTCCCACCTGCTCACCTTGCCGGTCGCCCCCCCTTGCCAAAGGAGCCCATCCCGCCCGTTCCAAGAGCTGCACCGAAGCTGCCCAGGAGCCACCACTGCCAGAACAGGATCCCCTCGCTGCCCATGTCCCCACTCCGTTAGCCTCCGTTTGATCTTTCTGTCCTTGTATCCGGCAGGAGAGCAAGCGAGTGAACGAGAGAGACGACCCTTCTCGGCCGCACCTCAGGAGGACAAGGACACCTGGGCTCACACCTGGGCTTGTCTCTCTCTCTCGCTCACTTGCTCTCCTGCTGGCTACAAAGAAAGGGAAGCGCGGCATCAGGACTTTCTCCCCAGTGGGCAGGAGAGTTCTTCAGCCACCCGAAGAAAGAAGAGTTGGTCCCGAATCCTTGAGTGCGCTGCAGCAGGGCACCTCTGCCCAGCCAGGCTACTGCCCCTCCCCCTGGAACTCCCAACATGGCAGGAGAGGAAGTGAGTAAGCGAGCAAGCGAGAGAGACCAGCTGTGGTGTCCTTATAGCAGGCAAGAGAGTGAGAGAGAGAGAAAGGAGCCTTCTCTGGCTGCCCGAAGGAAGAGGAGTTGGTCCAAAATTCTTGTGCGTGCTGCAGCAGGGCAGCTTTGCCCGGCCTGGCTGCTGCCCCTCCCTCTGGAGCTCCCAATATGGCAGGAGAGCAAATGAGCAAGTGAGCGAGTGAGAGAGTCCAGCTGCGGTGTCCTTGTAGCGGGCAGGAGAGTGAGAGAGAAAGAGAGAAAGGAGCCTTCTCTGGCCGCCTGAAGGAAGAGGAGTTGGTCCCGAAATCTCATGCGTGCTGCAGCAGGGCAGCTCTGCCCAGCCTGGCTACTGCCTCTCCACCTGGAGCTTCCATGCCCGCTGGAGAAGACTCGTTTCTCTCTCTTTCGCTCTCCTACCCGCTACAAGGGCACTGCAGCTGGTCTGTCACTCGCTCACTTGCTCTCCTGCTGGCTACAAAGACAGGGAGGTACCTGTACAGCATCAGGGCTTCCTGCTGAGCTCCTGGGCATTGTCCGCGGTGCCAAACCCACCCAGGAGCATCCCTCAGGGTTGTATAAGAAAGGGGAGAGACGGGCCGCTCCCTGCTTCGCTCCTCCGCCTTTGGGATAAAAAACAAAACAAAGCTTCCCTCCAGGGTGCCAACTTTCACCCACTTCAGTGTGGCGCCACCCCTGAAGGGCTTTAAAAGGGCAGAGGAAATCTGGACCTTTGAAGCACAAAGAGAAGGGGAGTCATGGATTCCCCACAGACTAGGGGGTTCCAGTTGGTGGCTTTCAAAGGTGTGTGTGTGTGTGTATAAGAGTGTTGTATAAATGTGTGTGAAAGAGTGTGTGTGTGTGTGAGAGAGAGAGAGAGTGTGCGTGTGTTTGTGTGTAGGTGTGTGTGTGTGGTGTGTGTGTGTGTGAGAGAGAGAGACCACACAGGGAAGGAAGGCTGGCGTGCGACGGGCATCGCCCCCCCTTTTCTCACTTGCTGCGCGCCTTCTTCCATCGCCATGAGATTCTTTCTGTCTCTCTGTCTCTCTGTCTCTCTCTTTCGCTGTCTCTCTCTGTCTCTATCTCTCTTTGAAGCAAAAACGCTGGTCTTCGAGAGAAAAAGCCAACGAGCCCTTTAAACGGAAGCCTTCTGAGATGCCAACATGACCTTATTTGAGAAGCCGCCCCAGGAAGACTGAGGGGGTGGTGGTTATATCTCCCTGCCCTGTGCACTCACACACTCCACAAAAGTCCAGGGCACAAAGTTGGAGGAGGATCCCGGGGAGGAAGAAGCAGCGAAAGTTCTCGGGAGGGCGGCAGCCAAAAAGGAAGGCTTCTTTAAAAAAGAGAAAAAAAAGGGCGGGGGCGGGGAGAAAGTTAGTTTCTGCAGGAATTAGAAAAGCGCAGACAAACACACACACAAACAAACACACTCGCTCACACCCAAAAACCGAGCTGGGCTGCTTTGGAGATTAAAGGCTAACCAACCCCAAACTCCTTTCAGGTGCCGCTGCTGCCGCCCGGCTCGGTTTTTGGGTGTGAGCGACTGTTTGTTTGTGTGTGTGTGTGTGTGTTTGTGTGTGTACTTTTCTAATTCCTGCAGAAGCTAACTTTTCCCCCATCTTCTTTTTTAAAGAAGCATTCCTTTTTGGCTGCCACCATCCCAAGAACTTTCGCTGCTTCTTTAGCTGCACCTGAGGAATTTTTCAGCTCTGTTTCTCTCCCCCCAATGGTAAATACCAACCACCCAGTTCTGCTCGCTTTGGGAGAGCCAGGACAATGCAAAGGATTAAGGCAGCTGAGCAGGGGGAACAAAAATAGTCTTTCCCTGCCAAGGAACATAAGTGGACTCCTGGTGTGTTTGTATAAGATCGCTCTTCCACCTCTTTCCCTTCCTCTCCTGTTGGCATCTTTCCTCCTTGGGATCCTCCTCCAACTTTGCACCCTGGACCTTCACGGGGTGTGTGAGTGCACAGGGCAGGGAGATGCAACCCCCCCTCAGCCTTCCTGGGGCGGCTTCTCAAACAAGGTTGCGTCGGCATCTCAGAAGGCTTCCGTTTAAAGGGCTCATGGCCTTTTTCTCTTGAAGACCAGCGTTTGTGCTTCACAGAGAGAGAGAGAGAGAAAGAGAGAGAGAGAAAGAAGAGAGAAAGGGACAGAGAGACAGAAAGAGAGAATCTCACGGCGATGCAGGAAGGCGCACAGCAGGTGAGAAAAGAGGGAGGGATGATGCCAGTCGCCCACCAGCCTTCCATCCCTGCGTGGTCTCTCTCACACAAACACACATACCACACACACACACCACACACACTCTCTCTTTCACACACATATTTACACAACACTCTCTCATACACACACCCATATCCCTTTGAAAGCAGGGAGTGGCCCCGTCTCTCCCACTTCTTATACAAACCCAAGGGACGCTCCTGGGTGGGTTTGGCACCGCTGATGATCCCAGGAGTTCAGGGGCGAGAAAGTCCTGACGCTGCACCTCCCAGTCTTTGCAGCCAGCAGGAGAGTCGCGGTGGAGCAAGCGAGGGGAAGCAAGCAGGTGGTGGCTCCTAAGCGGGCTCCAGGTTCAGGTGCAGCTCCCCCCCGTGGAGGACCTGGCAAAAGCGGCAGCGGGGGGCTTCACTGCTTTAAGGCGACGGGCCGACCCAGGGAGGACCAGGGAGCCTTGTCTGAGGCTGAAGTACGGGTCCTTGCCGCGGCCAGGATTTTCCGCCTCGGGACTGCCAGTGCAAGCAAAAGGAGGCGGGGAATCCCAGCGGGGGTGGCAAGCAAATGGGATATCCTGGCGGTGACAGTCACAAGGCAGGGGAATCCCTGCTGCAGTAAGAGAGCGCACGCGCAGTAAAAGAACCCACGCACCCGGGCTCAGGTTTGTAAGGTGAAAATGGATCTTGAGATGAGGCAAACAAATCTTAAACCCCAGGTTCGTATCACCAAAAGTTCTTATGAAGAGGTGTTCGTAAGACGAGGTATCACTGTATAATGAATTGGATTTATTAATTTTTTAATCTTATGGGAGCTTACCAATGGAAATACATATACTATAGATATATATATACATATATACATACACATATACATATACATATATGTATCAAATGTTTTTAGCTAAGTGATATATATAAGTGATATAAAGTGTAAAATGGAAGAATTATATAAATGAAAAAATTGAAAATAGCTTTGATCATTGCGCATAAGATAGGTAAGATATTTGATAATGATTATGATTATTTTTGGATGACCTTTTTTCTCTTTTCTTCTTTGCTCTCTTTTTTCTTTTTCTTTTATTATTCTGATTGATTGAATTATAAATTGCTTATTTGGTTTATGGTGATAAACAATGTGGGAGAAAGGGAGAAAAGAAAAGGGAGGAGAGCTACAATAACATGAGTAGGATTAATATGGGATAATAACTAGCACTAATTATGTTAGGCATCATAAGGAAAGACAGATGAAACAACAAAGAGTTAAAACCAATAGACTAGGAAAGATTATCACTGAGTTCGATAGTGGAAGATATTTAGAATTAGGGATAATATATAGATTAGGGAAATATATAGATTAGGGAACATTATGGCACTGCATCTTGCAGCGAAAATAATTAGAATAGGAAAGATTATTGCATTGATATGACAGTGACACACAGATAAGGGAAGATCATTACGCTGGGATTGGCAGCGGGATTTATAGATTAGGGAAGATTATCACACTAAGAAAGGCATTGGAAAATATTTAGATTAGGGAAGAATTTTTTTTTAATGGAATATACTTTTGCATAAAATAATGGAATAATAATGGAATAATAATGATTTATATTTATTTTGATCTGTTAAAATAGAAATGATATACTGATATAATGAAAGAAGTGAAATAAATGAATTGAGTAGGAAATGTATTTTAAAATTTCTAACAACAACCCTTCCTCCTATGTATAGATTAAGATACAATATGAATAGTGTTTTTTCTTTTCCTTTTATTTATTTATTTATTTATTTATTTATTTATTTATTTATTTATTTATTTATTTATTTATTTATTTATTTATTTATTAATAGAGTTGAAAGGGACCGTTAGGTCATCGAGTCCAACCCCCTGCCTGAGCAGGAAACCCTACAGCACCCCAGCCAAATGGAAGTCCAATCTCCTCTTGAAGGTGTCCAGAGTTGGGGAGTTCACCACCTCCCCTGGCAGGCAGTTCCATTGGTTGATCGCTCTGACCGTCAGGAAGTTCTTCCTTATTTCCAGGTTGAATCTCTTCTTGGTCAGCTTCCAACCAATGTTCCTCGTCCGGCCCTCTGGTGCCCTGGGGAATAAATAGACCCCCTCCTCACCGTGGCAACCCCTCAAGTATCTGTAAACTGCTATCATGTCCCCTCTAGACCTTCTTTTTTCTAGGCTGTCCATGCCCAGTTCTCTCAATCTCTCTTCGTAAGTCTTGGTTTCGAGTCCCCTAATCATTTTGGATGCTCTTTTTTGCACCTTCTCTTTTGGCTCTTCTTTTTTCTTTCCTTTTTTCTTCTATTATTTATTTATTTATTTATTTTTCCCTCCTGGGCTTTTAAGGAGACGTAAATTTGGATATTTTCTATTGTTAAGGGCAGTTACGATAAAATGAGGGTTTTTCCAAATGAAAGTAGGAATGCGTTTTCGAAGAACGCTAGAAAGAGACTGAAGTATGATGGCACAGTTAGGAAAAATAGCAAACAGCCAAGAGCAATTTAGATAGCTATAGCACTTTAAATATAAATGAAAGCAAAGAACATTATCTAAAATCCGGATATTAGCATTTGAAAAGGAGGTAGCACAGGATGAATGATATATACCAGAAATAATTGGATAAATAATTAGAAAATTTTGGATAATTTGATTAAGAATTTGGCATTTGATATTGTATTGTATTATATTTTAATTTGAGGTATGTAAATTGGAATCTCTGTAAGATGTGAAAAATAATAAAAAATTTATACACAGACACCTCCAAAAAGAAAATGGATGATGAACTTAAATGGATTTCAATAAACGTTGATGGACTTAATTCATCAAATAAGAGAAATAGAATTTTTAACAAAATTAAACAATTAAATTTGGATATAATTTGTCTCCAGAAAGTTCATATTAAAAATCAACATAAGAAACTTTTAGAAAATAAGTCATTTGGAGAATTTTATACTTCATTAATAGATCAGGCTGAAAGAGAAGTTGCTTTGTATATACAGAAGAAAATTGACTCCAATCATATTTATTCGGATGAAGAAGGCAGAATACTGATGGTTGATTTAAAACTTAGTAATCAAAAATACTATTCGTAGCAATATATGGCCCAAATGACAATCAAGAAGCCTTTTACTTAGAGTTACACAAGAAAATTAATGAATTAAACTATAAGAATATCTGTGTATTGGGTGATTTCAATGTGATAGTACAACTAGATCTGGACTACAAAACAAATAAGAGCAACAGACTTAAAAAGAGGAGTTTGCCTAAATCTTTTTTTGAGATGGTAGATGAATGGAATATGGTGGAGGTCTGGAGAGATAGGAACCTGAAAGAAAAGCAATACACTTTTTACTTTGCAAGACATATTTCATGGACAAGAATTGATATGGTATGGACTACATTTGATCTGCTTAATTTTGTTCAAAAAGTTGATATTGAATCTAATGTTTGGGCAGATCATAATCCTATTGTGATGAAATGGAAGGGCGAAAGTAAAAAACCTAGGTGTACAATAAGGTGAGAAATATTACCAGAGAAAGAGTTTGAACTATTTATTAAAAGAGATTTGGACTTTTCTTCCAAGAAAACAAAAGGAAGCAAGGATACATCCAAAGCTTATTTTAGAGGTCTTGTCACTACATATATGAATAAGAGGAATAGATCAAAATTTCTGTACAAGAAAGAGCTTGAAGTAAAACAGAAAATTGGAACATCAATTAAAAATTAAAGGGATGTTGGACTTAACTAAACACAAATTAAATTTAGTAGGGGATGAAGAAGTAGCCAGGAAGATGAAATTAGCCAAACAAAACTTTTTTGAACAGGAAAATAAGCCTGGAAGATGGTTGGCTTACAAAACAAGAAACGATAAAGAACAAAAATGGATAAAACAACTGCAAGACGAGAAAGGTGAACTGCAGAGAGGAGGAGAAAAAACAAATTGTTTGGAACTATTATAGAGACTTATATAAACAAGAATATATAGATGACCAAAAAAATTGTCAATACTGTATTTGGAAGAAGCAAATCTACCTAAAATACCAGAAACATTTAGGGGAAATCTTAATGCTAGAATAACTATGATGGAATTATGGGAAGCTATAAAGAAACAAAAGAACGAAAAAGCCCTGGGACCAGATGGGCTACTAGCAGAAGTCTATAAAACTTTTGAGGAAGTCTTCGGGCTCCTAATGTTGGACATATTTAGTAAAGTTATGTGGGATGCTAAAATACTAGACTCCTTGATGGAAACTTTTATTTCATTGATAATAAAAATAATAATAATAATAACAACAACAATAACAACAACAACAACAACAATAATAATAATTTATTAGATTTGTATGCCGCCCCTCTCTGTAGACTCAGAGTGGCTCACAACAAAATAATAACAGTATAACAAATCTAATACAGTGGTATCTCATGATACGAACCCCTCGTCTTACGAACAACCCGAGATACGAACCCGGGTTTCAGAAATTTTTTGCCTCTTCTTACGAACTTTTTCCTTCTTACGAACCCGCTGCTGCCGCCGCCGCTGAGACGCCCCGCCGCCCAGCTGTCACTTTTTGAAACAGCCGGGGGACTTCCCAGCATCCTCCTGAACCCAAACGCCAAACCCGAACTTCAGGGTTCGGCGTTTGGGAGGCCGCCGAGAAGCCCCCCGGCTGTTTCAAAAGGTGAAAGCTGGGCGGCAGGGCTTCTCAGCGAAAGTTCGGATTCTGGAGGCCGCTTTGGGTTTTTGGCTGGGCGAGAGGCAGGAGGTCCGGCCTGACACCCCCACCCCAGCGCTTCACCTTTCCCCCCAGCCACAAACCCAAAGGTCCCCACCACAGCACCCACTGCAGAAGACTTAGCCTCCCGATCCTCCCCGCCCCTCACCCATGGCCTCCCGAGCTCTTTTGCCCGATGGGAAGCGAAGCGCTGGGGTGGGGGGTGTCCTGACAACTCCCACCCCAGTGCTTTGCCTCCCGCTGGGCAAGAGCACTCTTCTGCCGGCCACAGGCGAGGGGCGAGGGCAAGGGGCGGGGGAGCCTCCTGCGGCGGAGACATTTGGGGTTTTGGCTGGGGGAAAGGCAGGAGGTCCAGCGCTTCACCTGCCCTCCCAGCCAAAAGGCAAAGCCGTGCAGTTCCCCAGCCGCCGAAAGAGGCTTAACCCCGCCCCTCTGTCCCACCCATCGCCCATGGGCGGCAGAAGAGTGGGGGCAGGCAGGAGGCAGTTCTGCCAGAGACCAATTGAGGAAGTATTGCAGGAGATAAGAGAGGCCACCTGTGTTTGGGTGGGGCTCCAGTAATTAGAGCTGCTGATATAAATAGCAGCCTGCTAGTTTGGCCATTGTGGAAGATTATCTGATTGTTGTTTCTTCAGGACTGTGACTTGCTGTTTCCAGACTTTGTTGATTTTTCATGACTTTGAAACCAAAGCAGAGCAAAATGCGGGGGTCTCACTTTGTGGAAGAAGGAGGGCTGTGACGTTCCTTCACAGCTGCTAGCTAAGTACTTAAGGACTGATTAAGGGGATTGTACAGACTACCCGGTTGTTTTGGGACAAGTGCTCTTTGAAATACAAAAAGGGTGCTTTGTTTCTTTTGAATTTTTGTGATAAATAACATTAATTGGTAATTGTAATTTATATGATGTGAATGAGCGGGGTGGGTGGGATGCTATGTGTGGGTACAATGGGGATAGTTTGAATGCAGAATTTAGCCTACCTGGCGGTAGAGGGACAGGAGGGATGGGGGCATCTTTCTCTGGGGTGACAGAGTGCCAGAATATTCCGGTCCTGCTGGGGAGAGGTAGATATGGCAGGAGTCACGGGGCTAGCCGTTCTGGAGGAAAAAGGGATCGTTGCTTAATAGCGATCCCTTGTTCCGGTTCCCTGAGCTCAACCCGGGGTCCTGGTGACAAGTGTAATCCGGGCCCTGAGCTAAAGCTGCTGCTGCTCAATGCCAGATCGGTAGTAAACAAAGCTCTCCTCATCTGGGATTTAATCCTGGATGAGGAGGCCGATCTGGCATGTGTGACTGAAACCTGGCTGGGCCCAGAGGGAGGAGTTTCTCTCTCAGAAATATGCCCAGACGGGTTTCAGATATGGCATCAGCCTCGACCCCAGGAGAACCTTCGCCTGCGTAGACTCGTTGCCCCTGAGATTGTGGGTTGTGAGCCACTCCTTGTGAAATTGGATTGAGGGGTTCAGGTAGGCTTGTTACTCATGTACCTGCCTCCCAGCTGCATGTCAACAGCCCTGCCTGTGCTGCTCGAAGAGGTGGCTGGGTTGGCGGTGGAGTTCCCCGGACTCATTGTCTTGGGGGACTTCAATCTGCCATCACTCGGTGGTTCCTCTGGATTAGCCCAGGACTTCATGGCCACCATGACAGCCATGGACCTGACTCAAGTAGTTCAGGGTCCGACTCACAATGGTGGACACACACCCGACATGATATTCCTCTTGAAGCAATTGAGTAATGGTCTGAGACTAAGGGGCTTAGAAGCATTGCCTTTGTCATGGTTAGATCATTTTCTACTGCGGCTTGATTTCCTGGCTCCAATCATCCCCCGCAGGGAGGTGGAACCGATTAGGAGGTTCCGCCCCAGACACCTGATGGACCCTGAGGGTTTTCAGAGGGCACTTGGGGTATTACCAGATTCACTCGTCCACAGCTTGGCAGAGTCTCTTGCTGAGGCCTGGAACAAGGCTGCAGCAGAGGCTCTTGACCAAATTGCGCCACTGCGACCTCTTTGTGGCACTAGACCCCATAGAGCTCCATGGTTCAACGAGGAGCTCCAGGAGTTGATACGCCAGAAGAGACGTCTAGAGAAGCGATGGAGGAAGAGTAAGTCTGAATCCGACCGAACACTTGTAAGAGCTTTTATTAAGACCTACAAAGTGGTGCTCAAGGCGGCAAGATGCATGTACCATGCCGCCTTGATTGCATCAGTAGAATCCCGTCCGGCCACTCTGTTTAGGGTGACCCGCTCCCTTCTAAATCAGGGGTGCGTTGGGGAGCCCTTACAGGGCAGTGCCGAGGAATTTAACTAGTTTTTCGCTGATAAAGTCGCTCGGATCTGGGCTGATCTTGATTCCAATTGCATAGCAGTATCAGCTGACAATGAGTCAGTCGAGGTGACTGGGGCTAAATGTCTTTGTCCTTCAGTCTGGGAGGAGTTTGACTTGGTGACACCTTATGAAGTGGACAAGGCCATTGGAGCTGTGAGTTCCGCCACCTGTCTACTGCAGTGATTTTCAACCTTTTTTGAGCTGCGGCACATTTTTTACATTTACGAAACCCTGGGGCACATTGAGCGGGAGGGGGCCTAAAAAAAGTTTGGACAATTTTTTTTTCTCTTCCTCCCCTTCGCTCTATTTCTTTCTCCCTCCCTCCCTCTTTCTCTCCCTTCCTTCCTCTTTCTTTCTCTCTCTCTCCATCCCTCTTTCTTTCTCTTCCTTCCTTCCTCTCTTTTTTGCTCTTTCTCTCTCCCTCCCTACATCCCTCTATGTCTTTTTCTCTCTCTCCTTCCCTTCCTCCCTCCCTCTCTTTCTCTCTCTCTCTTGCTTTCTTTCTCTAGTTCTTTTTCTCTCTCTCTCGCTCTTTCTCTTGCTTTCTTTCTCTCTCTCTTGCTTTCTTTCTCTCTGAGCTTCGTGGCACACCTGACCATGTCTCGCGGCACATTAGTGTGCCACGGCACACTGGTTGAAAAACACTGGTCTACTGGATCCGTGTCCCTCTTGGTTGGTTTCGGCCGAGAGGTGACATGGAGCTGGGCCCAGGAGATTGTCAATGCCTCCTTGGGGAGGGGGTCGTTTCCGACCCTTTATAAGGAGGCACTTGTGTGACCCCTCCTCAAGCCTTCCCTGGACCCAGCCATGTTTAATAACTACCGTCCAGTCTCTAACCTTCCCTTTATGGGGAAGGTTGTTGAGAAGGTGGTGGCGCTCCAACTCCAGTGGTCCTTGGAAGAAGCCGATTATCTAGGTCCTCAGCAGTCTGGATTCAGGCCTGGCTATAGCATGGAAACTGCTTTGGTTGTGTTGATGGATGATCTCTGGCGGGCCCAGGACAGGGGCTTGTCCTCTGTCCTGGTGCTTCTTGATGTCTCAACGGCTTTCGCTACCATCGACCATGGTATCCTTCTGCACCGGCTGGAGGGGTTGGGAGTGGGAGGCACTGTTCTCCAGTGGTTCTCCTCCTACCTGTCCAGTCGGTCGCAGTTGGTGTTAGTGGGGGGTCAGAGGTCGACCTCTAGGTCTCTCCCTTGTGGGGTGCCTCAGGGGTCGGTCCTCTCCTCCCTGCTATTTAATATCTACATGAAACCGCTGGGTGAGATCATCCAAGGGCATGGGGTGAGGTATCATCAATACACCGACGATACCCAGTTATACATCTCCACCCAATGTCCAGTCAATGAAGCAGTGGAAGTGATATGCCGGTGCCTGGAGGCTGTTGGGGCCTGGATGGGTGTCAACAGGCTCAAACTCAACCCAGACAAGACGGAGTAGCTGTGGGTCTTGCCTCCCAAGGACAATTCCATCTGTCCGTCCATTACCCTGGGGGGGGGAACTACTGACCCCCTCAGAGAGAGTTCGGAACTTGGGCATCCTCCTCGATCCACAGCTGACATTGGAACATCATCTTTCGGCTGTGGTGAGAAGGGCGTTTGCCGAGGTTCGCCTGGTGCACCAGTTGCGGCCCTATTTGGACAGGGAGTCATTGCTCACAGTCGCTCATGCCCTCATCACCTCGAGGTTTGATTACTGCAACGCTCTCTACATGGGGCTACCTTTGAAAAGTGTTCAAAAACTTCAGATTGTGCAGAACGCAGCTGCGAGAGCCATCGTGGGGCTTCCAAAATTCGCCGTTTCTTCAACATTCCGTGGCTTGCATTGGCTGCCGATCGGTTTCCAGTCACAATTCAAAGTGTTGGTCATGAAATTTAAAGTCCTACATGACATTGGACCAGAGTACCTCCGGAACCGCCTGCTACAGCACAAATCCTAGCGACCAATAAGGTCCCACAGAGTTGGCCTTCTCCGGGTCCCGTCAACTAAACAATGTCATTTGGCGGGCCCCAGGGGAAGAGCCTTCTCTGTGGGGCCCCCGGCCCTTTGGAACCAACTCCCCCCGGAGATTAGAACTGCCCCCTCCCTCCTTGTCTTTTGTAAACTACTCAAGACTCACTTTTACCGCCAGGCATGGGGGAGTTGAGACACCTTTCCCCCAGGCTTTTTTATACTTTGTTTTATGTTTGGTATGAATGTGCTGTTTGGTTTTTTAAATAATGATAGGGTTTTATATGTTTTTTAATATTAGATTTGTTCCACTACTATATTGTTTTTATTACTGTTGTGAGTCTTCAGAGAGTGGTGGCATACAAATCTAATAAATAATAATAATAATAATTGTTCTGAAGTGCTAAACTTACAAGCTAAGATAAGACCTGATTTGGAGGAACACCCCTTGGAGAAAGGAGAAACAATCTTTATTGATGGTTCCTCTAGGATGGGGGTGAGGGAGTATGGAAAAAATGGATATGCCATTATAAATGGGCATACTAAAGAGATCCATGAGGCAGGGGGTTGGTCTGCACAAACCTGTGAATTGTATGCATTAAATCACAGTCTGTGTATCTTAGAAGAAAAAATTGGAACAATATACACAGATTATCAGTATGCGTTTAGGATAGTGCATATATTTGGCAAAATATGGTTGAAAGGAAATAATAAGTTATTTGCAAATACCCAGAAAAATAACAGTAATGGGAATGCTCATCAAAAAGAGAGCATAGATAATTGGATTGCTGATGAGGCAAAAGTAGCTACTGCAGTAAAAAAAAATCATTTTCCATTGTTGAAGCAACAGAGAATATTCCTGTATTCACTAACAACGAATGGAGAGAGTCACAACAAGTAGGAGGACAAGAGGGGAAGAAGGGAAAGTGGTTCCTTTAAGATGGAAGACAGTTAATAAGTAAACAAATAGCATGATAATTAATAGAAAAAAAATTACATGAAGGAAGTCATTGGGGAATCCAAGTTATTGTAGATGAACTTTTATAATGTTATGGTTGTATTGGAATATGTTTAATCAGTATAGCAGATTGGTGGAAAACCTTCGAATTGTATTGATTCCCTGGAAACTTGAGTTAAGATACCATGTTTTTCCGAAAATAAGACCCTATCTTATATTTTTTTGAACCCTGAAATAAGTGCTTGGCCTTGTTGCCATATACTCAAAAGCCTGATTGGGTTTATTATCAGGGGATGTCTTATTTTGGGGAAAACAGGGTATTGAAACAACTTGTGCATAAAGTTAAATTTTCCTAGGAAACAAAGATTTTTGGCTCAAACCACTATTTTTTGACCAGTACATAAATTCCAAGACGGGGTTTGGGTGCTGATGATCCAGAGCTGGAGGGAGGAAAAACTGACCCTGAAGTTGGAAAGACCATTCCAAGCACTGTTTAGTCTATGCTGCGCGCGCGCACACACCCCAAAACACCCCCCGTGCACCCTTTTCCAAGGGCGCGCAAGGAGCCGTGACCATCCCCCCCCAGCGCCTCCAGCCCCCTCGCGCCCCTGGCTTTTTTCTGCTGCCCCCGTCCACCTGATCCGCCTCTCTTTCTCCTCCTCCACTTCCTGCCTTGGGGCGCGGCTCTTCCTGCAGCGGTGGTGGCGGCTGCGGTTTCTCGTCCTCCTCATCCAGCCACTAGCTGCTCCAAGCGCTTTGGGAACGCCCACCCCGCCCCTCTCGCAGTCCCTTCGCCGTTGCAATTGTCATCTGGAAGACTCTAAGCTCTCACAGGGTCCCTACTCCTGAGATCATTGGATGTGAGTCTTTCCTCTTAAGTTGGACTCATGGGTTCAGGTGGGCTTGCTGTTAACATAATGCCTCCCAGCTATGTTACAACAACCCTGCCTGCATTGCTCGAGGCTGACGGTGGAGTTCCTCAGGCTTATGGCCCTGGGAGACTTCAACTTGCCTTTGCTTGGTGAAATCTCAGATGCAGGGCAGGAATTCATGGCTTTGCTGAGGAAAACCAGTTGTACATCTCCACCCCATGCCAATTCAGTGAAAGGTGCCTGGAAGGTGTAACGGCCTGGATGGGAGCCAACAGGCTCAAGCTCAAGCCCAAAAAGAACAAGTGGCTCTGGGCATTTCCTCCAAAGACCATTCATCTGTCCATCCTTTGTTCTGAGGAGGGGGACTTTAACCCCCTCAGAAAGGTTACACAACTTGGGAGTCCTCCTGGATCCACAGCTGAGCCTTTAACAACATATCTTGGCTATGGCCAGCGTAACCTCTGCTCAGGTTTGCTCGGTTTACCAGTTGCAGTCCTATTTGGACCAGGAGGCTCTTCGCACAGTCATTCAGGTCATGGATGTACCTAGGTACACCCATATAACACCAACATTCTGCATGCTGCATTGGCTACCAATTAGTCTCCAGTCACAATTCAAGTTGTTGGTTATTACCTATAAAGCCCTACATGGCTTAGGATCAGATTATCTATGGGACCCTCTTCTGCTGCATACCTCCCAGAGACCAATTTGATTACACAGGACTGGCTTCCTCCGGGTCCCATTGACCAAGCAATGCAGGTTGGTGGGCCTGTGGGGAAGGGCCTTCTTTGTGGCTCCCAACCCTATGGAACCAACTACCCCCTGATGTCTGCATTGCTCCTACCTTACTAGACTACTGAAAGGCCGTGAAGACCTGGCTCTGCTGGCAGGCCTGAGGGCCATCAATGTTAACATCCAGTCACGGCCACATTGAGATTGATTTGTATAATAATAATAACAACCATATAATAATAATAACAAGTTATTATTCCAGAGGAGGATGCCATCTTTCAAGATGATAATACACCAATCCACAGAGCAAGAATTGTTAAAGAATGGCAAGAGGAACATTCTAATTAAGTTCAGCATCTCATCTGGCCACCACAACCACCAGACCACAACATTATTGAGCATTTATGGTCGATTTTAGAGATTCAATAAGAAGTCGATTTCTACCACCATCGTTTCTAAAAGAACTGGAGGGTGCTTTAACTGAAGAATGGGCTAAAATTCCTTTGGAAACAATTCACAATTTGTATGAATCAATACCTCGGAGAATTGAGGCTGTATTTGCTGCAAAAGGTGGACCAACACCATATTAAAATATATTTTGATGATTTTTCAAGGTGTTTCCATTTCTTTGTCCACCCCCTGTAGGTAGAAGTTGAAAAGTATGTGTGCTCCTAATTCTTACATAAGTAACGTAACATTTTTATTTATTTATTTATTTTTATTATTAGAGTTGGAAGGGACCTTGTAGGTCATCTAGTCCAATCCCCCTCTGGTGCAGGAGACCCTACATCACACTAGTCCAATAGCAGTCCAGTCTTTTCTTGAAAGACTCTAGTGTTGGACTGTTCACCACCTCTGCAGGCAAGCTGTTCCACTGGTTGATCGCTCTCACCGTCCGAAAGTTCCCCCTTATTTCTAGGTTGAATCTCTCGTTGGATAGCTTCCAACCGTTGCTCCTTGTCTGGTTCTCTGATGCTTTGGAAAATAATGTGATCCCCTCTTCCCTGTGGCAGCTTCTCAAATACAGTATTTGAAGACTGCTATCATGTCCCCCTTGGACCTCCTCTTTGCTAAACTAACCTTTCTTCGTATGTTTTAGTTTCTAGTCCCTTTATCATTCTGGTTGTTCTATTCTGCACTCTAGAAAAAGTGTAAGTGGTGAAGTTGTGTAGAATGGATAATAGAAGGGAAACATGAACCTTTAATAACTTTATAAAAGAATACAAAGCTATGGGATTAGTTGTGGGCAAGAAAACTGTAACCAAGTAAACCTTACAGTTATAAATGGTACTCAGTTCAATGAGAAAAAGAAATGGGAAAAAAAGGATTGGAGATTTGGAATCGGAATAAATACAGGAGGAAGAGATTCTACATCTGAGATCCCAGTATGGAAAATAAAAAAACTTTAGAATCTGATATTCCTAAATCAGTATTTCACTCCTTTAATGAGAAGGTAATAGAAGGAGATGAAATAATGGCTGAAATAGCAGGTGCTAATAAAAATGTGTTTGTAGAACTGGCTGAGAGTATAGCTGGGACCTTAAATGTAACAAATTGTTTTGTATGTGGTGGAACTAAAAGTAGGAGGCAGGTGGCTTTGGGAAACAAATCAATTAGATTTGAGTAACTCCAGCTGGAATTGGGATTTTAACTTTATCCAGAGCAGAATAGAACCTTGCATATTGGAGAATGAGACAATTGGAAAAAACTTGTTTTAAAAGAAATGATTTAAAAGAACAAGTTGGAAAAATGGTATGTGAAAGAATCCTTCAAAGCAAACAAGAATGGTGGGCTAGACAGGAGGAATGGTACATTAGTTCTCCTAAGACCTGGAAAAAATGTGGGAAATAAAAGACATCTGTAATAAAAGTTTAGAATGGGTAGCACCAGATGGGCTTTAATGGATTTGTGGTAAAATTGCCTATCCACATTTACCAAGAAATTTGAGTGGTACTTGTGATTTAGGGACCATTAGATCAAGTTTCATTCTCATTCCTGTACAAAAAGGGGAAGTGCCTGTCTATGATGATATTAGGTAGCAGGATATAAATCAAAGAGTGTAAGAAGTATAAAAGATAAAATGCAAAGCCAGACCTAAGAAAGATTAAAAAGTTATCTCTGATACATTATTGAGATTAACAGGATAGGATCCTGAAGATTGCCCACCAGAAAGGATTATAATTTACTATGATCCTGCTACAGGGCAACTGATGGAAGTATGGATATCAAACACCAATCTATCTGATTAACAGAATCATTCATTTGCAAGCCGTGGTAGAGATAATAACTATCAACATAGTACTAGGCTTAGATATTATGGCTGAAATGAATACTAAAATGAGAACAGCAATTTATCAAAACAGATTAGCATTGGATTACTTATTAGTTAAAGAAGGAGGCATCTGTGGCAAATTTAATTTAACCAACGGTTGCCTAGAAATTGATGATACAGGGGAAGAAACTAGACAAGTCATAGATAGAATGAAAAAAAAAATAGCTCATGTTCGGTACAAAAATGGAATTTTGGATAATGATAGTTGGAATAAATTTATTCTACTCTTATTAAATTTGAGACTAGTTTGTTTGTAATGAAAAATTGCAAACATTTGCAGCATTTCTACTCTGATCTTAAGTCAAAAAAATTCCCAGAACAATGATCTTTCACAAGTAGTCATCAGGCATACAATTTAAGTGACAAATAGAAAGCCTCGCCAGAAGAGGAAAAAAAACAAGCTTTAAAAAATCCATGTGAGATAGAAATATATTAGGTAGAATGATCAAATGCTTTAAAAAGAAGATGCTAGAAGGGCACAGTGGCTGAATATGGGCATATTAACAATTCCTCCAGGGCAAGTATTACCCATTGTTGGGGGATGGGGAAACCAAAATTTATGTAGAATGACATTTCTAGTTGGCTTTGGATCCGATTTCGTGAACATGTCAGTAATAATACGAATTATAAACTCTTTAATTCTTTCGGCACTAGAATATATCGAAATTACACTTCTCCGGCGTGGTCTATAATAAAAACATATTCGCCAGATTATTTCTCTGCCCTAACTTTTGGATTTAGATTAGCAACCATTTTCTATCAGTTTGAATATAACAGCAAGTGCGTAAATTGTATAGTGCGTAAATTGTCTAATTTAACTAAATATGTAAAGCCTCTATTATTTCCCAAATAACAGGCATAAAACAATTACCCATTTCTGCGATGTAAGTTTCAGCTATGTTTAAAGCCTGTATCTTTTATTTTATGGAATGGGCATTGATTCAAACGGCTTATCGCGGGGATTCCTGTATCTTTCCCTTGCTCTGGAAGTTCGATTATTCCTCCTCGATTTCTAGTGTCTGTTTCACTGTCTCCCGCTTCTCCATTCTGACCAATAGCCTTGCAACAACTCAAATAACTGGAAGCGGAATTGATTGGCTAAATCTTCTTGAAGAATGGCGGCCAATGCAACTACCAACCCATCCCAGCTTTTGCCGCTTGGTAATGAAAGTCATGCTTGCGTGTGGGTGGCGCGGCGCGCAAATCGGAAGACTCGAGTGGGGTTGCCGGAGTGCCGTTTGCAAACGGCACAGGGTTACAGAAAAAGTAGACTGTGATGTGGAATCGAAACCATGAATGTTTTTCATGGGCATGGGCCTTAATCAGATTCAGCCTTCCGTAACTTCTGCCAGTGGGTCTGAATTGGTTAGGGCTGAAGTCACAATTCCATTCTGAAATTCTGTCTAGGTTCGTCCAGCTCCTAAGAGGGGCCCACGTTAAACTGCCTTGAAAATTTTGAAGATTTTCTCTATGAACCATTTTTGGCACTCCCCTTTTCTTTTTCTGCTGGAAAAAACAAAGCAGCTGAAGTTTTGGTTGATAACTGAAGCATTGTTTCTTTGATAGCCAACTTTTTGCAACCATTTCTCAAAAGGGAAACAGTAAAACACTATAAATGCACTGCTTCACTGTATAATGGCTTCCCAGTAGAGTAATGGTAGAGAAGGCTTTGCTTGTGAGCTCATGGTCATGGATAGAAATTGCATATATGGTATAATAGTTTATAGACGCTCCTCCAATTCTTTTCTAAGAATAAGGTGGGCAATACCTTTGTGCCTATTCATCATGAATGGTTAGGTTTCTAGGTTATAAGACTATCCTTGGCTCTTTTGATGTTCTGTCTCCTTTCCCCTGTCTGTTTATATACACTTACCAACTCAAATCCATATATGAAGTAAAATATTTGTCTGAATTGCAGTACCCAAATGAAATGGCCTTCATCACAGAGCTGTAAATGGTTTGCAGCAGTTTTAAAAGGCAAATCATAGATACTGAGGAAAGAATTAGTTATGTGCAGTTTGAGATATCACTATTAGTTTATTGTAGGTGTAATTGCTCAGTTGAGAATGAACCTCCATGGAGTTTATTCTTATTTACTTAATTTTAAATGCACATTATTCTTTTACTTTTGAGAACTAAAACCAATCTACAGTATGGCTTGAATTTTCCCCCTATTGTAGGAATGGTCAAGTGGAGAATACTTTGGATTTTGCCATCCTACGTTGTAACCCATTTCATTGTGCTGTCATTTTTAGTGTAATTTATGACTATTGTATAAAAATGTGTATAATTTAAAAATGAAAACTTTGATTTATTGTTTTAAATCAATTCTTTCCCAGACAACCAGAAAATATATCAATGTATAAGATATAATGATAGTATTTATGTTAAGATTTGATGCCAAGATCTAGAAATTTTAAATTCAGTGTTTTGAATGTAAACTATTTGGGAGATATTACTTTTAAAGTATTAACACCTGTTTCTCTATGCCACAGAACTGGTGGACAAGTGTATAGGCTCTCGTATTCACATTGTAATGAAAAGTGATAAGGAAATTGTTGGCACACTCCTAGGATTTGATGATTTTGTCAGTATCCTTTCTATAACTATTTGGAAGCTTTTCTCTAGTTTTAAAATTATCTTTTTAACTGTTGTTTCTCTAGAAAGAGTTTTTATAAATTAAGATGAAATAATCTGCAAATATCTGTAACTGTTGAGTATTTAGATTTTGTGTTAAGTTCTTATGTATGATTTGGAACCTCTATTTGCAGGCAGTACTTGAGCCACACTCTGGAATTTTGACTGTAATTTGCAATATGTAGTCACCTACATAATCACCTAGCTTAATGATCATAATGCCAGTTCTTTCCATTGCAGTAATTTAAATGACTTACATGAGTACCTTAAGGCTGTGATGGTGAATCTATGGCACGTGTGCCGGAAATGGCATGCAGAGCCATTGCCCATTGCTCTTCGGGTTCCGTCACACCATCCAGCTTGTCTTCATGCTTGCAAGAACACTGGAAACTGGAAGAGCAGCCGCCCAGTGTGCATGTGTGTGCCGGGCAGATACTCTTCTGGTTTCTGGTGCACTGGAATGCGCACCTGGGCTTCCAGGACCAGAAACCAAACAGCTGATCTTCTGGTACACACACACACATGCACACACTACCATTTTGGCACTTGCTGCCGAAAAGGTTTGTAAACAGTGCCTTAAGGGATGGGTGAGGCCATAACCCTCCAGCACATGGAAACCTGTCATGAGTTGAGAGGATTCAATTGGCTAGGTTCACCGGTGCATGACTTCCTCCTTTCCAATCTCCAACACTCCCAAGATTCCTTCTCCCTGCCCCATCACTTCCAGGTTCACTTATCTTTCTTTTATGAAGTTGCTGACAGGTTTGCTCAGTTAATGCAGGGCTCAGCTAGAAAGCTAACAAAGGCAATCTGTGTTTCTCAAAGCTGACCAGGAACAGAAAGTTAGTCAACAAAGTTCTGTTTCTGGCAAACTGAGAGCTTTCTATCTAGTTGTGCCTTGAATTGGCTGGTTATGCCTGTCAGCAGCTGCAAGGAAAGCAAATAACCCCAGCATGGTAGGAAGAGAGAAGGCATAGGCCTCTGGGAGACATGGAAGGAGGAGGCACATGCAACAGTGGACCTAACTGGTCAAAGATTTGCAGCCTGCAGCAAGTTTCTGTGCATCACCAACCAGGTAAGGCATTCAGACCCATAAAGAGAGAGGGATAGTTGAAGTGTTTTCACAGACATGAGAATGGGGGCAATACAGCTGTTAGAACATTAGATAGAGATAGCAAGTTCCTTCATCAGCACCCTCATAATTTTGAATGGGTGCTGAGTGAATGACTGTCCAGGAATGTCTATAATGTTAACAGAATATTAAAAATATACAAAGTTATCTTTCAGGGCCATGACTGAATGCTGTACATATTGAGAAGTTGAAAGATTGTCAAGGCATGCAAATTAAGTTAACATTTTTGATATTATAAAAACAACTTTAATTATGTTATTTATTTATTTATTCAATTTTTATGCTGTCCTTCTCTTTAGACTCAGGGTGGCTTACAGCATGTTAGCAATAGCACTTTTTAACACAACTAGCATATTGCCCCCACAATCCGGGTCCTCATTTTACCCACCTCGGAAGGATGGAAGGCTGAGTCAACCTTGAGCCGGTGATGAGATTTGAACTGCTGACCTTCAGATCTACAGTCAGCTTCAGTGGCCTGCAGTACAGCACTCTACCTGCTGTGCCACCCCGGCTTTTAGAATTTATTTTGTAAATATAGGAAAAGTTAATGTTTTTGTAGTGACTTATTATATTTTTCTTAACAACAAATTCCAGACATGGTATTAGAAGATGTCACTGAATTGTAAGTATTGCTTCTCTGGCTTAGAACCTGAATACATTTAGTGTTTGTTCATTTTTTTAATCAACAGTTGTCTATTTTTGCCCTTTTCTAGTGTTGCCATTTTATTTCTCTAATGTAGTAGATTTTGATTTCTCTGATACAATACATAAGCTAATAAACTTTCGTTATTGGTTGAGAATTATTTTGAATAGCATGTTCTAATTATGTTTTCATACATATTTTAAAAAGTAGTGCATAATATTTTCTGCATTTAAAAGTTTACATATATATTTGCCAATTACATTCTATTCTGTCCTCAATTAATATACTTATTACAGTGCAATTTTTTTAAAATTCTGGAAATCTGATCTTTAGGAATATTTTGTCTTCAAAGAAGCATGTTAGTTAAAAAGATTTATTGAGAACATAAACATTGAGACAACATCAACTTTACAAGAGAGTACAAAGACATTGCAGTCAATGAAATTGGGGGTAGACAATCTATCAAGATTGAATGGATTTCCTGTTGAATGATGTAGATCGTTTATTTGTTTAGCAGTATTTTTTTCCTCTCCACATACAGTCATCAATGCAATGCACCATCAATTTTCATTTACAATAAAAGGCAGTATCATGTTTGTAAGACAGTGATGGGCAACCTTTTGAGCTTGGTGTGTCAAAATTCGCCAAAAAACTGAGCATAACTCAGGTGGTGTGTCACCTTGAGAAAAAACATAATTTTGTGATATTTATAGTTTAAATAACAAATATGCATAATTATCTTTCTCTCTCTTTCCTGTCATTCTCTGCCTCAATCATTTTCTCATTTCTCTTTTTGTTCTCCCCTTTATTCTATCATTTCTCTCCCTCTCTCTTCCTATCTTCTCTCTCACACACTCTCTCTCTCTCTCTCTCCCTTCCTTTCTTTCCTTCTCTCTTCCTTCCACTTTTTTCTCTTTCTCTCTCTCTTTTCCTTCCTTCCCCTCTTCCCCTCCCTCTCTTTCTCCCTCTCTCCCTTTATATTTATCTCTTCCTTCCTTCCTCTCTTCCTCCCTTTCTCTCTCCCTCTCGTTCACTTTTCTCTCTTCCTCCCTTTCTCTCTCCCTCTCGTTCACTTTTCTCTCTTTGGCGAACCCCCAAACTGTTCAGATTCAAGAAAAAGCTTATCAAGGGGGGTGGGGGGTTGTAAAAATCTAATTATAAGCCACCAAAGGAGGAAGCAAAGGGCGTGACGTCCACGCAGGTTTTTTTTTCCAGACTCTCTTTTTTGCGAGCCCGGCATGATTTTTTTTGTTACAAATTAATAACCCGGAAAGGGTTTACCTTAGCACCGTCTCCTGTAACACCGTTCTGGTAGGCGAGCAGGGAGCAGAGGGGCGAGGGCAGTGTTCCCTCTAATTTTTTTTCGGGGTGGGCGGAAAAGTACAGTGTCCGAGCGGCAGTCCCTTTGGGACTGGGGGGCATATAAGTATAAATAAATAAATAAATAAATAAATAAATAAATAAATAAATAAAGTAAGTGTGGGCGTGCGCTATCACACATGAGTGAGTTCTTGCATCCATAATTCTATCCTTTCTATGTCTCCCTCCCTCTTTCCTTTCTATCTCTCCCTCCCTCTTTCCTTTCTATCTTTCTCTCCCCCTGCCTTTCTCCAAGCCCTTCCTTTTCCCTCTCCCTCTCCTACTACCCCTCACCTCCTTTCTATCTCTCCCTCCCTTTCCTCCCTCCCTCTTTCCTTTCTATCTTTCTCTCCCCCTGCCTTTCTCCAAGCCCTTCCTTTTCCCTCTCTCTATCCTACTTCCCACTCTCCCTCCTGTCTATCTCATCCTCCCTCTTCCCTTTCCCCCATTCTCTCCCTCTTCCTTTCTATCTTTCTCTCCCTCTTTCCTTTCTATCTTTCTGTCCCTGCCTTTCTCCCTCTTTCCCTTCATCTCTACCTCTCTCTTTATCTCAATTCCCTCTTTCTCCCTGGGCTGCTGTGCCTGCCCTGCAGCCCTACCACGGACGGACTGCCTTAGCATCGCCTCCCCCCCCACGCTGCAGCTGCCGGACCATCAGCGGCACCCCCCCCCCACATGCTGCGTTTCTCCCTCTTTTCCTTCATTTCTCCACGCACACGCTGGCAGCACACGCGCACACACCCCACACACTCTGCGTTTCTCCCTGCGTTTCTCCCTCTTTCCCTTCATCTCTCCACGCACACGCTGCAGCTCCCGGACCATCAGCGGCACACACACACGCACCCCCCCCACACGCTGCATTTCTCCCTCTTTTCCTTCATTTCTCCACGCACACGCTGGCAGCACACGCGCACACACCCCACACACTCTGCGTTTCTCCCTCTTTCCCTTCATCTCTCCACGCACACGCTGCAGCTCCCGGACCATCAGCGGCACACACACACACGCACACACACCCCACACGCTGCATTTCTCCCTGCCTTTCTCACTCTTTTCCTCTTTCTTTCTTGCTCTCTCTCACTCTCTCTTCCTTCCTATATTCTCTCTCTCTCTCTCTCCCTTCCTTTCTTTCCTTCTCTCTTCCTTCCACTTTTTTCTCTTTTCCTTCCTTCCCCTATTTCCCTCCCTCTCCCTCTTTATATTTATCTCTTCCTCCCTTTCTCTCTCCCTCTCATTCACTTTTCTCTCCCTTTCTTCCCTCCCTCCCTCCTTCTGTCCTCTCCTCTTTCCCTCCCTCTCTTTCCCTTCTTTCTCTCCACATCTCTGGCGTGCATCTGGCTTTGCTGACCGGCACAAGTCTCAAGCCAGCTGCCCTGGAAAGCCAGGAAGGTCCTCCTGCCCCCCCCCCACCGAAAAAACCCCGGAGGTCTGCCGCCACCAGCCTGAGCCTCCTGTTGCTCCACTCGGCTTCGCTGTGGACCTCCGTTGTGTTTTCGGGGGGAGGGAGCGGCGGGAAAGCCCTGTGCCGGCCAGGAAAGCTGGCTTTCCGAGAAAGCAGCGCGCTTTTCAAATGCACTGCTTTCTTACAACTCTTTCCTGGGCAGGGGGGAGGGAGGAGGCCTGAAATAGGCCTGCAACCCCTCCTCTCGCTCCCATCGGCCCCTGCGAGCCAACCACCATTCGTGGTGGGCTCCGATGCTTGGCACCACGCCAATCAGCTGGGAGGCGGCGCCCCGCCCCCCCAGCTGAAACTGATGTTGGGCCGGGGCGATTCTTCCCCGGCCGGACAGGCATGCTTGTGCTGCCAAAGGCAGCGTGTGGGCCAGCGTGTGGGCAAGCCTGCGCTCTGCGCAGGCGCACCCAGCTGGGAGGCAATTGCACTCCCTAAAGCTCCGTTTCTCCGGCGGCCGCGTGTCACCAAAAATGGCTACGCGTGTCAGTGCTGACACGCGTGTCATAGGTTCACCATCACTGTTGTAAGACATATATACAGTGGAACCCCGACATAAGAGCTGCTCTACTTAAGAGCAACTCGAGATAAGAGCTGGGAGGGGAGAGATATTTTTGTTCTACTTACAAGCCCAAATTCGAGATACAAGCGCCAAGGAGCTGTCTCCTGAAGCCAAACGCTAACTTCCGCGTTCGGCTTCAGGAGACAGCTGCGAAGCGGCGCGCGTGTTTTAAAAGGTTGCAGCCGGCCTGGGGGGCTCGGGGGGGTGCTTGCAGCTTTCTTTCTTGCTCTTTTTCTTTCTCTCTTTTACCTTCCCTTCCTCTATTTCTTCTTTTCTTTCTCCTTCCCACCTTCTTCCCTCCCTCCCTTCACTCATTCCTCTCTTACTCTCCCCTTTCATAAGTTTCCTTGCTTCCTTCCTCTGTTCCTGTCCCTTCCCCCTTTCTTTCTTTCTTTCTTTCTTTCTTTCTTTCTTGCTCTTTTTCTTTCTCTCTTTTACCTTCCCTTCCTCTATTTCTTCTTTTCTTTCTCCTTCCCACCTTCTTCCCTCCCTCCCTCCCTTCACTCATTCCTCTCTTACTCTCCCCTTTCATAAGTTTCCTTGCTTCCTTCCTCTGTTCCTGTCCCTTCCCTCTTTCCTTCCTTCCTTCCCACCCTCCGTCCATTCATTCACCCATTCCTCTCTTGATCGCTTAAAGCCGGTCCCTGCTGCAAAAAGGGTTGGGGACCTCTGTCCTACAGGATTGGGTGGCAGAGAAGTTGAACATATGTAAATTTAAAAGTTTAAGAAAGTTTACAAGTTAAGTGAAAGAAACTTCATTATTCATTTATATGTACATGTACATTTCTTCATTAAAAACATGTCTTTCTGCATAATTTAGACTAACTTTGTGAGTTTTTTGAGGGCTGGAACCAATTAAAATTATTTACATTAATTCCTATGGGGAAAAGTCGTTCGAGATAAGAGCTGCTCGACTTAAGAGCCCAGGTCCGGAACGAATTAAACTCGTATCTCGAGGTACCACTGTAGTCACAAACAATTCATACATTTGATTTGGCATACATCACATTTTTCCGTGTTGCCAAATCTAATTTTGTCATCCAGATAAACCAATTATGTTATATTTTCATTTAATCATTAGTATTCCTTCAAGTAGTTAATACAAACAATATCTCTAACATTTTAAATGCTAAGCTGTAGTGCTTCCTTCCTCTCTTTATACACTTTTCTTAAAACCTAAAAAACGTTATATAACCTTGCCAATCTATTATTAAAATCTAAAAAAAAATAATAGCAAAATGAAAAAAGACCATATAACAATTGTTAATACTTATCAGTATATCAATTTCTATCTCCTTAACCTCATTAATAAATTTCAGTTCTAATACACATACACACTGTTCCCTGCAAGCTGTGCGCGTGTGCGCACGCGCGCTCCACCCCCCCCCCCGCACACCCTTTTCCTTGGTCGCACGCTCCTCATCCCCCTGCCAGCGCACGGGCAGTAGAAGGGAACCGCGGCCGCCCCTGCCTCTCCATGGTGCCTCCGCCCCTCGCGCTCCTGGCCTCTCGGCCCTGCCCCCTGCCCACCCGATCCACCCCCTCTCCTCCTCCGCCGCCCCCTGCCTTAGGGCGCGACTTCTGTCGCAGTGGCTGCAGCTGTGGCTGTGGCTTCAGTTTCTCGGGACGAAAGTGCTCCCAGCCAGGGGGCTGCGAGAGGGGCAGGGTGGGCTTTCCTGAAACGGACGGAGAAAGCCCTCTCTCGCAGCGAAAGCGCTCCCAGCCAGGGGGCTGCGAGAGAGGGCTTTCTCCTTCCGTTTCGGGAATGCCCGCCCCGCCCCTCTCGCAGCCTCTTCGCTGGGAGCGCTTTCGTCCCAGACTTCCAGCAAGGGGGCTGCAATAGAGGCAGGGCAGGCGTTCCCGAAGCGCTCGGAGAAAGCGCTCTTGCAGCCTCCTTGCTGGAAGTCTGGGACGAAAGCGCTCCCAGCGAAGGGGCTGGGAGAGGGGCGGGGCGGGCTTTCCCGAAATGGACGGAGAAAGACCTCTCTCGCAGCCCCTTGGAGAGGGCTTTCTCCGTCTGTTTCGGGAATGCTCGCCCTGCCCCTCTCACAGCCCCTTCGCTGGGAGCGCTTTCGTCCCAGACTTCTAGCAAGGGGGCTGCAGTAGAGGCAGGGCAGGCGTTCCTGAAGCGCTCGGAGAAAGCGCTCTCGCAGCCCCCTTGCTGACAGAGAGAGAGAGGGAGAGAGAGAAAGTAAGTGAGAAAGAGAGAGAGAGAGAAAGGGGGGGAGAGATAGCAAGAGAGAAGAGAAAGAAAGCAAGAGAGAAAGAAAGAGAGAAAGAAAAGCAATATAAAGAGAGAAAGAAAACAAGAGAGAAAGTGAGAAAAAGAGAGAGATAGCAAGAGGGAGAGAGAGAAAGAGAGAGAGAGAAATGACTCTTGATTTAAAGCCGCCCCGAGTCTTCGGAGAGGGGCAGCATACAAATCCAAGTAATAAATAAATAAATAAATAAATAAATAAATAAATAAATAAATATGGTAAAAAGCACCCAAATAATAAGAGAAAAAAAAACCAGCCGTGTGTGTGTGTGTGTGAACTCTTGAACCATTTCCAATAGCTCACCTGTTATTGGAAATGGTTCAAGAGTTCACACACACACACACACACACAAGGGGGGAGGAGACGGGGATGGAAAAAGAGAAGATAGTAATAATAATAATAGATTTTGGTTTGGTTTTACTATTAATTTCTTTTAATAAAAAAGTATTTATTTATTTATTTATTTATTTATTTTTCTATGCCGCCCAGTCCCAAAGGGACTGTCGCTCAGACACTATACTTTTCCGCCCACACCAAAAAAAAATTAGAGGGAACATTGCACATACATACATATAATTTTTAACCAAAATTAATATCACTGCTAGAACTAAAGACAAATTCAAAACTATTACTAATGGAAAATTATTCTTAAAGGAAAACAGAGACCAACTACACTTTTAAAAATTGCTAATCCCCTTGATTAAAATCAAAAACTTTATTATTTTTGTACCACCTTTTAATTTTCTTTTTCTTTTTCTTCTTTCTCTTTTTCTTCATTATATAACTAATCTTTACTGATCTCACCCCTCTGTTTTCCTTTCTCTTTTTAATTTCTCTTTCAATTTTAATTTCTTCCTTAATCTGGCAAATCTGGTGCTTCTGCTCACATCTTCTCCATTTCTCAGTGCTAGTGCTAGTATCAATATACTCATAGTGTAGCATGTGACCATCAGCCCATTCATCAACCATACCATTTTCAATTCTTTTATTATTTTACTGTTCTCAATTTCCTCTTCAGTACCACCAGTTAAAACTAAGCAGTCTGCATAAGTCATAGTATGTTCTTTAATCTGTCCATTTTCAGTCTTAACATTGTTTCCCTCTTCATAGTTTCATGCACTGTTCACAGCCTGTTGATCATATTCTACGTTTTCTTCCATTCTCTGTTTATCCCCTTTGTTGCCATCATCTCTAGTTTCCTTTAAATCCACAGCTTCTTGTAGTTTTCCATTAACTCCAGTTGTAAATAAAATAGGATCACTTAAGTTAAAGTTGCATTCTTTAATCATTCTACAGATATCATTGCACAAGTCCCTTATTTCCCACATTTTCAATTCCTTCACTTTAATGTCAACTGCAGCAAACTTTCCCCCCAGGTGTCTAAAGAAAAAACTTTTCAACAGCTTGAAAAAAAACCATTCAACTGCAAATATCACTTTTTTCCTCCAAAATGTATTCAGAGTTCAAACTTAAAAGTCATAATATTTTCATGTTTCTTCTTTATATCTCATTTTACATATTAACTCTCCAGCTAGCTTCTTTATTCAAGTTCACATCTGTTCTAACATTCAATAGCTAAGCAGAAGTCAATTCACTTCTGAGAACAAATCCTTCACTAACAGATGACACCAGAAAATAATAATAATAATAATAATAATAATAATAATAATAATAATAATAATAATAATGTATTAGATTTGTATGCCACCCCTCTCGGAGGACTCGGAATGGCTCACAACAGCAAAACACAATGTACAAATCTAATGTTAAAAGCAATTAAAAACCCTTCTTATAAAAAACAAATCAAACCACCTAATGAACCATACATAAAAAAAACCATAGCTAAGGGGTGTATCAGTTTTCCCATGCCTTGTGACATAGGTGGGTTTTTAGGAGCTTTCGAAAGGCAAGGAGTGTGGGAGCAGTCCTAATCTCTGGGGGGAGTTGATTCCAGAGGGCTGGGGCTGCCACAGAGAAGGCTCTTCTCCTGGGTCCCGCCAGACATCATTGGTTAGTCGATGGGACCTCGAGAAGGCCAAATATGTTGGACCTAACTACAGATACTAATTAACGAAGTAACAAAAATACAGGGAATAGTCGATTGGCAACACCAAAAAAAAAAAAGGGTTTTGGCTTCATGTCATTTTTAATTTCTTTTTAGATCCAAATTGTTAATCCAACCCCCCCAACATTTCAGCAACCTGGGTTTTAGCTGTAGCTTTCTAAGTCATTTCAATAACAATTGAACTCTTCAGTTGTTAATTTGCCACTTCCCCCCTTTTCTCTTTAAAGTTTACCTCCAAAGTCTGGCAGAATAGCTCAACATATCCTAAATGCTCTCTCTCTTCAACCTATAGCACAAATTTTACAATTATTTTCTTTCCGGATGACTTCCAACTTTCATTTCAGTTCTTTCTGAAACGTAGCCACTGAGGCTAAAGGGACTGAAGCCAATTTGCACCATCGCTGGTGGAGGTTCCAGCCAGACTCCCTTTGGGTATGCCAACTGCAAAACGGATTGCCTACCAAGTCTTCTTCACCTCCCCTTCAGGGAGGATCTGAGCTGATTCAAAAGAATCAGCACTTCTGAATGACAGGGATTCAGAGGTTCCCCCACAGGAGCGCAGGGAGCTCTGTATCACCTCGGAGGTTGACCATGCCCCTCTCCTATTTATTTATTTATTTGTTTATTTATTTATTACTTATTCATTTATTTACGGTATATACTCGAGTGTAAGTCGACCCAATTATAAGCCGAGGCACCTACTTTTGCCACAAAACTGGGAAAACATATTGACTCGAGTATAAGCCTAGGATGGAAAATACAGTGGCTACTGGTAACTTATAAAAATGGAATATTCTTCTATTGTAGCTTCTTAAAATTGTTTTTGTAGGAGAATAAAAAAAACATATGAAGAACGGTTGCAGGAACTGGGTATATCTAATTTAATGAAAAAAAGGACCAGAGGAGACATGATAGCATTCTTCCAATATCTCAGGGTTTGCCACAAAGAAGAGAGAGTCGACCTATTCTCCAAAACACCTGAAGGCAGAACAAGAAACAATGGGTGGAAACTACTTAGAACTAAGGAGAAAATTCCTGACAGTTAGAACAATGAATCTGTGGAACAGCCTGCCATCAGAAGTTGTGAATGCTCCAATACTGGAAGTTTTTAAAAAGATGTTGGATACCTATTTGTCTGAAATAGTGTAGGTTTCTTCCTAAGCAAGGGGTTGGACTAGAAGATCTCCAAGGTCCCTTCCAACTCTGTTGTTATTATTATGTAACTTTTCCTTCCAAAATGTTTTTTATTTCTTGTACCTTTCTTCCTCCCCTTCCTAAATCTCTCTTTTTAAAAAATTCCTTCTTTTATCATAACCAAAAACCTCTTAAAATATCTCTAGGAATGTAATCAAACCTGTTATCTTAATCTTCATTAAAATATCATTATAATTTTCTTAATAATTGGAATTTCATATATTATTTCAAAACAGTTGCTTAAATCAAACTTCTATATGATAAATATTCAGATTTTCCATTTAAAACATATTTCATAAGTTAAAATCATTACTATCTCAATTGATCAGTAAATAACAATTGGGGATTACTCAATCATTAATTGTAAAATCTTTCTTCTACATGATATTTATCTTGAATAAGGAGAAACCATACTCTAAAATAAAGGTAAATCTATTCATATTAATTATGTAGAGCAAATGATTAATGACAAAACTCATACTATTATATTATCCTAACCTTCGTATTGTTTTAAACAAGTCAGCATTAACAATCCTCTTGGGTATGATAAGTATAGTTGGAAGAAAAAGTTTAATTATACAGAGTTATCCCCACTTGAAGCAACATTTTCTTACAAAATAACCTCTTCTGTTACTAGAAATTAATCAAATTTAAATGGGTAACTTACATTTTACTTCTACACTTTATTTACTTGTAAAATATTGTTGCTGGCTTGATCAGAAGAGAAAGCCATCATTCCTTCGTTCTGAAAGTTTGTTCAACCCTGTTACTCCTTCCCCTAGTGTGTAGAGGAGGAACTGTGATTGGTTCAGCCTGCTGCCAATCAGGCAGCTGAGGGGTGTTGCTGGCTAGACTGTAGCAAGAGCAGAAGCAGCCGTGCAAAGAAAAAAAACCCTTGTGTTGCCAGAACCATGAGGTTTCCTTCCTCCCTGCCTTTCACATCTGAACTGTGCAGCTTTGGAAAATGCTGCATGGGAGTTTTCAGGTCAGTGAAGGTCAGTGACTCAAGTATAAGTCGATGTTGGATTTTTCAGCACAATTTTTGTGTTGAAAATCTCGGCTTATACTTGAGTATATATGGTATTTATTTATTTATTTATTTATGTATGTATGTATGTATGTATGTATGTATGTATGTATGTATGTGAACTTCAGGCCTCTCAACTCCTTACAGACTCTGAGTGGCTAACAGAAATATAAAAACATTTATAAACATTTTGGTACATACATTATTAAAGTGTAAAATATTGTTATGATATTGCAACTTGAGATAGGGATATCATATCTGGGTTAAATGACACTTTAAGATACTGATTTATTAAGCAAGGCAATAGTTGAAATTATAAAAAATTCAAGAGGTTTTCTTTCCATATCTACCTGAGAATTCCAGGTAGAGGTGTTGTATCCAGGTTGTCCAATTGATGGTGTTAAATCAATGACATCTAGCTCTTGTTAGAAAAGCATACTGTATATGTTGTATACATTCTTCAAAACATAAAGAGTGGCTGTAAAAAAGAGAGATCACTTGTAATTTACATGGTCTGATAGGTTAGTATTCTTCTGTCAGAAAGGTTTTGGTAAAGTTAATATAACATTTAGTCAAATGCTCTTCTGACTATTTATTATATTAATTAATTTATTTGTTAGATTTGTATGCCGCCCCTCTACGTAGCCTCGGGGCGGCTCACAACAACAATACAGTGATCCCCCGCTATCCCCCGCTCGTTGCGAGGGTTCCGTTCCAGGACCCCCCGCAACGAGCGGGTTTTCGCGAAGTAGCGCTGCGGAAGTAAAAACACCATCTGCGCATGTGCAGATGGTGTTTTTACTCCCACAGCGCTAGCGAGGAACCGAAGATTGGGGGCGGCGCGGCTGTTTGCCGCCGGCATGGGGGGCTTCCTAGCAGCCCCCCAAACCCGGGTTGGGAGTCCGGGGGGTGCTGGCAAGCCCCCCATGCCGGCGGCGACATTTTAAAATAGCCGCGCCGCCCCCAATCTTCGGCTCCTCCGCGCTGGCTCTCGGCGCTTTCGAGCTGAGTCCGCAGCGCTAGCGAACGGCTTGTCCACGCTGGCTCTCGGCGCTTTCGAGCTGAGTCCGGGAGCGAATTCGCTCCAGGACTCAGCTCAAAAGCGCCGATAGCCAGCGCTAGCGAACGGCTTGTCCACGCTGGCTATCGGCGCTTTTGAGCTGAGTCCGGGAGCGAATTCTCTTCCGGACTCAGCTCAAAAGCGCCGATAGCCAGCGCTAGCGAATGGCTTGTCCACGCTGGCTATCGGCGCTTTCGAGCTGAGTCCGGGAGCGAATTCGCTTCAGGACTCAGCTCGAAAGCGGCGAGAATGAACCGCGTGGGCGGGCGAAGGGCGGGCGGCAGCGAGGAGTTTGCGTGGGCGGTGGGGAAACTCCTCGCTGACGCCAGCAAGAGGGGGAAGACCCAGGGAAGCTGGTTGCCATCTACGCATGCGTGCCCATAGAAAAAACGGGCACGCATGCGTAGATGGTATTTTGACTTCCGGGTTGAAAAATCGCGAAGTACCCTGTTCGCAATGGTTGGGGACGCAATAAACGGGGGATCACTGTAATACAATTCATAACAAATCTAATAATTTAAAAACATTAAAAGAAAAACCCCGTTATTAAAGCAGACATACACACAAACATACCATACATAAATTGTATAGGCCCGGGGTAGATGTCTCAATTCCCCCATGCCTGATGGCCGAGATGGGTTTTAAGGAGTTTACGAAAGGCAAGAAGGTGGAGACAGTTTTAATCTACAGGGGGAGCTGGTTCTAGAGAGTTGGGGCCGCACAGAGAATGCTGTTCCCCTGGGACCCGCCAAATGACATTGTTTAGTCGACGGGACCTGGAGAAGGCCAACTCTGTGAGACCTAATCGGTCGCTGGGATACATGCGGCAGAAGGCGGTCCTGGAGATATTCTGGTCCAATGCCATGAAGGGCTTTATAGGTCATAACCAACACTTTGAATTGTGACCGGAAATTGATCGGCAACCAATGCAGACTGCGGAGTATTGGTGTAACATGGGCATACCTTGGGAAGCCCATGATTGCTCTCGCAGCTGCATTCTGCACGATCTAAAGTTTCTGAATGCTTTTCAAAGGTAGCCCCATGTAGAGAGCATTACAGTAGTTGAATCTCGAGGTGATGAGGGCATGAGTGAGTAGTGAGTCCCAGTCCAGATAGGGCCGCAACTGGTGCACCAGGCGAACCTGGGCAAACGTCCCCCTCGCCACAGCTGAAAGATGATTCTCCAATGTGAGCTTTGGATCGAGGAGGAAACCCAAGTTGCGGACCCTCTCTGAGGGGGTTAATAATCCCCCCCCAGGGTTATGGACGGACAGATGGAATTGTCCTTGGGAGGCAGAACCCACAGCCACTCCGTCTTATCTGGGTTGAGTTTGAATCTACTGACACCATTCCAGACCCCAACAGCCTCCAGGCACTGGCACATCACTTCCACTGCTTCGTTGACTGGACATGAGGTGGAGATGTACAACTGTGTATCATCTGCGTACTGATGATACCTCACCCCATGCCTCTGGATGATCTCACCCAGCGGTTTCATGTAGATATTGAATAGCAGGGGGGAGAGGACCGACCCCTGAGGCACCCCACAAGGAAGTAACCATGAAGACGACCTCTGACCCCCACTAACACTGACTGCGATCGACTGGAGAGGTAGGAGGAGAACCACTGAAGAACAGTGCCTCCCACTCCCAACCCCTCCAGCAGGCGCAGAAGGATACCATGGTCGATGGTATCGAAAACCGCTGAGAGGTCATCCATCAATGCGACCAAAGCAGTTTTTGTGCTGTAGCCGGGCCTGAATCCTGATTGTTGAGGGCCTAGATAATCGGCTTCTTCCAAGGACCATTGGAGTTGGAGTGCCAACACCTTCTCAACACCTTCTCCGGTTCCGGCGGAGCAGCGGGAAGGAAGGAGGGATGCCGCTGCTCCGCTGGACTACGGTGATGACATCAATAATATAGGTAATTTTGAATTAGTTTGAAGGCCAGTGTGCATGTTCAGTGAGCCGAAAGTTCCTTGTCTCGGTGTCCGGTTCCTGTGCGGCGTCCTCTCCTTGGTTTTGCCGTGGGAGAGCTGAGAGCTGAGAGCCCCGATCAGCTGGAGCTCGGAAGATGGCGGCCGCTGTGGAGCGAGCGAACTGCCCCGCCTCCGAGTTCTCTTCCTGAGTTCCTCTCTCGCTCCGGGAATGTTCCCATGCCGAGATTGAGGCTGGGGGGATGAGTGAAGGAATTTGGGGTGAGTTTCGCGAATTAACAAGCCGGTGAGTCGAGTGAGCCGAACGAGTTGGACTGTGTTGGAGGAGGACGCTCTTGAGGGCAATGCGACCAGCCAGGCAGATCGGGACGCCGAGCACCTGTGCGGTGGGTGCGCTCGGCGCTGGAGGAGACCTGGCGGACAAAGGACCGACCATTGCGATAGGAGAGAAGAGACTGAAAGGAGACCAAGGGAGGAGGACTGGTAGATCAAGGTCTGGTGGTGGGAGAGTTTTACAGACATGGACGCCCCCTCCCTAGTCTGGGGGGGGGGAGAGAGATGCTGAATGATCCTTGACTTTTGAATAACCTCTGCCCCTGAGAACTTGGCACTTTGAAAAACTTGGCACTTTGAGAACTTTAGCACTTTTATTAGTTGCTGCTGACCGGATTTCCTAAATGAATTGAATTATTCACTATTACCTATATTTGTATTTTCTGTATTTTTATTGTTATTTTTATTCAGTTTTAAGGTGTATTTAATATTAATATCGCTATTAATTGCTATTTTTATACTGCTACTAATTTAATTGCTTTTTAATATAATTGGGGTTCTAAGTAATGGATGACTGGGGTAAATATACTTGTGGGTATGAATGGAATGATTGGTATGATTGGGTTGGTGGGGGTGGGTGGGGTTATGGTATGGATGAGTTGATTGATAGTAGTGTGAATGATAGATTTGGCCCACCTGATGCTCGGGAGACAGGAGAGGAAGGGGCACCGATCTCTGGGGTGGCAGAGAGTCGGAATATCCCTGTGTTGCTGGGGAGAGGCAGATACGGCGGGGGTCACAGAGTTAGCTGTTCCAGGGGAACGCGGGATCGTTGCTTAATAACGGTCCCTTGTTCTGGCTCTGTGAGCCCAATCTTGGGCACTGGTGATGAGTGTAACTCTGGCCCTGGGCTCAGGTTGCTGCTGCTTAATGCCAGGTCGGTGGTAAATAAAGCTCTCCTCATCCGGGATCTGATCCTGGATGAGGAGGCCGACCTGGCATGTATTACTGAAACCTGGCTGGGCCCAGAGGGAGGTGTTCCTCTCTCTGAAATCTGCCCAGCCGGGTTTCAGATATGGCATCAACCTCGACCCCAGGGAAGGGGGGGAGGAGTGGCTATTATAGCCAGGGAGACCCTTTGCCTGCGTAGACTCATTGCTCCGGAAATTGCGGGTTGCGAGTCTCTCTTGTTGAAGTTGGACTTAGGGGTTCAGGTGGGCTTATTTCTCACGTACCTGCCTCCCAGCTGCGTGTCAAAAGCCCTGCCTGTGCTACTCGAGGAGGTAGCCGGGTTGGCGGTGGAGTTCCCCGGACTCATTGTCCTGGGGGACTTTAACCTGCCATCACTCGGTGAAACCTCTGGGTTGGCACAGGAGTTCATGGCCACCATGACAGCCATGGACCTGACTCAAGTAGTACAGGGTCTGACTCATGAGGGAGGGCACGCACCTGACATGGTATTCCTTTCCGAGCAATTGAGAAATGGTCTAAGACTAAGGGGCTTAGAAGCATTGCCTTTGTCATGGTCAGACCATTTTCTACTACGGCTTGACTTCCTGGCTCCAATCCTTCCCCGCAGGGAGGCGGAACCAATGAAGATGTTCCGCCCCAGACGCCTGATGGACCCAGAGGGCTTTCAGACGGCGCTTGGGGTTATTCCAGAGGCACTCATCCACAGTTCGGCGGAGTCTCTTGCGGAGGCCTGGAACAGGGCTGCTGCGGAGGCTCTTGACCGGATTGTGCCTTTGCGACCTCTCCGTGGCGCTAGACCCCGTAGAGCCCCATGGTTCAACGAGGAGCTCCGGGAGTTGAAACGCCAAAAGAGACATCTAGAGAAGCGATGGAGGAAGAGTAGGTCGGAATCTGATCGAACACTTGTAAGAGCTTTTATTAAGACCTACAAAGTGGCGCTCAAGGCGGCAAGATGCGCGTACCATGCCGCCTTGATTGCATCAACGGAATCCCACCCGGCCGCTCTGTTTAGGGTGACCCGCTCCCTTCTTAACCAGGGGGGAGTTGGGGAGCCCTTGCAGGGTAGTGCCCAGGACTTTAACACGTTTTTCGCTGATAAAGTCGCTCAGATCCGGGCCGACCTTGACTCCAATTGTAAAACAGAGTCGGCTGACAACGAGTCAGTCGAGGTGACTGGGGCATGTACTTGTCCACCTGTCTGGGAAGAGTTTGATCTGGTGACACCTGATGAAGTGGACAAGGCCATTGGAGCTGTGAGTTCCGCCACCTGTTTACTGGATCCGTGTCCCTCCTGGTTGGTTTCGGCCAGCAGGGAGGTGACACGGAGCTGGGCCCAGGAGATTACCAACGCTTCCTTGGGGAGGGGAGTTTTTCCAACACTCTATAAAGAAGCGCTCGTGCGCACCCTCCTCAAGAAGCCTTCCCTGGACCCAGCCGTACATAACAACTATCGTCCAGTCTCCAACCTTCCCTTTATGGGGAAGGTTGTTGAGAAGGTGGTGGCACTCCAGCTCCAGCGGTCCTTGGAAGAAGCCGATTATCTAGGTCCCCAGCAGTCGGGTTTCAGGCCCGGTTACAGCATGGAAACCGCTTTGGTCGCGTTGATGGATGATCTCTGCCGGGCCCGGGACAGGGGTTTATCCTCTGTCCTGGTGCTCCTCGACCTCTCAGCGGCTTTCGATACCATCGACCATGGTATCCTTCTGCACCGGCTGGGGGGGTTGGGAGTGGGAGGCACTGTTCTCCAGTGGTTCTCCTCCTACCTCTCTGGCCAGTTGCAGTCGGTGTTAGTGGGGGGGTCAGAAGTCGGCTCCGAGGTCTCTCCTTTGTGGGGTGCCTCAGGGGTCGGTCCTCTCCCCCCTGCTATTTAACATCTACATGAAACCGCTGGGTGAGATCATCCAAGGACATGGGGTGAGGTATCATCAATATGCTGATGATACCCAGCTTTACATCTCCACCCCATGCCCAGTCAACGAAGCGGCGGAAGTGATGTGCCGGTGCCTGGAGGCTGTTGGGGCCTGGATGGGTGTCAACAGACTCAAACTCAACCCGGATAAGACGGAGTGGCTGTGGGTTTTGCCTCCCAAGGACAATCCCATCTGTCTGTCCATTACCCTGGGGGGGAATTATTGACCCCCTCAGAGAGGGTTCGCAACTTGGGCGTCCTCCTCGATCCACAGCTCACATTAGAAAACCATTTCTCAGCTGTGGCGAGGGGGGCGTTTGCCCAGGTTCGCCTGGTGCACCAGTTGCGGCCCTATCTGGACCGGGACTCATTGCTCACAGTCACTCATGCCCTCATCACCTCGAGGTTCGACTACTGTAATGCTCTCTACATGGGACTACCTTTGAAAGTGTTCGGAAACTTCAGATCGTGCAGAACGCAGCTGCGAGAGCAGTCATGGGCTTACCTAGGTATGCCCATGTTTCACCATCACTCTGCAGTCTGCATTGGCTGGCGATCAATTTCCGGTCACAATTCAAAGTGTTGGTTAGGACCTTTAAAGCCCTTCATGGCATTGGGCCAGAATATCTCCGAGACCGCCTCCTGCCGCACAAATCCCAGCGACCGATTAGGTCCCACAGAGTGGGCCTTCTCCGGGTCCCGTCAACTAAACAATGTCGGTTGGCGGGCCCCAGGGGAAGAGCCTTCTCTGGGGCGGCACCGGCTCTCTGGAACCAACTCCCCCCGGAGATTAGAACTGCCCCTACTCTTCCTGCCTTCCGTAAGCTCCTCAAAACCCACCTTTGCCATCAGGCATGGGGGAATTGAATCATCTCCCTTTAGGCATGTTTGATTTATACATGGTATGCTTGTGTGTGTGTCTGTTAGTATATGGGGTTTTTTTAAAGCTTTAAATATTTTAACTGATTGGATTATTTATGATTTGTACTACTTGCTGTGAGCCGCCCCGAGTCTTCGGAGAGAGGCGGCATACAAATCCAAATAATAAATAAATAAATAAATAATAAAGTGAAGGTTGGAGACTGTCCGATAGTTAAGAATGGCTGGGTCCAGGGAAGGCTTCTTGAAGAGGGGGCGCACAAGTGCCTCCTTGTAGGGATCCGGAAAGGACCCCCTCCCCAGAGAAGCGTTGACAATCTCCTGGACCCAGCTCCATGTCACCTCCCTGCTGGTGGAGACCAGCCAGGAGGGACACGGATCCAGTAAGCAGGTGGAGGAATTCACAGCTCCAATGGCCTTGTCCACTTCATCAGGTGACACCAGATCAAACTCTTCCCAGAGAGGTGGACAGGTACGGGCCCCAGTTTCCTCGACTGACTCATCAGTCGACTCTGTTATCCAATTGGAGTCGAGGTCTGCCCGGATCCGAGAGATTTTATCAGCAAAAAACAAGTTAAAATCTTTAGCACTACTCTATAAGGGCTCCCCAACTCCCCTCTGGTTAAGAAGGAAGTGGGTCACCCTAAACAGAGCGGCCGGGTGGGATTCCGCTGATGCAATCAAGGCGGCATGATACGCGCATCTTGCCGCCTTGAGCGCCACTTTGTAAATCTTAATAAAAGATCTTACAAGTGTTTGATCTGATTCAGACTTACTCTTCCTCCATCGCTTCTCTAGACATCTCTTCTGGCGTTTCAACTCCCAGAGCTCCTCGTTGAACCATGGAGCTCTACGGGGTTTAGTACCACGGAGAGGTCACAACGGTGAATTTCGGTCAAGAGCCTCCGCTGCAGCCTTGTTCCAGGCCTCAGCAAGAGACTCCACCGAACTGTTGATGAGTGCATCTGGAATAACCTCAAGCGCCCTCTGAAAGCCCTCTCGGTCTATCAGGCATCTGGGGCAGAACCACCTAATCAGTTCCGCCTCCCTGCGGGGAAGGATTGGAGCCAGGAAGTCAAGCTGCAGTAGAAAATGGTGTGACTGTGACAAAGGTAACACTTCTAAGCCCTTTAATGTCAGACCATTACTCAATTGCTCAGAGAGGAATACCATGTCGGGTGCGTGCCCCCCCTCGTGAGTCGGACCTTGTACTACTTGAGTCAGGTCCATGGCTGTCATGGTGGCCATGAATTCCTGTGCTAATCCAGAGGCTTCGCCGAGTGACGGCAGGTTAAAATCCCCCAAGACAATGAGTCTGGGGAATCCTACCACCAACCCGGCTACCTCTTCGAGCAGCACAGGCAGGGCTGTTGACAGGGCTGGGAGGTAGGTATGTGAGTAACAAGCCCACCTGAACCCCTAAGTCCAACTTCACTAGGAGGGACTCACAAACAGCCGGGCTTGGTGGGGAACATCGGCGCGGGAGGCAGGAGACGATCGGGCGACCGGAGCAGCAGCCAGGGAAGCTGAGCCGTGTATGGCGGTGACGGCGGACGTCTCCTGCCTCCCGCGCCGATGTTCCCCGCCATGCCCGGCTCGGCTTCCCTGGCTGCTTGGCCAGGGGGGGGCTCGGCCGAAAGGGGCTGGAGACGCAGAGCTGAACACGCCCCTTCATCCCCAAAGGCTGGCCTTTTTGTCTGGGAGGGAAGATGATGTGCCGGCGGCACAGGGGCAAGGGGCGGGAGGCAAATCGCTGTGTCTCCAGCCCCTTTTGGCCGAGCCCCCCGGCCAAGCAGCCAGGGAAGCCGAGCCGGGCGTGGCGGGAAACATCGGCGCGGGAGGCAGGAGACGATCGGGCGACCGGAGCAGCAGCACTGCCGCCGTCGCCGCCACGCCCAGCCGAAAGGGGCTGGAGCCGCAGAGCTGAGCACGCCTTCCGGCCAAGCTGTCATCCTGTCTCAAGCGGGTGGCGGCAGACCGTCTTTGTGTTTTTGGCTGTGGGGGGGAGCAGGAGGACCTTCCTGACTCCCTCCCCCCAGCTCTTCGCCCAGGACAAGAGGCAGGGCGAAGCAGCGTGGGGCAAAGGGAGGCTCAAGCCTCCTTCGGTGGTGGCGGCCGGCTTCCGGGTTTCTGAGTTTTGGGCTTGCACGCATTAATCGCTTTTCCATTGATTCCTATGGGAAACAATGTTTCGTCTTACGAACTTTTCACCTTACGAACCTCCTCCCGGCACCAATTAAGTTCGTATCTTGAGGTACCACTGTAGTCAGATTATACTACACCATTTGGTTCAGAATACTTTTTTTCCTTGTTTTCCTCTAAAATCTAGGTGCGTCATATACCAGTCTATCTTATACACCAAAAAATACGGTAATCATCATCAAACATGTGACCCTCTACCCTCTCTTTAATCTGTCCACCTTCTAAATCATGTATCTTTTGGGATCCTTTCCTCCCTTGATCAATCTCATAATAAGGATCAAATGGCAGTATTTTTGTAGTTGCATCATTATCTTGCTGTTGAAGATTTTTTCCCCACTGTTCATAAGTCCTCTCCTTCCTCTTCATCATTTTCTATATAGTCTTGGTTAAGCATTCCCCGTTGAAAAAACAATATTAACATTTCCATATTGATCTCTCCAGTCAGAAATGTCTTGCATAATCTCTTTGAATAAATCTCTTATTTCCTCCATCTTGTCCACATTTGAAAAGACCAATGTATCCCCAATAAAACCAACTGACTGTCTTTTTACTCCTTCTACATTGAAACAAAGTTCAAATCAGTAATATTTTCTTCTGTTTCTCAGTAAATTCCCAGCTGCTCGTTATCACTTATTGTGGCAACAATCTGCTCAGCTCCATCTCGTGAAGGTCATAGTCAGTGAACAAAGAATAAGAAATCCAACCGACTATTACTTCGGCCTTGCCAACAGATGTCTCCAACACAAAACTCAGCGTAGCCTTCGATTCCTTTAACTTCTTTCAGAATTTTTCCAGATTAAATTTCGATAGTGTCTGAAATCAGATTTTAATTTCAGAATTTCAAAAGCAAAGCAAATATGTAATTCATGGGTTTTGATTAATTTAAAAGCTATTTAGTGTTGAATAAAAAAAAGCCTTTGATAGTCCGGCTGCTTCCATACTTCGCTCTAACTCAAATTTAAAAAGAAAAACAATAGAAAAATCGGTATCAAAATTTTCTTCTGGCAAAAACAGCTCACCTTTCCACACAATCCTCTTTTCTCCTCCACCTCCAGCACAAAAACTTAGTTTTCTTTTCCTTCCAGATGACTCCCAACCACGGCCTGCTGCGCAGGGTTTTTCTACTCAGTGCAGAAGCTGAGTGCTATTCTGCCAGCCCGACGGCTGCAGTCTCTTCCTTCCTGGGCCACATGGGAGCTGCAGCCGACTGGCCAAAAAGCTGGAGCTGCAGCTCCCACGTGGCACAGGAAGGAAGAGACTCAGGGAGCCCCCACCCACTAGGAGTCCTTGAGGTTGTGTTGCTGAGCTTCCTGGTCGCCGGCAGGCTATGAGGTACCTCTGGCGAGAGGAAGAGGAGGAAGAGGTAGAAGGCAGGAAAAGGGACCCCACCGCTTCGCTTTGAACCGATGGGATTGGGAGGTGAGAGACCATCTCCGGGAGTCCAGGACTTGTCGGAGCTCAGGCTTCAAGCCGAGAGGCGCCAAAGCCACCTGAAAAAAAGGCGTTCCCACTCTGAGGGAAAAAATGACCCCACTTTGGCTTGTAAAGCCTCCCATGTCTCTCTCCCCCCCAGCCCCGAAAAGCTTTCTATGAACCTGCTGTGTGAATTTATTTGTCTTGTTAGACGGCCTGGGAAATAAATTGCATTAAAAAAAATTTCTTGGCACATGCGTCCAGGTACGAATTTAATATTTACAGTGATCCCTCGAGTTTCGCGATCTCGAGTTTCGCGAAACGCTATATCGCGAGTTTTCTACCCGGAAGTAACACCACCATCTGCACGCATGCGTAGATGGTGGAGTTTGCATTACCGCCGGGCAGATCAGCTGCTAGGCGGCCAAAGGAACCTTCCCTGGGTCTTCCCGCCGGCATGGGGGGCTTCCTAGCACCCCCCGAACCCCCAACCCGGGTTTGGGGGGGTGCTAGGAAGCCCCCCATGCCGGGGGAGACCTTTTAAAACACCCGTGCCGCTTCCCAGCTGAGTCCTGAAGCCAAGCGCAGAAGTTCGCCTTTGGCGCTTGGCTTCAGGACTCAGCTGGGAAGGGCGCGGCTGTTTGAAAAGGTGGCAGTCGGCCTGGGGGGCTTCCCAGTACCCCCCCCAACCCTGTCTCCTGCCGCCGGTTTAGCCAGGAGAGGAGCGGCAAAGTGACTTGGAGGAATGGGAAACTCAAACCGCCCAGTTTCAGCTTTCCATTCCTCCACGTCACTTCGCCGCTCCTTCTGGCTGGTGGGGGGGGGGGAGTTAGGAAGGTTCTACTTCTCCCCCCCAGCCAAAAACTCAAAGCCTGTCTCCTGCCACACAGTTTAGCCAGGAGAGCAGCGGCGAAGTGACTTGAAGGAATGGGAAACTCAAACCGCCCGGTTTCAGCTTTCCATTCCTCCACGTCACTTTGCCAGGGGAGTCTGGGAGGGAAGATGACGCGCCGGCAGCACAGGGGCGAGGGGTGGGAGGCAAAGCTCTGCGGGTACAGCCCCTTTCGGCCAAGCCTCCCCCCCCCCGCCAAGCAGCCAGGGAAGCCGAGCCGGGCGTGGAACATCGGCGCGGGAGGCAGGAGACGATCGGGCGACCGGAGCAGCAGCGCCGCCGCCGCCACGCCCGGCTCGGCTTCCCTGGCTGCGTGGCCGGGGAGGCTTGGCTGAAAGTGGCTGGAGCCGCAGAGCTTTGCCTCCCCCCCCCCCTGTGCCGCCCGCGCGTCATCTTCCCTCCCAGACAAAAAGGCCACCCTTCGGCTCTGCAGTTTCAGTGGGGTTTCCCCGTTGCCCAGGGATTCCTGAACACACCACAGCCACCTCCGTTCGGGCGAAGGAATCCCTGGGCAACGGGGAAACCCCACTGAAACCGGGCGGGTTAAGCCTCCTTCGGCGACTGCGGAACTGCTTGCTGTCAACTTTGCACTGGGCAAAGAACTCTTCACCTCCCGCCAGGCACGGACGAAAGGCGTGGAAGTCTATTGTAGCAGCTGCTACAGCGGAGACATTTTGGGGGGGAGGCAGGAGGCAGGAGATCTGGCCCTTCACTTGCCCTCCCAGCAAAAGGCAAAGCCGCGCAGCTCCCCAGCCGCCAAAGGAGGCTTAACCCCACCCCTCTGTCCCACCCATCGCCCGTGGCCGGCAGAAAAGCGGGGATAGGCAGGAGGAGGTTATGCCGACCACGGGCGATGAGTGGGACAGAGGGGTGGGGTAAAGCCTCCTTTGGCGGCTGGGGAGCTGCGCGGCTTTGCCTTTTTGCTGGGAGGGCAAGTGAAGGGCCAGATCTCCTGCCTCCTGCCTCCCCCCCCCCAATGTCTCCGCTGTAGCAGCTGCTACAATAGACTTCCACGCCTTTCGTCCGTGCCTGGCGGGAGGTGAAGAGTTCTTTGCCCAGTGCAAAGTTGACAGCAAGCAGTTCCGCAGTCGCCGAAGGAGGCTTAACCCGCCCGGTTTCAGTGGGGTTTCCCCGTTGCCCAGGGATTCCTGAACACACCACAGCCACCTCCGTTCGGGCGAAAGAATCCCTGGGCAACGGGGAAACCCCACTGAAACCGGGCGGGTTAAGCCTCCTTCGGCGACTGCGGAACTGCTTGCTGTCAACTTTGCACTGGGCAAAGAACTCTTCACCTCCCGCCAGGCACGGACGAAAGGCGTGGAAGTCTATTGTAGCAGCTGCTACAGCGGAGACATTTTGGGGGGGAGGCAGGAGGCAGGAGATCTGGCCCTTCACTTGCCCTCCCAGCAAAAGGCAAAGCCGCGCAGCTCCCCAGCCGCCAAAGGAGGCTTAACCCCACCCCTCTGTCCCACCCATCGCCCGTGGCCGGCAGAAAAGCGGGGATAGGCAGGAGGAGGTTATGCCGACCACGGGCGATGAGTGGGACAGAGGGGTGGGGTAAAGCCTCCTTTGGCGGCTGGGGAGCTGCGCGGCTTTGCCTTTTGCTGGGAGGGCAAGTGAAGGGCCAGATCTCCTGCCTCCTGCCTCCCCCCCCCCAATGTCTCCGCTGTAGCAGCTGCTACAATAGACTTCCACGCCTTTCGTCCGTGCCTGGCGGGAGGTGAAGAGTTCTTTGCCCAGTGCAAAGTTGACAGCAAGCAGTTCCGCAGTCGCCGAAGGAGGCTTAACCCGCCCGGTTTCAGTGGGGTTTCCCCGTTGCCCAGGGATTCCTGAACACACCACAGCCACCTCCGTTCGGGCGAAAGAATCCCTGGGCAACGGGGAAACCCCACTGAAACCGGGCGGGTTAAGCCTCCTTCGGCGACTGCGGAACTGCTTGCTGTCAACTTTGCACTGGGCAAAGAACTCTTCACCTCCCGCCAGGCACGGACGAAAGGCGTGGAAGTCTATTGTAGCAGCTGCTACAGCGGAGACATTTTGGGGGGGAGGCAGGAGGCAGGAGATCTGGCCCTTCACTTGCCCTCCCAGCAAAAGGCAAAGCCGCGCAGCTCCCCAGCCGCCAAAGGAGGCTTAACCCCACCCCTCTGTCCCACCCATCGCCCGTGGCCGGCAGAAAAGCGGGGATAGGCAGGAGGAGGTTATGCCGACCACGGGCGATGAGTGGGACAGAGGGGTGGGGTAAAGCCTCCTTTGGCGGCTGGGGAGCTGCGCGGCTTTGCCTTTTGCTGGGAGGGCAAGTGAAGGGCCAGATCTCCTGCCTCCTGCCTCCCCCCCCCAATGTCTCCGCTGTAGCAGCTGCTACAATAGACTTCCACGCCTTTCGTCCGTGCCTGGCGGGAGGTGAAGAGTTCTTTGCCCAGTGCAAAGTTGACAGCAAGCAGTTCCGCAGTCGCCGAAGGAGGCTTAACCCGCCCGGTTTCAGTGGGGTTTCCCCGTTGCCCAGGGATTCCTGAACACACCACAGCCACCTCCGTTCGGGCGAAGGAATCCCTGGGCAACGGGGAAACCCCACTGAAACCGGGCGGTTTGGACTTTCCATTCCTCCAAGTCACTTCGCCGCTCGTGTCCTGGGTAAACCGGGCGGCAGGATACAGGCTTTGAGTTTTTGGCTGCAGGGGGAGGGAGTTAGGAAAATCCTACTTCTCCCCCCGCAGCCAAAAACTCGCAAGGTAAGGTTCGGGGCGGGGCGGGCGGGGCCCTTTTGTGCCAGTCGGGGAGGCGGCGGCGGCTGCAGCAGAGGCGGGCGGGGGAGGCCGGCCCGCCGGAGGGGCGATGCTGGCGGCGGAGACAGGCGAAGTCCCGCCCGCCCCCCGCCCGCTTGGCCCCGGGGGGCTGAAGGGAGCCAGGCGGGGGAGGGCGGGGGGCTACTCGGTTCTTCCTCAGCCGGGGGTAGCCGGAGCGCCGGCCAGGCGGGGGCGGGCGAGGCGAGGGCTGCGGGGCGTGCCGGGCTCCAAGTTGCCGCGCTGCCTTTGTAAACCTGCCCGAGGGAGGCGAGGGAGCCCCTTTGTTGGCCGGCGGCCTGGCCGGCCCTTGGCGCGCGGTGCCCGCGGGGACTGCTGCGGCGGGGACTGCCCACTGCCTTCGCCCAGACCAGAGGCATCGCTCGGCTGGGTTTGCAGATCCGCGGAGGCATCGCCGAGGGCGGGCTGAGCGGCGCTGTGTTGGGAGCCCGTGCCGTGGGAGCGGGCGGCTTGGCCTCGCTGCGGCGGCGGCGGCTTTGCGGGTCCTCGCTGGCGGCCTCGCCGGGCGGAGGAGGCTGCGGGGCTTTCTAAAGGGAGGAAGAACTTGCTATCGAGCCTGCTAATGAAATCCAACCGGCGGAGGGTCTGAAATTCCACCCGAGGGGAAATGGGGGAAAAAAGCCCAGCCGGGAGCGCGGCGCCAGGCATTGTTCTCCGGACCCCTCCCGCAGCCTGGAGAGGGAAAGGGCCGCTGCGGGTTGGATTTCATTAGCAGGCTCGATAGCAAGTTCGATAGCGGCGGGCGAACGAGGCGAGCGGCGGGCGAACGAGGGGAGTGGGGGGCGAACGAGGGGAGCGGCGGGCGAACGAGGGGAATGGGGGGAGAACGAGGGGAGCGGCGGGCGAACGGGGCGAGCGGCGGGCGAACGGGGCGAGCGGCGGGCGAACGGGATGTGCGGCCGCCGAACGGGGCGAGCGGCAAACGGCGGGCGGGCATCAGCGAGGATCCGAGGCGGCGGGGAAGACCCAGGGAACGTTCCTTCGGCCGCCCAACAGCTGATCTGCTCGGTAGCGCGGCAGCAGCGAGGAGCCGAAGATGAGGTTTCCCCGTTGCCCAGGCAAAGGGGAAACCCCATCTTCGGCTCCTCGCTGCTGCCGCGCTACCGAGCAGATCAGCTGTTGGGCGGCTGAAGTAACCTTCCCTTGGTCTTCCCCACCGCCCACACGCAAACTTCACCATCTGCGCATGTGCGGCCATGAAAAAATGGCCGCACATGCGCAGATGGTGTTTTTACTTCCGCACCGCTATATCGCGAAAAATCGAGTTTCGCGAGGGGTCTTGGAACGGAACCCTCGCGAAACTCGAGGGATCACTGTAGTTCTCTTTTATGTTGCGCTATGCATGACAAATCACTACATTCCCTACTACAGGACTGGGATGTAGTCCATGTAAGAAACCAGGATGTATGCTGAGCCATCTTGGGGATTTCCCCCTGGCTTGAAATCCAGGGAAAGCTTGGCAGTTCTTGGCAGCTCAACAACCTTACACAAGAAATTTGCGCATCTGACACTTTGAAAAACTAGCATTGAGTTAAGAACAGTCATGCCTATTGCATTGGTGTGGGGTACTTTTTTGGTGTTTGGTTAGTATATTCTAAAAAGGGTTGGACAGTTTTAAAAATTATTTCTGGAATTATTTCTGTATTTTTATTTATTTATTTATTATTTATTAATTTGATTTTTAGGCTGCCCTTCTCCCGAGACTCATTTATTGCACAATGTTATGAGCATGTGGCTGTATATAAATAAAGAGTATTAATTTAGGAAAAGTCAGGTTTAAATCTCTTCTTGTCTTATGAGGTTCACTCTATTACTAAACCAAAGACTACTGATTCCCTCAACACTGGCAAACTATTTACTAAGTCTGCACTACTGTTACTACTAGTTTTTTCTCATCATTCCTATCACCCGTTTCCTCCCACTTATGACTGTATGACTGTAACTTGTTGCTTGACTCCTTAAGAATTTTATTAATATTGATTGTTTCCTCATTGCTTATTTGACCCCCTATGACAATCATTGTGTTGTATCTCATGATTCTTGACAAATCTATATTTTCTTTTATGTACACTAAGAGCATAGGCACCAAGACAAATCACACTTGGCCAATAAAGAATCCAATCCAATCCAATAAATGTATTGTACAGATGTCATATTTTCAGTTTTTTAAAAAAATTCAGCAACTTATTTCTGTACAAACGTTTAAAAGTATGGCCTTTTCTAATTGGATATTGTATTTTTTAAATCTGAAGGCGGTTTTAATTGCTGCTAAATGATGTTGCTTTTGCAAAAAACAAAAACAAAACAAAAGTCAAAACAACCATCTTAAGGTGTAAGTCAGATGAAAGTCCTAGAGAGACTGAAAGTAGATACAGTGATCCCTCGATTTGCGCGTTCTCGATTAGCGCGAAACGCTGCAACGCGGTTTTTCAAAAAATATTAATTAAAAAATAATTAATAATAAAATAATCAAAATAATAATCAGTCTTCTATGTTTCTATGTTTCTTTAATTTAAAAGCTTGCAAGGATCATTTCCCGCACGCACGCACACCATCCACCACCTACCCTCTCCTCACACGCACACACAGCACGTTTGTTTCGGACGTCCAACCTCCTCCACAATTCCCGTCTCGGGGTTGCACCTTCGGGGGCATCGGAGGCTGCCAACTGAGCACGACTTGCCAGAAGTTTCGTGACTAGAGCGCGTTTGGATAGGAAAAGACGGACGGGGTGGGAAAGGGCGGGAACGAGGACGGGCGACGGCGATTGTCTCATCTTCCCGAGCGAGAAGAAGAAGAAGAAGCGGTGCCAGTCCCGCCTTCCTGTTGAAGGGATAGGGCTGTCCGGAATTCCCTCCCTGTCACAGGAGAAAGCTTCAGTTTCCCCTTTGCCTTTACCCCATCTTCGGCTCCTCGCTGCTTCCGCGCTGCGGAGCCGATCAGCTGTTGGGCGGCTGAAGGAACCTTCCCTTGGTCTTCCCCGCCGCCCACACGCAAACTCCACCATCTGCGCATGTGCGGCCATGAAAAAAAATGGCGCGCATGCGTAGATGGTGTTTTTACTTCCGCATCCAGTATAACGCGGAAATCGGTTAGCGCGGGAGGTCTTGGAACGTAACCCCCGCGCTAACCGAGGGATCACTGTAATTCATTAACAATCAAGGCATGTCAAAACGATCTGGGTTGGAACTATACAGCAGTGTTTTTCAACCAGTGTGCTGCGGCACACTATTGTGCCGTGAAACATTGTCAGGTGTGCTGTGGGGAAGTTAAACATGGGTCTCCAAACTATGGCCTGTGTGCCAGATATTGCCGGTGGAGGCCATTTATCCGGCCCGCCGCCAGCCGCCTCCATCCGAACATAAACGTTTCCCTCACAATCCTTCCAGCTGTCAGCGACAGGAAAAGTGGAGGCACAGGGAATGCTCACTGACCAATCACCTTCTGGGATTCATCCCAACCACTAGCGATGAACCAATGTCAGGCCGCCTCTCATCCACACCCAGGAAGCATTCTGCTCGGGCTGCCGCACACTTGACATTGTGTGGCCACGGCAAGTAGTTGAAGCTGCTACTCCTCCCCATGGTCCCGATTTCTAATCCTGGTCAGGACTGGAGTTAAATGTTGCCACCAGTAGATGAAGCCTCCTATATGTATAATATGTACTGTGTTAGAGTGTCATTTTGTGTCATTTTGGTTGGTGGTGTGCCCCAGGATTTTGTAAATGTAAAAATGTGCCGCGGCTCAAAAAATGTTGAAAATCACTGCTATACAGTATAGTTCAAGTCAGTTTCCTGAACTGGAGCACGTGGATACTAGATGTAGAAGTTGTTTACGGTTATTCTCGGTTTTTGGAAGTACTGTCTACAAGGTGGGAAGATGTTCTTCTAAAGAGATGTCTTTTGTGCCTTGTACAAATATTTTAAAATGTGAAACATTTTCTAACTGCCTTGTATAATAATAACAACAGAGCTGGAGGGGACCTTGGAGGTCTTCTATTCCAACCCCGTGTTTAGGCAGGAAACTTTACACTACTTCAGACAAATGGGTATCCAACATCTTTAAAACTTCCTGTGTTGGAGCATTCACAACTTCTGGTGGCAGGCTGTTCCACGGATTCATTCATTGTTCTAACTGTCATGAATTTTCTTCTTAGTTCTAAGTTGCTTCTCTCCTTGTTTAGTTTCTACACATTGCTTCTTGTCCTATCTCCAGGTGCTTTGGAGAATAGGTTGACTCCTTCTTTGTGGCAACCCCTGAGATATTGGAACATTGCTATCATGTCTCCCCTGGTCATTCTTTTCATTAAAATAGCCATGCCCAGTTCCTGCAACCATTCTTCATATGTTTATACTCTAGTCCCCTAATCATCTTTGTCACTCTTCTCTGCACTTTTTCTAGAGTCTCAACATCCTTTTTGCATCGTAGCGATCAAAACTGAATGCAGTATTCCAAGTGTGGCCTTACACTTGGAATACTGAATAGTAAAATAGTGAGATGCCACAGATTTCACTTCCAGGCTCAAAACAGTAGGAAACTTTCCCCCCCTATCAACTATGGCTGGAAAATGATGGAAACTGTCACAAAAAGGTATCTTGAGATACTCGCTTTTGTAATACATGTTGGGCTTAGTCAGATTTCCTGATACAGTGGAACCCCGACATAAGAGCTGCTCTACTTAAGAGCAACTCGAGATAAGAGCTGGGAGGGGAGAGATATTTTTGTTCTACTTACAAGCCCAAATTCGAGATACAAGCGCCAAGGAGCTGTCTCCTGAAGCCAAACGCTAACTTCCGCGTTCGGCTTCAGGAGACAGTTGCGAAGCGGCGCGCGTGTTTTAAAAGGTTGCAGCCGGCCTGGGGGGCTCGGGCGGGTGCTTGCAGCTTTCTTTCTTGCTCTTTTTCTTTCTCTCTTTTACCTTCCCTTCCTCTATTTCTTCTTTTCTTTCTCCTTCCCACCTTCTTCCCTCCCTCCCTCCTTTCACTCATTCCTCTCTTACTCTCCCCTTTCATAAGTTTCCTTGCTTCCTTCCTCTGTTCCTGTCCCTTCCCCCTTTCTTTCTTTCTTTCTTTCTTTCTTCTTGCTCTTTTTCTTTCTCTCTTTTACCTTCCCTTCCTCTATTTCTTCTTTTCTTTCTCCTTCCCACCTTCTTCCCTCCCTCCCTCCCTTCACTCATTCCTCTCTTACTCTCCCCTTTCATAAGTTTCCTTGCTTCCTTCCTCTGTTCCTGTCCCTTCCCTCTTTCCTTCCTTCCTTCCCACCCTCCGTCCATTCATTCACCCATTCCTCTCTTGATCGCTTAAAGCCGGTCCCTGGTGCAAAAAGGGTTGGGGACCTCTGTCCTACAGGATTGGGTGGCAGAGAAGTTGAACATATGTAAATTTAAAAGTTTAAGAAAGTTTACAAGTTAAGTGAAAGAAACTTCATTATTCATTTATATGTACCGTATATACTCGAGTATAAGCCGAGTTTTTCAGCCCCAAAAATGGGCTGAAAAACCCGACCTCGGCTTATACTCGGGTCACCACAAGAGGGGCGCCGGGTGACCACAAGAGGGCGCACCGCGGGAGCCCGGCAGCTGCCCTACCCTTCCCACAGCCGCGGAGCCCCCTTTTACTTCCTGCTTGGAGCTCGTGTCGGCGCCTTGCAGCTACGGTACCTTTCCTTCTCCGTTCCAGCAAAGTTGCCAGCCAACTGCTCCGACGAGAGAGGAACAGACGATGCGAAGGTGGGGGGGGGATTCCTGCTTCATGAGTCCCCCCCCCACCTTCGCATCGTCTGTTCCTCTCTCGCGCCGTCGGAGCAGTTGGCTGGCAACTTTGCTGGAACGGAGAAGGGAAGGTACCTTCCCTACCCTTCCCACAGCCGCGTCACTCGGAGCCCCCTTTTACTTCCTGCTTGGAGCTCGTGTCGGCGCCTTGCAGCTACGGTACCTTTCCTTCTCCGTTCCAGCAAAGTTGCCAGCCAACTGCTCCGACGAGAGAGGAACAGACGATGCGAAGGTGGGGGGGGGGATTCCTGCTTCATGAGTCCCCCCCCCACCTTCGCATCGTCTGTTCCTCTCTCGCGCCGTCGGAGCAGTTGGCTGGCAACTTTGCTGGAACGGAGAAGGGAAGGTACCTTCCCTACCCTTCCCACAGCCGCGTCACTCGGAGCCCCCTTTTACTTCCTGCTTGGAGCTCGTGTCGGCGCCTTGCAGCTACGGTACCTTTCCTTCTCCGTTCCAGCAAAGTTGCCAGCCAACTGCTCCGACGAGAGAGGAACAGACGATGCGAAGGTGGGGGGGGGATTCCTGCTTCATGAGTCCCCCCCCACCTTCGCATCGTCTGTTCCTCTCTCGCGCCGTCGGAGCAGTTGGCTGGCAACTTTGCTGGAACGGAGAAGGAAGGTACCTTCCCTACCCTTCCCACAGCCGCGTCACTCGGAGCCCCCTTTTACTTCCTGCTTGGAGCTCCTGCAGCTACGGTACTTCTCCGTTCCAGCAAAGTTGCCAGCCAACTGCTCCGACGAGAGAGGAACAGACGATGCAAAGGTGGGGGGGGGACTCATGAAGCAGGAATCCCCCCCCCCACCTTCGCATCGTCTGTTCCTCTCTCGCGCCTGGTGGAAAGCTTCCGCCGCTTCCAAGCCGCATTCGCCTTCCTCCGCCGCGGCAGAAGGCGAGAGATGCCTCTTCGTGCGCTCGATCTCCGGGGTTGGGGGCGAGCTCGGCTGGGGGGGGGGTTGGCTTCTACGTGGGGGTCCGGCTCCCGCCGCTGACGCGGCCCTCTGACGCACTAGACCTTTTGTCTGCCCGGCCCGAGGCACGAAATCGCTGCTTATGCCAGGCGGCATTGCTTGTGTTCCAGGCGAGCCGCCTGGCATAAGCAGCGATTTCGTGCCTCGGGCCGGGCAGACAAGAGGTCTGGCGCTCCCACGGGGAAAAGACGGCGGCTTAAGCCCTTCTCTGTGCTCCGGAAGCCGCTGACGCGCCCCTCTGACGGGATTGAAAAGGCGCGATGCCGGAGAAGCGAGCGATCCATCCGGGAGTCCAGGACAGTTTTGCGCGAAAACGGCAGCAGGGAAAAATCAGCCGGGCTAACGGCCGCGGCTCAAAAAAGGTTGGGAAACACTGAGATAGAGAGAAAGTGAGAAAGAGAGAGTGAGAGAAAGAGGGGGAGAGAAAGAGAAAGAGGGATAGAAAGAGAGAGAGAGTGAGAGATGCTCAGTGAGCCTTTCTTTGAAGTTGCCTTTCTTTCTTTCTTTCTCTTTTTCTTTCTCTCTTTTACCTTCCCTTCCTCTATTTCTTCTTCTCTTTCTCCTTCCCACCTTCTTCCCTCCCTCCCTCCCTTCACTCATTCCTCTCTTACTCTCCCCTTTCATAGGTTTCCTTGCTTCCTTCCTCTGTTCCTGTCCCTTCCCCCTTTCTTGCTTTCTTGCTTTCTTGCTTGCTCTTTTTCTTTCTCTCTTTTACCTTCCCTTCCTCTATTTCTTCTTTTCTTTCTCCTTCCCACCTTCTTCCCTCCCTCCCTTCACTCATTCCTCTCTTACTCTCCCCTTTCATAGGTTTCCTTGCTTCCTTCCTCTGTTCCTGTCCCTTCCCCCTTTCTTTCTTTCTTTCTTTCTTTCTTTCTTGCTCTTTTTCTTTCTCTCTTTTACCTTCCCTTCCTCTATTTCTTCTTTTCTTTCTCCTTCCCACCTTCTTCCCTCCCTCCCTCCCTTCACTCATTCCTCTCTTACTCTCCCCTTTCATAGGTTTCCTTGCTTCCTTCCTCTGTTCCTGTCCCTTCCCCCTTTCTTGCTTTCTTGCTTTCTTGCTTGCTCTTTTTCTTTCTCTCTTTTACCTTCCCTTCCTCTATTTCTTCTTTTCTTTCTCCTTCCCACCTTCTTCCCTCCCTCCCTCCCTTCACTCATTCCTCTCTTACTCTCCCCTTTCATAGGTTTCCTTGCTTCCTTCCTCTGTTCCTGTCCCTTCCCCCTTTCTTGCTTTCTTGCTTGCTCTTTTTCTTTCTCTCTTTTACCTTCCCTTCCTCTATTTCTTCTTTTCTTTCTCCTTCCCACCTTCTTCCCTCCCTCCCTTCACTCATTCCTCTCTTACTCTCCCCTTTCATAGGTTTCCTTGCTTCCTTCCTCTGTTCCTGTCCCTTCCCCCTTTCTTTCTTTCTTTCTTTCTTTCTTTCTTTCTCTTTTTCTTTCTCTCTTTTACCTTCCCTTCCTCTATTTCTTCTTTCTTTCTCCTTCCCACCTTCTTCCCTCCCTCCCTCCCTTCACTCATTCCTCTCCCCTTTCATAGGTTTCCTTGCTTCCTTCCTCTGTTCCTGTCCCTTCCCCCTTTCTTGCTTTCTTGCTTGCTCTTTTTCTCTCTTTTACCTTCCCTTCCTCTATTTCTTCTTTTCTTTCTCCTTCCCACCTTCTTCCCTCCCTCCCTTCACTCATTCCTCTCTTACTCTCCCCCTTTCATAGGTTTCCTTGCTTCCTTCCTCTGTTCCTGTCCCTTCCCCCTTTCTTGCTTTCTTGCTTTCTTGCTTTCTTGCTTGCTCTTTTTCTTTCTCTCTTTTACCTTCCCTTCCTCTATTTCTTCTTTTCTTTCTCCTTCCCACCTTCTTCCCTCCCTCCCTTCACTCATTCCTCTCTTACTCTCCCCTTTCATAGGTTTCCTTGCTTCCTTCCTCTGTTCCTGTCCCTTCCCTCTTTCCTTCCTTCCTTCCCACCCTCCGTCCATTCATTCACCCATTCATCTCTTGATCGCTTAAAGCTAGTTTACTGGTTTTCTTTAAAATAAATATTCTAAAACATGTCTCAATTAATGTAATTTTATTGGTTTCTATTTTTATAAGTTACCAGTAGCCACTGCATTTTCTAACCTCGGCTTATACTCGGGTCAATAAGTTTTCACAGTTTTTGTGGCAAAAATTGGTGCCTCGGCTTATACTCGGGTCGGCTTATACTCGAGTATATACGGTACATGTACATTTCTTCATTAAAAACATGTCTTTCTGCATAATTTAGACTAACTTTGTGAGTTTTTTGAGGGCTGGAACCAATTAAAATTATTTACATTAATTCCTATGGGGAAAAGTCGTTCGAGATAAGAGCTGCTCGACTTAAGAGCCCAGGTCCGGAACGAATTAAACTCGTATCTCGAGGTACCACTGTAATATGATAATTTACATTTCCAAACTTTGAACTGAAGGAATCAGCAAATGTATGATACTTCAGTGACTAGATCAGAAGGCTTTGCGCATGCGTCCAGAGTAGACGCTCCCACGGAACGCTCTCCAGATGTGATTAGAGAAAACAAATCTTAACTCTCAACAGCCCTCTCAAGGTAAGTGAAAGTGAATTAAGAGATAGAGAACTTGAAGGAGACTTGGAAAACCTGCTTGGATCAGCTAAAAAGAGGAGTTATAGACCAGAACTTCACTGTTAAAAAAGTGAGTAAAACGACAAAGGGAAATGGCGACTATCCCAGATCTAGGGGAAAAAATGGATACACTCCTCCAGGTGTTTGCTAACGTAGGGCAACAACTTAAAGAAATGCAACTAGCCATGAAAGAAATGACAAATGGCATGAATGAACTGAAAGTTCAATCCAAAGATCAGGAGATAAGGATCTTGAGACTGGAGGCTGATAGGAAAAAACAAGAGCAGCATATAAACAATCTAGAGGACCGGCAGAGGAGATCAAACTTACGATTGAGGGGCTTTAAGCAGGACTTTGGTGAAAATAAGAAATTAATCCAATTGATTTACCAATGGTTCCTGGAAAGTAAAATTACAGTGGACTTGGATGAAATTGAAAGAGTCCATTGGTTTACGTTCCTCGGAATTTAGCCAATCAAAAAGATATTGTGATAAGATTTGCCTTGGAGTGGAGAGCAGTGGAAGTTTTTACACAGCTTAAACAAACTCCAAATCTTCATTACAAAGGCTCTCCTGTCCGTGTCTTGAAAGATCTGTCTGCTCAGACGCTGCTGGCAAGAAATCAGATGAGACAAGTGACGAATATGCTCCATCAGAATAATCAGCGTTACAATGGAAATTTCCAGCCACGATCCTGATCTTCAAAGATGCCAAGACTTATTTTGGGAGTTCCCTGGAAGAAGGAATGCAAATGCTTCGACAGCTGGGAATAAATCCGGATATAAATCACCACGCAATGTCAACAAAAGATACAATTAGAGCTGAAGGGGAGAAGCAACGGGAGAAGCGATTTCTCTGTTATCTACAGGAGATCCCAGCAGCCAAGAGAAGGAGGAAAGAATCATCGCATTAGAAAAGGAACTAGCTTTACTCCGAGAGAAGGGAAAGAAGGAGGAGGGACGCGTCACGTGCCAAAAGAAGAAATAAGAAATAAGTATTGTATTGTATAACTGGTGTTGTTGTTCCAGCTGACTAACTTTTTGGGTATTCTTTTCCCTTCAATATTTAAAGGAAGGAATAGGGGGGGGGGTTTTGAGGGTTACTATTTGACTCTCAAAGGAGTATTTTTGTTAGAGCGTACTAGAGGGATAGCAAAGCCATGGGTGCCTCTCGGAGCCAATGGAGATTTCTTCCATTGATTCCCCCCTGGAGGAATGTTGAGGGAGGGGCACTTGGGTGGGGCTTCAAGATTACAAATGAAGAATCTTCCAATATGCTTCGCTTTACAGAGGAGAGCAATATAATTAAAAGGAATGGGTGAAAAGTTTTGATGTCATTGAATGTGAACGGTTGTCGTCACAGATTAAACGTTATAGAATCATGAAACTGGCTAGGGATAAAAAAGTAGACTTTATATTTTTATCAGAAACACATAAAGGGAGAAAAAGATGATAAATTAACGAACTGTAAGGATTGGGGAGGGATATATGAGTCCAGAAGCAATAATAATAAAAGTAAAGGAGTGGCAATTTTAATAAATAAAAGAGTTCCTTTTGAATTGA